>NC_135582.1:82978553-83581053 GCF_965152235.1 Eretmochelys imbricata | reverse complement strand
ACCCGTGGTTCTCAAGCTATTTACCATTGTGGGCCTCATATGCAGCTCTCTCTGTGTTATGTGGGCTGCATCCACACAACATATATACTACCTGTATGGTCCTGAGGATGTCACATGGGCTGCAGCTGCGCGCTGATTGGGCTGCAGGCCTGCAAGCGGCCCACTAGGTGCGGGTTGAGAGCCACTGAGCTTCTTGATCTATGAATTCATGGTAACTATAGGGAATAAACAGCAGAGCCCTGCTAGACTCTGTAATTTAAAAGAAACATGTAAAGAGACTTTCCTGAAGGTCCCATCTCACCCCACGAAGGCCCATTCTCACATTTTTCTCCTCTCCTGATGAATGAATCTAAGAAACTCAGACCCATGTTATTCCTCCTCCTGCACAGCAGGAACATCACAAATAAACCATCATCCCAAGGCCAAGGTCAGGACATTGCATTTCAAACCTCATGGAGACCATTATTGCTCCTGAATGTATCCATTTTATTAAACAATATACTATCAAGTAGAAATGAGAGGTTACAGAGCATAAGATAAACTCTATTCTGTGTGGGTGCTTATACCATGCTCATCCCCACAGTACGTGAGCACCCCTACATATCCATGGTGTAATAAGCAGCCTGTTTGTTCTCTTATCCTTTCCTGGGGGAGAAGTGTGTGCAGTGCTCTGACGGGTTGGGCCCCCATTCCCAGGGTGCCACTGGATGTGCTGGGGTCCCACTGAGTGTGCCTGTCCCCCTAGCCTGCCCCCCCCACACTCTGTGCTGCTGGGTCAGGCTCTCAAAGCCCTCTTTCCAGCCGCACAGGTAGGGACACGCCCAGCTATAGAAACACTCAGAGTCTGTGATCAGCTCTCTGTAGGAGAGCTCAGCTCAGGGAATTGCCCAGCACTCTGGTACGGTTGCCAACTCTCCTGTGGGGAATTAACTTAAATGTAGGAGTTCATCAGAGGACATTCAGAGAGTCTTGAAAAATCATAATCAAATCCCATCACAATGTGGGAATCTTATCCCAGCCTCCTGCTCTGCATGACTCTGTTCCAGGAATGGGATTTTATTCTCTGCTTTATATCCATTGCATATCCCCATTACACGGCCACTCCAGCCTGGCCTGACGCTCTGAGGTTCTTGGGAACTGGCAAAGACGTTATTCACTTGGCCCTTCTCTATTCAGGGCACTTCAAGGATTGCTTGCCTGTGTGGATTCTCTGATGTTTAGTAAGGTGAGAGCTACACCGGTATGTTTTCCCACAGGTCAGGCACTTATAGGGCCTCTCTCCCGTGTGTACTCTCTGATGTACAATAAGTGCTGACGGTACCCTGAAACTTGTCCCACACTCAAGGCATTTATAGGGTTTCTCTCCCGTGTGTACTCTCTGATGTACAAGAAGGTCTGAGCTCTCCCCAAAGCTTTTCCCACAATCACAGCATTTGAAGGGCTTCTCTCTTGTGTGTACCCTCCGATGCCTGCTAAAGATTGAACTGTCACTGAAGGATTTTTGGCACTCGGGACATTTATAAGGTTTCTCCCCAGTGTGTTTTCTCTGATGTGTAGTAAGAGCTGAACTGTATCGGAAGCTTTTCCCACAGGTCAGACATGTATAGGGTTTTTCTCCTGTGTGGATCTTCTGGTGTTCATTGAAATGTGATTTATCACTGAAGCTTTTCCCACAGGTCAGGCATGTATAGGGCTTTTCTCCCGTGTGGATTCTCTGGTGTCTAACAACTTGTGAGAGCTGAACAAAGCTGATCCCACATGTGGGGCACATATAGGGCTTCTCTCCTGTGTGGAGTCTCTGATGGTTAATGAGAGTAGTACTCTGAGAAAAGCTTTTCCCACACTCAGCACATCTATAGCGTTTTTCTCCAATGTGGATTGTCTGCGGAGTAATATGGGCTGAACTCCCAGGGAAGCTGTTCCCACAGTCACCAAACATACTGGGTCTGTCTCCAGGGGGATTCTCTGCTGGGCAGTTTCTTTGATTTTTCCAACCCCTCTGCTCCGGTGAGCTGATTCACGCTGTCTCTGCCCTGGCTCTTTTCCCGGGTGCCCGTATGGCCTGGGCTGAGTCTCCTAGGATCTCCCCAAACTGTCCTGTGTGGTTCCCCCTGCTCCAAGACTCCCAGCTGAGGATTCTCCTCCTTGGTCTCACTCACCGTCCCAGAGACAGAGAGATAATCCAGTTCAGAGTCACGCCTTGTGCTGCAGAAAAAAGGGGACAAACCAAAAGGGGAGTGGTAAAGGGGAAACACACCAAACAACTGCCCCCAAATCCTTCCCCAGAGACAGAAAGGAGGGAACCAATTATGCCACCTAATTCCAATCTGGATAGTTAGGAGAGTTTGTTTCCACATGGGCACACAGGATTGATAAAAACTCAAGAGTGGCATTTGCCATGAGAATGTAAAACACGATTTCGGAGCCACTTTTGCCCATTCCTTACCTCTGCAGGCACATCTCAGTATCTCTCTTTCCCCCTCTCCGTGGAGACTGGGGACCCACAGCTCCTCCCTTCACTCCAGCCAGGAGATCATGTCAGGTCTGGAAATGGGAATTCCTACTTGGGGCTCAAGCAAACAAATGAGCAACATGAAGTTAGGGCCCAACATTCAGTTATCTCAATAAGTGGCCTGAGTTTCAAAAACGTTGAGCCTGCAACACTGGGGTTCAGTTCTGAGTGTCCAGAGCTATTGATACCAGGCCACTTATTCCGCTGCCTGAATATGGATTTGGAAATGTACTTTTAGGGTCCTGTAATTAAAATTCCTGGCCTTGGTCATTTGATTATAGCACAGACTCTGCCCTGCCACTGGGAGTAAATCTGTGAGACATTTTTAGATCTGGTCAGTAACAGAGATTTAATAAACTCAGTAATGCCGCTTAGATGGCTAAAGACAAGCATGTGTGGAAGTGTTGGCAAAATCAGATCCTAAGTTAATAAACAAAACTTACCAAATGGAAAAAGAAATCAGTGTGTGTGAAGAATGGAGAGCTATTGAGCCCTCAGAAAACACACACATCACAGGTCATTTTTAACCGGAGCTGAGAGACAAGCATGTCTGACCTAGGAATTCTCTCTGCATCAAAGGTAAAGTTACCAGCCTAAATCCTTCTGCTACCCAATTAGTTCAAAAGTTGATAACACTTTTTAAAAATAATGGTAAAAGGGTCATTTTCCCCTTGCTCAAAATGAAGCTAAGTGGTGCTTTTTAATCTGTTTCCATTACAAATTCACTCTGGACAGAGACTTTCTATCCTAAAGATGAACATAGGGACTGCTGCCAGACTGGCTCAGACCAAAGGTGCATCTAGTGACTTTCAGCAGTTTGTAAGTAACTGAAAAGGTCCCTTTAGAATGAAATTGTGCAGCCAAAGAGCATAATCAAAGATGCCTCTTTGGGGGACCCCCCTGACCCTGTCCCCAGGGCAGCGCGTCCCCCGACCAGCGCGGGGACCAGGCGGAGGCACGAACTAGCTTTTTCTCTCCCTGCCCCTCCCCTTCTTCCCAGGACAGTCACTGCCCCGGGGCGGGGGGCTTCAGGGAATGGGGCTGGGCGGGGCTGGGCAGGGCTGGGAGCCGGGAACCTCCCTCCCCCCATTGCTCCTGCTGCCCCTGGCTCCCTTCTGCCCCCTCGGGCTGGGAGACTCGGGCCCTGGCCCGGCTCGGGGCGGTCGCTCTCCCGGGGCCGGCACGGCTCCTGCAGGCGCAGGGGGGGCAGAGCCCAGGAGGGTCCGGGGTTGGGGGGCAGCAGCTATGGGACTTGCATCCCCCGGGAGCACAGCTGGGGCGGGGAGGGGCCTTCGGGGCAGAGTCACTTCCCTGCCCGGCCCCCGCGCTTTCCCCAGGGGCCCCTCACCTGCAGGCTCGGTCCACGCTCGGCTCACAATGGAGGCGGCGGCGGCGGCAGCGTGTGACCCGGGAAGTCCATCCCCAGCTCTGCGGAGAGACTAGAGGGGAAGCCCGGAAGCTGGAAGCCCGGCCCCGCTCCCTGGGATCGGTTAGTCTGGCTGCGGAAGGGGTGGGGGAGGCTCAGTGACAGCTGCTGAAGCCGCTGCCCCCCTGCGCTGCCCTCAGTCGCCAGCCCCTCCCGCTTCCTGCAGCAGCCACAGGGCGCGGGGGATGGGGCGGAGAGATGGGCGGGGGCCCAAGCCCTGGTCGGAGGCGGATAAAACAGGGGCCGGGGCAGAGGGGAGGATCTAGGGAACAGCAAAAAGAAGGAGGAGGACTTGTGGCACCTTAGAGACTAACCAATTTCTTTGAGCAGAAGCTTTCCTGAGCTACAGCTCACTTCATCGGATGCTTTTTGCGGATACAGACTAACACGGCTGCTACTCTGAAACCTGTCAATATGCAATCCAGGGAACAGGGTGCGCGACTCTTGGAGTAGCCAGAATAAAAGCTGTGTGATGGGGGTACTTCACTCTGAGCAGAGATGAAAGCGGCAAGAGCTGGTGCACCCTACTGGGGCAGCCCGGCTTCCCCAAAGGGCAATTTAAATTTAAATTGCCTCCAGAGACCTGCTGCTAGATCCCTGGGCTAGTGGCTGCGGGGCTCCGGGGGGCTAGTTAAAGGGCCGGGGCAGTAGAAGCAGGGGAGCTGCAGGCCCTTTAAATAGCCCCCAGAGCCCTGGGGTAGCGGGGGCTCCGGGGGCTATTTAAAGGGCCGGGGCTCCAGCTGCTATCTGAAGGACTAGGGCGGCAGGGGCAGCTGGAGCCGGAGCCCAGCCGCTTCCCCAGGGCTCTGGTGGCTAATTAAAGGACCTGCGGTAGAAGCAGGGGAGCCCCTGGCTGCTGCTGCTGCGGGGGGGGGGAGAGGGAGGAGGAAGGGTGGGGCACTTACCTTACAGGGTGGGCTGGGGCTGGCTCTGACCCCCTCAGTCCCGCCCCTTCCGGGGGCCAGAGCTGGCCCCAGCATATAGGTAAGTCCCTCGACTTACTTTCACCCCTGATTCTGAGTGACACATGCTGGAGACTGCTGGAGTCAGATCCCCTTGGGAGATTTCTAAATATCACAGAGGACAATTTCCTGGCTCAAAAATTGCTGCATCCCACACAAATGCTATATGAGACCTCTTCCTGACTGAGAAAGAATTGATCAGAGAACTAAACATCAGTGGTAGTTTGACTAAAAGTCATTGTGACTTGAGCACATTGTTATATGCAAACACAGAACAGAGTCCAGGTGAGTAATATACATGTATATTTTGTGCTTTAAAGGGCAGTTTCATAAAGCAGAAAATGAATTGAGCTGAATGAGCTCAGAAGAAGAATTTAAATGGAACAAATGTGAATGAGAATTGAGTGATGTTTAAGAACACTTTAGTCAATGCCTAGAAGTTGACAATTGACAAAGGCAGCAAACTGGCAAAAAACCCCAAAAACCTGACTTAGAGGGGAACTGAAGGCAGTTCTATAAAATCAACCTATCCACATCAGCTCCGGGCTCCAATCCAGGGCCCTGCAGTGCACAGCCAAGGCCTTCATCTGCTCCAAGCAACATTGACAAGAGGCAGTGGGTTCAAACTGCAGATCTAGAGTCAATCCCAGGAGAAACTTCCTCACTCACAAGCAGTAGGACAATGGAACAGAGGAGGTCACAGAGGCTTCTTCGTGGAGGTTTTCAAAAGGGGGGCTGGGTAGCCATCTGTCTCAGACGCAACAAACCCTGCATTTTGGCTGGGGGTTAGACTAGAGGAGTAGTTCTCAAACCGCGACCCCCTTCTGACAATAAAATTACTGCATGACCCCAGGCAGGGGAACGGATGTCTGAGCCCCGCTGCCAGGTAATGACACTTTCCTATGGGGAGCAGTTTAATACACTACACCTGAAGGGGGTTGAAGATGGGCAGGGGATGTGAGAGCCAGAGGGCATTGAGGGGGGAACAGGGATGTGGGAGGGGACTGGAGGGGGGTGAACAGGGATGTGGAAGAGGGGAGGAACAGGGTTGCAGCGGGTGGGAGGGGGCCATGGGGATGTGGGGCTGCTGGAGGGAGGCTGGGGAAACACACAGGTACCAGGGGGAGAATTCTGGGGCTCAGGGGAGCAGAGCTGGACTAGAGGGAAACTCGGGTGGGGATAAAGGGAAGGAAATGGGGGTGTGGGGGGAGGGGCTGTGGAGAGGCTGGAGGGAGAATATGGACCAAACAGAGACTGGCTCGGGAGGGCAGAGCTAGGAGGTGGGAGGGGGATGGGGAGGGATACAATGGAGCTCCCCCAGCCCATTGGGTAGGAGAGAGGGAGGGGCTGACCTGTCCAGCAGCCAGTGGGGAATCTTTTTCCCTAGACATGGTCAAACCAGGGATATAAAAGGTTAACTGGGAAGCACGGGGTTTACCAGTTTGCTTACTGGTTAACTGGACCTTGCCGGTTAACCCTGCGGGCCGGCCAGCCACCCTGGGTCAGAGGAGCCCCGGCCACAGCGGGCTGGCTAGACCTGAGCCATGGCCGCAGTGGGCTGGGGGGGTGTGGAGCAGCCCTGGCCCCAGTGGGCAGGCAGGATCCTGGACACAGACACACTGGAATGACTCCAGCCCTGTCTGCGGCAGGCAAGCCGGCCTGGAGCAGCCCCTGCCGTGCTTGGCCGGCTGGACCCCAGCCCTGGCTGCCCTGCGCCAGCCCCCTGGAGAGACCTCAGGTAAAGTGGTTAACCGGTTAAATGATATCATTTGAATCGGTTAACTATTGTAATTGATATTTACATCCCTAGGCCAAACAAGCATGGGGGCGCCATCAGAGTTCCCCCTAAAGGCTCAGAATTTACAAGGCAAATATTCTCCTCCCCCACGCCCATGTGCGCACCCCCTGCTCCTAATTTAGTCTTTGTTTTATTAAGACAATCTCATTATGTGGGGGTCTGACTGGTGAATGATAAATGCTTGGGGCTGACAGGACTGAACCGGGCCCTGCTCCGAGTTCCGTGTCAACCCGAGTCGCTGTTAGCAACAGCAGGCAGGGAGCCCAGCTGGCCTCTTTTTTTTTTTTTTTTTTTTTTAAGTTTGAATCATGCTCAGGTTCAGTTCCATTTCTGGTTCAAGCCACCCAAAGAAACAAAAATAGAAGTTCAGTGACAGGTTTAAATCCTATTTCGATCTCAGTGGAGGTAAATCCAGCTGCAACTTAGAATGGAAACTGTTTTGACTTTTGATTATTTATTTATTTTGTAACTTAAACTTTAGGTGACTTTTCCTAGTGTTTTTGTGTTGTCAAATATACACGATTATTTTTTTCCCTAAACAATCTGTTTGAGAAACCTAAGAAACCATATTTAAACATATGCTTTTGGAACCTCTACAGAGAAAGGATACATTTGAGGCCTGGAAGTTTTCTTTTGACACTCCCTTGTGTTGCTGTTATTGTCAATATGATTTTTGCTAGTTGATTTAGCGTGGGCATGACATTTTTCAGATGTTCCCAGTACTGTAGTTTGGTATGTTTTCTTTCTTATGGAGATGTGGCCCATCTGCGAATGAATCAGGCATTGGCCCATTCTTTTTTGGGGCTTTCCATCGTCCAGATATCACTTCTTTTTTAGATATTTCACAAGCGTTCAGAAGAAATTTCCATTCGTCTTTCAATTTCAGATGTGTCTGACATTGATTCTCTGACATCATTATTTCTGACTCAAACATTTCCATCTTCATCCATGTTTTGGTGTCATGAAATTTTGCCTTGACTTTGTCCTCTGCTGACAGTGGGGTTGATGTCTAGGATCAAGATATATATACAAGAAAAACAGATCTCTCTGGGGTAGGGGTGGGGGGGTTAGAGGTGGGTATCACCCCCCCAGAGGGGGCTGGGAGGCAGCTTCAGTGGGGAAGGGAGTTTGGAGCACGAATCCTGCCTCAACTGGAGCAACTGGAGGGAGGAGCTGCCCCAGGGGGTGGGGATGGTGGGAGGAGGCATGTCAAGGGGAGAAGTTTGGGGAGCCATTACCTTTGTCCTTGGCCTTGAAGAGTTATTATGAACTTCGGGGCCCAGGGAGCACCCTTCTCTCCCCAGGGGGGCATCTCAGAGGTGGCTCATCTACCTCTGGGCCCCACCTCTGCCTCTCATGGTATGCAGGCAGCTCCCAAGGTTTTCTTCTCCCTCCCTGCTCTTGCGGGCTGGCCCCCTTCTCTTCTCATGCTCTTCTCACTATCCTGGGGCAGGCCTTTCTGGGGCCATAACCAGCTCATTGGCTAGTTTGTTGTCTTCTCTTACAATGAAAGTAAGATCTCTATATGTTTTTTTAAAAAATAATGAGCTTTAAAAATGCTGAATCTTTATTTTAACTGGTAACAGCCCCTTTCCCCCTTTTTTTGTTCAGTTCCATTCTGGTTCAGTCAGTAAAACAAATGTCTGGTTGAGATTCCGTTCTGGTTCATGTAGAAAATCCTGGTTTGAACTGGGTCTCCAGTTCCACTATGGGTCCAGATGGGCGAATGAAATCAGCATCCACCTGACTGTCCCTGGGGGCTGCAGGGGCAGCAGAGTGGGGCTCAGTCATTAGTTGCCCCCAGCAGAGGACTCTGGTCATTGCTCAGGCCGAGGAGGCCAGTGTCAGTCTCTCTCTGAGCTCAGGATACTGGAGCCCTAGAGCTCACTGGGCTTCCTGGGGCAGATGCTGCTGCCTCTGTTGTAATCTGGAGCCTGGGTGAGCAGTTGCTGAGTGGGATCTGTGCTGGGACAGACCATCACTAAACCTCGCTCTGTGCCCAGCCGAGGGGGGATTTTCTCCTGTGTCTGGAACTATCCCCCTGGGGCAGCCCTGGGCTCTGCTGGCATCAGCCCCTGAGCCAGAGACTGCAGGTGATAAGAAGATCTGGGGTAAGAGTAGGAGCCAGGTTGGAAAGTGACTCTGCAGAAATGGCTCCCGCTTGCCCCATCTCTGCTCCTGAGTGTCTGCGTGTCACAGAGCTGCTGCCCCAACGCACCCGGCTCACACCCCTGTTAGCAGTGGCTGTAGCTATTGGAGAGGAAATGCCCACGGGAATGGCAGGACAGTGACCAGTTCTTCATGCAGGAGGGAGCGTGGAGAGACTGGAAGGGGCAGCTGGAGCAATCAGTGGGGAGGGAGGTTTCGGGCACCCAGCCTTGCCCAACTCCATTCACTGCAGCCCCCTGGGGCAGATTGACTTTCCTGGGGAGAAGGGAGAGGCAAGGAGAGCAAAAGACAGGTCCTGGCTCTGCCTGGTGCCCACGCTGCTGGGGGAATGTGCTGCTGGGGGGACAGTGTCAGGGGAATCCCCCAAAGAGGTGCCTTTGATTCTGCTTTTTTCTGGCATTTGGCTCAGAAGCTCTGTTCCTGGGAGGGTGTAAATGTGTCTCATGGATTTAGTCCCAGTGGGAGAGGTTGGGTCTGTGCTGTAATAATGTCACTGAGGCTTCTCCCAGCATGGCAGAGTCTAGAGTGTCTGCAGGGAAAGAGCCTGGGGGGAATCGGGGTGTGAAATGGACTAATGCTAATTCAGAAATCTCCCAAATTTCCCTTCTCACCCTGACAGGCTGCAGAATAACGACCCCGTTTTGCTCCAAACTCTCCCATCTTCCTAGGGGCCGGGGCAGGGAAATGGCTGTGGTGGATCCAGCTCAGGTAGGGGATTGAGGGGGAGAGGCAGGAAACACTCAGGGTGAGATGGGGGGGACAGGGTGTGATAAACCTGCTGGGACATGCTCAGCCTAGGGCCTGATTTATGAACGGACCCATTGGGAGTGTGAACATTCCCCCATTTCTGAAACACGAAATAACCCCCTGGACAAGGCTGGGAAAACAGAGCAAAGTGCTGGCGCCTGAACCCCCTAAGCAGAGACTGCAGTGAAATAAAAAAGGGAGATGCTGGGATTCCTGTCCTTATTCCCTGCCCAGAGCCCTGCTTCCCACCTCCGCCTGTTCCTGTTAGTTGGATGGTAAATGGGAAGACCCCGCACTCCTCCTGCTGGGAGGGACAAGGAGCTCTCCCCTTCTCTCTGTTCCCTGCAGCCTCCTGGCCACTCTGAGCAGGGTGGGGTGGGATTCTGCTCCTCTGGCCTCCCAGACCTGTCCTAGGGTTGTGTTTCTTCCCCCATGAATAGTGGGATTGTGTCTGGGGCAGCAGGCACTGAGTGCGGGGCACCTGTTGTTTCAGATGCCGGTGACCTTCGAGGAGGTGGCTGTGTATTTCACCATGGGGCGGGGGGTTCTGCTGGACCCCTCTCAGAGAGCCCTCTACAGGGATGTCATGCAGGAGAAATATGAGACTGTCCCCTCAGCTATGTGAAGCCATGGGGCCTGCATTTCTGCAGCTGGTCAGGTTCTTCCCTGGTCAGTTAGATGTCAAGGAAATGGTTCACACAGTCCACCCTGCCAGCGTGAGAGAGGCATTCACCTCCAATGCAATAGGAGAGTCATGAACGTAATGGACATGCTAATTCATCCCCATCCCTCCAGTTATCACGGGGGCAGGAGCAGTGTATTATCCTCTCTACATTAATTCTCACTCAAATGCAGGATCTCTGTGCACATCCCTTCATGGGACTAGCTCCATGTGTGGGGAGGGCTCTGGGGCTTCAGACATAAGCAGGGGTTGAACACCAGAGCTGTGTGTGCCTCAGCAAATCCCCCAGAGCCCACAGACCCTGAAAATTCCTAGTGAGGGTATGATAACTCCCCCTCCTCCAGACATCAGCCTCTCCCAAGGGGGCTCAGTGACCATGTTCCCATCTGTTCACATCCCACAACCCCCCAGGAAATCATAGGGTCAGTTTTAACTCAATTTGTGACAAATACTGCCTGAATCCTCAGTGCACTCTGCTCATGCTTGATTTCACTCTCTGAGCAGGAGTCCCCATTCCCAACCTGCCCTGATTGACCAGCTGGAAGCAGGGGAAGAGCCGTGGGTCCCAGATCTCCAGGCCTCTGAGGAAAGCAACATCCCAAGAGGCACCTGCACAGGTGAGGAATCAGTGTCAGTGACACTGATTCCATCTGGCAAATGAAGGAAAAATCTGAAAATCCCCAAAATGTGGTGTGAGCCTGCCTCAGTTCTGTGTCATTTCACCCAGGTCAGGCTGTGGTCAGCAGGTATCGTATCATCATGGCAGATATCACTCGTGGCTTCCCACCCAGCCTGTTCACTGTCTGGAGTTTTCTCCCTGACTTCACTTCCCTGGGAGTGTTTGGATGGGGTGTGGAGACAGAATCCAATTTCTCAGTCTTCCCCACAGTTACTGTGTTGTGTTTTCCCTCTTTGCTACTCCCCTTTGTGCCCTTTCTATCAGCCCAGGAACTGACTCCTGCCTGGATTCTCTCTCTCTCCCGCAGCAGGTGACATGAGAATGAGGACAGGAATCCACAGCAGAAAGGTCCTGACCAAGTGGAACTGCAGGGGATGGTGAAGAGCTGGACAGTATTTTTTCCCAGTGCTTGGAACAGAGAAAAGCCTGGCGTAATCAGCACAGGTCAGAGAGAAAGCTGGGAAACAGCCCATGGAAGAAAGTGTATGAATCCACTGAATGTGGGACAGGAGGACACTGAATGTGTCCCCAGGAAACCACAGCCCAGCAGACAATTCACAAAGAAAAGAAACCCTATAAATGCTTGGACTGTGGGAAAAGCTTTGTTCAGCAGTCTGGCTTTATAAAGCATGGGAGAATCCACACAGCAGAGAGGCCATATAAGTGCTTTTATTGTGGGAAACGTTTCAGTGCACCATCAGCCCGTTACATTAGAAAACACATATGGGGTAGAAACCCTTTAAATGCTTGGACTGTGGGAACAGTTTCAGTCAGTGCTCAAGCGTTATTAAGCATGGGAGAACCCACACAGGGAAGAGCCCCTCAGATGTTCTTAGCATGGGAAATGCTGCAGTTGGAGCTAACACCATATTGGCCATCAGAGAGTCCTCCACATAGGAGAGAAATTCTCTCAGTGCCCTGATTAGGGCTGGCTATAGTAAAAAACCCCTCCATTTCCTGGGGAGAGGCAGGGAGAGCAAAAGCCAGGTCTTGGCTCTGCCTGGTGCCCACGCTGCTGGGGGAATGTGCTGCTGGGGGGGACAGTGTCAGGGGAATTTGCTGAAACAGACTAACACAGCTAACCCTTGCATAATGACAGGTTTCAGAGTAACAGCCGTGTTAGTCTGTATTCGCAAAAAGAAAAGGAGTACTTGTGGCACCTTAGAGACTAACCAATTTATTTGAGCATGAGCTTTCGTGAGCTACAGCTCACTTCATCGGATGCATACCGTGGAAACTGCAGAAGACATTATATACACACAGAGACCATGAAACAATACCTCCTCCCACCCCACTGTCCTGCTGGTAATAGCTTATCTAAAGTGATCATCAAGTTGGGCCATTTCCAGCACAAATCCAGGTTTTCTCACCCTCCGTCCCCCCCCCCCCCCCACAAACTCACTCTCCTGCTGGTAATAGCCCATCCAAAGTGACCACTCTCTTCACAATGTGCCTCTGGTGCTGCGCTCGCAGGCTCAGCTCGTGCCAGGGCCCATGCGGCACCAGGAGGCTCTCAAGCTGCTTTGTGAAGAGGACAGCTTGAGGGACTTTTAGGGACTCTTTGCTGCTTTTACAGATCCAGACTAACACGGCTACCCCTCTGATACTTCCCCTCACTGTGCCTCTGTTTCCCCTTCCACCCTTTGTCTGTTTTGTCCTGTCAGACTGTAAATGGCTCTGGCCAGGGATTGTCCCTCACTGGGTTTTGTGCCGGGCCCCCCACAGTCGAGGTTAGATCTCATCTGGGGTAGATCGTAGAGGCTGCTGGGAAGCAAATCACAATAATAAAATCTGTGATGAATCAATAATAACAGCCACAGTTTGTAACACCCACCCCACCCCTTCTCCAGCCTGAGGGCAGCACTCTCACATAGATTGGCCTGCAGCTCTTGTGAATCAAACCTCACTCCTCATTTCACAGCTTCTGGTCTGAGAGAGTTCCCATATTTCACTGGTGGGAGCTGGCTTCGAAAAGGATTCAGCTGCTCAGAGAAAACTTTCCCACATCAGCCGAATTTAAAATCTGCTTCTGTTGCCTTTCTGACCAGGCTGGAGTATCATTAATTTGTACAGCTTCTGATATAACAACGAAGGCTACACACAGCTGAGTGACAAATTACACCTGTGTCAGGCAATTTCTGCCAACATTAACCTGTAATTAAAATCCAAAGTTATTACCCATTAGATTGGACAGCAATTCCCTACCTTGTACTCCTGGGCAGCTTCCTCTATGGCAACCACAGTGCGAGCTCGGTGCGCCCGGGATCTGTCACACACCACACTGATGGGGGTTTGATCCTCTTCACAAAGCAGCTTGAGAGCCTCCTGGTGCCGCATGGGCCCTGGCACGGGCTGAGCCTGCGAGCGCAGCACCAGAGGCAGCGGCAGAGAGGGGGGCTCAGCCAGGCAGAGCGGCAGCAGCCCCTCCACCCCCCCCTCACCAACGGTCCTGCTGGAGCCCCTGGGCCTGGCCAGCCTGGAGCAGCTAGTGAGTCTCTCAAGGCCTGGGACACAACGGGTCAGATTTTGTGCCAGAGTCACCAGGTCAGTTGGGGGATGAAGTTTTACCGATATGGATGAACCAGTGCAGCCCCTCGGGTGGACACAGTGACACCAGGATAAAGATGCCTTACACCAGTACAGCTATTCCCCTTCCCATCACAGGGCAGTACCACTGTAACAATGCTGGGATAATTCAAGTGGAGTACAGACAAACCCTAGAGCGTGGACGTCCCTGGGGCAGAGCTCAGTCAGCGCTGAGAGTCTTGGAGCCTCCCCCGGCCCCCAAATGTCTAAACACGCCAGGCTCCAAGCACAGGCGCAGCCACCAGCTTGTCCTCCAGTCAAACACGGCCGAGCAGCAGGGCAGAGTGGAGCAGGGAGACCTCCTGATCCCCCTCCTCCAGCTCAGAGAGCTCAGCCGGCCTTGGTGTAGGGGCTGCTGCTGTACCAGGCTGCCAGTCGCAATATGGCCCCCTCACCATTTGTCCCCATCCATAACACAAGTCAATTCTCCTCCCTATAAAGGAAACCCAGCCGGCAGCTCTCACTCACGGGTGAATCTCGCCAGCATTTCCCTCATGTCAAAGCAGATTTCATACCCGTTCTTCAGGACAGGAGAAACGGCTTCTGGTGGCTGGAGTGTCATATGCTCCCTCCTGTGAAGAAAACGTCCCATCATCACTTATCTGCTCTGCACCCACATCGCTCATGGGAACAGAAGGAGAAATGGAAATGGGCACAGACCTGATCAATGCACTTTTCACACCCTGAAAGGAGACAGAGAGACAGGGAGCTGGATTAACACCACATGCAAAACCACTGAGTGACTTTCCATTCTCTACCACACTGAATCCACAACATTTAGCATGTCAGGGGCAGCTTCCCTCTAACACAGAGTGCGTGTGTTGGCGTTGACAGGACCAGGGCTTCTGTTCGTGTGTACAGGACAGTGGGTGGGTGGGTGCAGCGTGAACTGTCTCTGGGTGGGGCGTGTGCAGTACGCGGGGGTGGGTGCAGAGGTCGGGGTGCAGCGACAGTGGCTGTGCAGTGAGTGGGGATTGGGTGTATGGAGAGCCCTGGGGTGAGTCTGTGTCACTACCCCCGGGCCAGGAACTGTCCCTCCCCCCAGGGCTGCTGCACTGGGATCCCCACCAGACACGATTCCTGCTTCAGGAACCATGGCACCATCCCAGGGCAAACAGCCAGAGCAGGTTATAACCTCAGCCTGAAGCATTATGGCTCTGCATCCCCAGGAACGCTGCAGGGAGAAGGGCTCCAGGAAGGATAAACCCAGACACCCACCTGCCAATTCATGGATTTCTTCTGCTCTTTAGACATCAGCTCCAGGGCCTCTTCCAGCTCCTTCCTCAGGGGGCCCAGGGCTTCCTGGAGTTTCACCTGCAGGGGCATTATGTGTGTGATAAACAGCCATTAGTCTTCATGTCTGATTGGTGGGGACAGCAGGAGGCAGGGCCAGATGAAGCAGAGGCCCTGTAGGACCATGTCTAGCCCTGGCAATTGAAAACATGTGATTACATCAGGATCTTGGCTTCCATGGGAAAGAAAAGCATGTTTCAACTATTAGGGTTGCAAAGAAAATACTGAAAACATGCCCCTGTGTGGCAGATGCTGTGACACCTGCCTGAGTCTGAAGAGAGTCTAAGCCGATTGCCCTGACAGGTAATTGTCATGTGTCCATATAGGGTGTTAACCTGCTTTGCCAACTGCACCCTAGGAGAAGGCTGTGTGTGTGGCAGGAAGAGGAGAGCTGAGTGGCTCTGTCCCCCTACCCAAGCAGAGACACTCCAGTTCCTGGGTCAGTACAGTGGGGAAGGGGGCTCCCTGATCCTGTCTCTCTCTCTCTCCGAGGAGAGGGACCCCCCTCCTCCTGCCCTCAGTGTTCCCAAAGAGAGGGAGCCCCCAGCTGTTCCCCCTGTCTGCCAAGGAGGTTTGCAGGCCCCACCCCCAGCAGACAGCCCTTGGGTGGGTGACCCCTTTCATAGCCAATGGGGCAGGTTCACAGCAGGATCCTGTGTCAGGGTGTGGAGCCTGGGCCCTGGGTGGCCTCAGTCCAGCCCTGTGTGCAACGCACATTGTAATAACAAAAAGAAAAGGAGTACTTGTGGCACCTTAGAGACTAACCAATTTATTTGAGCATAAGCGTTCGTGAGCTACAGCTCACTTCATCGCATCCGATGAAGTGAGCTGTAGCTCACGAAAGCTCATGCTCAAATAAATTGGTTAGTCTCTAAGGTGCCACAAGTACTCCTTTTCTTTTTGCGAATACAGACTAACACGGCTGTTACTCTGAAACCTGTAATAACAAAACCAGGAGAATGCCCCGGGTAGAGGCAGCAGGGTCAGCGCTGCAGGGCCTCAGGCATCGTCTGGCTGAGATGCTGATCCTGGGGGAGATTCGTCCCCACAAGGCTGCTGCTTTCAGAGCCCTGCAGAATGCAGCAGTTTAGCTGAAATGTTAAGACACTGAGTCCAGCCCTGGCCCTGCAGCCCCTAGCGCTCCCCTGGTGGGGGAGGCATCAGGATAGGGCAGATCTGTGTGTTTATGGAGCTACACCAAGAAGCCACTGAGGGGCCCAAACTCTGGCCCCTTCTCTATGCCCCATCTCCCACTTCTGCACCTCATGGATGCCCATCACTATAGGGTGTCAGTCATCCCAGGGCCAGAGTTCCCTGAGCCTGCTCAGATCCGGTGCCCCCTGCACTGGGTGAAAGTTAGCAATGTCCAAAACAGAGAGTCCTGAGGCTGAGTGGAGAGAGATTTACACTGATGGGGAGTCGCAGGGCAGTTACCCAGCTCCTAGGAAAACAGTAAAAGGCAGCTGAAGTAGGCTGATTGGAAAGGCAGCCACAGCTGTGGCCACACCGGATCAGGCCACAGCTGGCCCCGATATAAGGGCTAAGTGAGGAGCTGGGTCAGGCTCACTCTAGCCCTGGAGTGAGAAGGGCCTAGCTGCCTGGGAGTACAGGGCAAAGGCACCAACTTCTAATGGCGCTGGTGGGTGCTCGACCCCCCTCTGCCCCTGGCCCTACCCTGACTCCACCCCTGCCCTGCCCCCATTCCAACCCCTTCCCCAAAGTCCCCACCCCAACTCCTCCCCCTCCCTGCCCCTATTCGACTCCTTCCCCAAATCCCCGCCCTGGCCCTGCCTCCTCCCCACTTCGTCCCGGAGCTTGCTACAGCTGTTTGGTGGCGGCAAGCACTGGGAAGTAGGTGGAGGAGCACAAACATGGCACTCAGGGGGAGAGATAGCTCAGTAGTTTGAGCATTGGCCTGCTAAACCCAGGGTTGTGAGTTCAATCCTTGAGGGGGCCATTTAGGGATCTGGGGCAAAAAACAGGGGGTTGGACTAGATGACCTCCTGAGGTTCCTTCCAACCCTATGATCCTATGGAGGGAAGCTTGGCTGCCAGTAGGTGCAGAGCACCCATTAATTTTTCTCCAGCCCCGGAGCACCCACAGAGTTGGCGTCTATGGTACAGGGTACATCGAGCAGAGCTGTGCTGTGCTGGGGAAGGGCAGGCGAGTCCGGGCTAAAGGCCAGGGGAGGTATTGGGGCTGCAGGGAAAGGCAGCAGGTCCAACCCCCTTGCCAATGATGAGTGGTCATTACAGACTGCAGTTTGCTCCAGTGAGAGGGGGCTAGATGAAGACTGGCAGTAGCCACTGAGGCAAGGTGGGTTTAGGGGATTGGGGTTCCCCTGGGAAGGGATACCCTGAGTGAGGGGGCACAGCTCCACTCCTGGGGTGATGCTGTGGGTAAAAGGGCTGATGTCATCCGTGGATGTATAGACAGGGGAGAAGTGAGCAGGAGCAAGGTGGTGATTTCACCTCTGAATATGGTGTTGGTGAGACCAGTACTGGAATACTGCATGTGGCTCTGGTGTCCACATTTTAAAAAGGATGTTGAAAAACTTGGAGACGATACAGAAAAGAGCCATAGAAATGATTCAAGGGCTTGAGGAAAAAGCTGATCGTGAAAGACTTAATGAGCTTAACATGGTAAATTTACCAAAAAGAAAATCGAGAGGTGACTTGATCATGGTTGTGATGCGTTTGATCACAGAAACCCCTTGAGACTGTAACTTAATGCGCTGGAACACCGCTGAGAATAACCCCCCTGCCAGAATGGGCACCCCTCAGCTCCATCTTGCAGAGCTAGACACTCCAGTTTAGCTCCAACACAGACACAGAGACACACTCAGCCCTGGGGCTTCTCAGTTAATAGGGACTTGTCCAGTGCTTAGCACACAGCCTTTCTGGGAATCTGAACCCCAGATAAATCCATCTTGCTCTGCATAAAGCTTATGCAGGGTAAGTTTATAAATGTCCACCCTCTTTAACACTGAAAGAGAGATATACACAGCTTCTTCCCACCCCCCCCGGTAACAATTCCTTACACTTGGGTTTATTAATAAATAAAAGTAATTTTATTAAGAATAAAAGGTAGGATTTAAGTAAATATAAGAAGATTACAGACCGAACAAAATGAGTTACTAAGTAAAATAAAACTAACACGGAAGGCTCAGCTTAATATACTAAGAAAGTGGTTACAAATAATAGCTTCTCACCCTAGATGTTATTTCAGGAAAAGTCCTTCTCAGGCCAAAGATGTATTTTGTGGCCTGGGTCCAGCCAATCTCTCCCACCCCTGTGGTTACAGTCCATTTGTTTCCAGGTGCTTTCAGGTATCTCTTTGGGGTGGGGAGGCCATCTCTTAAGCCAGCTGAAGACAATCATTGTTTACTTCCTCCGCCTTATGTAGGATTTCCCCAAGGCGGGAAACCTTTGTTTGGTTTGACCCCCTAGCCATTCCCATCTGGAAAAATACCAGATTTAAGATGGATTCCAGTATCAGGTGACATGGTCACATGTCTCTGTAAGACCCTAGCCACCAATCTTCCTGGGCTGGCCCCCAGCACACAGGAAGGCTTGTAGGTAAACAAGGCCATTCACAACTCATTGTTTCTGAAGCACCCTTAATGGCTGCCACTTAATATCACTACATCAGTAATACAAGTTTATACGCAAAAAGAAAAGGAGTACTTGTGGCACCTTAGAGACTAACCAATTTATTTGAGTAGCTCACGAAAGCTCATGCTCAAATAAATTGGTTAGTCTCTAAGGTGCCACAAGTACTCCTTTTCTTTTTGCGAATACAGACTAACACGGCTGTTACTCTGAAACAAGTTTATACCTTATTTTCCTAAATCCAGACATAGAAATAATACATGCAAACAAATAGGTAGGAGCTCTCTGCTGACATCTGCTGGTGAGCTGGGGAAATGACTAATTACACCTGCATCCAACCGTCTTCTCACTATCTCACTGAAAGGTGTCATGAGTGGTCTCTGCCGAAGCTAATGTCTAACTGATTGTCACAGTTATTAACATGTAACATGTAGGGTATAGTGTCCAAAACTGTTGGAGGTGAAAGATCTCATCTGGGGGTGGGGGTGAGAGACCCAGGACTGACTCAAGCAACCCAGGACTGACTCAATGGACATCCGGAACCCAGCCCAAGCCCTGTGTTTACTGTCTGGACCAGAAGCAGGCTTGAGCATTTACTAAGACAAAAGAACCCCAAGAAAAGTCTCTGAATAGGGGCCCCTGGGGGAAGAGACAATAGACTGTAATTGTATAGGCAGTCTTCGGACTTATGACACAATTGGTTCCTAAATCACATCTTAAGTTGAAATGTCGTAACTTGGAATCAATTTTCCCATTGGAACAATGTTAAAAATGGGGGATTGATTTCTAAACCGAGGCCCGATATACTATTTTCACCCATATTTTTATACTCAATCAATTACAGACGAGTAATATAGCTCCATTAATGTATTCATATTGAAAAGAGCAATCATGTTGACATAAAAGAATCAGACACTAAGAATACATAAAAAATATAGTACCTGTACAGTACTGTACACTGTACATTACCCCTACCCACAAATGATCTAAAAAGCATAGACAAATTTTAAAGCCTTAAAATTTTTTTAACATAACTTGTCTTCATCATTCCTGGGCATTGCTGATCTAAGAAACCTACTGAAGGGATGAAAAAGGAGATGGGACACGTTCTTCTGAGCTCACAGGTGGGTCTAATTGGATGGGGCTTTCAGGAGTTTTTCAGGTGATTTGGAAGAACATAAGGAAGTACCCACGGAAGTTTGGGCAGATGTTCTCTTCTTTTCCTTGTAAATTTCTCTGTAGCAGCGGTACATGTTGTATATGTCCCTATTCACAGGTGCACTGCGTTCAATGTTAGGGTCATGCTCCTCAAACAGGGACATGGCAGCTTCCAAATGTTGAAATGCCTCAGCCAACACTTTTATTGTCAAGACTTTACGAGGAGGAGTCTCTTGAACAGTGGGTGCATCTTCTTGTTCCTCTGCCACTTTTTGCTGTTCCCATTCAATGAGGTCCTCATTAGTTAATTCTTCAGAATGTGATGCCAGCAACTCCTCAACATCCTTTGGTGCAATGTCTAAGTGCAGGTCTTTGCCCATTTCAACAACATTTTTGGTCACCTTTTTAACAGTGCCAGTAAAGCCTTTGAAGTCAGACACAAAATCAGGACACAATTTTTTCCAAACACCATTCAAATCGGGTTGTTTGATTTCATTCCATGCCTCATCAATGTTCTTAACTGCATGGCAAATGTTGAAGCTCTTCCAGAATTCCTTCAGAGTTGGTCCACCTTGCTTCTCAGTTTCCCAGATGGCCTGAGCAAATGTGCTCCTGAGATAGTAGGCCTTGAAGGATGCAATTACCCCCTGTTCCATGGGTTGCAACAAGGAAGTGGTGTTTGGGGGCAGAAACACCACTTGGATGTCAGGATGCATGTCACCAAGGCTGGTTGGATGACCAGGAGCATTGTCGAGGATTAACAATGCTTTAAATGCAAGATTGTTTTTGCTGCAATAATCCCTGACACTTGGCACAAAATGATAATTAAACCAATCCTCAAAAATGTCTTTATTGACCTGTGCCTTAGGATCGGATTTCCATATCACTGGGAGGAATGCTTTGGAATATCTGTGGAAAGCCCTGGGGTTTTCCGAACGGTACACAAGCAAAGGTTTAAGTTTAAAGTCACCTGCAGCATTTGCACCGAACAAAAGAGTGATCCTATCTTTAGCAGCTTTGTACCCTGGCATGGATTTCTCCTCTTTGGCAATGTCGGTTCTTGATGGCATTTTTTTCCAAAACAGCCTAGTTTCGTCAACATTAAAAACTTGTTGAGCACAATACCCACCCTTTTCAATGATCTCAGCCAATGTCTTAGGAAAAACACGAGCTGCCTGCTCATCTGCACTGACAGCTTCATCTGAGACCTTCATGTTATGCAGATTGGCTCTGGCTTTAAACCGCATCAACCATTCCCCATTTGCATTAAAAGGCTCAGCGTCAGAACTCTCCCCCGGTTGTTTCTTTAGATCGTCATAAAGACTCCCAGCCTTTTCCCGAATTCTGCCTGAACTCACCGGAGCACAGCGTTCATATTGATCCTCCAGCCAAATGATTAACAATCTCTCAACCTGGGCAATAAGTCCAACATGCTGCTTAGTTATCACAGTTGATTGCATAGGAGCCGAGCCCTTAACACGTTTCTGAATCCATTCCTTCTTTTGCAGGATGGTTGCGATAGTTGATCGGGGGATCCCCAAAACTCTGCTGATTTCAGTTGGCGTCTCACCTCTTTCGGACCTCTCAATTATTTCAATTTTTGTATTCAAACTTCTTCTATGTTTCGTAGAAGAAGAAACACCACTTTCACCAGATTTTCGCTTTTCTGCCATTATTATGGGCAAAGAAACACTAAATTTTAAGAAAAAGTTCGGAAGTGCGAAGATCCACCACGTAAAAATGGCGTCGGAACAGCAATTGAGCACCTTGAGTTAGGGAGATGGGCGGCACAGAACGTCGCTGTGAACGTATGAACTTGTTCGCTGGCTTTGGGTTGCGTCCTCTCAGGTGCCGGAAAGTCAAAAACGATGTCAGAAAGTCAAAACAGGGTGTCAGTTTTATAAACGGCGTAAGTGCCGTTTGTCATAACTCGAACGTCGTAAATTCAAGGCCTGCCTGTATAACAGAATAGGAAAGGACACAAGATGTTATCCATTCTGGAGGAGAGACTCTGTCAGCAGACGTGTCTCATGAAAAGAGCATCCCAGCTTTTGAAACTGGACAGGTACACCGTTGGATGAGAAATACTTTATTAGACAGGAAGTAACTTGTAAATGAGTACAGCCTAGGAGACTGCCTAGGAGACATGTTTTTCTTTAACCTGTAACTGTATGTTTCCAAATCCGTATACCACCTTTCATTAGAATCTCTATCTCAAGCTCTGTTAAATAAACTTCAATTTATTTTTACTGTAGACACGTCTAAGTAACTTGTGCTAAGCAGAGAATTAAATACAGGTGAAACCAGCAAACTGGGGGGCACTGCTTCTCTTGAGGCAACGGACTGGCATACATTGCAGATGTCCAGAAGACCAAGGACTGGGAATTCAAGTGTAAAAAAGGGGGGCTGTAAATAGAAGGAAAGAGTGGGGCTCATGGCACTGAGGGAGGAGTATCTCTATAGCCATTAGCCAGTGGCTGGGTGACTGGGCAACAAAATGGCACATGAAATTCAGTGTTGATAAATGCAAAGTAATGCACATTGGTAAAAAAATAATCACAACTATCTATCCAAAATTATGGGCATCTAAATTAGCTGTTACCACTCAAGAAAGAGATCTTGGAATCATTGTGGATCGTTCTCTGAAACCATCTGCTCAATGGGCAGAAGCAGTCAAAAAAGCGAACAGAATGGAAGGAATGATTGGGAAAAGGATAGATAATAAGACAAAAAATATCATAATGCCACTACATAAATCCATGAAACGTCCACATTTTGAATATTGTGTGCAGTTCTCATCCCATCTCAAAAAAGATATATTAGAATTGGAAAAAGTACAGAGAAGGGCAACAAGAACGATGAAGGGGATGAAACAGCTTCCAAACAAGAAGCGATTAAAAAGACTGGGACTGTTCATCTTAGGAAAGGGGCGACTAAGCGGAGCTACGATACAGAGCTACCAACTCATAACTGGGAGTTATGGGAACAGTGAACGAGGACGTGTTATTTACCCCCTCACATAACTCAAGAACCAAGGGGCATCCCATGAAGTTACTAGGCAGCAGGTTTGAAACAAACAACAGGAAGTATTTCTTCACACAAGGCACAGTCAGCCTGTGGCACTCGGCACGAGGGAATGCTCTCCCCTTGAACCCTGCTCTGGCGTGTAGGGTCCCCCTCTCAGGGCTGCTGCTGCTGCCCAAACAGCACAACAGTGATGGGACCCTGCTGTCCCTCCTCAATCCCCAGTAGCCCCTGGGCTGCCACGGCTGTGGGGAGGGGGAATTCCTGAGCCCACGCTGCCCTGGCTGCAGCCGGCAGGAGCGGAAGCCCCCAGGAGACGCTGCAGGAGGAAGCCCGTGGGGCCGCGGTAGGAGCTTGGGGCCCCAGGAGGACAGGGCTGCAGGGCAGGGCAGAAGTCCCGATCCCGGGCTGCCTCGTCTGGGGTGGAAGACAGTCAGTCCCCAGCCTGGGCTGTCCCGCCGTTGGGGTGCGGGTGTGTGGAATTCCTGAGCCCCAGCTGGAACAGGACAGGAAGGATGGAAGTCCCCAGCCTGTGCTGCCCCAACCCCTTGCTGGAGCTGGGAGAGGCCCGGAGCCCAGGTTGCCCCGGAGCCGGAGCCAGCAGGTGAGGGGAGAGCCCCGGGGGAAAGGGCTGGGGCCACGCAGGAAAGTGACTGCACCAGCAGCCTCTCCCTGCCCCAGCTCTGCTCCCGGGGGAGCTGCCAGTCTCAGAGCTCCTGCCCTCCCAGACCCCCCCAGGCTCTTCCCCTCCAGTGCCTGCAGGAGCCGAGCCAGCTCTGGGAGAGCGAATGCCCCAGGCCGGGCTAAGGACCAAGGCTCCCAGCCAGAGGGGAGCAGAGAGGGAGCACGAGGGAGACAGGGGGAGAGACTGGAAGGGGCAGCAGGAGCAATAAGTGGGGTGGGGGGAGGGTCCCAGCCAGTGATGAGCTGCCAAAATCTTAACAACCGGTTCCCTATAAAAAGTTCTGATTTAAGGGATGTGCCCCAGTATGTATTTTTTGTACCAACAGGGTTACCATACGTCCGTATTTTCCCGGACGGCGATTTAAGAACCAAAAAGCCTGACCTGCCCGGGAAAATACGGGTGTGTTTTAACCCTGCCTAAAGTTCTTTTTTAAAAAGATGGGCCTGAACTAGAAATGAGCTCCGTTTCACATGTGTGGGTCCCTGCCACTCCCTGGGGGCGTGCTTGGGTGACCAGATGTCCCGATTTTATAGGGACAGTCCCGATTTTGGGTCTTTTTCTTATATAGGCTCCTATTACCCCCCACCCCCATCCCAATTTTTCACACTTGCTGTCTAGTCACCCTAGGGTGTGCACAAGTGTGGGTCCCAGCTGCTCCCTGCCACCCTCATTGAAGCAGGTGTGCAGGGTTACTGCCCTGGGAACTGTAGGGCACCAGTTGACATGCGGCCAGCTGCAGACAGGGGCATGGGGCAGGGCTAGCTGGAGGCAGGGGGTGCGGAGCTGGCTGGAGACAGGAGGGTGCGGGGTTGGCTGGAGGCAGGGCAGGGGCTGACTGGAGGTAGGGGCTGGCTGCAGGCAGGGCAGGGTGGTGCGGGGCTGGCTGGAGACAGGGGATGTGGGGCTGGCTGGCTTCAGGCGGGGCTGCAGGGGGGTGCGGCAGGGGTTGGCTGGAGACGGGGGGTGTGGAGCTGGCTAGCTTTGAGAGGAGGGTGCGGCAGGGGTTGGCTGGAGACAGGGCAGGGGGTGCGCATCAGCCCTGCCCCATCAGCACAGAGACAAATCGCTCTTTATCTTGGGGAGAGTCAGAGACACAAGGGAACCTGAATCTGTCTCCCCGGAGCTGGGGCTCTGTCCCGACTCAGGGCCTGAATGGAGAGATGGTGGGGATGGAGTCATCAGGCCTTACCGTCCATCTCTGGGCTTGGTGTCTCCCCAGGCTCTGTCTATCCCTGGGAGCTGGCAGGTCTTCTGTGCTTCCCCCGGGGCTCGGTGCCTCTCTGTGTGCCCTGGAGTGAGTATTATATCTGCACCCAAAGGCTCCACCCACCCTTGGGGCCTGTGGATAGAAAGATCCCCTGCCATGCATCACAAGAACCCGACCCAGTCAGGGTGTGTCCTCCCCCCACACATCCGCTGATGACTTGCCATGACTCAGACCATTTGGCAGCTCCCTTATGTTTACTTGGCCCCATTTTCTGGCTTGCCCCCATGTGACCCAGGAGTAACAGGTTTAGTTTCACTTTCCTGTTCCCAGAAATGTGCTGCTCTGACAGCAACCATCCATTTCCCTTCTGCCAACTCCCTGCTGCTGTGGGCTGACTTGGGAAGAGTCACTAGGGACAAAGAGCCACCTCCCATCCGCATGTTAGCCAGTTCCTGCAGCTTGGCCTCTCCTCAGCTCCAGCCAGGTGTTGCATCTGCTCTGGGTGAGGATGCTGTACAGGTGAATCATAGGACTGGAAGGGACCTCGAGAGGTCATCAAGTCCAGTCCCCTGCACTCATGGCAGGATCAGCACCATCTAGAACATCCCTGACAGGTGTTTGTCTAACCTGCTCTTCAAACTCTCTAATGTGTAATCACACACCTCCAGGGTGTGGTGCTCTGTCCCATGGTGTGGAACTGAGCCCGCTTAGAGACTAATGAGTCGGCTACAGCCTAGTTAACAGCCATGTGGCTTTTAGCTCATGCAACAGAGGTTCATGCATTTAGCTCGAGAGGTTCCCAGGTTCAATCCTGCCCGCCAGTGACCGGGGTCTGCTAGCATTACCTAGGGAACAATGGTGCATGTGAGCATCGCATCTCTCACTCAGACTATGTCTACACTACACACTCTCTGCTGGCACAGGCCCCGCGGGTAGATGCAGCTGCACCAACTGAAGGAGTTCTTCCATAGGTGTAGAAACAGCACCTCTCTGAACAATGCTAGCTGTGCCAACAGACATCCTCCTCCGGCCTTTACCCTCTATTATCCAACAGGGCCAGTTCTCCACAGAACTGGGGGCTGGGGCCCAGAGCCACAAGGGGACTTAAGTATTGCAATGCCTAATTGTTAGACTTGTAGAAAATCACTGGAACAACACTGTGCTCCATAAGGCCTGAGCTAGGTACCTAGGCTCCCCATACAATGCACAGGGGGAGAGACAACTGAGAACAATGAGGAGTCCTGTGGCACCTTAGAGACTAACAAATGTACTTGAGCATAAGCTTTCGTGGGCTACAACCCACTTCTTTAGATGCATATCAGATGGGTTGTAGCCTACGAAAGTTTATCCCCAAATTTGTTAGTCTTTAAGGTGCCACAGGACTCCTCATTGTTTTTCCTGAAACAGACTAACACAGCTACCCCTCTGAAACTTGACACCTAAGAACGGGATCCACAAAAACCAGCATGCTAGGCCAGGAGCCTCCAGTAGCAAAGTGGAAATTTTCTGTAATATTTTTCTGAAGCCTATGTGTGCCTCAGTTTCCCCTATGTGATGCATTGTTACCTAGTGGGTGAAAAAGGACTGTTTGCTCTCAGAGCAGGCTAAAAGGCATAGGCATGAATGTCATCTTGCTGTCTGGATGGCTGGCTGGATAAGGAGAAACCTATTAGACCATAGCAAACCCAGTTACCTGGACATTGACACCCAGCACCCAACCACCCAGAGGCAGATGGAGCCCCCTCACCTCTCCGCGGGGAAGCCAAGCAAATATTCCCCAGATGGAGAACAAAGGACTGGGAAGGTGTGAGGTGGGAGAATAAGAGTTGGCTGCTGGAAGGAGTTGGGGGGGTTGACCAAGGAGGTCAGATGGGGAGGCAGATAGTGCTTGAACAAGGGGATTCAGAACAGCTTGGCTGGGTTCTGGGCTGACCAGCCTGGCCTATGCTTTGCTTTTCATTTCTCTATGATAACCTAAGGACTTGCTATGCTGTGTCCAATTGACTAAAAAAGCCGATTGTTTGGGCAGTGTTATTTGGACTGTCACTGCAAATGCTGGATGAAGTGCATTACTCCCTGAAGAGTGGACAAGTGTTCAACAGGAGTCTATCTCAGTTGTACTCGCTGAACAAAGCCCCCGCTGTGAGGCAGGAGTGCTGGAGCTCAGAGGCTCAGTGTTAGGAGGTGGTGAGGCTGCGTGACTTATCCTGGAGGAGGAGTGAGACCCCGAGGGGGTCTGGAACACTGAACTGGGTCCTCTTAGAGACTATTCCAAAGCTGGGGCCATAGCACCAATCCTGTGAGTCCATGACACCTCCTGGGGAGATGCTGATGAGAGCGGTGTGTCCTGAGCCCAACCCCTCTCACAGAAATAGGTGTCACCGTTCAGAGCAACCATACCTGTATCTCCTCTCACTGATGCTGCAAGAGCAGCCATTCTCCAGCTCCCCCCAGCCATTGCCTCTGTTGGGTGGAGACCCACGTCCCTCTTCCTTCTGATCAGGGTGTGTCTAGGCTGCCGAATTCCTGGCACTCACTGTAATTCCCAGTACAGACAGGCTGTCCTAGGACACCTGCTTGCTTTCACTTCTGAGACGGCTACAGAATAATTGCTACAGGTGTAAAGTTACAGCTCAGCTCTTTCTAAGCAAGTCCACATCATTCATAAGGTAAAAAGATGACATATTAAAAACAACACAAGAACCTACATACCTGTTAATAAGCTTACCAGGCACCAGCCCACTCTAGGGGTTTCCTTCTGGTTCAAGCTCATCAGAGCTTCAGCTCCAAGCAAGGCCACTGTCTTATGAGGCCTCAGCCGGCCAAGTCCTTCCACTCCTCCCCTAAGGACTGGGGCCCTTAGGGGACCAGGGTCCTGTCCATTTGCTGGACCAGGAAGAAGGCCCTGAGTCATTTTAACCTTTTGGGTGTAAACTTGAAAGCTGGTTCTCCCTCTGGAGCACTCATGGGGAAAAGCTGGGGGCCCCAGGCTCAGTAACTCCTCCCCCACCCTCCCAGAGCTTCTGGAGCACTGCAAACAGCTGATTTGCGGTGTTCAAGCTCAGGGAGGGAGTGGGAGGAGCAGGGACTGGGGGACACTTGGGGGAAGATGCGGGACAGCTGTGAAGTCCTGCGGCCGGGGGCCAGGAGCGCAGCCCAGCGGCAGGCAGCCGGGAGCTGTCCCGGCCCCTGGGCTCGTTGCTGGCTGCGGGGCTCTGTAGCTGTCCCTGCTCAGTCAATGCCAGCTTTTCTGCTGCCGCTGGAGTGGAAACCCACAGCCAGCAGCAGCAGAGGGGTCGGCATTGACCTGACCTCCCCTGGTCTGGTAAATTCCCTGGTTTGGGACCAGTCGAGTTCTGAGGGTGCTGGACCAGGGAAGTACGACCTGTAGCTACTTACACCCTTCAAGTCTTAAAACACAAGTACACTTTCACAATTACACAATAAAACAAGGTTCACAATATTACAGCTGGGCTCTTACTTCACTTCACCTGGTTCTTATATCTCACTGATTGACTGGTGACACCCTGCCCCTTATCCACCTGCGAGGGCATGGCGGGCAATGTTTTAGGAGCTTCGACGAAAATGTAGTTCTCAGAAAGTCTGGAAGGTTCCACACGATTCTACAAAGCTCCAGAACATTATAGGAAGTTAGTGAAAAATGAATCCACATATGGAATACTGGAAACATTTTACTTCAGACATTTTATTTTCCCTTTTGTCACTAACAACAAAAACAGCATCCTGAGCCCGGTGCCCCCCTGAGCCTGGTGGTTGCCTGGGTCACCTGCCCTTAAATCCGGCCCTGGGGTGGGTGCCATAACATAAGAACATAACAGCGGCCAGACTGGATCAGAGCAAAGGTCCATCTAGCCCAGTATCCTGTCTTCCGACAGTGGCCAGTGCCAGGTGCCCCAGAGAGAATGAACAGCTTCCGCAGCTGCCTCCATGTCCCTACTTGTGACAACGTCATGGTCTGTATGGCCCCTGTATCCCTCTGATGGGTTAGTAGAGAGCTTAATTCCCTTATCTGTGCATTAGGGACAAGCAGATTTCCCTTTCAGTCAGTAGGCCCTGTTCCTTCTGGAAAAATCATGGAGCAGATCCACAAGGAATCAATTCTGAAGCACTTAAAGGAGGGGAAAGTGATCAGGAACAGTCAACATGGATTCACCAAGGGCAAGTCATGCCTGACTAACCTAATTGCCTTCTATGACGAGATAACTGGCTCTGTGGATGAGGGGAAGGCAGTGGACGTGTTATTATTTGACTTTAGCAAAGCTTTTTATACAGTCTTCCACAGTATTCTTGCCAGCAAGTTAAAGAAGTATGGGCTGGATGAATGGACTACAAGGTGGATAGAAAGCTGGCTAGATCGTCAGGCTCAACGAGTAGTGATGAATGGCTCCATGTCTAGTTGACAGCCGGTATCAAGCGGAGTGCCCCAAGGGTCGGTCCTGGGGCTGGTTTTGTTCAATATCTTCATTAATGATCTGGAGGATGGTGTGGACTGCACCCTCAGCAAGTTTGCAGATGACACTAAACTGGGAGGAGAGGTAGATATGCTGGAGAGTAGGGATAGGATACAGAGGGCCCTAGACAAATTAGAGGATTGGGCCAAAAGAAATTTGATGAGGTTCAACAAGGACAAGTGCAGAGTCCTGAATTTAGGATGGAAGAATCCCATGCACTGCTACAGACTAGGGACCGAGTGGCTAGCCAGCAGTTCTGCAGAAAGGGACCTGAGGATTACAGTGGACGAGAAGCTGGATAGGAGTCAACAGTGTGCTCTTGTTGACAAGAAGGCTAAAGGCATTTTGGGCTGTATAAGTAGGGGAATTGCCAGCAGATCGAGGGACGTGATCATTCTCCTCTATTCGGCATTGGTGAGGCCTCATCTGGAGTACTGTGCCCAGTTTTGGGCCCCACACTACAAGAAGGATGTGGAAAAATTGGAAAGAGTTCAGCAGAGGGCAACAAAAATGATTAGGGGGCTGGAGCACACGACTTATGAGGAGAGGCTGAGGGAACTTGGATTATTTAGTCTGCAGAAGAGAAGAATGAGCGGGGATTTGATAGCTGCTTTCCATTACCTGAAAGGGGGTCCCAAAGAGGATGGATCTAGACTGTTCTCAGTGGTAGCAGATGACAGAACAAGGAGTAATAGTCTCAAGTTGCGATGGGGGAGGTTTAGGTTGGATATTAGGAAAAACTTTTTCACTAGGAGGGTGGTGAAGCACTGGAATGTATTACCTAGGGAGGTGGTGGAATCTCCTTCCTTAGAGGTTTTTAAGGTCAGGCTTGACAAAACCCTGGTTGGGATGATTTAGTTGGGGATTGGTCCTGCTTTGAGCAGGGGGTTAGACTAGATGACCTCCTGAGGTCCCTTCCAACCCTGATATTCTATTATTCTAGGGTGCACCCTGTCACTGCCTTCCTCCTCAGGCATTTGCCTGCAAAGCTGGGGGTGTCACCTGACCCCTCTGGGAGTCTGGCTGGGCAAATGTGACTCCCCCTCAGCTATTCTATCTGCAGCTTTGCTCACATACCCTTTTTGCCTGTCTGAGGCTACCGAGGGGCTGATTCAGCCCTTCTGCATTCAGAGCCCTAAGGTCATTCCTCCAAAACAAAGAACATGGAATATCAGACAACACACCAACAGCCTGCACTCCTGGCCCTTCCTAGGGCTGTATGTGTGACATAGGCAGCATGAAGGATTTTGCATCAGGAACCTTAACCCACATTTGGCATCCTGGGGGGCATCTGATGGGGTTTCACTTATCTATAGTCTTAGCAGTCTCTCCACCCACTGAACCTCTCCCCATTAATCACCACCTTCCATTCCCACTGGTGATCTGCTAGCTCAGCACCCAGGAGGGTGCAGCATGACACGTACCCAGCGGTGTGGGGTGTGAGTGAGTCAGCACGAACCTTATGTGCCTTTGGCAAACTGGCTGCGAGACGCTCTCCCTCGGCAGTTCAGTCACACAGTTACCTCTGTGACGTGGGGGTGCAGCCGGCTTTTCCAGCACGGCTCTGCAGCTCAGTGGGCGTCGTGGGCATTCTCAGGCAGTGACCCTGCTGGCCACAAATGGCACACTGCTTCTCCTCACCCACCCCAGGGCTTCTGGGAGGTGGTTTCCCTGCCCCCTGGTTGTGGGGCTCAGCATGGTCCTGATTCCTGTCCTCTGATCCCATTCCATCTCTATTAGATTTTCTCCCAAATCTGACTAGCCACATACTGGTCTGCCAGTTTTCCAGCTATAGTCAGTGGTGGATTACTGCAGGGGCCCACGGGGCCCATGCCCAGGGGCCCCGGCTGATTTGGGCTCCCCCCACCCCGCAGGAGTGCCGGAACTCTGGACCCGTCCCCTGCTCCTCCTCTTTCCCCTGAGGCCCCGGCCGCTGGCCAGGCTGGAAGCTGGAGCGCCCCCTGTAGTTGGGTGGGCATATTCTCCTGCCCCACACACATGGAGCTGGCCAAGCCACTCGCCTGAGCACCCTTGGCCCTGCCCCCGCATGGAGCTAGCCTGAGACTTGCCCCCCGAGCGGAGCTGGCCCAGCCTCCCTCCCCACCATTGTTTCCCTCCCCAAACCTCTTTTTGGAAAAAGCGGGCATTTTTCCTGTTTGCTTTTGCCAGCAAGTGATCAGTTGACAGGAGCAAATGGGACAATTTGGGATCACTTGCCAAAAAAGTTGGGACGTCTGGGGCAGCACTTAAAAAGGGGACTGTCGTGGTCAAAATAGGATGTGTGGTCACCCTAGGCTGTGGACAGTAAGAGCCGTCCAGAGAGCCCTGGACTCTCCACCTGCCCTGGGCCAGGAACAGGGGGGGCCTGAGAGCAGCCCCCAGCCGATGTTCTTGCCCCCCGGGGCGCACCGCCCAGGGCAGGTGGAAGGTCCGGGGCTTCCCGCAGCAGCCCAATCTGTCTGGGCAGCTCTTACCACAGCCTGGCTCCAGCTTCCAGCCTGGCCTGCCTGTGGGGTAGGGCCCCGGGGCAAGGAGAGGGGACCTGTGGTGGAGCAGGGAGTGTGGGGGGTCCAAATGTTCTTTGTGCCCATGGCCCCTATCAATCTGAAGCCGCCTCTGGCTATGGTCACATCTCTGGGATTCCTGACTATTAACTGTGATGTCAGGTTTGGGCAGCAGAGTCAACACGGTTCAGGAACAGATACAGAGCATGTCTAGTAACTGCAGCCACGCCCAATTTCTGGGCCAGGTGGTCAGCCCTGCACTCTACACGTGTGCTGAGCCACGACATCACAATGCTTTAAGTGAGCTGAAGATATTTTTGTTACTTACAGCCTCTCTGACGGTGACCTTTGTGGTAACTGCAATCACTGACTCATTAATAGTACCATCATAATGTAAGAAAAGTGTAAGAGGCAACGCTGTGTTTGCAAGTTAAATTTTCCTAGAGCACATCGTTACTACAAGATAAGGTTTATATTATGTGTGATTAGCGACGGGTAGAGGCTGCAATCAAAGAGAAATTTTTACAGTTAAAGCACCAAAAATGCGGATCAATTAGTTCATTCTAATGGGACAAGAGTGCCACCGCTTCATTGCTTATAGAAGGGATTACTATTCAGGTAAGAAGAAAAGGAGGACTTGTGGCACCTTAGAGACTAACCAATTTATTTGAGCATGAGCTTTCGTGAGCTACAGCTCACTTCATCGGATGCATCCTGTAGCTGTAGCTCACGAAAGCTCATGCTCAAATAAATTGGTTAGTCTCTAAGGTGCCACAAGTACTCCTTTTCTTTTTGCGAATACAGACTAACACGGCTGTTACTCTGAAACCTGTTCAGGTAAGAATAGTTTTTGCCACACAATCAGTATCAAGAGTTGTCAAGCCATGAATAATAATGGCTCATTTAACATCTGAGGGCTAGTCTAAGGCTAGTCTAGTGGGATTTTCAAAAGCAACCAGGTGCTTTCACCCTTTAAAAATCTGGCTTATAGTAAATATTTGAAAACCAAGTTCTACACACAAGTGGTGATATGTGAAAACTCTAGGGGGTATGTATAGAGAGTCAAAAGAACAGCTGACAAAGGTATTCCCCATTGGCAGATCAAAGGGAACTTGAAGAAGTTTTGACATCTAGCCAGGAACTCAGTCTGCCTTGATGTCATGTGATCCCAAGGAATATGCTTTTGAATTAAAAAAATGAACAAAGAACAAAAAATTAGAATTAAATATTAATATTGCAAAGAAAGTGGCATACTAGAAACACTGGGAGATGTGATTGCTGAAGCTACTAGCAACTATTAAAATGTTCAGTTATTAAAAATATAAATTAAACCACACAGTGTTAATGAAGGAAAATGATGAAGGACTAAGAATAATCAAAATAATATTTTAAAAAGTAAATAACTTTAAAGAGTGAAATTGCACTTACAAGGGATTTCAGGAAGGCCGTCCAATCCAAGCAATCAGAGCAGCGGCTAAAACAAATGGATGACCTGCTATGAGGCTTAATGTAGACATAAAAACTGAGAAGGGATGCTTTAAAACACTAAAAACCTGTATGAACATTATAATTTGGGGGGGTGGGGATGTAAAATAGTTCACTGAATCAAGCGTCTGTTAGCAGCTCAGTACACTATATCAGCTGGGGAAGCGCTGCCGTGTCTTGGCAGCAGGATGTGCCTGTAAGAACACAGCCCTGGGGAGCGGGCACTGAGATGTATGGTCCTGTGAGATGTGGGGGAGCCCCTCTGCCTATCACAACCTATTTCTGCAGCCAATGCACATGGCTCGCCTAGGGTGACTGGATGTCCTGATTTTATAGGGACAGTCCTGATATTTGAGGCTTTGTCTTATATAGACATCTGTTCATGGTCTTATATAGACATCTGTTCATGGTGTCCGCAGTCAGTAGTGTCGTTGGCAATTATTGAGACCATTTTTCCATTTAGTGAAGACACAATCTTTTGTTGCACAACATTGTGCAAGGCTACAATTAAATCATTCTGGATGCGATTACTCAGAGAGGTAGCGTTTCGAGGAGATTGTTGCACATGCTTTGCCATTACAGGATCATATTTTTGGAGCATATTGACAAGATTTAGAAATAAACCTTTATCAAAACTGTCAGCTTTTTCATTGTGACCCCTGAATGGTCTTCCACCTTTCACCAAACACAGAACAATGTCAGTCAGTCGCTCTATTACACTTCGGTTATGGCACCGTTCTTCTTGTTTAGACAGATAAGCCTGCTTGCCCTCGTCCAACAATACATCAGTAGGTTTCCCTTCATTAAAACTTGACCACGAAGAACAGCTCAACACATGACAGTTGGTGGTTTTTAAAACATTCGTTAGCCCTATGCCAGTTTCTGAACCCCTTATCAATAAATGCTGGATCAGTGTGACCTTTGTTTGCTGCATCATTAGAGGAGACGAAACGGAAGTAAAAGCAAAATGCTGCATCCTTTGATGGGCTATATTCTAACCACCTACACTTTTCATAGCAATCAGAATAAAAACTTCTTTGTTTATTCCCTATTTTACTTCTGGGAAACATACTCAATCTAGGCTGATAAGGACCTCTAGATAATCGAGACTGGCGTTATATTTTGGAATATCACAGACCGGCTCATCAGATGGAATGTTTGAGGGCTTTGAATAGGAACTACACTAACCTGAACTAAGTCTGTTTCTGTTGGTCATTACTCAGTTTAGTGCACGCACTGGAACTGGTGGCGGCGTTCTCTTCATGTAAGTTCTTAACCGAGGAGTCCGAGGTATTTGCACTACTATCAGTACATCCATTATAATTCAGTTTGTCTGCTCCTTTTCTTATATTAACAACGAACCGATCCATACTTTAAAATTAAGAGGGGGGTATCATATGATTTAATTGAAACATAAAGCCACGGGCTTGTTATGCTATTTCAGTAGAGTACACGCGACAAAGATTATAAACACTGTAGACACTGCGCTGGGCATGCCTGACGCGGCCGCGTATATAGGTCAAAGAATTTTCTAGAATAGTAGTCAGAGGGGGAGGGGAGGACCAATGGTGATGCGGCGCCGCAGTAGTGGGGACGCATGCGGTGAGCGAACGCAGGCTTTCTATACATTTCTACAACATCTATATTACGCAGTTTGGTGCTTATTGCATAATACAACAGCAAAACTAAGCCCGTCTGATGGTATCTTCTAGACTGAGCACTGAGTCCCATTGGGTAGATAGAAAGATTAACCTAAATAATCTATACAGAAGCCTGTGGAACCCCATAAAATTGGGTCCCTAATGCATGAACTATTAGAACACATTTACAAAACTTTTCTTAAACATTACATTAATATATTGTCTCATACTATAGAATTAGAATTTATAATCCCTATTCCATGATGAGATATAATGTATCTTAATTAAAACTATCTTTAGATATGTTTTTTCCTCAAAAATTCAATTTAAATAAAACAAATCCGATATTTTTGATTTTTTTTTAAAAGTCATTGATTTTTATCCACCGTAACAGCTGGGCATAGTGGGGATGGGGGGGAAGGATTGGTCACCAGCTGGAGTAAGGCAGGGGCCAGGGGCAAGAGGAGCACAGTGGGGCATGGGGGGAGGATTAGTCCCTGCTGACTGGAGCAAGGCAGTGGCTGAGGGCAAAAGCACAATGGGGCTCGAGCTAGGGTGGTCCCTGGAGCAAGGGAAGGGCTGGGGGTAAATTGCAAGTGCAGCAGGGCTGGGGAGGGGGTAAACAGGATCCCTCCCACTCGTGCCCACATAGAGTGGGTACCTACCTTCTCCCTGGTTCTAGCCCATTCTCTTCCTCTCTCTCTGCACTGAGCTGAGGGTGGGAGTGCACTGAGCACAGGGCTGGGGGTGAAGGAGCAGGCTGGAGGTTGGGGTGTAGGGTCTGGCCAGGAGCTAGAATGAGTGAAGGGGCTCAGGGTTGGGGCAGGAGATTTGGGTGTGGAGTGCTTACCTGGGAAGTTCCCATTTGGTGCGAGGGGTGCAGGTGGGAATGTGGGAGGTGCAAGAGTCAGGGCATGGGGTGTGGGGGGCTGGGTATGTGTGGGGGGTGCTGGAGTCAGGGCTGGGGTTGTGGGGGGGTGCAAGGGTCATGGCAGAGGGCTGGATGTGTGTGAGGTGGGTGCCGGGGTCAGGGCAGGGGGCTGGTATGTGGGGGGGTGCAGGGGTCATGGCAGAGGGCTGGATGTGTGTGAGGGGGGTGCAGGGGTCAGGGCAGAGGGCTGGGAGTGTGTGTGGGGTGCAGGGATCAGGGCAGGGGGCTGGTATGTGAGGGGGGTGCAGGGGTCAGGGCAGAGGGCTGGTGCATGTGAGGGGGCTGCAGGAGTCAGGGCTGCGGAGGTGGGCTGGGGCCGTGGGGGTGCTCCCAGCCCCCTGCCCTGAGCAGTTCACAGCAGGGAGCTGGAGAGGGTATACTCCGATTCCACCCCCTTCCCCAAGGCCCTGCCCCCACCTCTTCTCCATGTCCCCCTCTCTCTGCCCTGCGGACCGCGGACCGGGGCAGGGGGCGGAGGAGGGGCGAGTCCGCAGTGCGCTGGGGGACGAGGTGGGAACTTGGCTGCCAGCTGCCACGGAGCAGCAGGACAGAGCCCGGCGCGCAGCCCCACCAAGCTTCTGCCCCTGCAGGGGAGAGCGGGGCGGATAAGAGAGGCCGGGCCAGGGTCCCCCCTGCCCTGGACTCCCCTGCCCCCCATCTCCGGCAGTCCGGCTGCCCTTTTTTTTTTGCGCTTGGGCCGGCCCTGATTAGGGTGTGCCTGGGCACACCCAGCACACACCGTGCACACGCCTATGGCTCTATGACTGAAATTTCGCCCACGCGTGAGGACTCTTCCCTTCCCATCAGCATGTTATTTATTAGTGTCATTTACTCGTGGTAGAAAGATATGAGAAGAGCTTTCTGGGGCACAGACCTTTGCCAACATCATGTTGCCTTCAGCCTAATCCTGACAGGCCCTGATCTTTAGTTTAGATGAGGAAATGAGGTGATGCACCCAGAATTTTTAAAGGTGACCTAAAAAGTGGAAAATAACGAGTTTTTTGACCATTGTTTCTTTGTGATCAATAAACAAAAAGGCCTGGGAGCTTTTTTATTCTTTTACTAACTAAAAATTCTGGTGTTAAGAATGCTAATGGACAACTGGTGAACTAGTAGCTTTATCCTGTCCAGGATTTTTAGCACCAATGACTATCATAGAATCATAGGCCTGGAAGGGACCTCGAGAAGTCATCTAGTCCAGTCCCCTGCACTCATGGCAGGACTAAGTATTATCTAGACCATCCCTGACAGATGTTTGTCTAACCTGCTCTTAAAAATCTCCAGTGATGGAGATTCCACAACATCCCTCGGCAATTTATTCCAGTGCTTAACCACCCTGACAGGAAGTTTTTCCAAATGTCCAACCTAAACTACCCTTGCTGCAGTTTAAGCCCATTGCTTCTTGCTTTATCCTCAGTGGTGAAAGAGAACAATTTTTCTCTCTCTTCCTCATAACAACCTTTTATGTACTTGAAAACTGTCATCATGTCCCCCCTCAGTCTTCTCTTATACTATGTACCTAAGCCTTGATTGAAAGATGAAGTGATTTTTAGTCAGCCAGTTATAACATTTTTTAAATTGGTTTTGCTTTTGCAATATATTTAACCCCGAACACTGGGTGGAAGAGATCTGTTAGTTCAATATTAGGCACCTCCATCTTTGCAGAGAATCTGAGAAAATTCCAAATAAACAGGGGAGTTGCCCAAATCAGCCACAGCAACAATACGGGAGTGAAGATATTTTTGGACGAAAAAAATAAAATAATAATTTTGCTTGGGGGTGGGGTTGGGGGGAGATCTACCAAGAAGCTTTCAGGCCCATTCTGTGTGCCTTAAAGAAGCACAAAAGGAAGCAGACCTGTTTTATTCATTTAGATGGATATGTGGACCAATGTTAACGTAACCTAGTCACTGTCCAACATTAAACAGTGTTAAAGAAGGTTCGGGGTTTGGCATACAGAGACCTCAGCCTGCTTAGTACCATGGCAAACACACCATTAAAAATCCTTTAAACCTTTTACTAAATATAAAGAAAAGAAGGATAAACAGTTAAAGCATTTGAAATGTAAAGTGTTCAATAAGGCTTTCATTTTAACAACATTCCCTGTTCCGTTTCCCTTGAGCTAGAGAGAGTTTAGAAGTATAGTATCAAAGATGGTTGATAATAATTGTCCTTTGGGGGAAAAAAGAAGTTAGTTGACATGGATTGGAGCTGTTGCTGCTGCTGCTGTTAAAGTCTGCTCCGGTTTCATTTTAGGTGGTGTTTAGGATTGAGCTCGTAGGGGTGGTGAAGTCATATGGATCCCTCTCTCCGGCCTGGCCTGGTCAGGACATCGCAGGATCAGGATTATGAAAGCCGGGGTCCCAGGAAAGAGTTGGGGTGTCAGTCGTGATGGGGAAGCTTGTTCCACCGCCTGTTTTTCTGTATTTCCCCTTCAAAGTCTTTTTAAAGACCCAAAATGGGATGGGAGTGATTGGCTAGAATAGCCCATCCCTCATTATTTTGTCCACCAATTAGGCCTAATTTCCTACACACCCATTTTGGTTTAATGATTTCCAGGTTTTCTTGTTTATCAGGCATGATTTTAACACAGTCCTTGAGTTACATCCGTAGGCTTTTTTGTCTGGACTAATTCACACTTTCCATCTCTCTTTAATTCTCTTTTCTATAGACATTTGTTAGTATAAGTTATTGTGACATTTTATGAGCTTTTACATACTTTTTACAGTTGAACTCACATGTAGGGTAAATTTGTCAGCCCACAACAATGATCTTTTCTTTGCTCATCAAGTCACCTTTAAGGAAGGGCCATTTTTCAAGGACTCGACATTTATCTCCAACTGCAGATTTTGCTGTTTCCTCTCTAATTCTTGCATTTTGAAATAAAATCCCGATATATCCCCTTTTCCCTCTAGCTATTAAATACTAATATATATCTTCGACAGAAGGAAGAGCAATGTCTCTGATGGACAACTGCCCAGCCCCAGTTTGCCCCATTCCAGTTGCTTCTTCCCCTCCCCGTGCCAACCCAGCTCCCCCAAACCATGTCAGTCACCTGCCTCTTCCCTGCTGCTGCCCTCTCCCAAATGCCATGGGATCTTCCAGCTCCATCCTCCACTCACTGCCCCTATTAACTTGGCATTGCCCAGGGCTCTCTGCTACCTTGGTTAATGGCAGGGCACTGGGGCAACCAGCATTTTCCAGTTATTTATGACCGCAGATTTTTCTCTTTTTCTCTCTGTTGATCCAAAATTCCTCTGATTTTCTCTATTTTCCATCTGATTTCCAAATTAGATAGAAAATTCCCTCTGAGTTTTTGTCCCTTTTCTCTAACCATCAGTCACTAATAGAAACTCTCCTCAGATTTTCCCAATTTCCAGTTAAGGTTCAAGTATTAGTATAAAATCCCTTCACAGCTGGGGAGTTTCCCATCCCTTTTATCATCGGCCATTTCTCCTGTTACTGGAGGGGAGCTGTCGGTGTGTCCTCACACCGCTGGAGTGATATCCCTCCATCCCTTCGAGGTGCCAGCCCTGCCCTAGGCAGCCCCGGGCTCTGCCCACATAAACTCCTGAGCCAGACACTCCTGGTGATTGAGAGGGAGCTGGGTAAAAGTGCTGGGGACAGACAGGAAAGTGACCCTCTTCATAAACAACCCCTCTACGCTCCCACCTCTGCTCCCCAGGGGGTTGTGAATCCCAGAGCAGCTGCTGTCAAACTGCCTGTAGTGAGGCGGTGTGGGTCCCCGCCACCCCGGAGAGAGACAAGCCCCTCTGGACACCAGAGTGGGCGGAGCCGGGAGCTCTGAGCCCGCCCCCAGAGGGTCAGGCGTGGCACTGGAAGTATAAAGGCTGGACCCCAGAGCTCACTGGGAGAGCAGCCGCCGGCGAGACCAGACACCTTTGGCCTAGCTCCCAGTTGAGAAGCTGCAGTGGTGGACCCAAGGGCTGGCCGGGCCTGCCCCACGCCAGCTACCCGGAGGAACCCAGGGTGCTGGATGCCCCTGGGGACACCACCCCGACCCAGGTACCTCCAGAGGGGGAGTCTGGAAGTAGCCTGGGGGCAGCCGACCCTAGTCTGGCTGCAGCAGTGCCAGAGCCCATGTCAGCGTGTTGCGGCCAGGATCCCCACTGACCCAGCAGCGGGTCTTCTACCGCTGCTAGGGCCCCGGGCTGGGACGCAGTGGAGTGGGAGGGCCTGCGTCCCCCCTGCCACCCACCTCGCGGGTGGCCATCTCCCCCTCTCCCAGGCCGCTTGGAGCCTGAAGCCTGGGTGTGCTATTTACCTGTGTTTGCTCCTGCCTGAGCACCTGACTCACCATTGCCCTGCCCTGACCTAGGGCCTGGGCTGACGACTAACGATGTTGTTTCTGCCCTCACAAAGGCTGCGGAGGAAGACTCCTGCAGCCGGACTAATTCCCTGCTAGATCTCTTCCCGAACTTAGTGAGGCAGCGGGGGCCCTGCCACCCCTGAGATTGGTGAGCCCCGGCTAACCTCTCTACAGTGCCACACACAGGTTCTTGCTCCCGTTTGCGCCTGCAGAAGCTGATCCCACTATGAGAGAGTGAACACCCCTGGGAATGGCACAGTGACAGTGTTTCCCAGCTACAGAGGTGTTGGAAATATCAGATGCATGGGTCATGTACCCAGGCCAGGGTAATGTTATGCTAAGGTAACTGACTGTGGCCTAGTTTTTGCTTGATGTGTCGCATTGCAAAATTCATCCTTATGTGGACTTGCTTAAATAAGGCTTGTAGCTGCTGTGTGGGATTGAGAGGATGTTTTGTACAGCGCTGAAAGGCAGAGCTAAGAGGAAGATAATCAGTAAACTCTTAATACACAAAAGGTACTGACCAATTCCCTATCAGGAGTATCTCTTTATGGAGTAAGGTGACACGGTGGCATGAAAATAGCATGGAGAGCAAAAGCTATGTCAATTGAAGTATGTACAGGCGTATAGGTTATTAGATGGTCATAGTGTGGAAAGGTACGACTATACTAGAGTGGAAGCGCGGAGTTGGAGACTTGCAGGAGAAATCCATTGTGACCCACCTGTGCCCCAGGAGAAGGTAACTGGCCAATGTCTTTCTCTGTATATGTCATTCATTGCTTTTATAGTAACTGTAAACACTAGGTCATGCTTTTGGTTCAATTAAGGGTTTGAATGAATAAATCTAAGTATGTCAGCCCCCAGTGCGTGGTATTCCTCACCCCCGCAAAGGGAAGGAGATAGACAGATGTAAGCAGTGTCAGGATGAGCTCCACCCTGACATCTGGTGGTGAGTTGTGGCAAGTTGTGGAAAAGAACTTCAGGGGCTGATCTCATTTGCATAGGCACACCCACCCCGCCTAGAATGAGGCCATAGCTGCCCAAATGGTCACTTTGGCTGCTGTGGGATCCCCAGTGTCTCTGTTATTGGGGCAGGAAGAATAAATTGTTATTACCCTGATTATGGGAACTGTGCTTGGAACTGTACTTGGCCTTTTGTTATGATGGAGGGACTCACCATCAACTAAGTAGCACTCGCTAGGCAAGAGTCATGGGTTTTAAAACTCTGTGAATTGAGAGAGGCTGTGGATAAGTATTAATACTTAGTGGTATGGGCCCCTTGGTGAAGGCCTTACATACTAATTGTACTTTCTCCACTGTAGAATATCAGAGCTAATTTTGATTCTATTAGGAGTCTAGTTACAGGCTGCTAAGCTCACTTTGGGCTAATGGTGCATCAGCATTGAGGCTCCCCTACTAAGAGCTGAAATCACTGAGAATTGTGTTAAGTAGTGGGGGAGCCTGAAGATATATTGTGGAGCAGTTTGCGGGATGGCTGGAGTACCTTGTGGACAGGCTGGTGGAGCAGTTTGTAGGATGGCGGGAGCTGCTGGTGGGACGCGGAGCAGTTTGTGGACCGGCTGGTGGAGCAGTTCGTGGGACGGCGGGAGCTGCTTGTGGGCTGTGGGGCAGCTGGCGGAGCGAAGCGAAGGCCTATGGAGCTGTGGGACGGTCAGCTTCAGATCATGTAAGGTGCCTCTTACCCCCGTCCCGTCTCCACCCAGGTTGGGAGGTAAAGCTCTGCAGATAAACTTTCGAACTCTGGGGCTGCCCGGGACAGAGACTTTTGGGTCGTTGGACTTTTGGGACTTTGGGTGATTTGGGGTTGCTGGACTCAAGAACCAAAGGGAAAGGGGCATGCCCCAATTTGCTTGGGGTGGGTTTTTTGCTCATGGGTTGTGTTATGAATCCTGTTGGTGGTGTTTCCCCAACATAATGCCACATTGTTTCTCTCTGTTATTAAAAGACTTTTTGCTACACTCAGACTCTGTGCTTGCGAGAGGGGAAGTATTGCCTCTTGGAGGCGCCCAGCAGGGGTGGTATATATTTGTCCGAGGTCACTGGGTGGGGGCTCGAGCCGGTTTGCATTGTGTTATTGGAATGAATCCCCTAGATATTGACCCCGGCCCTTGTTGCTGCCAACTCTGACGGGCAGAAGGGTTACACAGAGAGAGAGAGAAACTGAGAGAGCATTAAGGAGGGAGGTAGGTTCCTGGCTTCCATGCCTGCCCAGCCCATTCACTGCAACATGCCTGGGCAGATTGAGTTTCTTGGGTACAAGGTAAGGAGCAGAGAGTGGAAAAGCCAGTTCCTGCCTTTGCCTGGTCCCCAAGCTGCTGGGGGGGGGGGAGGGGGGATGTGATGCCCTGGGAACAGTGTCTGGGGGAATCCCCCAGAGCAACTCCTTTGATTCTGCTCTTTTCTAGCATTTGGTTCATAGACTCCGTTATTGGGAGAGGAGGTTAGAAATGCCTGGTGGGTTTAGTCCTGGAGTCAGGGCCAGCCCACAACATTTTGGCACCTGAGGCCCGGAGCTCAAATGACACCCCTATGCCCCCTCACTTGGGCCAAAGCTTTGAAAGGTCTCAATTCTGCCTTCTTCCTGTTCTACTCTTGTCATGGTACTTCTCTGCCACCTACCCCAATAAAGAAGAACTAGCAACTTAAAATGCCTTGTTCAAAAATGTTAAGTAACACTTAATTTTCAAACGCCTGAACAGCAAAGATAACTTTTCTTGTCTGCATAGTAAACACTGGCATTTTTATCTGTTTGAATAATCAAAATGGTGCTTTCCGTGCCTTCTTGGTTGCAAAGATTTGAACTGCTTCCTGCTGAAGGTCCACAGTCTGGGCCAGCTCATGCTGTACTGAGCTGGTTGCAAGGCCAACCAGCCTCTCCTGTGTCATTGTGGAGCGTAGATGTGTTTTTATTAACTTCAGCTTGGCGAAGCTGTCTTCTCCACTGGCAACTGTTACAGGAAGTGTTAGAAGTATGCGCAGAGCAACAAAAGCATTTGGAAAGAGGGTGGTCGTCTTATTTGTGTACATATATTCCAGAACAGCCTTTGGAGTTGATCCTGCTGAAATGTATCTTGAAAGGGCTTTCAGTTCATCACCTAAATCACTTGCATCAATATCGTGCATGTCATCATGTGTCAACATTGTCTCTAGTGCCCTGCATTGCTGGCGTAGGTCTTCTTCAGGTATAGTGAGGAGTTTTGGAATATCATACAACATCCCAAATATACTGCTGTGTTCCTTGAGCTGCATGAAACATTCTTCAACTGACTGTATTGCACAGTCTAGCACCTGGTTAAAGAATTCAACTTTGAATTGTTGTTTGGGGTCTCTTATGGGATTATCCTATGCCTCGTAATCAAAATGTCTTCTTCTTCGGTGACTCTTGTATTCTTGAATGGGTGGGAAAATAGCTTCAGTGTGAAGTTCCTCTGCCAACTTCTGTGGACTCTCCAGAACATTTTGAAATCCCTCATCTGACCGGTAAGATTGTAGGTATGACTTTGCTTTGTCCAGTTGTTCCATTGCTCCAGATATATCAAGATCAACACCCTGGAGTCTCTTGCTTACAACATTTATTTCAAACAGAATGTCATGCCACAACACTAAGCCACACAGAAATTTGAAGTGATGTATGTTTCTGGTGATTCCATTTCCCTCTGCCACTGTTCTCCCATGAACAGTTCCTGTCATAGCATTATCCTCCATAATGGCAACTATGGCATCATCTATCTTCCCAATTTGGTGTTTGATAGGTTTTATTGCCTCCACTCGACTTTCCCATCGTGTGGCACTCAGTGGTTTCAGTGTCAGAGAGGATGTTCCTAGATGTTGCTTCAAAATTTGCCATCGATGAGTTGAGGCAGAGAAAAATACATAGATGCTTTGAATTACATTAAAAAATTCAGCAGCCTCATTAGAAGCTGATGCTGCATCACTGACCACCAAGTTCAATGAATGAGAACTGCATGGGACAAAAAAAGCTTGAGGGTTTAACTCTCGGATCCATGTCTGCACTGCTCTGTTCTTTCCTCTCATGTTGGCACCATTATCGTAGCCCTGACTTCTCATGTCAGCAGGGCTGGCCTTACTGTGAGGCGAACTGAGGTGGCCGCCTCAGGTGCCAGGGTGGGGGTGGGGGGCCCAGAGTGTAGAAAATTGTGTCTGCTGCTGGTGCATATGTATTCTCTCTGCGCTAGATGCACAGAGATGGTGGACCTTTCAAAGTTTTGGCCCAAGCGAGGGGGCATGGGGGCGTCATTTGAGCTCCCCGCCTCAGGTGCCAAAGTGTTGTGGGCTGGCCCTGCATGTCAGCTATCGCAATTCCCATAACTTCCAGCTTTTTAAGAAGCACATTTGTCATACCAGCTGCTGTAGTATCATCAATGTCAATAAATTCTAGAAAATGCTCTCTGACAGTCACCATTGCAGGGACATTTTCATTTTCTGTTGTTACAAAACGCCCCATTAAAGTAATTTGTTCCGTATGGCTGATGGCAGGTGTGCAGTCCAGAATAACAGAGTAATATCTTGTTGACTTCAGATCTGCCACAATCTTCTGTTTGACTTTTCTTGCCAGTAACTGATCTCATTTTGAATTGTTTTTCCAAAGTAATGGTGTGTGTACATTTCTTGGGTAGTGACTCTTCTTAGATGCTCCTGGAGTACAGCATCAAACTCAGCCATCAGCTCCACAATTTTAAGGAAGTTTCCATTGTTTGGCACATACAGCGGATCTGAAGTGCCACGCAGTGCTAGGTTTTGGGGAGCAAGCATTCTCGCAATGGCAATGAGCCTTTTCAGAACATTTTGTCAGCAAAGAGACTCGGATGCAATCTTCTCTTGATGCTGATCATCTGTGGTGGCCTTTAACCTTAATCTCATCTCACGCTCTTTCCACCTATGGAATGCTCTCTGGTGATTTGCTGCCTTCTCATGGCATGCCAGATTTCTAGCCAGATTTTTCCAGTCCTTTGTTCCTGTAGAACCCAATGTGGCTAGAACATTAGACTGGAAGAGTTTGCAACAAAAACAGTATGCAGCATTCTGGGTTTTTGAGTACATAAGCCATGGCCTCTTCACTTTGTCACCATTGGGGATTTCAGGCCAGTAATGAGTTGGATGGAAACTTCTATTTTCATTGTCTTTGGGGAACATGAAGTTTCTCACTTGCTGTGGCCCACGCAGTACAAGGAAGTCCCTCAGGCTACTGCTCAAGTGGGTCCACAGTCCTGGATCCTCTGGACTCAAGGAACTAAACTCAGCAGCAGCTGTTTCTTGTGCCTCCACCACACTCTTCTCTGATCTACACTTTTCTTCAGGAATGTGCAGGGCTACATCCACTTGAGATGGAGATATGGATGCTGCAGTAGCTGATAGGTCACCTGCACTCTGACTAAGTGGAAGATCAGGCATCTCCTCACCACTCACATCGTCACTGGGGCCGGAGTGTCTATGTATCTCAGGAGAGCTTCTTCCTGCTTAGATAGAAAAGCTTCCTTTGCTTTCTTTCTTTTTTCTGAATGCTGCCCCAGAGGGGCGTTTTCTTCTTTCATTCATGATTGCTGTTCTGTGCCAGCTATAGTGGCTCCCAGCACTCAATTGAAGGGGACAAATAAGCAGGCTGGTAGCAGGGCCTGAGTGAGGGAAGATGTCAGCGTCTTAAGGGCTAACTGGCTCCTACTACTTCAGCTGACGGCCTGTTCTCCTCAAGTGGGTTCAGGGAAGCAGCAGGAAACAGGAAGCTCCCTGAGAAGCTGGGGTTAATCAGCCCAGGTTCCTGGGGTTGCTCGAGGGGTACATAAAAGGCTCCTCCTCCTCTCTCTCCCTGCAGCTCCTGCTGCTTTCTGTTATTCCCTCTCTGCTTGTCTCCTGCCTGCCTGTCATGTCTCTTGTGCTCTCCTTCCTCCAGCACAGCACTCCACCCTCTCTGTGCATCTCGAGCGGAGAGAATACAGATGCACCAGCAGCAGACACCATTTTCTACACTCTGGGTCCTAGCGGCGCCCTCCCCCCCAGTCTGGCACCTGAGGTGGCCGCCTCAGTTCGCCTCGCGGTAAGGCCAGCCCTGTGCTTCCTGCTAATGATCATCCCCTCTCTGCTTGTGACGTAAACTGCTTCCCTCCTATAGTGTCTCCTTAGCTCCCTTCAGCCTGGGGAGAAAACTTTGGACATTTCAGGCCTATCTGGCTGGGCCAGGGAGAAAAATGTGTTTCTGGCTTTGGGAAAAGTCTCACGTTTTAAACACAAAGGGTTCATCTACATGGCCCATGGCAGTGAGTCTCAGAGTTGGGTTGGCATACTCAGGCTCCCGGATATTACAGTATGATGCTAAAACCACCTTGGTAGATGATGCAACTTGGGCTGGGGCTCAGGCTTTGAAACCTGAGGAGGGGGGTTCACCAGAGAATGTCATGAGACATTAAATGAAAGAAAACCTGAGCCCGAATGTGTGCATGGCTATTTTTAGTGCCATAGCAAGAGCCTGTCAGCCTGGGCTCTGAGACTCGCTGCCATGAGCTGTGCAATCAGGCACAAAGGGTCTCTTGAGTCTTGGTATGAAAGTTCCCAGCATGTCTGACCCAGGGCTGGTTAGTGAGAGCGAGTGGGGTGGCTGGCGCAGTCGTTAGATGGAGACACCTGAGCCCTTGGGGCTCTGAGATGGTCTCTGTGACCATTATCTGCTCTGGGAGATGCCCTGGTGCAGCTACAGAGGGTCTGTGCTGCTCGCAGAGTCTATGGGACAAATCGCTCTGGGCAGAGAGTTCAGGCTGGAGCCTAGTCTCCATTTGCAGCCTGATTTGTGCGGGTGAGATCAGGAGTGTTTCATAGCTGATGTCCTGAGCCTGGCCTGCCCGTCACTGTGCGTTGCTGGGGATGTTGACAGTCACTCAACTGCAAGTCACTGGGATTTGGGCTCCTAAGTTGCTCAGACAGGTTTGAAATGGAGCTGGGAGGAATGTTTTGGACAAATAGTTTATTTATTTAACTTATTAATATTTAAATTAATTATTTAATTTATTAATTAAATTATATTTCAGTTTGACTGAAACTATTCGTGAATCCATGTCGAGTTTGCTGGCTAGTTTCACAGAACAGAAAAAGGTGCTTCCCTTCTCGCCTTTAGCCCAATGGCTGGGCCCTCAGCTGGTGGCCCCAGCTTCAATCCCCCTATGTGATGTGGGGCAGGAATTGGAATGTGGGTCTCCCCCCACCCCCCTCAGGTGAGGCCTGGATCCATTAGGCTCTGGGTGTCTGACGTGGGGCTCCCTCAGTCTCTCCTGCTGAAGACGCCCCCTGTGTCTAAACACGGCCATGGGCCCTGGGCCAGACCGTGGGAGTGAGAAGGACTCTGCAGCCCAGTGGGTCAGGCCCCACCTGGGAGCCCAGAGATGACAGCTCCCCAGCTCCAGTGACCCTGTAATTACTGACCCATAACCCCAGTGAGGGGAGGGGTTACGCCTTCTGGCACCGCAGTGTCTCAGGCTGTGTCTGCGGGTGTTTCCTTGCATCGATGTAGCTGCCCCGGTGGAAATCCCTAGTGCAGACTTGCTGTGCGGGTGTGAACTGGGACTGGCCCCTGGGGCAGCTTCTCCCAGATGGAGGGGGCAGGAAGTGGGGAAATGCCCCCTCCAAAGCAACAGAGATTCCATCGGGTCCGCCCCTCCCCTCATACCCCTCCGCCTCCCGGGTGCCTGCGACTCAACAGTGCCACCTGGCCCTTGCCTCTATCCTCCCCCGCTGGGCCCCTGCCCCTCCGCTCTGGCCCCATGGGCCCAGGCCTCTCACCTGCCTCTGCCTTCCTGGCACCTCCCACTCCCGTCCCCTCTGCCTGTGCTCCTAGATTCCACTCCCCATCTCATCCCTTCTGCCCCCTGATAACTGCTTCTCCCCTCTCCCTGCCCTCCAGCCACCAAACAACTGTCCCTCCCCCAGTGTCTGCCCCTTCCTCCCCTCCCCTCTGCCCCATTGGTACCTTCCCCTCCCCTCACAGTGCCACTCCCTCTGCCCTCCTGGCATCCACTCCTCTCTTCACCCCCCGTTCTCCTAGTGCCTGTCCACCCCGCCCCCCCGCACTTCTTCTGCGCCCAGTGCCCACCCTTCTTCCCTCCTGGGGCCAGCTACTCCCTGCCCCCTCTGTTTCCCACCCTTCTTTCCCTGCCACTGCCCTCACTTCCATCACCCCAGGACCTGCCCTGCCTCTTCTTCCACCTCCTCAGCATCAACCCGTCACCATATTGACACCCAGCATTCCCCTCAACATCTCTCTTCATGGGTAGACTGGGCCCTGACTGCCTTGAAAGGGCAACAACCCACAACACTCTGATTAATGGGGATGCAAGTTAATTTCCCTTAGATCCCAGTGACAGCCCCTGCCCCCGGTTCTAACTCGGTGACTCTCTCCCCAGTGGATGTGACTCTGGATCCAGACACAGCTCATCCCAACCTTGTCCTGTCTGAGGACACGTGTGAGACATGGAGACCCAAGCCAGGATCTGCCTGACAAGCCTGAGGCCTGGTCTACACTACGAGTTTATGTCGGATTTAGCAGCGTTAAATCCGAATTAACTCTACACCCGTCCACACAACGAAGCCATTTTTTCAACATAAAGGGATCTTAAAACCGATTTCTGTACTCCTCCCCAATGAGGGGATTAACGCTGAAATCGACATCACCATTTCGAATTAGGGTTAGTGTGGATGCAATTCAAAGGTATTGGCCTCCAGGAGCTGTCCTACAGTGCACCATTGCGACTGCTCTGGACAGCACTCTGAACTCGGATGCACTGGCCAGGTGTACAGGAAAAACCCCGGGAACTTCTGAATCTCATTTCCTGTTTAGCCAGGCGAGCTCATCAGCACAGGTAACCATGCAGTCCCAGAATTGAAAAGGACCTCCAGCATGGACCGAACATGAGGTACTGGATCTGATCGCTGTATGGGGAGAGGAATCCATGCTATCAGAACTACGTTCTAAAAGATGAAATGCCAAAAAATTTCAAAAAATCTCAGAGGCCATGAGGGACAGAGGCTACATCAGGGATGCAACACAGTGCCGCGTGAAACTTAAGGAGCTCAGACAAGTATACCAGAAAACCAAAGCATCAAACGGATGCTCTGGGACAGAGCCCTAGACTTGCCGCTTCTACGCTGAGCTGCATGCAATTCTGAGGCGGGGGAGGAGCGCCACCACTACCCTACCCCTGTCTGCGGACTCCAGTGATGGGGTACTCTCTGCCATGCCTGGTGATTTTGCAGATGGGGAAGATGAGGAGGAGGAGGAGGACGAGCTTGGGGAGAGCACACAGCACACCGTTCTCCCCGACAGCCAGGATCTTTTTATCACCCTGACTGAAATACCCTTCCAACCCAAAGAAGCCGGAGAACGGACCTCTGGTGAGTGTACTTTTTAAAATATAATACATGTTATAAAAGCAAGCAGTTTTTATTGATTAAGTAGCCCTGAGGACTTGGGATACATTTGTGGCCAGTACTGCTACTGGAAAAGTCTGTTAACGTGTCTGGGGATGGAGCGGAAATCCTCCAGGGACATCTCCATGAAGGTCTCCTGGAGGTACTCTAAAAGCCTTTGCAGAAGGTTTCTGGGGAGAGCAGCCTTATTCCGTCCTCCATGGTAGGACACTTTACCATGCCATGCTAGTAGCAAGTAATCTGGTATGACTGCATGACAAAGCCTGGCAGCATATGGTCCTGGTGTTTGCTGGCATTCAAGCAACATCCGTTCTTTATCTCTCTGTTATCCTCAGGAGAGTGATATCGTTCATGGTAACCTGGTTGAAATAGGGGAATTTAATTAAGGGAACATTCAGAGGTGCCCATTCCTACTGGGCTGTTTGCCTGTGGCTGAAAAGAAATCCTCCCTGCAGTTAGTCACATGGTGAGGGGGGATAGGGGGACACTGGCGCTGAGCTGTTCGCTTTTGGCTCGCAGGGATGTTCCCTGATACCAGCCAGGCGGTGGGGGGAGGGGTAAAGCAATCATCCCAGAGAATTGGATGTGGGGAGGGGGTTAGTTTGGTTTCTGCTGCTGCATGTTAACAGGAAAACCGCAGCACTAAATGGCCAGCTCGACGGGCTTTGCTTGGTATGGGAAAGGAGGGCGCTGCTGTTATGAAGGTTGCAGAAGCCGAAAGACTATGGCTTACCATGGTTGCCTGCAAGCGGAATTCTGTTGCCCGGCCCTGCGTGTGTGATCTCTAACACCAAAGCCACAGGCACTCAATATAAGATGCAAAATGCGACCTTGTACCAAAATCACAGGTGCTATGTAATGTGACTAGTGTTGTTCACCGTGAAAGAGTATAGCCATTGTTCTGTAAAATGTATCTTTCTAAATACTCACTCCCTTTTTTTCCTCCAGTAGCTGCAAATGTTTCAAGACTCCCTCCTCTGTCCCAGAGGCTATCTCAGATAAGGCGGTGAAAAAAACACATGCGCGATGACATGTTCTCTGAGCTCATGCAGTCACCTGGCACTGACAGAGCTGTGTGGAGGGACACAATAGTAGAGTATAGGACAGTGTCTGATGAACATGAGGAGAGGTGGTGGCAGGATGATCAGAGGAGGCATGAGGCAATGTTGGGGCTACTGCGGGATCAAATGGACATGCTCCAGCGTCTGATGGAGGTTCATGAACAGCAGCAGGATCACAGACTGCCACTGCAGTGCCTGCTTAACTGCCCTCCCTCCTCCCCAAGTTCCATAGCCTCCTCACCCAGACGCCCAAGAACGCGGGGGGGTGGGGGGGATAGGGAGGCTCCGGGCACTCAACCACTCCACTCCAGTGGACAGCCCAAGCAACAGAAGGCTGGCATTCAAGAAGTTTTAAAAAGGCCTTTGCCTTCCCTCCTCCCTTCCTCCCACACTCCACCCAGGTTACCTTGTGAGTTATCTCCCTATTTTTATAATCAATTAATAAAGAATACATGTTTTTTAAATGATAGTGACTTTATTTCCTTTGCAAGCAAGCTATGATTGAAGTGGGGAGGGCGGGTGGCTTACAGGGAATTTAGAGGCAACCAAGGGGGCAGGTTTTCATCAAGGAGAAACAAACAGAAGTGTCACACAGTGTCACACAGTACCCTGGCCAGTCATGAAACTGGTTTTCAAAGCTTCTCTGATGAGCAGCGCTTCCTGCTGTGGTCTTCTAACTGCCCTGGTGTCTGGCTGCGCGTATTCAGCGGCCAGGTGGTTTGCATCAACGTCCCACCCCACCATAAACGTCTCCCCCTTACTCTCACAGAGATTGTGGAGCACACAGCAAGCAGCAATAACAATGGGAATATTGGTTTCACTGAGGTCTAACCGAGTCAGTAAACTGCACCAGCGACCCTTTAAATGTCCAAATGCACACTCTATCACCATTCTGCACTTGCTCAGCCTATAGTTGAACAGCTCCTTACTACTATCCAGGGTGCCTGTGTACAGCTTCATGAGCCAGGGCATTAAGGGGTAGGCTGGGTCCCCAAGGATAACTATAGGCATTTCAACATCCCCAACACTTATTTTCTGGTCTGGGAAGTAAATCCCTTCCTGCAGCCATTTAAACAGACCAGAGTTCCTGAAGACGCAAGCATCATGAACCTTTCCCGGCCATCCCACGTTGTTGGTGGTGAAACGTCCCTTGTGATCCACCAGTGCTTGCAGCACCATTGAAAAGTACCCCTTGTGGTTTATGTACTAGCTGCCCTGGTGGTCTGGTCCCAAGATAGGGATATGTGTTCCGTCTATAGCCCCACCACAGTTAGGGAATCCCATTGCAGCAAAGCCATCTCGTATGACCTGCACATTTCCCAGAGTCACTACCTTTGATAGCAGCAGCTCAGTGATTGCATTGGCTACTTGCATCACAGCAACCCCCACAGTAGATTTGCCTATTCCAAATTGATTACAGACTGACTGGTAGCTGTTTGGCATTGCAAGCTTCCACAGGGCTATTGCCACTCACTTGTGAACTGTGAGGGCTGCTCTCATCTTGGTATTCTTGTGCTTCAGGGCAGGGGAAAGCAAGTCACAAAGTTCCATGAAAATGCCCTTACGCATGCAAAAATTTCGGAGCCACTGGGAATCATCCCAGACCTGCAACACTATACGGTCCCACCACTCTGTGCTTGTTTCCCGGGCCCAGAATTGTCATTCCATGGTATGAGCCTGCCCCATTAACACCATGATCTCCAAATTGCGGGGGAACGCGGTTTTAGAGAAAAGTGTGTTCATGTCCTCATCACCGCACTTCCGTCGCCTCCTTGCCTGGTTTTTCAGGTGCTGGTTCTGCATAAACTGCACGATAATGTGTGAAGTGTTTACAATGGTCATAACTGCTGCGGTGAGCTGAACATGCTTGCTGTGCTATGGTGTCTGCTCCTGCTCAGGCAATCCAGGGAAAAGGGCGCGAAACGATTGTTTGCCGTTGCTCTGATGGAGGGAGGGGCGACCGACAATATGGCTTACAGGGTTGGCTTACAGGGAATTAAAATCAACAAAGAGGGTGGCTTTGCAAGAAACAGAATGGCCCCCTCAAGGATAGAACTCAAAACCTCAAGGATAGAACTCAAAACTGGGTTTAGCAGGCCATTGATTTCACAGAGGAAGGGAGGGAGGAGAAAATGAATACAAGACAAATCTGGTCTATTTTTTGTTTTGATCCACTTAATTGATCTTTATATATCGTGCTAGCAGCAGACTGTGCAGTACGACCGTTACCTGCCATCATCATCATCTCCTGGGTGCTCAGCAGAAGATGGGGCAGTATGACTGCTGGCCATCGTCGTCTCCTGGCTGCTCATTAAAAGACGGTGCAGTAGGACTGCTGGCAGGACTGAATCACCATGAGACGAAACTTAAAAGGGTAATGATCTGGCTGAGTCACTCCCATGTTTGCTCAGGTGCCCCTGACCTCATCGAGGTCAGTTAAAAGAGCACCCTCGACAATGGCTACCAGTCATACTGCACTGTCTGCTGCCAAAAGGCAATAAGCTGCTGCTGTGTAGCAATGCAGTACCACGTCTGCCAGCACCCAGGAGACATACGGTGATGGTGAGCTGAGCGGGCTCCATGCTTGCCGTGGTGTGGCGTCTGCACGAGTAACCCAGGAAAAAAAGCGTGAAACGATTGTCTGTCATTGCTTTCATGGAGGGAGGGAGGGAGGGAGGGAAGGGGGGGCCTGACAATATGTACCCAGAACCACTCGTGACAATGTTTTAGCCCCATCAGGCACTGGGATTTCTACCCAGAATTCCAATGGGCGGCAGAGACTGCGGGATAGCCACCCACAGTGCAATGCTCCAGAAGTCGACGGTTGCCTCGGTACTGTGGACACACTCCGCCGACTACATGCACTTAGAGCATTTGTGTGGGGACACACACAATCGACTGTATAAAAATACTTTCTACAAAACTGACTTCTATAAATTCGACCTAATTTTGTAGTGTAGACAAGGCCTGAGAGATCTGATACTTATTTTGCTGTCCTGGGCGCTGAGGGGCTCCCGGGCAGGAGGCATTACTGGTAGGACCGGCTCTAGGCACCAGCAAAGCAGGCACGTGCTTGGGGTGGCACAATTCCAGGGGCGGCGTCCAGCCACCCTTTTTTCTTTTTTTTGCTGGGGCAGTTGCGCTCTCGGAGCTTGGGGCGGCAAATTTTTTGCTTGGAGCAGCAAAAAACCTAGAGCCGGCCCTTGTTACTAGGAGGTGCAGGTGGGAGACAAGACTGCCTGGGACCTGGGGGTTTGTAGGGAATCTGTGAGCAGGAAGAGGCATGTCACACTCTCACCTGGGAATGGATACTGGGTCGTGTAGTCATAGGATGGGGATACAAGGCCCACACCTTCCCCTCAACCCCCTCCCCGTGAGCGTGAGGCTCAGCTGGGTGGGGATTTTCCTGGACTTTGAGCGGGGCGAGGTCTCATTTTACAGTGTGACTGACAGGTCCCATCTCTTCACTTTCACTGGCTCCTTCTCCGGGACACTCTGCCCTTATTTCCATCCTGGTGTCACTGCTGGGGATACAAACGCGGCTCCCCTGATAATCTGCCTGGTCCCAGCTCAGGCCGGAGGGAATCTCTGTCCTTGACAGTGACACTGTCCACTCTCAGCACTGACCAGCCCCCAGGCCTGTTCCCCAGATCTCAGTTCCCAGCACCAGGCCTGTGAGCTAGGGTGAGATGAGAGGGGCAGAGAAAGGGATGGGGGATGTAAACTGCAGGGGCGCTTGGGGGTGCAGGCTGGTGGGCTTTGAGAAGTGAGGAACACGGCTCTCACACTCCAAACATTCCCAATACAATGGTATATAAAACAAGTATGAATGACAGTCAGTGAAACGCTCCAACCAGGCCGGGTCTGTATGCAGAGAGCTATGAGCTGGGAGTGGGTGGAGGGGTGTCTCATGTCTGTGGGAAGGGCATTGACCTGATTCAGCCACAGCCCAGTGCTGCTGAAATGGGAGATAATGTCTATACAGGGGGGTACTGAGGGGTGGGGAGGTTGGTTGGGTTAGGGGATGAAGTTGCTGTCCCTGATTGAACAGTGTTTCTCTGGGGAGGATTTGGCAACTCAGTGGCTCCAGCCTCTTCTCGGTGGAGGGGCTGAGGTAGGCTAGACAGAAAACTGGGAGGGGGACAGATCTTGTGGGAAGGCATATTTATTTTTTTAACAATATGCACTTAAATGTGCGCTTTATCTCTGTTATCCCCAAAAGAAGAATAAAAATATATACCGACTGATCGGTTTTAAACTTTTTCTATGGCAGCTCACTGGTGCAACATTTATTCACAGAACATCAACAGGAAAAAAACCTAGGCAAATAAATGAATAAATACATAAACTACCTTACGTGGTTCAACACTGATGGCCCCACCTCTCCATAGGGATCCACTCCGCCAGCCGCTCTGCTCCACTCGCTGCCCCACAAACTGCTCTGCCAGCCGCTCTGCTCACTGTACTGCAAACAGCTCTACCATATAGCTTCAGGCTCCCCAACTCCTTAACATAACACTCAGTGATTTCAGCTTGTATTAGGGGAGCTACCAGTGCTAGTGCACTATTAGCCCAAAGTGAATTCAGCTCAGCAGCCTGTAACTAGACTCTTAATAGAGTCAAAATTAGCTCTGATATTCCACAGTAGGGAGAGGAGGAAGTGCAATTAGCATGTAAGACCCTCACCAGAGGGCCCATACCACCAAATATTAATACCTGTTCCCAGCCTCACTCCATTCACAGAGTTTTGGAACCCATGACCCTTGCCCAGCAAGTGCTACTTAGTTGATGGTGAGTCCCTCCATCATAACAAAAGGCCAAGTGCAGTTCCAAGCACAGTTCCCATAATCAGGGTAATAACAATTTATTCTTCCTGCCCCAGTAACAGAGACAATGGGGATCCCACAGCAGCCAAAGTGACCATTTGGGCAGCTATGGCCTCATTCTAGGCGGGGTGGGTGTGCCTATGCAAATGAGATCAGCCCCTGAAGTTCTTTTCCACAACTTGCTACACCTCACCACCAGGTGTCAGGTGGGGCTTCTGGACCCTTCGCGCACTGAACTCAGGCCATGTCTACACCAGCACTAATGGCAGAAAAACTTTTGTCGCTTAATGGTGTGAAAAAAACAACGCTCTGAGCCACATAAGTTTCACCGGCATATGCGCCCATGTGCCCAGTGCTGACCCAATGCAGTGTCACCCTCTGCCTGTGTCAATAGCAGGGCTCGGGGGGAGTAACACTTTCCAGTGATTTATTAAATATTGATGAAAAATCCCTTGGATTTTGCCCTTTTCTCTTTAAAAACCAAATACTGATGAAAATCCCACAGATTTCTCCCATTTTCCATTTAATTACCAAATTACATACAAAATCCCCTTCAACGCTGTACTTTCTCTCTTGTTACTCGTGATTAATATAAAATCTCCTCAGATTGTGTCACTTTCTGTCTAATTCTCAAATACTGATGGAAAATCCTTTCCGGCTTTGGCCTCCCCAGTCCCTGTCTGCCGCCACGTCTTGTTCTGGAGGGAAACTGTTGTTCCGAGTCACTACCCCAGTTAGGGGTGGGGGAGCTAAACGCCCAAAGGACAAATTTTCCCCTCATGTCTGAGAATCCAGTTGTTTTCCCCTTCACATCAATTAAACCCCCACCCTTTCCTCTTTAATAATTGAACATTGATATCAAATCTCCTCAGGCTTTCTCTTTCCCATATCACTTTCAGGTTTTGAAATAAAATCCTCTCCGATTTCAATTTTTTCCTCACTTCTTTATTTGCAGCAACTTGTTTTTTGAGGGAAGCTGTTACTCTGAGTCATTTTCTTTGTGGGGGGAGGTGCAGTGGGAGGAGGTCAAACCCCCCAAGTGATCAACTTTCCCCCTCACATCTCAGAGTTGAATTGTTCCTTCCTTTACACACAGTAAAATCGACATGTTGCTGAAGCATGTGACTCGCCCTGTAGTTAATGAACTTCAGAGCCAGGAGCCTGCCCCTGTTTGGTGAACGGTGTCGCCCAGCTGCTAACAGCAGAGCTGGCCAGACCCTGACAGGCTGTTTTACTGCCCCAGATGGGGCAGAAAAGTGGGAAGTTAGAGGGCTGCTCTCTGCTTAACTGACCCTGTTCCCATGGGCAGGACCCAGAGTGGCCACAAGCTCCTGTCCCAGCTGTTCATGCTTCCCTCCCCTCTGTCACCACAGGACAAATGACCCTGGGGTGGGGGGGAGGTCGCTTCCCACAGCTCTCAGAAACAACGAGGGCCTGGGTGGGAATGTGGTGGCCATTCTGTGCCAGTGACAGGGCACGGCTGGGTCACTGGGGAGGAAGGAAAGAGCCACGTCCCCCACTGAGACTGCCCGGCCCCAGTTTGCCCAGTCCCAGCTCCTGGCTCCCCTCCCCCAGCCCAACCCAGCTCCCTGTCTTCAGCTGCCCCCAGCCCTTTCCCCACTGCTGTGCCTTCCTGCTGCCAAGGGACCGCCTGGCTCCATCCGCTCTCCCTGCCCCTGTTAACATGGTGTCACCCAGGGCTCCCTGCTGCCCATGTCAATGGCAGGGCTGGGGGAAACCAGCCCCTTCTAGTTAGGTATTCAATATTGATTTTAAAAACTCCCCACAGTTGTTTCTGGGCTATGGTGACCTCTCTGCCACTGACCTCCCCACTGGGGCTATGGGAGATGGCAGGGGAGGGTCCGACAACTAAATCTGTCCCCTTTTCATCCCAGTTCTACTCTTTGGTGGGCAACTGGGCCAGAAATTACAGCCAGAAGAACAGGAAGCACAAAATAATGTGGCTGTCAATGACATCTTTATTGGATCTATGAAATGACAGGGGTTAACGCCATCAGGGGCAACACACGGGGGGGACCCACAGTTCCCTTTGCCCCAGTGGTGGCCCCTACTGGCCCCTCCCATTTTCTGGCGCTGCCCCTCCTCCCCCATGTCGCCCTGGAGCGGAGGGGGCTTTCCGGCCCCATTACACTTACTGGGGGCCTGGGCTTGCCGTTCCTTTGGAAGTTGTATAATGCAGTTAATGGCCCCGAGGGGACCTGAGAATCCTCCAAGTCCCTTCCCACTCCTTCACAGTCACAGTCATCCCCATCAGGTAGGTGAAGTGCAAAACCCACATTTCCTCACTTTTCACAACCTTAAACACTGTGGGGATGTAACAGAGCACAAGGTGAGACTGAAATGGGGGGGCCTCCTTGGAGCAAGAGGGAGGGAGGAGGGATCACTTGGGTGGGGGGCCTGTCTCCCAGCAATAAACAGGTCTCCCTGAGCCCCCACCTACAGAAGCACCTCCCTCCACATCTCCTGAGAGAGAAATCAAACCTATGTGAGAGGGGTGTAAAGTTCTGTTCTGGACACCCAGAACTGTAAACCAAAGTGTTACCCTTCTGTTTTAGAAAGAATGAGCTTTACTGGAAATTAGACTGTGTCAGCTCCCTGCCACATCTTTCTGTTCAATTCACCAGCAAACTCCTTGAGACTCTGCCAGTCTTTACCATAGCTTGCAGGTAACAGTCAGTGAACTCCAGCTCCTGAGTTCCCCAGAGACATTTCCCTGCAGCATCCAGTCCCTCTCACTGTACACTTGCAAAAGTTATTAAGTTCATTGCCTCCAAAGAGCTAGAGCTCATACCAGCCTGTTACAATCTTTGGCTAAGCAGTTTTTTCACTGACATCAAGTTACCAGCATCACTGGCCATCCAGGCCAAGGCATCCAGTTTTCACAGACTCAGAGGGTGCTGTTTCCTTTGCTCCTTAAGTGATGGGTATGTCCTGGAAGTCTATTGAATTTTCTGAAGAGCCAGGAAGACTTCCTGGGGGTGCAGACTCTGTCCTGCGGCATGCTCACTAAGCTCTTTCCTCGGAAGCTTGTTGGTTTGCTTTGTTTACCTTATATGTAAATGTATTTTCGTTGTTCTCTACCTCTATTCAAACCGGTCAGACATTCCTTTGGCTAGGGCTGGCTGGCTTTATGCACTGCCTCCCAAACACATTAAGAACATATTTCCAGCACTCATGTATAACTCTTTGTACACAACCCACACAGACATCATCCAATGATTTTGGGGACCAGTGTGTCACCAGTTTATATATGACACCTTACATGACACCTTTCAGATATATATGAAGACAACTGTGTGGTGGGGGTAGTGAATGAGTCAGCCCTGATCTGAGTTACAGTATGGTGGCTTTGTCAACTAGTATCAGAGAGCTCCAAGGGCACTTTTGAAACATTTTGGCCCTGGTGTTTCTGTATACCACCATCCCATTATAACTCCCTTCTTTCTATTCTTTCTCTCTCTGCTGGATAGCTCCTTGCCTCACTGGCAGCTGTCTTTTCACCATGACTCCCAGGAATTGTTTTCCCTCCAATGCTTCCCCCCGCCCATGGGCCTGTCCTCTCCACCATCAAACCAAACATCTTGGAATCTGGTCACTGCACCGTCCTGGCTAACACTGGGTGGGTTTTGCAATGGAACATGGTTCTGATCTATGTTCATCTTCCCCTGAGTCATACAGGGCCCTGCAGGTGCCTCCCGGGGCAGCGCAGCTCAGGCACAGATGAGACCGAGGTTAGTCCTGTCTACACTGCAGCACCCGGCCGCGCTCTGAGGTTGTTGGCAGCCACCGTGTGCTCAGTGGCTCCTGCAGGAACAAGAGACAGAGTGCTAGGAGGGCCCATCCCTCGCTTCTTTGGCTCCAGCATTTTGTGCTCCTGGCTCCCTCCCTTCTGCCAACTCTTACCTTCCCCAGGATCCTCCTGCTCCCCTAAGCTCCTCCTCCTCACACTGGGGTCTCCTTCCCCTGTCATTTCTGCCACAGACTCTTCCTCCTTGTGGTCTCTCTCCCCTCCGCCTCTCATTACATCCCTGTGATGGGGCGCACTGGGCGGGAAGGGGTTAACCCTACATTGTGGGCTGAGGGAGCCACTCCACATGCTCCAGGTGCCGCAGTATAAAAGAGAGCAGCCCAGCTCAGTTAGGGAAGGATCTGTGTTAGGAGCTCCAGCTGAAGGCTGCCTTTGCCTGAGGAGACTTGGAAGACAGCCTGGGGCCCCAGCTGCCCAGGGAGCAACCTGCACTGCGGAACCTGTAGACCCCCAATGCCTCCTGGACAGACACTCGAGGCTGCAGTAGGAAGTGGCCCAGAGGCGGTGGAGTGGTATCTCCTACTGAGGTAAGCTCAGGGTGTTTTGGTGGGTCTCCCCTCTGAGCGAGTGATGACCTGCTCTGCCACTAATAGGGCCCTGGGTTGGGTCCCCTCTACCTGGGCCAGTGGCCCCTTGGGTGCCACTGGCCATTGGGCCCTGCTACGCTGCAAAAAGGGTGCAGAACTCCAGAGTCTGGCTGCTGGGCTGTACTGCCCTCCACAAACGGGCAGATTTCCCTGGCTCTGGCCATTAGGCCTTACTGCCCTGAGGGAAGGAGTGAGATTTGGGACTCAGATAATTGAGCTGCTCTGCTCTACCTGGTAGAGTGGATCAGCATACACTGGACCACTAGGCTTGATGGCCTTGCTGGTAAAGGCATGTACGCCCACCCCTATTCCCCAAGAGAGATGGGTGCACTTGCCCTGCACTAGGTGGGGCCCCCCTCTACTGTGTCACAATCCCCCAAATCCCTCCCCAGAGTCTCTCTTGTGATCTGGGCTCTTCCCTTCCTAATGAGCCTAGGTCCTTCCAGCTGCACTGAGTGGAGATCCAGGGGGCAGGGACACGGGCAGAGGCTGCTTTTGGCAACTTCCAGAATTGGCTAGTGGTGGGGACTCCAGGGGAAGAGGAGCAGCGGGGCAGGCCCTTGGGGGGGGGGCAGGTGATACCCTTTGTACCAACCCTGTGGGAACAGGGCTGGTCAGCACTGGGAGGGGACAGTTTCTGCTGCAGGGTCACTGTCAGGGACAGAGATTCCCTCTAGCCTGAGCTGCGACAGGGCAGATTGTCAGGGGAGCTGCATTTTTACCCTCCTCTTTGTAACCAGGATAGAAATAAGGATGGAGCGTCTCTGAGAAGGTGTCGGTGAAAGTGAACAGATGGGACCTGTCAGTAACATTGTAAAATGAGACCTCACCTGCCTCATAGTCCAGGAAAATCCCCACCTGGCTGGGTGTGATGCCTGTGGGGAGGGGGATCTTGGGGGAGGAGGTGTAGGCCTCGTATTTCCCATCCCTCAGCCACACAGCCCAGTATCCATTCCCAGGAGTGAGTCTGACCTTCCCTGTCCTGATCACAGATTCCTTACAAACCCCCACAGTCCAATTTATTTTGTCTCCCACCTCCACCTCCCAGTAAAACCTCCCACCTGTTAATCCATTTGTGCCCAGGACAGTGGGATAAGTATTGAATCTCTCAGGATTGTCACGTCGATCCTGTCATCTATCATCGTATGTCAGTTTTCTGATCCTCAGACAGGATAAGGTTGGGATGAACCGTGTTTGGATCCAGAGTCTCATCCACTGGGGAGAGAATTAGAGTCAGTGCTGGGGGCAGGGGCTGGTCACTGGGATCAAAGGGCAATTCACCCACATGCCCATTAATCACTGTGATTTGGGGTTCTTCACCCTTAAGGGGAGTCAGGAGCTCAGTTAATGCTTGGGGGGGGGGGGGGAAGGAGGGAAAGCTCTAGGGAGTAGGAGGAGAGGCAAGGCAGGCACCAAGGAATCAGAGCGGGAAGAAAGGGTGGGTGCCTGTGGATGGAGCAGGGCACCAGGCGGGAAGAGTTTTCCACAAATTCCTCTTAAAGGAACAACCCAACCCACAGGGCCCTGAGCTGGAGGGAATTAGCCTGGTAGGGGTAGTTTGCTGGGGGTGCCAGTGTAGGCAGGGCCGGTGCAAGGATGTTTTGGAGCCCTAGGCGAAACTTCTACCTTGCACCCCCCTCTGCCCTGAAGCACCCCCCTTGCGGCAGCTCCCCACCGCCCCCTCGGGGAGCCGTCCGGCAGCTCCCCTCCTCCCCTTGGCCTGGGGAGCCGCACGGCTGGGTGCAGCGTGCCCTGAGTGACTAACACTAGTGCAATAAAAACAGCAGTGTAGCGGGGGGTTGCGTGGGCGGTGGCTCAAGCTATCTTCTCAAGTACATACCTAAGGGGATCCAGGTGGGGTTGTTCTCAGGCAGGTAACCTGAGCTGCTGCCCGGGTTACCCCAGCTACACTGCTAGTTTTAGTGTACTAGTTCGAGCAGACCTAGCATGTGTCTGTCTACACCCACGGAAAGCTCGCTCCCACCTGCAGTGCAGATGCACCCTGAGAGAGGTTTAAATGTTTCAGATCCCAGGGGGCAAAGAGCCGGGGTGACCCTGTTCTGAATTCATCTGACCTTTGGCTCCAGCCTTGGTGCAATGAGGGTGGGTCACTGACATGTAAAATCACCAGGGCCAGGGACTCATCTGCTCATTGAGAGATCCCCAGAGAGCCTTCACCTGGGACAGGTGTGGTCAGGCGATGGAGCCACTTTTCCCCACAGCAATTAGTGGCCATTCATACCATGCTGGCTTGTTTTCCTTAATACGTCCCATTCTACAGTAGTGCCTAAATGCCCCAAGTGAGATACCCCATTGGGCCGGGCCCTGGACACACCAATAGTCAGGGACCATCCCTGCCCTGGAAAGTTCCTTACAATCTAATAGACCAGACAGCTCCACAACATCTGACCCTGCTCAGAGCCAGGCAGGCAAGACCTGTGGGGGAAATCCCTTCCCTTCTGGACCATGGTTGGCTTGTTACCTCCTCCCCACTGCCCTGTGTCGCTGTCACCACGTCCCACTCACTCGCTGTCTCGTTTGTTGTTTCTCCTGTTCCCCAGACCCAGCTACGATGATGGGGAAGGTTCCCTTGTTCTCTCCCGGCTCCACAGTGAGCTCCGCTCTGCCCGGCTACGTCGCTCTCTGCCTCGCTCTACAGGTTCACAGTCTGGTGTCAGGTAGGAGCTCCGGCCTTCTCGCTGGGTTTGCTGCTGTTCTATTGCTGGTCACTAACACCCATCTTACCTCACTGCCTTTTCTTATACAGCACATCTGCGCAACCTGCCAACAACCAGCAACGTGGAGCAACCACAGGGAACATCTGGGTCACCAGTAACCGTGTTTGCTACCTATATACAGTCTTGTTGTCAGGCCTAGCTATACGCATGCTGCTGCTCTGACTAGAAGCTTCTAAGACATAGAAAATGGTGACCATCATTGTAGGGCTCTCATACTATTTAAAGGGACACTACCCAATTCCTATAGATTATACGGCTGGACTGTGTAAGTCACAGAACAGACTCTTAAGCCACAAACAAATTATGAATCCCCATCTCTCTGGTTATGAAATGAAAACCCACAAGTTATTCACATTGCACTAGGCACATCTAACTAGGGCCGAGAGCGAGACCTCATCTCACAATGGGGATGTGAGGATATTTACTGGCTTCTTCATTCTGTGCCCTTGGTGAAGACCTTATGTCCCACTCCACCCCGGGGCTGCTTCCACAACTACTCAGGCATTTTGGTTCCTCCTGCTGTGGTTTTCATCCTGCTAATTTAACCAGCTCTCGCTGCGTCTCTGCCCATAGACACGCCTCCCCCCACCCCTTTTCTGTGCAGTTCCACAATGGCTGGTTCTCTGCCCCCAGCACTTTTCTATCTGCCGCCTTCTCCCTCTCCATTATCTGACCTGTAACTTTACCTGCATAGTGATGACGATCAATTTTCATATCTTTACACCTTGCAGGCCCTTACACCATCCCTACACCAGTTGGAGAAGCCCTCACACTGGAGCAGCATGAAAAGTCCTTGGTGTATCAGAGAACCAGACCCCCCAGTATCCATTATACCCAAGGAGCCCTATTCAGAGATAATAGGGACAGTGTATAACATTCACATGTGAACTCTGGGTGACCGACATTGGAACCACATGCAATATTTTGGGGACTATCAAATTAACATGATGCATGTACTGTATATCTTTGTACCCCTTGATAAATAGTATCTATATGTAGTTTTGTGGTCTTAGGACTATAATCTCCTCCATTGGGGAGGGTGTGACGCTCTGTAACTCGGGGGAACACCAAGCACCCCATGTTCATCCTTGTAAAATGATTGTGTGGCATCCAATGCAAAGTTTGTCATGTTGGGTGTCTTCGGAAGGCTCAAGATTCACTGAGCATCCTTGTTACAGTAATGTTATAGTAATTGTTGTTACAAGTAACGTTCTAGTAATGTTATAGGTTATAATTTCATGTATGTAGTTATGAGGCTGAAAACATATTCTCCTGGCTTAAAATGAGCCCAGGCAAAAACTATCCAAGAGCAGAGGGGCAGTTCACACTTCATCAGGGCAGGTATGAAACAAACCCAGCCCAGCCTCACAGGAACAAAGGACACTGGCCTAGGCAGCAATAAAAGAATCTGTTGGACTCTCGAGTGAGTCACCCCTCCTTCCTTTGGTCAGTTTCGGACTGTGATGAGGTAATGCTCACCTGACTCTGAAGGGGTGCAGGGGACAAAGCCAAGAGGAAAAAAGAACAGGATAAACGGGAGAGATGTTTGCCATGCTCTCTCTCTTCCACCTACACCTACAGACACCACCACCAAGCGACTGAAGCGCTGATCAAAGGGGAGAGCCTGGCTGAAGAGCAACCAGCCAGCCTGTGGTGAGAAGCATCTAAGGGCATGGCTACACTTGCAAGTTAGAGCGCATTAAAGCAGCCCAGTGCACTCTAACTCACGACACATCCACACTGGCAAGGCACTTAGAGTGCCTGGACTCTGCAGCTGGAGCGCTCCTGGTAATCCACCTCCACAGGAAGATTAATGCTTGCTGTGCCTCGGCTGAAATGCCCGGGCATCAGTGTGAACGAGGTGTTGCATTATTGCACTCTGATCAGCCTCCGGAAATGTCCCATAATCCCCTTCAGTAAAGTGGCCACTCTTCTCATTGTTTGGAATCGCTGCAGGAATGCGGATATGCCCTTTCAAAGCTCCATTTCTGACAGCCGGCTGCTTATAAAGCAACCATTACTGTGCAATGCTGTGTGTGTGTGTGAGAGAGAGGTGGGGGGGAGGGGGGGTCTGAACTTACAAGACAGCATGCCGATATGCTCTCAGCCCCCCAAAAACCCACTCTCTCTCTCCCCCCACATACACACAACACACTCCCTGCCACACTCCCCCACCATTTGAAAAGCACGTTGCAGTCACTTGCATGCTGGGATAGCTGCCCAGAATGCACCGCTCCCCATGCCGCTGCAAGTGCCACAAATGTGGCCACGCCCGTGCGCTTGCAGCTGTCAGTGTGGACAGACTGCAGCGCTTTCCCTGCCATGCTCTGTAAAGGCTGGTTTAACTCAAAGCACTCTACATCTGCAAGTGTAGTCATGCCCTACATTTGTAAGGGCATTGAAAGTGTTAAGATCAGCTTAGAATGCATTTTGCTTTCATTTCATTTGACCAAATCTGACTTGTTATGCTTTGCCTTATAATCACTTAAAATTTATCTCCATAATTAATAAATCTGTTTGTTTATTCTACCTGAATCAGTGTGTTTGGTTTGGAGTGTGTCAGAGACTCCCCTTGGGATAACAAGCCTGGTACATATCAATTTCTTTGTTAAATTGATGAACTCATATCAGCTTGCAGTGTCCAGTGGGTATAACTGGACGCTGGAAGATGGAGGTTCCTAGGGTTGTGTCTGGGACTGGAGATATTGGCTAGTGTCATTCAGTTGCACAATCCAAGGAGCAGATTACATGCCAGAGGCTATTGCACTGGGAGGGTGGTGAAGCACTGGAATGGGTTACCTAGGGAGGTGGCGGAATCTCCATCCTTAGAGGTTTTTAAGGCCTGGCTTGACAAACATAGTGTTTCCTAATATCCAACCTAGACCTCCCACACAGCAACTTGAAACCATTGCTTCTTGTTCTGTCATATGCCACCACTGAGAACAGCCAAGCTCCATCCTCCAAGTGCTTCAAAATGGATTCTTTGAGGACCTGCTCCATGATTTTGCCAGGGACTGAGGTGAGGCTGACCAGTCTGTAGTTCCCTGGGTTCTTTTTCTTCCCTTTTTTAAAATATGGGCACTATATTTGCCTTTTTCCAATCATCTGGGACCTCCCCCCGATTGCCATGAGATTTCAAAAATAATGGCCAATGGCTCTGCAATTACATCAGCCAACTCCCTCAGCACTTTCAGATGCATTAGATCTGGACCCATGTACTTGTGCATGTCCAGCTTTTTTAAATAGTCCTTAACCAGTTCTTTCACTACAGAGGGCTGCTCACTACCTCTCCATACTGTTCTGCCCAGTGCAGCAGTCTGGGAGCTGACTTGTCTGTGAAGACCAAGGCAAAAAAAAGCATTGAGTACTTCAGCTTTTTCCACATCATTCCTGGGCCTAGGTCCAGAGTTTTCCACATAGAGACTGGGTCTGATTCCTGACACTCAGCCTTCCTGAGGTTGTCAGTTATTAGCCCTGTTCCTTTGCTAAGTAAGGGGCCTGCACTTTCCTTCCTCTTTCTCTTGCTCCTAACCTATTTACAGAACCTCGTCTTATTGCCTTTTCTGTCCCTAGCTAGGTGCAGCTAATTTTCTGACTTCGCCTTTCTCATTTTGTCCCTATGTGCTTGTGCTAGTCACCTGGACTCATTCCGAGCAACTTGTCCATGTTTCCACATTTTATAGGATTCCCTTTTGGTTTGCAGGTCATTACAAAGCTCCTGATGGAGCCATATGGGCCTCTTACTATTCTTCCTATCTGTCCTTCATATCAGGAGAGCTTGCTGTTGGGTAGGACCTTTATTAGTGTCTCTTTGACACGCTGCCAGCTCTTCTGAACTCCTTTTTCCCATAGATTTTCTTCCCGTGGGATCTTAGCTGCCAGCTCGCTGAGTTCGTTAAAGGTCATTGTCCTTGTTCTGCTACTCTCACTCCTTTCTTCCCTTCCAATCATGGCATCTGGCATTACAGGGCCACTTTCACCCAAACTGCCTCCAACCTTCAGATTCACAACCAATTCCTTCCACCCCATTAGTCAGAATCATGTTGAAAATGGCTACTCCCTTGGTTACTTCCTTCACCTTCAGAAACAAAAGGTTCTCCCGGATACATTCCAAAAACATATAGGAACCATTTATGTTTTGCTGTATTTCTTTTCCAACAGGTATCTGCTAAAGCCTCTCATTACTACTAGGTCTTATGTTTTGTATATTTCTGTTATTTGTTCTAGAAATGCCACACCTACCTCCTTCTCCTGATTTGGGGGTCACTAATAGACCCCTATCATGACATAGCTTCTGTTCCCCCCCAACACTTTTATCTTAACCCATTGTAAGGGATCAGAGCATAGGCAGTCTTGCCTACAAATCACAGCTGGAATGAGGTCTGCCTACCAGGGAAGAGAGTCACTGGGTCAATGTTAGAGGAATCACAAAGCCAAGTTCCATAAAAAAGAGTCCGGGTCAGGCTGGGTCAGAGACCAGAGGCAGTATCGGGTTAGGATCATGAGTCAGGGTCAAAGTTAGGCTGGAATCAGGAGATGTAGCAGACCAAGATCTATGTGGTTGCCCAGATATCTTCCTGGATTAAGTAGGGACACCTGTCCAACCTGAGGGCTGTAGGGTACTGTCACTCTGGGTCTCTTGGGCGGTACTTCCTGCAGTGCCTACTCTCCACAGTGCTCCCTGGCTGTACCTCCGCATATCCTGCCAGTGGCACTGTGGGCAGGGGCGACGCATGTATGAGTGTGGGGGAGTGCGGGGGCCATTCCCCCCCACACACACACGGCGGTGGCCTCTGCTGTCCCCTCCCCTTTTCCGGTGCCTTTGGTCCTTACACACAAAGACTTTCAACTGAGCTACCTCTCATCTCCTTCTAGACCTCAGAACAAGTGAATAGATTCTTGATGTATAACGTAACACCACATCCCTTTTCCCCCGCCTGTCCTTCCTGAACAAGCTGTGCTCCTCTTTACTGATATTCCAGACATGAGATTTATCCCACCATGTCTCTGTGATGCCAATTAAGTCATAATTTAGCTAATGCTTCCAGTTCGTTCCCTGTATTCCTTGTCTTGGTGTAAGTATAGATAAGATATTCTCCATCTTATTCTCTATCCCTTTTTTAATGATTCCTAACATCCCGTTTGATTTTTTGACTGTCGCTGCACACTGCGTGGACATCTTCAGAGAACTATCCACGATGACTCCAAAATCTTTCTCCCGATTTGTTGTAGCTAAATTAGCCCCCATCATAGAATCATAGAATATCAGGGTTGGAAGGGACCTCAGGAGGGCATCTAGTCCAAACCCCTGCTCAAAGCAGGACCAATCCCCAACTAAATCATCCCAGCCAGGGTTTTGTCAAGCCTGACCTTAAAAACTTCTAAGGAAGGAGATTCCCTAGGTAATGCATTCCAGTGTTTCACCACCCTCCTAGTGAAAAAGCTTTTCCTAATATCCAGCCTAAACCTCCCCCACTGCAACTTGAGACCATTACTCCTTGTTCTGTCATCATCTACCACTGAGAACAGTCTAGATCTATCCTCCTTGGAACCCCCTTTCAGGTAGTTGAAAGCAGCTATCAAATCCCCCCTCATTCTTCTCTTCCGCAGGCTAAACAATCCCAGTTCCCTCAGCCGCTCCTCATAAGTCATGTGTTCCAGTCCCCTAATCATTTTTGTTGCCCTCCTCTGGACTCTTTCCAATTTTGCCACATCCTTCTTGTAGTGTGGGGCCCAAAACTGGACACAGTACTCCAGATGAGGCCTCACCAATGTCAAATAGAGGGGAACGATCACGTCCCTCGATCTCCTGGCAATGCCCCTACATATACATCCCAAAATGCCATTGGCCTTTTTGACAACAAGGGCACACTGTTGACTCATATCCAGCTTCTCGTCCACTGTAACCCCTAGGTCCTTTTCTGCCGAACTGCTGCCGAGCCATTCGGTCCCTAGTCTGTAGCGATGCATGGGATTTTTCCGTCCTAAGTGCAGGACTCTGCACTTGTCCTTGTTGAACCTCATCAGATTTCTTTTGGCCCAATCCTCTAATTTGTCTAGGGCCCTCTGTATCCTATCCCTACTCCCCAGCATATCTACCTCTCCTCCCAGTTTAGTGTCATCTGCAAACTTGCTGAGGGTGCAATCCACACCATCCTCCAGATCATTTATGAAGATATTGAACAAAATCGGCCTGAGGACCGACCCTTGGGGCACTCCACTTGATACCGGCTGCCAACTAGACATCAAGCCATTGATCACTATTCTTTGAGCCTGACAATCTAGCCAACTTTCTATCCACCTTATAGTCCATTCATTCAGCCCATACTTCTTTAACTTGCTGGCAAGAATACTGTGGGAGACCGTGTCAAAAGCTTTGCTAAAGTCAAGGAACAACACGTCCACTGCTTTCCCCTCATCCACAGAGCCAGTTATCTCATCATAGAAGGCAATTAGATCAGTCAGGCATGATTTTCCCTTGGTGAATCCATGCTGACTGTTCCTGATCACTTTCTTCTCCTCTAAGTGCTTCAGAATTGATTCCTTGAGGACCTGCTCCATGATTTTTCCAGGGACTGATGTGAGGCTGACTGGCCTGTAGTTCCCAGGATCCTCCTTCTTCCCTTTTTTTAAAAGATGGGCATTACATTAGCCTTTTTCCAGTCGTCCAGGACTTCCCCCGATCGCCATGAGTTTTCAAAGATAATGGCCAATGGCTCTGCAATCACATCCGCCAACTCCTTTAGCACTCTCGGATGCAGCGCATCCGGCCCCATGGACTTGTGCTCATCCAGCTTTTCTAAATAGTACCGAAGCACTTCTTTCTCCACAGAGGGCTGGTCACCTCCTCCCCATGCTGCGCTGCCCAGTGCAGTAATCTGGGAGCTGACCTTGTTCGTGAAGACAGAGGCAAAAAACGCGTTGAGTACATTAGCTTTTTCCACATCCTCTGTCACTAGGTTGCCTCCCTCATTCAGTAAGGGGCCCACACTTACCTTGACTTTCTTCTTGTTGCTAATGTACCTGAAGAAACCCTTCTTGTTACTCTTAACATCTCTTGCTAGCTGCAACTCCAGGTGTTATTTGGCCTTCCTGATTTCACTCCTGCATGCCCAAGCAATATTTTTGTACTCTTCCCTGGTCATTTGTCCAATCTTCCACTTCTTGTAAGCTTCTTTTTTGTGTTTAAGATCAGCAAGGATTTCACTGTTAAGCCAAGCTGGTCGCCTGCCATATTTACTATTCTTTCTACACATCGGGATGGTTTGTCCCTGTAACCTCAATAAGGATTCTTTAAAATACAGCCAGCTCTCCTGGACTCCTTTCCCCTTCATGTTATTCTCCCAGGGGATCCTGCCCATCAGTTCCCTGAGGGAGTCAAAGTCTGCTTTTCTGAAGTCCAGGATCCGTATTCTGCTGCTCTCCTTTCTTCCCTGTGTCAGGATCCTGAACTCAACCATCTCATGGTCACTGCCTCCCAGGTTCCCATCCACTTTAGCTTCCCGTACTAATTCTTCCCGGTTTGTGAGCAGCAGGTCAAGAAGAGCTCTGCCCCAGTTGGTTCCTCCAGCACTTGCACCAGGAAATTGTCCCCTACACTTTCCAAATTGTCTGTGCACCGCTGTATTGTTCTCCCAGCAGATATCAGGGTGATTGAAGTCTCCCATGAGAACCAGGGTCTGCGATCTAGTAACTTCCATGAGTTGCCGGAAGAAAGCCTCATCCACCTCATCCCCCTGGTCCAGTGGTCTATAGCAGACTCCCACCATGACATCACCCTTGTTGCTCACACTTCTAAACTTAATCCAGAGACTCTCAGGTTTTTCTGCAGTTTCGTACTTGAGCTCTGAGCAGTCATACTGCTCCCTTACATACAGTTTTCAGAGTAACAGCCGTGTTAGTCTGTATTTGCAAAAAGAAAAGGAGTACTTGTGGCACCTTAGAGACTAACCAATTTATTTGAGCATGAGCTTTCGTGAGCTACAGCTCACTTCATCAGATACATACCGTGGAAACTGCAGCAGACTTTATATATACACAGAGAATATGAAACAATACCTCCTCCCACCCCACTGTCCTGCTGGTAATAGCTTATCTAAAGTAATCTTCAGGTTAGGCCATTTCCAGCACAAATCCAGGTTTTCTCACCCTCCACCCCCCCACACAAATTCACTCTCCTGCTGGTGATAGCCCATCCAAAGTGACAACTCTTTACACAATGTGCATGATAATCAAGTTAGGCCATTTCCTGCACAAATCCAGGTTCTCTCACTCCCTCACCCCCCTCCAAAAACCCACCCCCATACACACACAAACTCACTCTCCTGCTGGTAATAGCTCATCCAAACTGACCACTCTCCAAGTTTAAATCCAAGTTAAACCAGAACATCTGGGGGGGGGGGGGATAGGAAAAAACAAGAGGAAATAGGCTACCTTGCATAATGACTTAGCCACTCCCAGTCTCTATTTAAGCCTAAATTAATAGTATCCAATTTGCAAATGAATTCCAATTCAGCAGTTTCTCGCTGGAGTCTGGATTTGAAGTTTTTTTGTTTTAAGATAGCGACCTTCATGTCTGTGATTGCGTGACCAGAGAGATTGAAGTGTTCTCCGACTGGTTTATGAATGTTATAATTCTTGACATCTGATTTGTGTCCATTTATTCTTTTACGTAGAGACTGTCCAGTTTGACCAATGTACATGGCAGAGGGGCATTGCTGGCACATGATGGCATAAATCACATTGGTGGATGTGCAGGTGAACGAGCCTCTGATAGTGTGGCTGATGTTATTAGGCCCTGTGATGGTGTCCCCTGAATAGATATGTGGGCACAATTGGCAACGGGCTTTGTTGCAAGGATAAGTTCCTGGGTTAGTGGTTCTGTTGTGTGGTATGTGGTTGTTGGTGAGTATTTGCTTCAGGTTGCGGGGCTGTCTGTAGGCAAGGACTGGCCTATCTCCCAAGATTTGTGAGAGTGTTGGGTCATCCTTTAGGATAGGTTGTAGATCCTTAATAATGCGTTGGAGGGGTTTTAGTTGGGGGCTGAAGGTGACGGCTAGTGGCGTTCTGTTATTTTCTTTGTTAGGCCTGTCCTGTAGTAGGTAACTTCTGGGAACTCTTCTGGCTCTATCAATCTGTTTCTTTACTTCCGCAGGTGGGTATTGTAGTTGTAAGAAAGCTTGACAGAGATCTTGTAGGTGTTTGTCTCTGTCTGAGGGGTTGGAGCAAATGCGGTTGTATCGCAGAGCTTGGCTGTAGACAATGGATCGTGTGGTGTGGTCAGGGTGAAAGCTGGAGGCATGCAGGTAGGAATAGCAGCCTCAGAAACAACTCTGACATCATAATCAAAAAGGCTGACAAAGGAGGTGCTGTTGTCATCATGAATAGGTCGGAATATGAACAAGAGGCTGCTCGGCAGCTCTCCAACACGAGTTTCTACAAGCCATTACCCTATGATCCCACTGAGAGTTACCAAAAGCAACTACAGCATTTGCTCAAGAAACTTCCTGAAAAAGCACAAGATCAAATCCGCACAGACACACCCCTGGAACCCCGACCTGGGATATTCTATCTACTACCCAAGATCCATAAACCTGGAACTCCTGGGCGCCCCATCATTTCAGGCATTGGCACCCTGACAGCAGCATTGTCTGGCTATGTAGACTCCCTCCTCAGGCCCTACGCTACCAGCACTCCCAGCTACCTTCGAGACACCACTGACTTCCTGAGGAAACTTCAATCCATCGGTGATCTTCCTGATAACACCATCCTGGCCACTATGGATGTAGAAGCCCTCTACACCAACATTCCACACAAAGATGGACTACAAGCCGTCAGGAACACTATCCCCGATAATGTCACGGCTAACCTGGTGGCTGAACTTTGTGACTTTGTCCTTACCCATAACTATTTCACATTTGGGGACAATGTATACCTTCAGATCAGCGGCACTGCTATGGGTACCCGCATGGCCCCACAGTATGCCAACATTTTTATGGCTGATTTAGAACAACGCTTCCTCAGCTCTCGTCCCCTAAAGCCCCTACTCTACTTGCGCTATATTGATGACATCTTCATCATCTGGACCCATGGAAAAGAAGCCCTTGAGGAATTCCACCATGATTTCAACAATTTCCATCCCACCACCAACCTCAGCCTGGTCCAGTCCACACAAGAGATCCACTTCCTGGACACTACAGTGCTAATAAACAATGGTCACATAAACACCACCCTATACCGGAAACCTACTGACCGCTATTCCTACCTGCATGCCTCCAGCTTTCACCCTGACCACACCACACGATCCATCGTCTACAGCCAAGCTCTGCGATACAACCGCATTTGCTCCAACCCCTCAGACAGAGACAAACACCTACAAGATCTCTGTCAAGCTTTCTTACAACTACAATACCCACCTGCGGAAGTAAAGAAACAGATTGACAGAGCCAGAAGAGTTCCCAGAAGTTACCTACTACAGGACAGGCCTAACAAAGAAAATAACAGAACGCCACTAGCCGTCACCTTCAGCCCCCAACTAAAACCCCTCCAACGCATTATTAAGGATCTACAACCTATCCTAAAGGATGACCCAACACTCTCACAAATCTTGGGAGACAGGCCAGTCCTTGCCTACAGACAGCCCTGCAACCTGAAGCAAATACTCACCAACAACCACATACCACACAATAGAACCACTAACCCAGGAACTTATCCTTGCAACAAAGCCCGTTGCCAATTGTGCCCACATATCTATTCAGGGGACACCATCACAGGGCCTAATAACATCAGCCACACTATCAGAGGCTCGTTCACCTGCACATCCACCAATGTGATTTATGCCATCATGTGCCAGCAATGCCCCTCTGCCATGTACATTGGTCAAACTGGACAGTCTCTACGTAAAAGAATAAATGGACACAAATCAGATGTCAAGAATTATAACATTCATAAACCAGTCGGAGAACACTTCAATCTCTCTGGTCACGCAATCACAGACATGAAGGTCGCTATCTTAAAACAAAAAAACTTCAAATCCAGACTCCAGCGAGAAACTGCTGAATTGGAATTCATTTGCAAATTGGATACTATTAATTTAGGCTTAAATAGAGACTGGGAGTGGCTAAGTCATTATGCAAGGTAGCCTATTTCCTCTTGTTTTTTCCTACCCGCCCCCCCCCAGATGTTCTGGTTTAACTTGGATTTAAACTTGGAGAGTGGTCAGTTTGGATGAGCTATTACCAACAGGAGAGTGAGTTTGTGTGTGTATGGGGGTGGGTTTTTGGAGGGGGGTGAGGGAGTGAGAGAACCTGGATTTGTGCAGGAAATGGCCTAACTTGATTATCATGCACATTGTGTAAAGAGTTGTCACTTTGGATGGGCTATCACCAGCAGGAGAGTGAATTTGTGTGGGGGGGTGGAGGGTGAGAAAACCTGGATTTGTGCTGGAAATGGCCTAACCTGAAGATTACTTTAGATAAGCTATTACCAGCAGGACAGTGGGGTGGGAGGAGGTATTGTTTCATATTCTCTGTGTATATATAAAGTCTGCTGCAGTTTCCACGGTATGCATCTGATGAAGTGAGCTGTAGCTCACGAAAGCTCATGCTCAAATAAATTGGTTAGTCTCTAAGGTGCCACAAGTACTCCTTTTCTTCTTACATACAGTGCAACTCTCCCACCTTTTCTGCCCTGCCTGTCCCTCCTGAACAGTTTATATCCATCCATGACAGTACTCCAGTCATGTGAGTTATCCCACCAAGTCTCTATTATTCCAATCACATCCTAATTCCTTGACTGTGCCAGGTCTTCCAGTTCTCCCTACTTGTTTCCCAGGCTTCGTGCATTTGTGTATAGGCACTTGAGATAACTCGCTGATCGTCCCTCTTTCTCAGTATGAGGCAGGAGCCCTGCCCTCTCACGCATTCCTGCTCGTGCTTCCTCCCGGTATCCCACTTATCTCAGGACTTTGGTCTCCTTCTCCCGGTGAACCTAGTTTAAAGCCCTCCTCACTAGGTTAGCCAGCCTGCTTGCGAAGATGCTCTTCCCTCTCTTTGTTAGGTGGAGCCTGTCTCTGCCTAGCACTCCTCCTTCTTGGAACACCATCCCATGGTCAAAGAATCCAAAGTCTTCTCTCCGACACCACCTGCATAGCCATTCGTTGACTTTAATGATTTGACGGTCTCTACCCAGGCCTTTTCCTTCCACTGTATGTATAGTTGGGGTTATTTTTTCCAATGTGCATTACTTTACATTTATCCACATTACATTTCATTTGCCATTTTGTTGCTCAATCACTTAGTTTTGTGAGATCTTTTTGAAGTTCTTCACAGTCTGCTTTGGTCTTAACTATCTTGAGCAGTTCAGTATCTTCTGCAACCTTTGCCACCTCACTGTTTACCCCTTTCTCCAGATCATTTATGAATAAGTTGAATAGGATTGGTCCTAGGACTGACCCTTGGGGAACACCACTAGTTACCCCTCTCCATTCTGAAAATTTACTATTTATTCCAACCCTTTGTTCCCTGTCTTTTAACCAGTTCTCAATCCATGAAAGGATCATCCCTCTTATCCCATGACAACTTAATTTAAGTAAGAGCCTTTGGTGAGGGACCTTGTTCTGCTACAAACACTGGGAGTGATTGCTTAATAGTAACATCAATTACTATTTTATGTGATTATTTATTATTAAAACCATACACTAAGCAGCACAACACCCATGTGCATAGTGTTAACCAAGGCGTGCTAAGAAAAGCAGGAGTAACCAAAACACTGCTTTTAAAAAGGAATTAAAAATAAACAAATAAAATGGAGTGAAGTTGCATTCACAGTGGCTTATAGGAAACAGAGTAACTGTCAGGCATCGGCACAGCAGATCACACCCACATACAGTGACAATGAATTATTATGTAACAAGACATATAGGGCAATGTGTTTTAACACCACAGCCCTGGGGAGGGGGGTGCTGCGATGGGCCAGCCAGGAACACCAGCCTCTGCCCCCATGTCCTATTTTGGCAACCACAGCAGATGGCTCATCCCATTGTAGTAACTCATAGCCCCTCTGCCCCTCCCTATCCCAGTGTTTCCCCCTCTGCCCCTGTCTGGCAGCGCATCTCCCCCTACACTAACCTGGTTTCTTGCACCTTCTCCCTGGTTCTCTCCCTTCCCCTGCCACCACCAGCTGTTCTACCTGCCTCTGGCCATGTTTTGGTCCCTGCACAGATTCTCCCCATTCCTCCCCCTGCTACAAACCAGGCCCCTCTGCACCCCTCAGCTGGGAGGAGAGTCTGATGGCAAGTGAGAGCAGCAGCGTCAGCAGCTGTTACTGGGCATGGCCCGCTCGCTCCAGCCTGCCCCGTGACAGCTCAACAGCGTGGGAAATTTCCTACAGAGTCTCCCCTGGCCCTTCCCTCCAGCGGATGAGCTGCCTGGGTTAGAGGCTGCTCCAGCCGCCTCCACTGTGAGCTGGGAGCCTGGGCCGAGCCACTGCTGCCCCCAGTGGGGTCTGTCCAAGCCTCAGGCTCTGCCTGCACCAGCCCCGAGGCCGGAGCCTGCAGGTGAGGAGAGCCCCGGGGGAAAGGTCTGGGGCCAGGCAGGAAAGTGACTCTGCACCAACGGCCCCTCCAGGACAGCGAACACCCCCAGGGACCGACTCCTGGGCAGAGGGAGAAGGAGATGGAAGGGGAGGCAGCAGGAGAAATAAGTGGTAATTTATTTCAAAATACCTGTCAACAAGTATGTCTGTAACAATACAAATAAAAAGATTCATCAATTTTTTTATTGACTAATAGATTCTTTACTAGGCGTATTAGTACAGAACGTTGATGTCAAGGTTCCTTCCCCACTCTGAACTCTAGGGTACAGATGTGGGGACCTGCATAAAAACCTCCTAAGCTTACTTTTACCAGCTTAGGTTAAAACTTCCCCAAGGTACAAACTAATTTTACCCTTTGCCCTTGGACTTCCGCTGCCACCACCAAACTTCATCTGGGTTCCTGAAAAAACAGTTTGGACAAGTCTTTCCCCTCCAAATCCTCCCAACCCTTGCACCCCACTTCCTGGGGAAGGTTTGGTAAAAATCCTCACCAATTTGCATAGGTGACCACAGACCCAAACCCTTGGATCTTAGAACAATGAAAAAGCATTCAGTTTTCTTACAAGAAGACTTTTAATAGAAGTAAAAAAGGAATCACCTCTGTAAAATCAGGATGGTAGATACCTTACAGGGTAATTAGATTTAAACATAGAGAATCCCTCTAGGCATAACCTTAAGTTACAAAAAAGACACACAGACAGGAATATTCATTCTATTCAGCAAAGCTATTTTCTCAGCCATTTAAAGAAATCATAATCTAACACATACCTAGCTAGATTGCTTACTAAGTTCTAAGACTCCATTCCTGTTCTGTCTCCGGCAAAAGCATCACACAGACAGACACAGACCCTTTGTTTTTCTCCCTCCTCCCAGCTTTTGAAAGTATCTTGTCTCCTCATTGGTCATTTTGGTCAGGTGCCAGCGAGGTTACTTTTAGCTTCTTAACCCTTTACAGGTGAGAGGATTTTTCCTCTGGCCAGGAGGGATTTTAAAGGGGTTTACCCTTCCCTTTATATTTATGACAGTTGAGTACTAATTCATTTAAACTACAATACAGAAGCGTATTTCCCGCACCCCTCAGAAGCCATGCAAAGGCTTGCGGGAGTCAGGGTAACAGACGAGCTGAGGGAGAGGGAAGAAGCCTGGGAGTGAATCTGGAGGGTTGTTGAGTGTGGGTGGGAGAAGCCTGGAACAGCTTCTTTTGTGGGGGAGGGATTGTTAGGGAGTTGGGGAACCTCCCCCCTGCAGACTCTGGCTGACCCCGAGCCTCTCCCATTCAGTCAGGCACATCTGCCCCATCCCTGCATCCCGTTCCCCCTCCTCATGTGTCCCATCACTCACCCTTCCCTCCATCCCCATGTGCCCCGTCACTCACCCTACCCTCCATCCCCATGTGCCCCGTCACTCACCCTTCCCTCCATCCCCATGTGCCCCGTCACTCACCCTACCCTCCATCCGCATGTGGAGCCCCCCACCCACTCAGACCCTAGCTCAGTGCTGTCATCCTACTAGCTCCTGAGCCCACGCCCCAGTCTGTCCCCACAACTAGCCCTCCTGAACCCCAGCCTGTGGCCCCTCAGCAGCCCTGTGTGGCCCCCTCTGCCCCCGAGCCTGGCTCCACCAGAGGCTGCTCTGATGACAGCAGCCAGCTGTTGTCGTGCCACATCGGCCCCTGGTGGGCGAAAGGAAGAGCTGCCTGAGCGCGTGTAGTGATGTTTATAACCCGTGAACATTGTGCTGTACGTAGAATTGAATAAACTGGTCTGACAGTTTTATAATTATTTTGTAACAAAAAATATTTGGGATTTCTTGAAATAACAGTTAAAACAACAACAAAAATCAGCTATTTAGAGAAGTTAAATTTTAATGTACATGTCAATGAACATTCAAACAATACGTGCTAATTCCATTTCTAAGAGTGTGTTTAGAGGCATGTTTTTGAAATACTGTTGAAATGTAAATTAAAATATTCTCGTACGTACACCTTGTTACAATCATAGCATTTTCTAAATCAGAAAAATCTCTTTTTTTCTTTCTCTCAGTATTTAAAATTGAGCTGTTACGTGGGTAGAAAGTCTGACAGGAGTGAATGATTCTTGTCCATCACAATCTGCAACCCCTGGGCAAGGGGATGGGTAAAGGGGGGAACAAACTGTGACGGGGCAGCAAAAGCCCATTAGTGGTGGTATCTGAGTATTTCTCACCAGTGTTGCCCCGTGCTGGGAGCCATTTGTCAGAATGCACAAGGGAGGAGCAGAAATCCGTTAGCGGTATCTGAGCATTTCTCGCCAGTGTCACCCCGTGCTGGGAGCCATTTGTCACAATGCACAAGGGAAGAGCAAAAACCCGTTAGCGGTATCTGAGTATTTCTCACCAGTGTTGCCCCGTGCTGGGAGCCGTTTGTCACAATGCACAAGGGAGGAGCAAAAAATTGGAAGGGGGGAAAAAGCTTGCTCCTCCCAGCAAGTGGGTGCCATTCGCCCAGCCCGGGCCCTCGCTCACACCGCCCTGGGGCTGGGCTCTCACTCCCCTTCCCCTGCCCAGCCACCGAATCCCCTCCCCAGCTCTCCCCACCCCTCCCTCCATCGCGCTGGGACCAGCTCCCCCCCATTGCTGAGTCTGCAGCGCAGAGCAGCCCCTACAGCAGGGCCCCGGCGCTCTCACTCCTGCCCCCGCACCACCCCTGTGGCCGCTTCGCTCCCCTCCATGGGCAGAGACTCCCCCAGGCCAGGAAATGCTGGGATGTACCTACCACTCACTGGCCCCATCGCACTCACTGGGCTCCTCTCCTCCCCTCTGTCACTTCTGCCAGGGGCTCTTCCTCCTTGGGCCTCTCTCCCCTACCCCCTCATTACAACCGCCTCCGCCCAGCCTGCCTCTTGTGATCTGGGCTTTTCCATTCCTGCTTCTACAAACTCCTCCCTGCCCTGGATCCTACACAGCCCAGCAGCCTGCACCCCATCCCCTCATGCCTGCACCCCAATCTCCTCTCCCCCACATCAGAGGCTGGGTTCTGGAAAGTGAGAGAGGTGAGGGTGGGAAGTGGGGGGAAGCTGATGTCCTTTTCACCATCACACCAGGGGGGCAGAAGCAGGCTGTTTCCAGAAGTGTCAGGAAGTCTGGTATTCCGGCAATGTGTGAGTGGCCAGCTTAGGTGTCACCTTCAGGGACCAGGATTCCCTCTGGCCTGAGCTGGGACTGAGCAGATTATGAGGGGAGCTGCATTTTTACCTCCAGCATTGGCACAGGGACTGAAGAAAGGACGGACTGTTCCAAAGAAGGTGTCAGTGAAAGTGAAGAGATGGGATCTGTCAGTCACATTGTAAAATGAGACCTCGCCTGCCTTATAGTCCAGGAAAATCCCAACCTGGCTGGGCTTGATGCCCACATGGAGGGGGGTTGCGGGGAAGGTGAGGGCCTCATATTCCCCATCTCTCAGACACATAGTCCAGTATCCATTTTTAGGCAACAGGTGATCTGGACTCTTCCTGCTCACAGACTCCTTACAAATCCCCAGAGTCCATCCAGTCTTGTCTCCCACCTCCACCTCCCAGTAATGCCTCCCTCCTGTGAATCCCTCAGCACCCAGGACAAAGACACAGGGATCAAATCTCTCAGGATTATTGGGCAGATTTTGTCGTTTGGTTTTGCATATCACACGTTTCCTATCCTGAGACAGAACAAGGTTGGGATGAGCCGTGTCTGGATCCAGAGTCACATCCACTGGGGAGAAAGTCACAGAGTTAGTGCTGAGGGCAGGGGCTGGTCACTAAGATCTAAGGGAAATTAACCTGTGTCCCAGTTAATCGCTGTGTCGGGGTGTTGTTGCCTTAAAGGGGAGTTAGGGCCTTGTCCACCCACGGGAAAGAACTTGAGGAGAATATTGGCATGTGAGTGCGTGTGTGTGTGTGTCAGTGGGGTTAGAGGGGAAGGGCAGGACAAAGGGGAGATATCAGTGGGGGTAGGGGAGGGGCAGGCCCCAGAGGGCAGATACTAGGCTGGGAAAGCAAAGAGAAGAGGAGGATCAGGCTTGGGGGAACGAAGGGTGTGGGGAGGGGCAGGCATTGGAGGATGAGGGGTGGCCCTGGAACCAATGCAGGAAAAGCAGGCATTGGGAGTGTCAAAGGGAGTAGGAAAGGGGGAGCGTAAGAGTGCCACAGTGTAGGAGGAAGGGACTGGCTGGTATTGGAGGGGGCAGGGGGAAGGGGAGGGGTAGAGGGAATGAGGAGAGAGGTGGGTGCCTAGGGTGCAGAGGGGAGCAATGGAAGGGCCAGGCCCCAGGGAAGCTCTATTGCTTTGAGGCCATGTGTGGCTGGTTTGTTACTAAGCATAGGTCGGCGCTGTCCCCACACACACTGGATGGGCAGTCCTGCCCCAGGGGGTGCAGCAGGGACTCTCCATGCTGGCCCGATGGGCATCACCTTCCAGCCAGGCAAACCCCACAACCAGGCCCTTCCCTTGCTCAACCCGGCCTCTCCCCCAGGGCATGGGAAGGATGACTGGGCAGGGTAGAGGGGGGTGCTGGGAACTGTAACTGGGCATTGGGGGAACAGGGGCTGTTGCTAATGAGGCTGGGGCAGTGAGGAGGGGAGGGGCCTTTACCCCACTTACTGCCTCCTCCATCTAGGATAAGCTGCACGGGCTGCCAGTCCCACTTCACACTTTATGCTACATCTTGTACAAAATGTGCCATGTGAGGTGTATATGGAAAAGTTATGATTTGCTGAATATGATTAACCTATTTGTGTGCATGTAACATTTTTGTCTCTCACGTTATGAATATTGACTATGTATCTGTATTTCAAATGTGTGTGCTCTGGGTAACACCCACAACTAGCCTTTCAGGTACAACAATGAAAAAGCTAGACAGTGCCAATGGTTCAGCAGCGAAAACAGCAGGCCATGGAAAAGGTTTGTCTTCACCTGGGGACGCTTCAGCCACCCTATGGATAATGGCTGCCATGACTCATCAAGCATGCAAGGGCATGTGACCAGACTGAATGTTACTGAACTCCATTTGGGTACCTGTATTTTTCCACAAATTGGGCTGGGAACTTGGCTTGGAACAAAGGGGTTCCTGACATATGAAAGAAACTATAAAAGGGGGAAGTGATCTCACCAAGGGGCCTCACTCCCTCTACAGCTCAACACTCGGAAACACCTAAGGAACAAAGACTGACCTGGGGGAAGTGCTGGTCCTAGGCTGGAAGAGAGGATTCCTGCCTGTGTATAGAACATCTACAAACTGCTTGTACTTGCTAACAGGGTGAGACACTGTTTGATTTAAATCCTGTCTAGTATATTAGGCTTAGATTGCATTTTTGTTTATTTGCTAGGTAATCACTTATAATCACTTAAAATCTGTCTTTCTGTCATTAATAAATCTGTTTTATATTAGCCAGTGTGAGTTTTTGAGTAAAGTGTTAGGGAATCTTAGCTCTGTTTACAAAGGCTGGTGCATATCTTCCCTACAGCGAGGAGGGAGCAGAATAATTAATGAGCTTGCACTGTACAGATCCCTCTCCAGTGCAAGATGGTATAATTCTGGGTTTACACTCCAGAAGGGCAGGACTTGGGATCTTGGAAATTGGCTGGTGCCTCCATGGCTTAGGTAAAGCACTCAGGTAACTCAGCTGGGGGTGTGGCGCCACCTACTGTTATGTTGGGTGATAACAGGGCCAGGAGGGGCTGGCTGTGTGCCATCAGCAAAAGCTGTGTGAGAGGCCAACCCAGATGGATAGTTCGGGGGAGGGCAGTGGTTCCAGTAGCTTCCAGGCTCCACCCCAGGAGTGCAGCCCACCACAGCACCTTTTTCAGTTCATTTGAAACTATTCAGAAAACTCAGCATGAATTCACAAATCGTTTCAGTCAACCCAAAATATAATTTTCTGGCAAGTTAACTAAAAACATTTTGCCCAGCTCTACTTCAAACCCCTCTAAGAAATGGAGCCCAGATCCCAGTGACTTGCAGTGAATGACTGTCAACACCCTAGCAAGGGGATTTCTCCCAGTTTAGGGAGGCCAGGTCTTGTCTTTGGGGCTGCTGCCACACCAGCCTGCTGGTCACAATGTGGCCTACACCATTTGTCCCCATGCACAACACATGTCAATTCTCCTCCCCACCCACATGTAAAGGAAACCCAGCCAGCAGCTCTCACTCACGAGTGAATCTCGCCAGCATTTCCCTCATGTCAAGGCAGATTTTATACCCATTCTTCAGGGCAGGAGAAATGGCTTCTGGTGGCTGGAGTTTCACATGCTCACTCCTGTGAAGAAAACGTCCCACGATCACTCATCTGCTCTGCACCCACATTGCTCATGGGAACAGAAGGAGAAATGGAAATGGGCACAGACCTGATCAATGTACTTTTCACACCCTGAAAGGAGACAGAAAGACAGGGAGCTGGGTTAACACCATGTGCAAAAGCCTTCAAAAAAAGGCTTCAGACTTTCCATTCTCTACCACATTGAATCCACAATATTTAACACAGCCGCTTCTCTGCAGGACACTCAGCAGTGATCACCGATTTCAGGTGCCCCATCACCCTGGCTCTGACTTTCAGAGGAGCTGAGTGTCATGTGACAATGGCACAGACTCGGGGGATGTGACATTCTGCGAACACTGAACAAGGAGCTGTGTTGGGACAAGGAAAGCAGCAGAATCCCTAACACACCTCTGACTGTCCCGCCACTTACCTGCAGATTTTCCACCAAACTGTCCCCAGCCTCACACCTGTGTGGCTTCTTGCTGCAGATCTAAGGAGACAGGGCCCAGATCCTCACCCTGAGCAGCTGCAGCTCCCATTGTTTCAGCTGTTGTGTGGGTGCTCAGCCCTTCCCAATATCAGCCCCCAGGTATCCCAGGCTGGCACCCAGAGATGGAGGCCCCCAGCACCAATGGCCAGTGATGAGAGTCTTGGCCCTTTCATTTCATGAATTTGAGAGTTCACTTTGTCTTGTGTTTCCCCCTTCTGGACTCCCCCTTGTCACCACTGAGAATCTCTGCTCATCAGCAGCATTGGGGCAGGTTCCAGCTGGCTCAGCAGGGACCACATCAGCCCCTTGCTCCTTCTGCTCCACCCGTTCGACAGGCACAGCCCCCGCTGTATCTGCGTTTCTCTCCAACATAGACTGCGCGTGTCGGCACCGACAGGACGTTCATGTCGGGAAACTGTCAGAGCAGACGCAGGAAATAGGATTGGTCACTAATTCCTGGGATCTAGTCACTGACCAGAGAGTTTAAGGCCACAGGATGGATGGGGAGATTGTTAACAGTCTCACCTGCAGCAGTTCAGCGGCCCGTTGCTGACGCTTCTCCTCCATCTCTGTGATGAGACTGATCAGTGCAGCACTCTGCTCTGAAAGCTTTGTTATATTGTGCTGTAGTCTCTGCAGACTCTCCCTCTCCTCCTCCGCCAGTCTCCGCAGGAGCAGCTGCTCTTCCTCACTCAGAAGCTGGTGCAGTTTCTTAAATTCACGTGTGATCGACCGTCTCCGATTCTCCACTTTGTCCTTTAGTAAAAAATGGAGAAGGAACAAACCGCAGGAGCCAGAGCTGGGCACACACTGAACTGAGTCTGCCTCGGGGTTAGTGAGCAGGGCTGCTAGTCTTGGGCTGCGATGATCACGTATCCATATGAGGCTTTAGAGTAATGGATCACCATAAGGGAAATGCAAAATGCCCTTCTGAGAAAAAGTACCTGGGTCACACTCCCAATCGCTGCTCCTGTATCTCCACCCCCACCCCCTCCCCTGATCTGGGAGTGGGAGTCTCAGGGGCAGGGTGAGAGGGCCGTGTCCCTCTCCTGTAGATCCTGGTGCTCTTGCTGCATTGTGGGCAGGCAGTGGCTACCCTTGGTGACCCTTTGAACAGTGAAGCTGGGATGGGAGCATCTGGCCTCTTCCTGAAATCAGAAGGTCCCAAGAAGACCCCTGTGGTAAGAAGGGCGAGCTGGGACCAGGGACTCGGGGGGGTGGGGGAACAGACTGGGGGAGGATAGGATCAATCATGGGGAGTGGGATAGGGGTCCACACACAGAGGCAGTGGTACATGGGTGCCGGATAAAGCTCAGCACAGGGACAGTGGTACATGGGTGGGGGTCAGCATATGGAGGCATGCGGGAATAGGGGCAGGAGCTCTCCTTGCTACACAAGCTGAGGGACCAGGCTGTCCATCAACATACATCATAGCTCTGATTGGCTGCCCTTCACTATCAGGAAGGGGAAAGACAGCCAATCAGAGGGGATTTCCCCTCAAACGAGGGGTGTCTCCTGCCCACTCTTGAGAAGGGTCTGAACCCCCCCCCCCAATTGGCTGCTCTGGCTGCATGAGGAGCGAGTGGGTCTGTGTGTATTGGACAGTGGGTGGGTGGGTGCAGGATGAGTTGCGGGGGGGTGCAGAGGTCGCGGTGCAGTGAGTGGGGATTGGGTGTATGGACAGTCCTGTGGTGAGTCTGTGCTGCTACCCCTGGGCCAGGAACTGCTCCTCCAACCAGGGCTGCTGCACTAGGATCCCCGTCAGAGACATTTCCTGCTCCTGGCACCATTGCACTGTCCCAGGGCAAACAGCCAGAGCAGGTTATAACCTCAGCCTGCAGCTTTACATCCCGCATCCCCAGGAGCACTGCAGGGGGAAGGGCTCAGGGAAGGATGAACCCAGACACCCACCTGCCAATTCATGTAATTCTTCTGCTCTTTAGATGTCAGCTCCAGGGCCTCCTCCAGTGCCTGCCTCAGAGGGCCCAGGGCTTCCTGGAGTTTCACCTTCAGGGGCACCGTGTGAGATAAACATCCATTAGTCTGCTTGTCTGTTGGGTGGAGACTGCAGGAGGCAGGGTCGGTGAAAGCAGAGGCCCTATAGGACCATGTCTAGACCCCAGCTACTGGAGTCATGTGATTACCTCAGGCTCTTGGCATCCATTAAAAATGCATGATTCAAACCCTCCAGGTTGCAAATTAAATATTGAAACATGCCCTGAGTGTGACAGACACAGTGACACCTGCCTGAGTCTGCAGAGAGCCTGAGCCAGTCACCCAGAAAGGTAATGCCATGTGTCTCTAGGGGGTGTTAACCTGCCAACTGTAACCCCGCAGAGGACGCTGTGTGTGGCAGGAAGGGGAGAGCTCTTCCACCCACCAAAAGAGAGACAGTACTGCAGGGAGAGGGGATTCCCTGATCCTGTATCTCTCTTTCTCAGGGGAGAGGGGACCCCCCCGCTCCTGTCCCCAGTGTTCCCAAGGGGAGGGAGCCCCCAGCCACACGCCCTGCCTGTTCAAAGAAGTTTGCAGGTCCCACCCGCAGCAGACAGCCCTTGGGTGTATGGTCCCTTTTACAGCCACTGCCAGTGGGGCAGGGTCATAGCAGGGCCCGGTGACAGTGTGTGGAGCCTGGGCCTCGGGTGGCCTCAATCTGGTCCTGTGTGAAATGCACATTTCAGTAACAAAGCCAGGAGAATGCCCTGGGCAGAGATAGCAGGGGCAGCACTGCAGGACCTGGGGCATGGTCTGGCTGAGACGCTGATCCCAGGGGAGACTCTTCCCCACCTGGCTGTCGCATTCAGAGTCCTCTGGAACGCAGGAGTTTAGCTGAAGTGCCAAGACACTGAGTCCAGCCCAGGCCCTGCAGCCCCTAGCGCTAACCAGGGCAGGGGAATCCTCGCATGGGGGGAAGATCTATGTGTCTATGGTGCAACACCAAGCACAGACCATGGGGCCCAGGATCCAGCCCCATCTCTATTCCCCTTTCCCCATTTCCTCATCTCACAGGTGTCATTTGTTTGGGGGATGTCATTCATCTCAGGCCAGCTCCCAATGTCCCACACTGGACATACCTCCCTCTCCTGCTCTCACACCACTTCCCCTTCCCTTTGGGCCCCTCTTCAAACAACCCTCCCTCACCCAACCCCATAACACACATAGACACCCATGCTGGGTAAAGCCCCAATGGGATATGCCCAGGTCTCCATGGGAGATGCCTGCAAAATGGAGAATCCAAGGCCTTTCCTTCCTGATGTTGCAAAGTTGCAAGCAAGCCCCAAACCCATAGTCTGAGCCAACCCCTCAGCCCTCACCCACACACTGACGAGGGAAGAGCACCAGTCCTGGTTTCCTCCACTCAGATGCCATAAGGTGGCCGTGGTCACCTCGCATTGGAAGCCCTGCCTGGCAGAGAGATGGAGCCAGACGGACCCCTCACTGCCCAGCCTGGCAGCACCTGGATCCCTGGATCCACCTCCCTTAAGTCGTGTGAGTTCCCACTCCCCCCTCCCAGCAGCTGGCTCTGGAGAAACACAATGGGGCATTTAAGGGGTTCCTTCAGCAAGAGCAGCAGTGATTCCTACCTTATAACCCTGGGCAACTTCCTCTATGGGGACCACATAGATGGCTTTTCCGTCCTCCTTACAGAAAAGCTGGAGTTTTTCCTTGTGTGTCTCACACAGATTTTCATTCTGAGCTTTCTCAGGCTGTAACCTCAGTGGTTTGATGCTCTCTACGATATTGGCCAGCTGCCTGTTTGGCCTGAAATTCCCTTTCTGGAACAGCGCTCGGCACTCAGGACAGGGGAACTGTGTGCCTGATTCAGGCTTCCTTTGCTCACAGTACTGGGTGATGCAGGCTTGGCAGAAGTTGTGCCCACAGTCTATGGTCACTGGCACAGTCAGATACTCCAGGCAGATGGAGCAAGTGGCTTCTTCTAACGCTTTCCCTATGGGCGCTGCTGAGGCCATGGCTGTCTTCTGTGTCTTGTTGATGGGCGGTCCCCTTGCTGCCTGAATCAGCTCTTCACATGCCCAGAATAAGGTGAGAACAGGAGGATGTGGGGGAGAAAGGGGGGGGGTGCCACAGAGAAGGTGGGAAAGTGAAATGGGGTGAGATGGAGAGAAGAGAACAGGTAAGACACGATTATTGACCTTCTGTATGGTTTTGGAGCCTCATATGGAGATGGATTTGACTGCACTTCGTTAACATTAACTCTTTATTTTGGGGTTGGGGGCAGCTATATCAGAGGAACCCCTTGACCAAATGACTCCAACTTGCACCACTCACTCTAACCCAGCCCTAACCTGACACAACAATATTTAAAGTAATCTGAGTCTGCAGGGGGATTTACAGCACTTGGAACTATCGGCTCTTTGAGAGGAAAGCTCTGCTCTTGAGGCAAAACTTCCAAGAAACGCCCATTTCCTGGAGCAGACTGAGTAATAACATGCCCAGCAGTCAGACAGCCTCAGACCGCTGTCAAGGGACCGGTTCCAACTCAGTCTCTGGCAGGGATGAAAGTAGAAATAAGGACTTACCGATACCGGGCTGGGTTGGGGCTGACTCTGGCCCCCGGAAGGGGCTGGGCCTTGGGCGGAAGGGGTGAGAATGGGGGGGTCAGAGCCAGCCCCCGACCTGCCCTGTACCAGTAAGTGCCCTCCTCCGCTAGGGTAGCAGCGGCAGCTGGGGGCTACAGCAGCAGTTTAAAGGGCCCAGGGCTCGGCCGCTGCGCCTGCTCCGGGCCCTTTAAACCGCTGCCGGCACCCCGGGCTGCCGCTGCTACTCCAGGGCTCTGGCAGCAGGGCTCCAGGGGCTATTTAAAGGGCCTGTGGCTGCAGCCGCTGCTGGAAGCCCCAGGCCCTTTAAATTGCCACCTGGGGAAGCCGGGCAGCCCCGGTACGGTATGGTATGGTACGGAGTGTACCAGCTTACTGTCACCTCTGGTCTCTGGTCTATACAGCACGGTGCCTTGAGCTACCCTGTGCCCGATGTCAGCTGTGCTTCTACACACACTTGTCGGCCACAGAGCAGCAGCCAGTGTGTCAGGCAGACTGGAGCTGGCGATTGGAGCTAACGCTAACCCCTCCTAACAACTCCAGGATTGCTTCCCCAAAGGGGCCATGGGTGCTCAATCCTGATCAGCTGAGATCCACGTGGGGCAGTTCAGAGCCAAAGGTAGAGCCGTAGGTTTGTGCAAAAATCTAAGAAGCGAGCAGGAAATGTCCCTGTCCCTTTTTTGGAGCGGGTGTATGGTCTGAGGTCTTTTTTTGCAGCCAGATTAGGAGAAAGCAGGAAGTCACATCCTCACATTCTATCTAAATTACATTAAAACATGTGATTTTGGGCTGTTAGGGAAGTGATCCTGCCCTAAGAGCACCCACCGTCACCAGATAAAGAAACAGATCTTAAGATATTTAAAGAAAACCTTTTTTGACAGCATCCTGTCTGGCAAGGAATCACTTATGAACAGTTGTGGGTGTGAAACCTCCATTTCTTTATTGTTTTGCCATTATGGTCCCTGCTTCTCTATTGTTTAGCTGCATAGCTTCTGTTCAGTTTTTTGCTTGTTTATGTCTATTACATAACTACTAATTTTGCAAGTTGGTAAATGAGCTAAGGTGGTGGGGTAGAGAATTTTTTCTCAATATGGTAGGATTGATCAAAGAATTATTTTGTAATACTTTAGTAAATAATTAGTTAAGGTACAGCTAAGCAGGACTCAAGTTTCACTATATAAACTGGGGTCCAAAAGGAAGTTCTTTGGAACCTAACTCCAGGACACAGCCCCAGAGCAGAGCTGCCAGGTCTCAACACCCTACCGACTAGATCGTGCAGAAACTGGAGTTCCCAGGTTACCTGATTCTTACTGGCTGGCAGAAAAAGTTCGTCTATTGGGAGTGGTGAGCAATATATACCTAGTGTGTGTATTCTGTTTTGGTGATCGTTAATAGCGAGAGGTTAAGTAGGATATTACTGTGTAAGGCTCTTTCACTGGTAAAAGACCCTGGAAACCCACAGAGTGTGAGGTTATACCCTGAGCCCAGGGAAGGATGAAGGTGGGTGCCTAAGTTAACAGGTTACGCCTTGAGCCCTAGGAAGAGGGTAAAGGTGGGTGCCCCCAGAGTGTGCAGATAACATGAGGGACTGTATCTTGGGAACACCTCGCTCAGATAACCTTAAATTTGGACCAAGAACATGACCACAGACCTCGACAGGGCACAGCAGCTTTCAAGAGAGCCCAAACCAGCATGTGGATTTTAGAGCACTTCAAAGACCAGCTATGAAACAATAAGCTCATCTCAGCCTTATCTATATTGGTGTAATAAAACAGGAAGAGATTAGGTATTGGTGGTTGTCAGGGCCTGTGACCTAGAGCCTGGATCTACAGAGGCACAGCTGGGGATCACTGTGATGCGATCGTGCCTCAGAAATTACCACCCAAGGGAGCCGGCGTGACGGCACCCTGCTGCCCTCTGATTTGCCTAGCACCCTATTTAACCCTGGGCGTTGCCCAGGAAGTTGTCTGGGAAACCCCCGGCTTTGGCTTGCTACACTTTGCCTTGTCTCCTGATTGCCGGTCTCTATCGCAGCCTGAGTCTTGCCTCCTCGCTGTGGCCTGGCTGTGATCTCAGGTGTCCAACCCTGGCCGGACTCTGTCCATGATCTTGCTTTCCTCTCAGTCCTGCTCAGCATCTGCTGTCACTCATGTGCAGACCCCAGCCCATCAGTGATGCCTAGGCAAGGCTGCCTAGGTCCTGGTCCCTTACAATGGGGTCGGCTGGATTCTCAGCATCACCAAGGGAGAGTTTCTTAAGCTGAAATTGTAGTACAAATCCCAAGAGAGAAGCCAGTGCCTGCCCTCCCTCAGGGAGCCATTGACAGCTGCTGTCAGGAGAGCTGAGTGGTGGAGGTGCAAGGGCAGGTTCTCGGGCAGAGGTCCCCAGCTCCCACGGATGGTTCATGGCCTTATTTTTCAGAGGCTGCGAACCTGCAATCCACCTCAGTTTCGATGGGAGCTGGGGCCTCTCAGCACAGCTGAGGTGCCAGGACAGAATTGGGGGTTGTGAACTCCTGCCCCACATGTGATGACTCAGACAGATCAGTCTGGCTACTCTCAGCTTTACCCACAATGGGCCAGATTTCCAAAGGGGTTAAGGTGCCTTCAGGCCTGTGTAACAAAAGGAGGATTGGGGGCTGCTTGCTCCACCGATTGCCATGGAAATTTCCAGAAAAATTTATACCTGGCCCTGGTACCACTTGTCCCTACCCTGCCCATTAGTGGGGCTCAGGGCATAGGGGGCGGCAGGGGTGAGGATGGGCAGAGGAGATGAAGTGTGATGCTTGGGGGGAAGAGTGGGGATCCTGGGCAGAAAGGGGAGTGTTGGAAACTGAGAGGAGGCAGTAGCAGGCAGTGCTGTGCTGAGGGGGATGTTACAGAGGGTCTCTGCAGCTGGGAGCATCTGTGCTGAGCGGTAGAGACATGGCACCATCTGGGCTATTTGCTCCCCTCCTGCTCCCATTTCCTGTTGTGGAAGGAGCCAGGATTGATCAGAATCCAGCCCGTTGGCCCAGCCCCAGGGATCCCATGGACACCCCAGCCCGCCCCTCAAACCCTGCTCGGATGGGGGCAGGGTCCCTTTCTTGGGGCTGCTGCTGTTGCTGCCCTTAGGACAACACTGAGAGGGCATCCTGCTGCCTCCTTGTCTCAGCCCACAACAGGCCTTCAGCACCAGCCCTGAGCCTCCCTGGACCTTCTACTTAAACTTAGAATTCTGTCCAAAGGCGGACATTCTGCGGGGGCTGGAGCCAGCCCCTGGGGCAGCCCTGGGCTCTGCCCGCACCAGCCCCGCACCCGGAGCCTGCAGGTGAGGGGAGAGACCCAGGGGAAAAGGCTGGGGCCGGGCAGGAAAGTGACTCTGCACAAATGGACCCGCATTACACAATCACGGTTACTGGGGGGGGGGGGGGGGCTGCGAGTCCCAGAGCTGCTGAACGCAGGAGAGTGAACACTCTGAGGGAGGAAAGGGGAAGGAGGGGGAGAGACCGAAAAGGGCAGCAGGAGCAATAAGTTAGGAGGGAGAGTCCCAGCTCCCAGATCTGCCTGGATCCACAGGTGATGTGAAGGGAGGGGAAGGGAGGTTTCCAGTCCCTCTTTGCGGATACCCCAGGCATGAGAAGGTTTGGAGGGCTTCTGTTCCCGAGAGGAGAAGCCCCGTCTGCACAAACCCTTCACCTTGGGGATAAAAACCCTGGTGGCTCCAAACAAGCCCTGAAGCTGAGCCACATACAGCCCCCAGTTACTGATGAGCCCTGCCCTGCTGTTGTCCTACCCTGGGCCTGGGGGCTGGTGAGCCCAGCTGTCTCTGCGCCCTGCCCCAGAGCAGAGATCTCTCCTCTCCGGGGCATGCAGGCAGCAGTGGGATCCCCCATCAGCTCTGCCCCAGCTGCACGGAGACAAATTGCTCTGTATCCTGGGGAGAGTCAGAGACACACGGGACCCTGAATCTGTCTCCAGGGTCTGGGACTCTGTTCTGGCTTAGGGCCTGAATGAAGAGATGGTGGGGCTCCTCACCTTTCTGTCTCTGGGCTCTGTGTCTCCCCAGGCTCTCTCTGATCCTGGGAGCTGCCAAGCCCCCGCTCCTCCCGAGTTCGGTGCCTCTCTGCATGCCCCGGAGAAAGCAGCGCTGTGTCATCTCCACCCAAAGGTGCCAATCTCCCTTGGGGCCTGGGGAGAGAGACCGCCCACAGGGACAACAGCCTAGGCCTGTCAGGGTGTATCCTCCCCACCCTGCTCTGCACGGAGCAGCTGCTGCAGACTTGGAAAATGACACAGGCCATTTGGCAGCTCCCTTTCATTCACTTGGACTGATTTTCTGTTGCTCACCACTGTGTGAACCAGGAATAACAGGTTTAATTTCATTTCCCTGTTCCCATAAAAGTGCTGCCATAACAGCAACCGGCCATTTCTCTTCTGCAAACTTCCTGCTGCTGCGGGGTGAGTTGGAAATAGAGATTGGGATGAGAAGCCATGTCCCATCCAGGGAGGGCTCTGTTCCTCTCCCCTTAGGACTGTGATGAAAGGGGAATTTTCTGTAATATTTTTATGAAGCCTATGTGTATCAGTTTCCCTCTGTACTTTGCACTGCTGCCCGGGGGGGTTAACCTGCTCCTGGAGCAGCACAGGAGACATGGGGTGTGTGTGTCACCTAGCTGTCTGGAGCGGACTGAATGGGTCAGTGAAGGGCTGGCCAACGCCCACCATGTCCATGGAGAACCCGAAAAGACAGTGGAGCCACAGGGACCAGAACATTCACACCCAGCAATCAGTGACCAAGAGGAAGGAGATTTTTTCCCCACTTCTCTGCAGAGAAGCAGAGCAAAGCCCCAGCCTGAGAGCAAAGGAAAAGGTGTCACATGAGGGGTTAAGTGCTGGCCTCTGGAGAGACACAGGACTCTCACCTTGGCCTGACAGAGACAGAAGTGGCGGCCAGAGCAGCTTGGCTGGTGATTGCACTGGCTTGGCCAGGTGGACAACGTCTCTCAACCTTTATTTCTCTCTAACCTAAGGAATTCTGCTGCTCTTTTTGCTTGACTAATAAACCCTATTCCATGATGAAAGGGCTGCCATACTTGCTGAGGGGCACTGGTCCCTGTAGAGTGCACAAGCCTCTGACGAGGAGCCTGTCTCAGCTGGACTCCCTGGGCAGAGCTCATGGTATGAAATGGGAGCGCTGGAGCCAGAGGTTGAGTCTCAGAGGCCATGTGGTCTACCCTCAAGGAAGAGTGAGACCCCTTTGGGGGTGTCATAACCATACAGCTAAGGGTAGCATAAAATCCCTCTTTACCCTGTAAAGGGTTAATTCCTCTTTTACCTGTAAAGCGTTAAGAAGCTCAGATAACCTGGTTGGAACCTGACCAAAAGGACCAATAAGGGGAGAAGATACTTTCAAATCTGTGGGGAAAGGTTTTTTGTCTGTGTCTCTCGGATCCAGCCAGGAAACAGGGCAGGGAAAAATACATCTCCCTAAGCTATATCTGAACTAAGCATCTAGTATTGCAGAAATAGTAAGTAATAGGAAAGAAATGCATTAGGTTTTCTTTTGTTTTAGCTTGTGAATTTTCCCTGTGCTAAGAGGGAGGTTTATCCCTGTTTTTATAACTTTAAGTTTGCCTAGAGGGGAAATCCTCTGTTTTTGGGTCTTTTGTTATTCTGTAAAGTACTTACCATCCTGATTTTATAGAGGTGATTCTTTTACCTTTTCTTTAATTAAAATTCTTCTTTTAAGAACCCGATTGATTTTTTCATTGTTCTTAAGATCCAAGGGTTTGGGTCTGTGTTCACCTATACCAATTGGTGAGGATATCATTCTCAAGCCTCCCCAGGAAAGGGGGTGTAGGGACTTGGGGGGATATTTGGGGAAAGTAAGGCTCCAAGTGGCCCTCTCTGAATGTTTGTTTAAATCACTTGATGGTGGCAGCGATATTAAGGCAAGGAAGGAATTTGTGCCTTGGGGAAGATTTTAACCTAAGCTGATAAAAATAAGCTTAGGGGGTCCTTCATGCAGGTCCCCACATCTGTACCCCAGAGTTGAGAATGGGGAAGGAACCCTGACAGGGGTTCTGCCACACAGAAAGGGTTCCTGTGGGGGCACAGCACAGATCCTGTAGATCCATGAGCAAGACACAGAAGGATGAGGTGACGTTGTTGTAATAATTGGGGCCTGTTAGGCTCACAACTGAGGTAGGCCTAACTATGGGAAAGTGGATGGAAGTTTCTGAAATGATTTAATCACCTGCTGTCAGGGTTCCCTCCCCACTCTGAACTTTAGGGTACAGATGTGGGGACCCGCATGAAAGACCCCCTAAGCTTATTTTTACCAGTTTAGGTTAAAAATTCCCCACGGCACAAATTCTCCCTTGTACTTTGGATTAGGTAAACGCTGCCACCACCAAGTGATTCAAACATTTATGGCGGGCCACTTGGAGCCCTATCTCCCACTTAATATCCCCCCAAGCCTTACACCCCCTTTCCTGGGGAGGCTTGAGAATAAACAAGATGAGCACAGACCAACTTTGGGTTTTTAGGGACACTAAAAACTCCAATCAGATTCTTAAAGAAAACAGAACTTTATTAGAAAGAAAAGTAAAAGAAACACCTATGTAAAATTAGAATGGGAGATAATCTCACAGGGCAATCAGATTCAAAACACAGAGGATTCCCCTCTAGGCAAAACTTTAAAGTTACAAAAACAGGGATAAACCTCCCTTTTAGCACAGGGAAAATTCACAAGCTGAAACTGTTGCCGGCACCCAGTGCCGAGAGGCAAAACAACAGCAGGGGTTCGTTACCCGGTGTGTTTCACTCAATAATCACAATGGGGTGGAGAAGCAGAAAAGTTTATTTGCAGCTGCAAACAAGGTACAGGGAGAATAGAATCTCAAATCCTGCACACCAGAGCAGGTCTTTACACACACTTTTATATTTCTTAATGCTACTGCACTACACATCAGCCAATTAAAACTTTGCACAAATACTCTGCCTTCCTTATATGGGTTACAACAATGTGTATTTCCTGCAACCTCTAACAAGCATTCCTAGCAACTTAAACAACCAGCACATTCTGTCTGGCCTTGTAACTATCTCCTATTATCTTTAGCTTGGCGTCAGCAAACCTTACACTATGAGGCATTATCTGCGGCTGCAACATTGTTTTAAGAGCAAAAGAGCTTACTCTAACCAGCCAGGCCTGAATTCTATTAACGGGGGGTGAGAAGAAGCCCTTAGGCCTTCAGCAAAGAGACTTCCTCGACCCTTATGGCCTTCCATCCCCTCGACTTAACTAGTGGCCATGCCCTGGGGTCTCCAACAATTCCCTCCTTTGAGAATACTCATTTCTATTGCTTGAGTCTTCTCATCTTTATTTACTTACTAGCGGGTTATGCATAAAATTAAAATTTTCAAAACTATGCAAAATAAGTATTTTTACACAGGACCACATACAACACAGTAAACATAACATGATTAATACAGGGGAAAAAACCCTTAAATAATAGGCTAAAGAACCCACTTAGCCATGGGGAAAGGCCCCAACCAGAAAATAAAGAGTGTAGCCAATCCTCCCTAGTTTGCTAATGAATGCCCTTTAACAGCTGTTTTAGGCGTTGTAAATCAGCTTCTACAGATGGCCCTGCATCTGTTGTATTAAAGCAACACATGCCGGCAAACTCCTGGCATAGGTGACCATGGCGTAGAAGCAAATAGTCTACAGCCAGCCTGTTCTGTAGCATACCCTGACGTACTTCTCCTAACTCATGTGAGAGTTGGGCCAGGACGGTTGAGGTTAAGTTAATGGCCTTTGCCACCGTGCAGGCAAGGTGCTCTACTGCGTGATAATTATGCACCACAAGCCCAGGGATACAACTAAGGAAAAGGCCAGAGCTGCTGCCTCACTCTCTGAGAATAAGGTTCTCTTAGAACGACGTTGCGTTCACTGCACTCTGGGCCAGTGCCAGCCAGGTATTTACGGGTACAATGCCTGAAACAGCAGTACCAGTTAGGCACATGGCCAAGAGGGGGAATAAAATATACCCTCCCATCTATTTTCCTGCCTTCCCGGCGGGCTGCCATTTAAATAGTAATTTTAGTCCAAGATCCTCAGTGGAGGGGGCTGAATGCACGGTCCACCTTTCAGCCGGGGGGGGTCGACACCGCTTTCAGCCGGGTATAATGAATCCAATTCTTGTGTCCCTCGACCTTTGCTGCCATGTGGGAGACCAGCAGGACGGTATAGGGTCCCTTCCACTTTTCCTGGAGAGGCTCGTCTTTCCAGGTACGTACACGCACTGAATCACCAGGCTGCAGGGAGTGGATGGGCGAATCCAAGGGTAGAGGCTGGGAATCCTTAGTATACCTGTGAAGAGACAAAAGAACAGCAGACAGGGAACACATATACTGAGACAAAAACCCATTCCCCAATTCCCACTCTCCCCCTGACACAACCAGTGTACCATTCATAGGCCATGCCCTTTCAAACATAATTTCAAAGGGACTGAGCCCTAATCTACCCTTTGGGAGAGCACGGATGCAGAGCAGAACTAGGGGCAGGGCATCAGGCCACCGTAGGGAGGCCTCCTGGCATACTTTCGAGAGATGTCACTTAAGGGTCTGATTGGTCCGCTCCACTACCCCACTGGCTTGCGGTCTCCAGGGTGTATGGAGTTTCCAGGAATCTGTAAGGCGTCTGAGATGCTTTGGACGATTTTTGACGTGAAGTGTGTTCCATAGTCAGATTCCATCCACTGGGGAAGTCCACACCATCCTCCAGATCATTTATGAAGCGCCGCATGGGTCCTGGCATGGACTGAGCCTGCCAGCCCAGCAGCAGAGGCAGCGGCAGAGAGGGGGGCTCAGCCAGGCAGAGCGACAGGGTCCCCACCTGCAGGGGAGGGGTCAGCGCTGGGGCAATAGGCCAGGCTGGGTCAGGGGCTGGCAGCGAGCGCGGTACCAGCACCTACAGCCCTGCTGGAGACCCTGTGCCCAGCCAGCCGGGAACCCAGGTCTCAGGCATCATTTGGGGGTGGTGCCAGGAGCAGCTGCAGGGAGTGAACCTCTTCCAAGGGAGGGGGCTGGAGTCACTGATACAGGATTGGCCTCAGTTACCTGCATATCCTCTTGTGAGTCCTGGAACAACCGGCAGAGAAAGAGAGTTGAGAATTCACACAGCAGAGTCACCCAGAGCAGGGTTCGTTGCAGAGACTGTGGGGCAGACCCAAAGTCCTGACACAAACAGACCTGACTGTTCAGCAGCAGCTATAGCCAGGTCCGTACATGGGCCTGCTCCCCACAGCACCCGGCTCTGCACCATCTCACAACAGACCAGGGCTCAACAGGCTCCAACTCCCCCTCCTCTTTTCTGTCCCACATTCCCGTGCTGGGTTTCTCCCCTGTGCACACACGCCCAGCCTGGGAGCTGCTCCATACAGGGGAACAAGCTCCCAGCAGCTGTCGTGCCCTGCCCTAGCACAGAGACCTGGGAGTCTCACCTCTCTCTGCAGCCAGCCCCTCTGGCAGGAGAGATAGAGAAAGAATAATTAGTCACAATCCCTGTCTCACCACTACTAGAGTCACAGCTCTTTCAAGCTGATACAATATCACAGGACAGGCTGGCGACCAAGGCACAAGGAGGGAGCTTCTCCTAGATAGTTAGGCACCTAAAGATGCAGGTAGACACTGAATGGGATTTTTAAAAGGGCTGAAGCAGGTTAGGCAAGTCCATAGGAGTTAGGTGCTTTGGAGGTTCCCACCAGACACCTAAATACCATTGAAAGTGTGGCCCAAGGTGCTTAAACACTAGGGCCCTGATGCTCAGCTGGTGTCAGTCAGGGAGGCTGAGAATCCGTGATAACATCTCCTGTTAACCAAGAGCACCCACCCCTGCACTCAGATAGCCAAGGAGAGAGCAGGAGACAGCACTGGGCACACAGATTCATGATTATGAATTATCTGCTCTCCTGAAATCTTCCCCTTTGGGCTCTGCTCTGAGCAGCCAGGGAAGCTGGGACCCCAAGGGCTCTCCCAGGATCTGGGCCTCTCTGGGCTGGGCAGTCACAGTGCTCTGAATGAAGCTCTGATCCACGAGTAATACGGGCACACAGGAACTGATAATAACCCAACCTGCTGGGCCAAATCCCTCCCCCTGCCCCCAGCAGCGCCCCTTACCCAGGAATCCCATCACAGCCTCCTGGAGATTGTTCTCTCGAGGGAAATCCAGGATTCTCTTTTCCAGCTCAGGGGACTCAGGCACCAGATGCGGAGACATGGCCTTCTCATCCCTGCAGAGACACGAGCGTGTTTATTCCTCCCATTCCTCGGCCCTAAGTTCCTGCCCTCCAGAGCCAGATGGGGAGTGGGTGGGAGCTGGGCCACAGGCAGGGCTAATGGGGCCATGACCTCTATTTCCCAGGGAATTTACTGCCTGCACAATCTGCCAGGATCAGCCTCTCCATCCAGAGAGAAAACCCAGCCTGGGCAGGGCCAGCCCCAGCTCCCCTCACACCTGGCCCAGCCCCACGTTCCCCACAAGGGCCTGGAGGGGCTTCTCCCAGGGACGAGAGAGGGGCCAATTCTCCAGGCCCAGCTTCTCCTCAGCTTCTCCTCTCAGCCTCCAAAGGGCCTGGTCATTCCCCGTGGGGTGGGGGTTCTGGGACCGAGACACTGCCCCACTAGGGCCTGGCTGGGACACTCAGCTCTTTCCCCACAGGCCCTAGCATCCCCTTCACACGGGACAGGCTTTGGGCCATGACAGAGCTGGGGACAGGTCCTAGCTGGGCCCTTGGAGTGACAGGCCCCCAGCCCCATTAATGATCCCCTGAGCCAGTCAGGCCCCCAGGGAGGGTTCTGCAGCCCAGAGCTGTGGGGCACTCCCCTCCCCAGGGTGGGTCACACAGACCCAGTGGCTTCAGCCTCAGGGCGATGGGGACAGAGGGAGGCTGGATCCAGAGGGTGAGACTGTCCCACGGTTGGGCCGCTGGGGGCTGGGTCTGTAGCCGGGGCTCTGAGTCTCTTCCCAGCACAACGGGGCGTGAGGGGCAGACGGAGCCTGGACGTACCTGCTCACGGCACTTCTGACACCCTAGAGGGGAAGGAGAGACAGAGCAGAGAGTCAGTGGCCATGGCCCAGCAGGCCCCCTGCACCAGACGGGTCACTCTGCTCCCCCAGCCCCGGCCCCACAGGCTGCTCCCCCAGTGGGGTGGAGACTTTGAAGGGCTGTGCTAGTGGGAGCAGAGCCCCGTTCACACCAGCTGCCCTGCAGAGACGGCTGGGCCCCCTGCACTGAGCCCCAGGGGTGGGGCTGGAACAGCCTTTCACCAGCCTCCCTCCACCTCCCCAACAGCCCAAACTCCTGTCTCTCTGCAGCCCTGGGCCCCTGGCCCTGCAGACGCCCCGGGCCGTGCTCCCTGCACTGAGTTACTCTGTCAGCCCGAGTGACTCAGGGACCGTCTCCTCCCTGCACTGGGCTCTGGGTGCATCTGACACTGTCTCACCTGCAGCAATTCCAGCACCGGCTGCTGACGCTTCCCCTCCAGCTCCGTCATCAGGGCGCTGAGCCGGGAAATCTCCTCACCCAGGTGGGTGGCATTTTCCTCCCTCCTCCTCCCAATCTCCTCGTCCAGCTCTCCCAGCCGGGCCAGGAGGAGGCGCTCCTGTTCAGCCAGAAACTGGTGCAGCCCCTCGCACTTGGACACCACCAGCGGCCGCTCCACTTCCGTCTGCCTCTGGGGTGCACAGAGATACGCAGGGGCAGGGCAGGGACACGGGGAGAGCAGGTGTCTTGGGAAATGGTACAAAGCCTTGTCCGGGCTCCCCAGAGCGTTTCATTCAATCTCTTTGCCAGAGTAACTGTGGCTACACTAGAGCTTTTGCTAGTATAAAAATGTGATCCAAAATCACCAACCCCCAGCCCGTCCCCACCACTGTCCCAGCACCAGAGTGAAGTGCAGACCAGGCCGTGGCAAATGGTGCTTCCCAAACTGCCCAATGGCATCACTGGGACGTCTGACACTCGAACCCTGGGATCAGCAAAAGTCTCCCCCTGCTCTGCCCTGACCCCTGCCACATCTGTGCCTATTCAGTGTTTTACTGGCCTCTCCCTCTGCCCCCCCTTTCCCCCTCCCCCGTGCTAGAGAGACAGAGACAGAGGCTGCTCCCAGCTACCCTGGTGTAAACCCATTGACCCCAGTGGGAACTAACATCAGAGTCCCAGAGGAGTCTGACCCTGACCCCACTGACTTCGGTGGGCTCACTCCTGATGTACACCAGGTACCTGAGAGCAGAGTCTGCCCTGCACTGGTTAAAATGACCCTGACCTGTCTCCCTGTAGCGACCCTGGAAACCCTTTAACCTTCTGAATGACCCAGACCCCAAGCAGCGCAGAGACCCCCTGCTGCTGTTGCTGACACCCCTGTGCAAAGCGGCCAGGCAGGGCAGGGCACCTACCACGAGCCTCTCCCTCTCCTTGTCCCAGTCGGATTTCAGGCCCAGGAGCTCTTCTGTCTCCTCCCACGGATGCTGCAGGCGGGTCAGGATTTGCTCCTGCAAACAAACAATGGCTCTGGGGGCTGGTTTGGGGTCACTGGTTTGTGTCCAACAATAACATCATCACTGAGCAGAGTGAGGCTGTGGGAGCAGGTCCCCCTTCTCCAACCCTCTGAAAAAGTGACCTCAGCTCCAAGGTAGCTCCCCGGCAGAGCTGCTGAGCCTGGCCCACTCCGTCCCAGCACCATCATCTCCAGGCTGTTTCCCTGCCATAGGTCTGGTGCTCTTGAACAGTCCCTGGGAGGAGCTCTTTAGTGTGGCAACCCCCTTAAGGTCACACTTTTTCCAATGAGGAAAGTCACTTGGCTTCACCGCCTCCTGACTCTGAATCTCAGAGCCTTCAGCACCCCTGTTTCAAATCAGCAAGTCCACCTGAGTTGGACACCCAAGGGAGACTTGTAGGCCCCAAGGGAGCCATGTACCCCCACTTCCTTACCCTGGAGTGACTCTCAGCTAGCATTGTAAAAGCAGGGGGGGTTATTACAGGGGCAGTCAACAGGCAGACCGCGGGCCAAATCTGGACCACCAGATGCTTTTGAGCAGATCCTGAAATCTTTTTATTATTTTATTATGATCATGATTGTTATTATTTTTTATTATTTTCTCTGAAGTCTGGACCTTGACTATGCCTTGACCAAGAAATTTGGACCTTAATAAAAAATAATTGACTCTCCTTGTTTTTTGACATGTCTGGAACACAGCGCAGACAGTGCTTAGTTAACACAGAGAACGGAAAGGTCCATCTGGGTCAGTCCCAGAGCCCTCTGTCCCCTCTGTCGTCCGAGCCCACAAGCTCCTCTCCTGCCTCCAGCTGCCCACACTTAGAACCCCAGCCCAGTCCTTTGTCCTCCAGCTGGGCACACTTGGCTGGCTTCCCATGGAGGGTGGGCCGTCCATGGTCATTTATTGTGTGGTGCCAAATGTCCAGGCAATTGGAATGGCCATTGTCTTCTGGGACACACCATGGGCATGGGGCCCCAGGCAGCCAGCTGTCCCTCATGCCTGTATCTCTGGGTCTCTACAAGTAACACCTTTCCCCCCTCCCCTCACCTACTTAACCATGAGTAAGGCTAAGATTTTGTCCGGGATATTTTTAGTAAAAGTCACGGCAGGTCACGGGCAATAAAGAAAAATTCACAGAAGCCCGTGACCTGTCCACGGGGAGTTCAGCTGCGGGGTCCCCACACCTCTCACAGTGGCTAGGCAGCTGTGGGGGCTCGCTTGGAGCTACGAGCTGAAGTCACAGAGGTCTCTGGAAGTCATGGATTCCGTGACTTCTGCAACCTCTGTGAAAAACTCATAGTCTTAGCCATGTGTAACCCATGCCTGCTTGGTGGGGCGCTCTGTCCCCCTTCAGCAGCACCTAGACCAACTAAAGATGTGTGAACCTCCTACAGTCTTGGAGAGGAGAACAGGTCTTTTAGCTCACGCAGTAGAGGCTCGTCCATTAAGCTCCACAGGTCCCCCTCTTTGCTCCCAGCTGACGACAGCTGTGGGTGTTAAACATGCACCACATAGGGGACACTGAGGCACACACAATATTCATCCAAAATATTATGAAAAATTCCCACTGCACAACAATCCCGTTATTAGGCAGCTCCCTGGCTCTAACCCAGGGCTGGTCAGACACACAGGGGGGCTCTGTAGCTGCAGAGAAGCTGCCCCTGTAACTTCTAGCCATGCAGATAACTGTTCCCTACCCTGTGCTCCTGGGTAGCCTCCTCCATGGGAACCACCGTGTGAGTGCGGTGCACCCAGGATCGGTCACACACCAAGCAAAGTGGGGTTTGATCCTCCTCGCAGGAGAGTTTCAGAGCCTCCTGGTGCCTGTCACCCACTCTCTGCCCCTCGGGCTCTGGCTCCGCCTGCAGCCTCAGGTGTTTCACTAGCTCCGCCAGGTTCCCCAGCTGCCCGTGGGGACACAGGTCTCTCTGCAGGGCGGTTTCTCTGCACTGGGGGCAGGAGAAGTTTGGCTCCAGCTCCCCCAGCACTGGCTGATGCAGGCCCGGCAGAAGTTGTGGCCACACTCAATGGTCACTGGGTCTGTGAAATACTCCAGGCAGATGGAGCAAGTCACTTCGTCCTGGAAGCTCCCAGCTAGGTTCCCGGCAGCCATGGCCCCGCCACACCTGGACCCAGCCGCTGCGGGTTTGTTTCACTTTCCTGCGCTGAGAGGAGCCTGTTTGGCTGGAGCTGGGGCGTTTCCTTCCTGCTGCTCCTAGCAGGGCCTGTGCTGAGCTGCAGCGAGTCACCCCCAGTGTCACAGCCTAGGGGTCAGGGGAGACAGAGCCAGGGCTAGCGAAGGGTTAACATCAGCTCCTCTCTCCCCCGCCCAGTCTGTGCAGAGCCTGGGGCTGGCTGGGGGCTGGTTCTGAAAGCCCCTGTCCCAGTGAGGGGGGCAGCTGAGGTTGGGATGGAGGGAAGGGGATGGAGCAGCTGAGAGCGTTTGTGGCTGGTGCTGGGAGAAGTGGGGAGAACACAGAACAGGAATTAGAAACTCTGCGGCCCCTGGGTCTGAGTTAGTGATAAACCCTGTTACATGATGCTGCTGCCTCCATTGGCAAGTTTGGTAGATGAAACTAATGTCGACACGAAAAAATCGACAAAAAGCAATGACCCCAATGCGCGTTTACATTTGCTCCCTGTGTCGACAGATCGTGTCCACATTAGGGGCACCATTGTCGCTAGGGGTGGCGAGTTGTATGGGCCCTTAGTGCCCGGGCTCCAGCAAACTCAGAGCCCAGGGACCCAGCTCCACCAATGTTCGGGGCCATGTCTCTCCCCTGGCTCCACCTGCTACCCACGCGCGCCCCCTCCCCCGCATGTCCCCCGGCCCCATCTGCCTCCCCCGTGAGTCCCTGCCTGCCCTGGGCAGCGGGTGGCTGCCCGCTGCAGCTCTGCACTGAGCTCCATCGCTGGCTGATGCTGGCTACAAGGGAACGGTGCTGGGGGCAGGCTGAGGCGGCTGCTGTTGCGGCTGTGGGGGGGGAGCAGGAAGGGGAGAGGAGGAGGCGCATGGCAGACCCCACCCCCTGCAGGGGATTCCAAGAGGGAGGAGCTTATCCTGGATGGACCTCCTGAGCAGCAGCCTGGGGGGGCTTGGGTGAGCGTTGGGGTGGGGAGAGGCCCTCCCTCCCCACAGCTCACTGTTGCCAGTGGGGAGAGGGCTGGGGGAAGTCCTCCTCTCTGGCCTCCTGCCCCAGCCCTGGGGCAGCCTTTCTGCTGCACCCTGAACTTCTCATCCCTGGCCCAGCACCATGCCCCACACCCCAACCCTCTGTCCCAGCCCAGAGCCTGCACCCAGCACCCAAACCCCCTCCCAGACCCTGCAACCTACACCCCCTCCCACACATAAACTCCCTCCCAGAGCTTTAGGCAGGTGTGGTGGGGGCGGGAGTACCACCAAAAATGATACAAACCTGCTGCTCCTGTCTGTTGCTAGGTGTTGTGGGAAGGTGGAAATGGAGCACGGTGCATCCTGGGATGTGCAAAATGTCCCGTCATGCACTACTTTGCGTCCCAGCCCTCCAATGGTTTCCGGCTTCCTTTCGCACCGTTTTTCCAACGGTCAGTCTTTGCAAGCGCGCGACAACATCTGCAGTGAGCGAGGATGGATCCTGCATGTCTCTCCTACGAGCTGTTAATTGTCGTGAGGACATCGCACATGGCAGCACAGTTACTCGCGAAGTTACTGACAGAGGGGGCATCGCAGGTGCCCGACATTCTGCATGATATGGACAGCAGCAACATAGTGCTTTTGCCATTCACAGAGCAGCTGCATATGGTAGACCCTCGCTTTTGGGCTAGGAAAATAAGCACTGATTGGTGGGATCGCATTGTCATGCAGGTGTAGGATGAAGACCAGTGGGTATAGAACTTTAGGATGCGTAAAGCAACCTTCCTGGAGCTATGTGCTGAGCTGGCCCCCGACCTGCGGCACAAGGACACCAGAATGAGAGCTTCCCTTTCGGTAGAGAAGCATGTTGCAATTGCTGCGTGGAAGCTGGCGAGTCCAGACTACTACTGGTCAGTCACAAATCAATCTGGAGTGGGGAAGTCCACTGCTGGGGCTGTATTACTCCAAGTGTGAAGGGCAATAAATCACATCCTACTACAGAGGACCGTGACTTTGGGAAATGTGCATGAAATAGTGGATGGCTTTGCAGAGATGGATTTCCCTAACTGTGGAGGGGCAATTGATGGCGCACACATTCCAATTTTAGCACCAGACCACCTTGCATCAGAGTACATCAATAGGAAAGGATACTTCTCTGTGGTGTGGCAGGCGCTTGTAGATCACCGTGGACGTTTCACAGACATCAATGCAGGCTGGTCTGGAAAGGTGCATGACACACACACATCTTCAGGAACAGTGGCCTGTATAGAAAGCTGCAGGTGTGGACTTTCTTTCCAGACCACAAGATCACAGTGAGGGATGTGGAAATGCCCATAGTAATCCTGGGAGACCTGGCTTACCCTTACAGCCCTGGCTCATGAAATCTTACACAGGGCACCTGGCAGCAGCAAGGAGCGTTTTAACTGTAAGCAGAGTCAGAATGAGCTCTACCCTGACATCTGGTGGTAAGCTGTGGAAAAGGACTTCAGGGGCTGATCTCTTCTGTATGGGCACACCCATCCTGCCTAGCATGATGGGACTGCTTGCTCAAATAATCACTTTGGCTGCTGTGGGATCCCCAGTCTCTTTGTTATTGGGGCAGGAGTAATAAAGTGTTGTTATTCTGGTTATGTGAATCCAGGACAGTAGAACTGTACTTGGCATTTTATGACTGAGGGACTCACTCTCAACTAAGTAGCACTTGCTGGGCAAAGGACATGGGTTCCAAAGCCTAGTGAATTGAGAGAGGTTAGGTGCAGGGTTGTGTTTACAGAGTGAATTTTGACTTCATTAGGAGTCTTGTTATATACTGTAGAGCTGAAATCCCTGATCTGTAGGTCTAAGCCTTAGACCTGCTCTGGGCTAGTGGTTCTGAGAGTGCCAGCACTGAGGTTCCTCTGCTAAAAGCAGGAATCACTGACAGCTGTGTTAAGTGGGGCTGGGGGCTGAAATAATATTGGTGAGCAGCTGGCAGAGAGGAGTAGTCAGGGAGGCGAGGCGAGGCTGGGGATGAAGACTGCAGCAGAACCCCACGGAGAGGTGTGGCAATTGGCTGTTGACCTGAGCAGTGGAGCATGTAAAATTCACCCATACCTCCTGTCCCCTTCCACCCAGGTTGGGAGGTAAACTATGCAGATGAACTTCTGAACTCTGGGGGTTGCACTGACCAAGAACAGAAACCATGGGTGGGGTGACTGTTGGGTTACTGGACTTAAGACCCTAAAGGGAAAAGTTTCAGAGTAGCAGCCATGTTAGTCTGTATTCGCAAAAAGAAAAGGAGTATTTGTGGTACCTTAGAGACTAACAAATTTATTTGAGCATAAAATTTCGTGAGCTACAGCTCACTTCATCGGAAAAGGACACTGCCAAACTTACTTGGGGGTGGGTCTTTTGCTCATGGTTTATGTTATGAATCCTGTTTGCGGTGTTCCCCACATAATGCTGCACTGGTTCTGCATAATCTGATGAGGTTCAACAAGGACAAGTGCAGAGTCCTGCACTTAGGACGGAAGAATCCAATGCACCGCTACAGACTAGGGACCGAATGGCTCGGCAGCAGTTCGGCAGAAAAGGACCTAAGGGACGAGAAGCTACAGTGGACAAGAAGCTGTATAGAAGTCAACAGTGTGCCCTTGTTGCCAAGAAGGCCAATGGCATTTTGGGATGTATAAGTAGGGGCATTGCCAGCAGATCAAGGGATGTGATCGTTCCCCTCTATTTGACACTGGTGAGGCCTCATCTGGAGTACTGTGTCCAGTTTTGGGCCCCACACTACAAGAAGGATGTGGCAAAATTGGAAAGAGTCCAGCGGAGGGCAACAAAAATGATTAGGGGACTGGAACACATGACTTATGAGGAGAGGCTGAGGGAACTGGGGATGTTTAGACTACAGAAGAGAAGAATGAGGGGGGATTTGATAGCTGCTTTCAACTACCTGAAAGGGGGTTCCAAAGAGGATGGCTCTAGACTGTTCTCAGTGGTAGCAGATGACAGAACAAGGAGTAATGGTCTCAAGTTGCAGTGGGGGAGATTTAGGTTGGATATTAGGAAAAACTTTTTCACTAGGAGGGTGGTGAAACACTGGAATGCGTTCCCTAGGGAGGTGGGGGAATCTCCTTCCTTAGAAGTTTTTAAGGTCAGGCTTGACAAAGCCCTGGCTGGGATGATTTAATTGGGGATCGGTCCTGCTTTGAGCAGGGGGTTGGACTAGATGACCTCTTGAGGTCCCTTCCAATCCTGATATTCTATGATTCTATGATTGTTTCCCTCCTTTATTGAAAGGCTTTTGCTACACACAGACTCTGTGCTTGCGAGAGGGGAAGTGTTGCTCTTAGAGGTGCCCAGGGGGGTAGTATGTAATTGTCCCAGGTACTGGGCAGGGGCTCGAGCTGGTTTTGCATTGTGTTAGTGAAACGGAACCCCTAGATACTGAACCCAGCCCTTGTTGCTGCCAACTTTGACGGCCAGAAGGGTTGCATAATAACACGCTGAGCAGGTGCAGCATGATAGTTGAATGTGCCTTTGGCCATTTGAAAGCTCGCTGGAGGTGTCTCAATGGCAGGTTAGACCTTACCGAGGATAATATTCCCATGGTCATAGCTGCGTGCTGCACTTTGCATAAGCTGTGTGAATCTAAGGGTGAAATGTTTGCTCAGTTGTGGAGCACTAAGGCAGAGCACTTGGCTGCACAGTTTGAACAGCCGGATGCTAGGGCTGTCAAAGGAACCCAGAGGACCGCTATTAACATCAGAGAGGCTCTGAGGAACCACTTTGACAATGAGGGGCACTAACACATGTCTGCTTTGGAGGTGCTTCCCTGGTGCATCCATGTTAAATTTTGAGGCCCAAGATCCGTGCAAGAAAATGCTTTAGAAGCCTGTTCCTGATGCTGAACTGATTGCTATATGATTTTGTAGAACACAGAATAAACACATTGTACCATTAGAAACCTTTGCCTTTGTTTATTGTTAAAAAGGGTAAAACCTCACAACTGTGTGTAGCTCCAGCCATCATTGTCCAAGCTGTGAGAGGGGTGGAGTGATGGGGAAACTGAGGAGCACCATAAAGTGAAAAGGAATGTGTGGGCGTAAGGGGGTGGGGTTGGCAAAGAATTGTGCATGTACACATGCTGCAGTGGAGGTTGACCACGGATCTGCTCAGTCTGCAGCTGGATCAAAGGCTTGAACATCTCTGTCTGATCCTCCATTAATTTTAACATCTACTCAGTCGCTTGATTCTCTTTTCTGTCCTGCCTTTTGGCTTCCCAGCACTCTTGTGTTCCCTAGTCAAAGCGATGCAGCACCTCTCTGAACATATCTTCTTTGCTGCATCTTGGCTTCTTCCTTATCTGCTGAAGCCAGTCGGCAGGGTGTGTTCCTCAAGGTCTCGGCTGCTGTGGACAATACATAGAAGAGGGATTGTTACAGGGGATGGATCACTTGAGGTTTACCTGTTCTGTTCATTCCCTCTGGGGTACCTGGTGCTGACCACTGTTGGAAGACAGGATACTGGGCTAGATGGACCTTTGGTCTGACCCAGTCTGGCCGTTCTTATGGTCTTATGTTTTTACATTCCAGCAAATGATTGAAACATTTTGGTAATAAGGGCCTTTTGCAACTAGTAGCAATCACTTTATCACTGGTTCTAGGCAGGCACACAGCTCCACAAGCACCCAAATCACGGTGAGTGTCGGGACTGGGGGGAGAGTGGTCGTGCGTATGGACAAAACAGTCACGGCTTGCAGTGCAGCTTTCCAGGGAACTCATTCTAAAAATTATCAAATACTTTTCCACAGGTGGGCACATCTCTAGCTGACATCTCACTGCTGCAGGTAATCAGGGAAACTAGGGCGCAACTACTGCATTCCTGCAGCTTTCACCCTGATTTATATGCAGCTCAGCTATGTGCCACTTTGGTCCCAGCTCCAGTGATTGCTAAATGGCAGGGGACAGTTTCCTACAATGGAGGAACTAACAAGGCTGCAATCCCTTGGAATCTGCGGCAGAGGATTAACAAGTATCTCTTGAAAATTTTCCAGAGCCTCTCTCTGGAGAATTCCATGGAGATCTCGATGTCCATTGACACCCTGCTTGGCCATGCAGATTAGCTACACAGGGCAATGTCCAGCTCTCATAAAAACACAACCTGCCTCCCACTCTTCTATTCCTGACACAAGCCACAGCAACTTACACTGCGTCTCATCTGCTTCCTGCTCCCCGGAGAGCACTTCTGGAGTGAAGAAAAGTTCCTGGCTGCCTGCCCTACCAGGAGATCCTGCTGGGCGCTCTTCATCCTCTTCTAGCTCCACTTCTTCATCAAGAATTTCAGACTGCAGGTTAGCCCCTCTTTCTGCTGCCTCCAAAGTATCCACGGGGCTATCAGCGATGGAGGTGGGGTTACTGCCAAGGATAGCATTCAGCTCCTTATAGAAGCGGCAGGTCGTAGGTGCACCACCGGAGCGATGGTTTGCCTCCCTCGCCTTATGGTAGGCCTGCCTTAGCTCCTTTATCTTCGCTCTGCACTGCTGCATGTCATGATCATAGCCCTATTCACACAAGCCTCAAGAAATTTGCCCATATGTGTCCCAGTTCCTACGGGGTCACTTTCAGCTGCGACTAAACAGACTCCTCTCCCCATATACTGATCAGATCCAACAGCTCCACAGTGGTCCAAGTGGGAGTGCGTTCAGTACGATAGCCAGCCATGCTTACCTGTGTTGAGAACACTGGGCATGGCCACTAGGTAACTTGAGGGGATGGAAGACCATGAGTGTCGATGAAGCCCCCTCGCACTAGGCCCAAGTGACCTTGCCCCCCCCACACACCTGGAGGCACTCGCAGCAGTTATGCTGAGGATCTTGCAACAATATGTTGCAAGTGCAGACTGTCCAAAACCGAACAAGGTCAGACAGGGCAGATATGGCAAAACAATGCTGAACAAAACAACTCCATATATAGTTTAACAGATGCTACAAAGAAAAAGGGAATTAGCTGGTATACCGGATTGGCTGGCTATATGGATACTTAGGGCAGCTTGCTATTGGATAAGTATGCTGAAAAAAAGGATGTATAAAAGTCTGTGTAACTTCCTGCTCTGTGTGCAGGATTTGAGATTAATGTCTCCCTGTACCACTTGAAGCTTCAAATAAACTTTTCTGCTTCTCCACCCCGTTGTGATTATTGGGCGATGCACACCGGGCAACAAACCCTGCTGTTGCTTGCCTCGGGCACTCTGTGCCAGCAACACCTGGGAAGATACCAGGACACCTCTTCACACTGAGCCAGCAAGCAGGAAATGGGATTTAAAATTCCCAGGGCTTGCAAGGTGGATTGCCTAAAGGGCAGCGGAGTTCAAACTGCTGAACAGAGTGGCAGCATGGGTATTGTGGAACACTTTCTGGAGGCCAATAAAAGCAAAAAAAGGCGTGCTGTCTACCCTGGCTGTTTGTTGACAATAAAGGGAGGGGAAAAGACAAAAGTCTCTCACAGAGGTTGAAGTTTTTTGTCGCCAAACTGCGCGTTTTTTCCGACAAAAGTCCCATTTCAGTTTGTACGCTCTTGCTGTTTTGTCGCCAAAAGGCAGTTTTTGGTGACAAAACTTGCCAGTGTAGACAAGCCCTGAGTTAGTGATAAAGTCTGTTACATGATGCTGCTGCCTTCATTGTGATTTGGGATCCCAGGCTAATCAGCTGCTGCTCCCCAGGGGGGTCTGTGCCAAGGAGAGACCTTCATTAAAGCCCCTTTCTGTGCCCAGCCCAGGATGGGTTTCCTGTGGCTGGAACCAGCCCCCCAGGCAGCGCTTGGCTCTGCTGACACCAGCTCCTGAGCTGGAGGCTCTAGGTGGTGAGAGAGACCTGGGGGAAAGTGCTGGGGCCTGCACGAAAGCAAAACTGCACAAAGGGCCCCAGGAGCCTTTGATCTCGCTGCCCCTGGGAATCTGCCCTTTGTTGTTCGTGTGCCTGCAGGAGGGCTCTGAGCTGTGTGAACATCAGTGAAGCTGCTGCCCTCACCCAGCTCTCAGCTCTGCTCAGGATCTGCCTGGGGGAGCTACAGGGAGACCCAGGGAAGGAGAGGCCTGGAGGGAGCTGGCCACAGACAGGGCTGGTTTACCCAACAGGCAGACTAAGCACGTGCTTAGGGCACCAGCAAAGCAGGGGGCATCAAAAAAAATTAGATTTTTTTTTTTTTAAAAATTTGATATTTGATATTTCAAAAAAAGCATTAAAGTAGTCATCATGGGAAAAATCAGAACTTTGTTAGACTTCCTTACACTCCACTACACACTCAGAAACTGGCCCTTCTTCTATTGGTGAAACAAACACCATTCCAGAACATGTGGATGTGTCAGAGACTGTAACTGATCATCCTACTCCTGGTGGTAAAACAGACATTGTTCTAGAAGGTGTGGATGTGTCAGAGACTGAATCTGCTCATGCTGTAAATAATAGGAGAAAAGATCCTGGGATGTGGGTTGATTTCAGAACCGATGATGTAGCTTACTAGATAGATCGTGGACCAAATGACTGTCAATACCACACTGAGCCATTTGAGAAATCATGTCGGACTTTTACCACTGGCAAACAAACAAGATATTGTCCACAAAAAATATTTTTCAGCATGAAAGCGAATAGTGAGAAATATACTTGAGAATGGCTACTGTATTCACCATCAATGCGGTCTGTGTACTGTTTTGTTTGCAAACTTTTTGCATATGACCCTTCAACATCCTGGTTTGCGGCAGATGGATTTAGTGACTGGTGGAATACTGTTTTAATTGAACAACATGAAAATAGCACTACTGACAGAGATTCAATGTTGACATGTTTAAATCAAAGACAGGGCTTTGGATTGACACAAAAATTGGAAGAACAAATTAAAGGGGAGTGTGAATACTGGCAACATGTTTTGCAGCGTGTTATAGCAGTTGTTCAAACATTAGCTGAACATGGTCTGCCTTTCCGGGGATCAAATGACACATTTGGATCATTGCAGAATGGAAATTTCTTGGGATTGTTGGAACTTGTGGCTCAGTCTGGCACATTTTTAGCAGGCCATATCTCAAAATATGGGAACGCTGGCAAAGGTAACCCATCATACTTATCCAGGACAGTATGTGATGAGCTCATTGGTCTAATGAGTGACAAAGTTAGTTCAGCTATTGTGGATGAAATAAGTACTGCTGGGTACTTCAGTTATCTGTCGACTCTACACCTGATCTTTCACATATTGATCAATTGAGTATTGTACTAAGATATGTGTCTCCCACAGATGGAAAACCAGTTGAACAATTTATAACATTCCTCAATTTGAAAAGCCACACTGGTGAAGAAATGGCAAATCAAGTACTGCATTATCTGTGCCAAGTTTGCAAAATAGATTTCTCAAAGTGCAGAGGTCAATCTTATGACAACGCTGCCAACATGTCAGGGCGTTATCAAGGAATGCAGAAGAAGCTTTTAGAACAGAACAAATATGCCATATTCATACCATGTGCTGCACACTCTCTCAATCTTGTTGGCCGCAGTGCTGTTGATTGTTGTCCAGTGGCAGTAAGTTTTTTTTCTCAACAGTCTAGTTACTTTATACTTTTTTCTCTGCCTTAACACACTGATGGGCAATTCTTAAAACATATTTGGGCAATGATGGTGTGTTGAAATCTCTTTCTAATACTTGCTGGGAGGCACATGCAGTGGCAGCAAGTGCAATTCTGGAGTCCTACTCAAAGACTGTGGATGCATTAGAAAGTATAGCTGAAGACCAATCACAAAAGGGAGAAACTATACGAGAGGCAGAAATATTGCAAACAAGATGCAAGAACTAGAGTTTGTATTCATGTTGACCATGATGAATGAAATTTTACAACACTTTTACCACACAAGTCAAGCTCTCAAAGAAAAAGAATTGGATTTGAAAACATGTGCAGACCTCTGTCAATCATTAGCAGACCACTTACACACTTTGAGGAATGATTTTGAAAGATTTGAAGACATATCAAAAGATATCTTGCCTGATACTAACTACAAAAAGCCCAGTCCCACAAGCGAATCAGGAAAAAACAAGCAAATTATAGCAGTGCAACAGAAACAGCATTGAATTCTAGAGACAAATTTCGTGTATCTACTTACTACACTATAATTGATACACTTGAAGCTCATATGAAGAGGAGAAGTGAAGTGTACAAAGAAGTATCAAGTAGATTTTCTTTTCTAAATGCTATGGACTTATCTGATGAACAATATTCACAAGGTTCCCAGGAGATAGTTGACTCATACTCTGTTGACTTGAACATGAATCTCTGTGGAGAAGTACGGCAGTTCCACTGTTATATGCATGCAAAGTTTAATGAAGCAGGAAAAATGAAATTCAGTCACATTGATCTTCATGACACAATACTGAAAGACGGAATACAATGGAATAGAAGTGTGTGCAACAAGACTGATGTAGTGGTGGGAGTCTGCTATAGACCACCGGACCAGGGGGATGAGGTAGATGAGGCTTTCTTCCGGCAGCTCACGGAAGCTACTAGATCGCATGCCCTGATTCTCATGGGTGACTTTAATTTTCCTGATATCTGCTGGGAGAGCAATATAGCAGTGCATAGACAATCCAGGAAGTTTTTGGAAAGCGTAGGGGACAATTTCCTGGCGCAAGTGCTAGAGGAGCCAACTAGGGGGGGCGCTTTTCTTGACCTGCTGCTCACAAACCGGGTAGAATTAGTGGGGGAAGCAAAAGTGGATGGGAATCTGGGAGGCAGTGACCATGAGTTGGTTGAGTTCAGGATCCTGACGTAGGGAAGAAAGGTAAGCAGCAGGATACGGACCCTGGACTTCAGGAAAGCAGACTTCGACTCCCTCAGGGAACGGATGGCCAGGATCCCCTGGGGGACTAACATGAAGGGGAAAGGAGTCCAGGAGAACTGGCTGTATTTCAAGGAATCCCTGTTGAGGTTACAGGGACAAACCATCCCGATGAGTCGAAAGAATAGTAAATATGACAGGCGACCAGCTTGGCTTAATGGTGAAATCCTAGCGGATCTTAAACATAAAAAAGAAGCTTACAAGAAGTGGAAGGTTGGACATATGACCAGGGAAGAGTATAAAAATATTGCTCGGGCATGTAGGAATGATATCAGGAGGGCCAAATCGCACCTGGAGCTGCAGCTAGCAAGAGATGTCAAGAGTAACAAGAAGGGTTTCTTCAGGTATGTTGGCAACAAGAAGAAAGCCAAGGAAAGTGTGGGCCCCTTACTGAATGAGGGAGGCAAGCTAGTGACAGAGGATGTGGAAAAAGCTAATGTACTCAATGCTTTTTTTGCCTCTGTCTTCACTAACAAGGTCAGCTCCCAGACTGCTGCGCTGGGCATCACAAAATGGGGAAGAGATGGCCAGCCCTCTGTGGAGATAGAGGTGGTTAGGGACTATTTAGAAAAGCTGGACGTGCACAAGTCCATGGGGCCGGACGAGTTGCATCCGAGAGTGCTGAAGGAATTGGCGGCTGTGATTGCAGAGCCATTGGCCATTATCTTTGAAAACTCGTGGTGAACGGGGGAAGTCCCGGATGACTGGAAAAAGGCTAATGTAGTGCCAATCTTTAAAAAAGGGAAGAAGGAGGATCCTGGGAACTACAGGCCAGTCAGCCTCACCTCAGTCCCTGGAAAAATCATGGAGCAGGTCCTCAAAGAATCAATCCTGAAACACTTGCATGAGAGGAAAGTGATCAGGAACAGCCAGCATAGATTCACCAAGGGAAGGTCATGCCTGACTAATCTAATCGCCTTTTATGATGAGATTACTGGTTCTGTGGATGAAGGGAAAGCAGTGGATGTATTGTTTCTTGACTTTAGCAAAGCTTTTGACACGGTCTCCCACAGTATTCTTGTCAGCAAGTTAAGGAAGTATGGGCTGGATGAATGCACTATAAGGTGGGTAGAAAGCTGGCTAGATTGTTGGGCTCAATGGGTAGTGATCAATGGCTCCATGTCTAGTTGGCAGCCGGTGTCAAGTGGAGTGCCCCAGGGGTCGGTCCTGGGGCCGGTTTTGTTCAATATCTTCATAAATGATCTGGAGGATGGTGTAGATTGCACTCTCAGCAAATTTGCGGATGATACTAAACTGGGAGGAGTGGTAGATACGCTGGAGGGGAGGGATAGGATACAGAAGGACCTAGACAAATTGGAGGATTGGGCCAAAAGAAATCTGATGAGGTTCAATAAGGATAAGTGCAGGGTCCTGCACTTAGAACGGAAGAATCCAATGCACCGCTACAGACTAGGGGCCGAATGGCTAGGCAGCAGTTCTGTGGAAAAGGACCTAGGGGTGACAGTGGATGAGAAGCTGGATATGAGTCAGCAGTGTGCCCTTGTTGCCAAGAAGGCCAATGGCATTTTGGGATGTATAAGTAGGGGCATAGCGAGCAGATCGAGGGACGTGATCGTTCCCCTCTATTCGACATTGGTGAGGCCTCATCTGGAGTACTGTGTCCAGTTTTGGGCCCCACACTACAAGAAGGATGTGGATAAATTGGAGAGAGTCCAGCGAAGGGCAACAAAAATGATTAGGGGTCTAGAACACATGACTTATGAGGAGAGACTGAGGGAGCTGGGATTGTTTAGCCTGCAGAAGAGAAGAATGAGGGGGGATTTGATAGCTGCTTTCAACTACCTGAAAGGGGGTTCCAAAGAGGATGGCTCTAGACTCTTCTCAATGGTAGCAGATGACAGAACGAGGAGTAATAGTCTCAAGTTGCAGTGGGGGAGATTTAGATTGAATATTAGGAAAAACTTTTTCACTATGAGGGTGGTGAAACACTGGAATGCGTTACCTAGGGAGGTGGTAGAATCTCCTTCCTTATTGGTGTTTAAGGTCAGGCTTGACAAAGCCCTGGCTGGGATGATTTAACTGGGAATTGGTCCTGCTTTGAGCAGGGGGTTGGACTAGATGACCTTCTGGGGTCCCTTCCAACCCTGATATTCTATGATTCTATGATTCTATTTCCCAATGTAGAGATCGCACGACGTGTTTTTCTAACATTGATGATAACTAACTGCTCTGCAGAAAGCTCTTTTTCTCAGCTGAAAAGAATAAAAAACCCTCAGAGAACAACATGTCAGGACAGACTTGATTCACTTTCCCGATTGTGTATGGAAGCGGACATGCTTCATCGAGTCAGCTTCGATGAGCTTATCCAGAATCTTGCAATCAGAAAATCTAGAAAGAAGCTATTTTAAATTCAGCATACGTGTAAGTTTAGTGTCATTTCGAAAAATACAATTTTATTTTACAGTATGGTATTGTTTTTATTTTGAATTACATATAGGGGGGCACCATAATCTTTTCAGTGCGTAAGGCCTCTAAAGGTCTTAATCCAGCCCTGCCCACAGAAAGCAGTTCTCTGCCAGAACCAGAGAAGGTTACCAGGCAGGAGGTGCGTGCAAGGCCCTGAGACAGGAGGTGATTTAAATACAGTCCCTGACTGCATCACTCAGGCTCCCTGAGCTGGGACCCAGAGGAGAGGATGGGCCTGGGTCCCACTACCACCTAGGAACGGATGTGGTAGAGACTGCTGAGAACCCTGACCAGAGGTGGTAACAGGAACAGGAATAGTGAACTTTGCCTTTGTGTTCCTGCTGTAATTTACTGTATTTCTGTAATTTGAAGTAAGAAGGGAAGAAATCTGTACAGGAGGAGTAGCGGAAAAGGGGTCAGGAGAGGCCCTGAGACAAAGGCCCAAACTTCTGGGTCTCTTGAGCAAAGGTCCACTAAAGGAGCCAGGAGCACTCAGGGTGGGGCAAGACTCCTTTCAGCTTGAAAGCAAAAAGACTCAAGTAAATCAGCCGGAGGACTGGAGTTACAGCTAAAGACTGACAGATCTAGGTTTAATCCCTGAACCAGGTAAGGGAAACTGAGGCAGGGACAATTGCAGTTTTGCTACAGACTGCCGGGGTTGCTACAACGCTAAGGTCCCTCAGTTATAGGTGCTTGTTAATACATAAGAAATTAATGGTCATTAGGCACCCAGACACTTTTGAAAATCCCACTAGGCATCTATCTGCATCTTTAGGTGCCTACATACTTTTAAACGCGTGGCCTTAAATGGACTGAGAGAGGGAGTTAGTTTCATTCTGTCAGTTCAAGCGGATTTTTTTATTTGTTTGTTTTTGTGACACTTATTCAACTGCAGAACACCTGGGGGAAAAGATCTGCTTGTTCCAGATTCAGCCTCTCCATTTCCAATAAGAAACCTTCTGACATAAGTGGGGGTCCCCAACCAGCCCCAGAAGCAGCAGGGAAGACCAGGCTCCACTGCCTGGAGGCTGCTGGAGGGAAACAGACAAACGACAGAATGGTTCTTTTTTTCAGGATGGAAAAGCTCCAGGAACTTGTCAGGCCTCCCCTGTGCCCCGAGAGATGCACAAAGGGGCTCAGCCCCCTAGTTATTCTCCCCTCTTCGGCTCAGCTTCAGGAACGGCCAGTTTATAAGTTACTGGACACGTGTCGTCACCTAGAGTTTTTGCCATTTTCTCTCACTTGGAAATAAAATCACCTCAGGTTTTGTCACTTGAACTATTGAAAAGAAAATTATCTCCCATTTTGCCTCTTTTTGTCTCTAATTATCAAATATGGAGAAAAAAATCCCCCTAGATTTCCCTTTTCTCTCACATTATTGAATATTGATCTATGACCACCCCCCAATCAGGTTCTGCCCCATTTCCCCCCTAACTCTCAAATATCCCCAAAGGAAACTGTTCAGCCTAGGGTTGCCAACTCTCCCGGACCGGACAGACCGGATGCCATTTTGCAGCGACGGCGTCCCTGTTTGCGCCAGTAGTGTCCGGTCCACCCAGTCCAGGAGAGTTGGCAACCCTAGTTCAGCCCCAGGCCCCCCTGTCCCAGTTGCTGCCCCCTCCCAGCCCAGCTCCCCATCCCCCGACCAACTGCCAGTTACCTGCCCCTCCCCCGCTGCTGTCCCCTCTCAACTGCCATGCGAAGCCCAGCTCCCCATAGCCCCTGGCACCTGGCCGGTACAGGCTAGCGAGTGGGGAGTGCGGGGGCTTTACCTCCCGGGTCCTGGGTCCCGCTGCCAGGGTGGGTCTCCCTGCTGAACTCCCCCCGCCCCCCATGGGTGAGCCGGGCTCTTTGCTACTCCAAGGGCAGTGGCTCCTGGGAGCTAATGGGGGCCACCCCCCACACTGTGCTCACTGCCTAGGTACGTGCCCAATTCTCACACCGCCCCACAGCCCCACTCAGCTGGACAGAAACCCCAGCAATGGCAGACACGCCCCATGCACAGAGCCAGTGACTCTAATACACACACCCGAGGGGACTGGGGTTTGAACCGTCTCTGTGCGGCCACCCCCCGAGGCTGCCGTAACCTCTCTGGTGTCTGTTTGGTCACTAACATGGCCCCGCAAAGTGTCCCTGCTCCAGCTGCTAAGCCAGCCCGGTAACACGTCAGGCCCCAGGCCAGTCCCTGTGGGTGGGGCGCTTGTGGCTGGTGGGGCGCTGTGCTCTGAGGTCTGTCTCATCTGAGGGGGCCGGTGACCCACGGAGCCGGCTGGGTCTGATGCAGCCTTTCCACTCCCAGGATTTCTCTGAATCCTCCTCACGCAGGGTCCCGAGCTTAGCTCTCGGCTTCCCACTCGTCCTGCGGCTGAGGGACTGTCAGTGACCAGGCTGGAAGCTGAGTGGCAGGGGCCAGCTGAGCTCCCATGGGGCCGTCCCTCCCTTCCCCACGCTGGGCCAGGCCCTGTGGGGACCAGCTCTAGGGAGTTTCCCAGCTGAGACCTGGGAACAGCCGAACAGCCGCACAGTGCAGGGAGCTGGACGGTCCCTGCTCTCTGGCTCACGCTGCCCTCTCCTTCCTGGCAGCTGTCACCCGAGGGAGGGGATGGCTCCTCCCTGGCACCTGGACTGTGGGGTCAGGAACCCCCCAGAGCTCCCCGCTCACGAGGCAGCTGCTGCTTCAGCGCCGTCCCTCCAGCCTCCTCCCTGCTTCAGGGGTGGGGGGTCACCTGGCAGGGGGCAGCAACGGCGGGGATCTAAACTTCAGCCCTGGCTGGGCCCCAGTAAGTGTCACCGCCCCCCTTATGGTCAGGGGGTTACAGCCCCCCCTGCCCTGGTAACGCGGCGTGGCTCCCTGCTGCCCGCGTCAATGGCAGGGCCGAGGTACCCAGCACATCCCTGAGTGTGGATGGAAAGTTCCCTTGGATTTCGACCTTTTCTCTCTGATAACCCAATATTGACCAAACCCCCAAAGATTTCCCCCATTTCCTATTGAATTCCCAAATTAGATGTAAAACACCCTTCAGCTCGGCCCCTTCTCTCTCGTTACTGGTGATTGATATAAGATCTCCTCAGACTTTCTGTCTAATTCTCAAATACTGATGTAAAATCCTCTCCGGCTCTGGGCTCCCCAGTCCCTGTCTGCCACCACATCTTGTTCTGAAGGGAAACTGTTGCCCTCGGTCATTACCCCAGTGCAGGGGAGGGGAGCTAACCCCCAAAGGACCAACTTTCCCCTCATGTCTGAGCATCAGATTGTTTCCACCTTTACATCAATTAAACCCCCACCCTTTCCTCTTTAATAATTGAATGTTGATATAAAATCTCCTCTGGCTTTGCTCTTTCCCATATAATTATGAGTTACTGACAGAAAATTCTCTCAGATAGGGGTTTTCCCCCCTCACATTTTAAGTGCAGCAACTTCTCCTTTTCTGGAGGGAAGCTGTTGCCCTGAGTCATTCTCCATGTTGGGGGGCTGCAGGGAAAGGGGCTCAAACCCGCCAGTGACCAACTTTCCCCTCATGTCTCAGAATCAAATTGTTTCCCCCTTTACACTCATTAGAATTGACCTGTCAGTGGTGACCATCAGAGCCAGGAGCCTTCCCCATTTGGAAACGGGGTCTCCCAGCTGCTAGTGGGACACTTGGCCAGACCTGATCTGGTTTTAGTCCCAGATGCAGCAGGATGAGGGGTCACTCCCCCCTCCCCCAAGGGGGGATGCTCTGTGTGTGACTGGGTCCCTGCTCCCCACAGGCAGGGCACAGAGTGGCTGAAAATTTGCACTTAACCCTGCCCCCCCATGCCCCAGCCCGGCCACTGACATGGTGCTGTAGGTGATGCCTGGGCAGGGAGCGGGATGGAGCAGGAAGCTCCTTTGGCGAGTTGGGGGAGACAGCAGTGGGGAAGGGGCAAGTGATTGGCAGCTGGGTTGAGTTAATTATTTAATCTTTTGGAGAAATGGGGCACAGGCTGCAGGGGATTTTATATCAGCATTTAATGAGTAGTTGGGAGTTTAATCCAGTCAGTCGAGATCCGGCCAACTGCCCCGTTATCAGCCAGACAGCACCGCTCCTCCATGTTCTGTTCTGTTCTATTCAGTCCTTACAGCACCGTCTAGCTGGGCACCAGCCACACAACTCACATTCGTCCCTGGGATTCTCTCCTGCTCCCTTCTCTCCCTAGTGGCAGGGATTTTAAATCTGTTTATCCGTTGGTGGATGTGGTGCCTGCCGTGCTCTGTGTGCAGTGACTGGAAGTAGCTCTAAGCAGGACCGGTTTAACTTTTTGTGGGCCCGGTGCCAAACATATTGGTGGGCCCCCCTGGGGAATGAAGAGGCCAGGGGCAAGAGCACAGCGGGCAAGGTGGATTTGATTTAAATCACAATTTAAATCACTGGTCAGAAAGACTCGATTTAATCATGGTTTTCTACATAAAAGTGCATTCTTGTTGGTTGTTATAACCTTAATACATATTTTTCACAACTCAGAGATAGATGTAGGTTTCATTTTTAGAAGGTACACACTATACATTTTTAAACCGTGATCTATTTTGAAAACTTTTCAGATGAGTTTTACAGCTATATCAGAAAATGAATGATTGTTTGGTTATTTCATTTACTAAAGATAATTGAAGCAGATATCTATGAAGTCACTGGGAGGTGAACTATCTCCAGTTCAACAAGTTAATCATTAATATTTGGAGGATTTTCTTGCCAGGCTGTATTAGGAGGAGAACATCACTAGACAGACATTTAAATTGTTTTACTTAACTAAAACAACAACGTTAAGTATTCTTGATTTTTTTCTTCAACAGCAAACATAATATTTTAACAAAAAAGCATATGTCCCTCGCTTCTCACATTTATCTCCAGACTTCTTCTCCTTGTCCAGATCTATTCTGCCCCCAACAATCTTCTATTCATTGAACTTTTTGAAACTTTTCACTTTTAAAGAGAGGTAAGGGATTGACTCTGTGTACACAAATTTGCAGAGGGACAATAGAGTTGAGGTATGTTATTTCTCACCTCTATATATTATTTATTTATTTAAAAACATTTTTGCTGTTAACAAGCATGTTATCTCTGGAGACACAAATCCACAGTTTGAGAACAGCAAAACTAAGCATCTCTGATGGTATCTTCTAGACTGAGCACTGAGCCCCACTGGGTAGATAGAAAGATTAACCTAAATAATCTATACAGAAGCCTGTGGAACCCCATAAGATTAGGTCCCTACTCCATGAACTACTGGAACTCATTTACAAAACTTTTCTTAAACATGGCATGAATATATGAGTTGTCTCAATAGTATGAGTTGTATATTGAGTTGTCTCAATAGTATGAGACAACTCATACTATAGAATTAGAATTTATAATCCCTGTTCCATGATGAGATATAATACATCTTAATTAAAACTATCTTTAGATAGGTTTTTTCCTCAAAAATCTGATTTAAATGTAAGCAGAGTCAGGATGAGCTCCACCCTGACATCTGGTGGTGAGGTGTGGCAAGTTGTGGAAAAGAACTTCAGGGGCTGATCTCATTTGCATAGACACACCGACCCCGCCTAGAATGAAGCCATAGCTGCCCAAATGGTCACTTTGGCTGCTGTGGGATCCCCAGTGTCTCTGTTACTGGGGCAGGAAGAATAAATTGTTATTACCCTGATTATGGGAAACAAGGACAGTGGAACTGCACTTGGCCTTTTGTTATGATGGAGGGACTCGGCATCAACTAAGTAGCACTCGCTAGGCAAGGGACATGGGTTCCAAAACTCTGTGAATTGAGAGAAGTTGGGAACAGGTATTAATACTTAGTGGCATGGCCCCCCCCCCGTGAGGGCTTTACATGCTAATTGCACTTTCTTCTTTCTCCACTGTGGAACATCAGAGCTAATTTTGATTCCATTAGGAGTCTAGTTACAGGCTGCTGAGCTGAATTCACTTTGGGCTAATGGTGCACCAGAACTGAGGCTCCCCTACTACAAGCTGAAATCACAAAAGAGCTAAACTTACTAAGAGCTGGTTTTAGAGTAACAGCTGTATTAGTCTGTATTTGCAAAAAGAAAAGGAGTACTTGTGGCACCTTAGAGACTAACCAATTTATTTGAGCATAAGTTTTGTGAGCTACAGCTCACTTCACGAAAGCTTATGCTCAAATAAATTGGTTAGTCTCTAAGGTGCTACAAGTACTCCTTTTCTGTTTACTAAGAGCTGCAATCACTGAGTGTTGTGCTAACTACGGGGGAGCCTGAAGATATATGGTGGAGCAGTTTGCGGGACGCGGAGCGGCTGGTGGAGCAGAGCAGTTTGTTGGAGGCCTAGAGCAGCCCATGGGGCAGCTGGCAGAGTGGAGCCCCATGGAGGGGTGGGGCCATCAGCTTTGGACCACGTAAGGTGCCCCTTAACCTCCCCAATCTCCACCCAGGTTGGGAGGTAAAACTCTGCAGATAAACTTTTGGACTCTGGGGCTGCCCTGACCAGGGACAGAGACTTTTGGGTCGTTGGACTTTTGGGACTTTGGATGATTTTGGGTTGCTGGACTCAAGAACTAAAGGGAAAGGACATGCCCCAATTTGCTTGGGGTGGGTTTTTTGCTCCTGGGTTGTGTTATGAATCCTGTTCGTGGTGTTTCCCCAACATAATGCCACATTGTTTCTCTCTGTTATTAAAAGGCTTTTTGTCACATTCAGACTATGTGCTTGCGAGAAGGGAAGTATTGCCTCTTGGAGGAGCGCAGCGGGGGTGGTATACATTTGCCCCAGGTCACTGGGTGGGGGCTTGAGCCGGTTTTGGAATGGAACCCCTAGATACTATTGTGTTATTGGAATGGAACCCCTAGATACTGAACCTGGCCCTTGTTGCTGCCAACTCTGACAGGCAGAAGGGTTACATAAATAAAAAAAAAAGGAAAGTGAATGTCTGTGAGGCTCTCATGACCCCCATAGTGTGTGTGGCTGGTAAACCATTTGCAACGTCTTCTGAATCAGCCATAAAAAGAAAAGGAGTACTTGTGGCACCTTAGAGACTAACCAATTTATTTGAGCATAAGCTTTCGTGAGCTACAGCTAGGAATCAGGTCATTGTAAACCTCCATAAGATGCATTTAAAAGGAAATAAGAGGAGCATCCACACAGGGGTTTGCTCTGGTTTAACTAAATTGGTTTAAACAACAATTTCAGGCCATGTCTACACTGGCAAGTTAAAACGCTCTAACTTGCTGGCTCAGGGGTGTGAAAAATCAACCCCCCAAGCGCAGCAAGTTTAAGTGCTTTAAGGCACTAGTGTGGACAGTCTCTGATCGACTCCCCTCGTGGAGGTGGATTACCAGGAGCACAGGGAGCGCGTGCAAGACCACACTTGCACAACAAAGCGCTTATCGTGGTCCAGAGTGGTTTATTTTGGTGTAGCTTAAGCCAGTGAGGCCATGTCTACATGTGCAGATGTAAAGTGCAAGGAGTTAAACCACCCATCAGAGAGCGCTCCAGGGAAAGCGCTGATGTGTGTTCGCACTGTCCGCTGCCAGCGCAATTGCGTGGCCACACTTGCGGCACTTGCAGTGGCATTCGGAGCGGTGCACTCTGGGCAGCTATCCCACAGAGCACCTCTTCTCCTTCTGCCACTAAGGGCTTGTGGGAAGGCAGAAGGGGGGATCACGGGGCATCCTGGGTCTTGTCCCAATGCCCCAACATTCATCTCTTCACATCCCAGCAGCCCCACTGCTTCCATCTCCATTTGGCGCCATCTTTCAATGGTTTCTGTACTGTGCACTCTGTCTGCCACTTCGGTCTGTTGGAATGGATCCTGACCTGGTGAGGAATGTGCTGATGGGTCTCACTAACACCTCACAAATGGCAATCCAGTTACTCCTTAAACTACAAAGTGACGATGAGGAGTCCAACGATGATATCGCCACGCATACTAGCTACGAGACGAGACTGGCACAATGGCGTGGGAATGTTACCCTTAATGGGACAATGAACACAGCAGCGTTGCCAAGGAACCTATGGAACCAGATTGTCCAGTATCTACATGTCAAGGTTCCTCCCCCACTCTGAACTCTAGGGTACAGATGTGGGACCTGCATGAAAACCTCCTAAGCTTACTTTTACCAGCTTAGCTTAAAACTTCCCCAAGGTACAAATTAATTTTACCCTTTGCCTTTGGAATTTCCACTGCCACCACCAAACTTTAACTGGGTTTACTGGGAAACGTAGTTTGGACACGTCTTTCCCCCCAAAATCCTCCCAACCCTTGCACCCCACTTCCTGGGGAAGGTTTGGTAAAAATCCTCACCAATTTCCATAGGTGACCTCAGACCCAAACCCTGGGATCTGAGAACAATGAAAAAGCATTCAGTTTTCTTACAAGAAGACTTTTAATAGAAGTAAAGAAATCCCCTCTGTAAAATCAGGATGGTAGATACCTTACAGGGTAATTAGATTCAAAACATAGAGAATCCCTCTAGGCAAAACCTTAAGTTACAAAAAAGACACACAGACAGGGATAGTCATTCTATTCAGCACAGTTCTTTTTTCAGCCATTTAAAGAAATCATAATCATAATCTAGCTAGATTACTTACTAAAAGTTCTAAGACTCCATTCCTGTTCTGTCCCCGGCAAAAGCAGCATACAGACAGACCCAGACCCTTTGTTTCTCTCCCTCCTCCCAGCTTTTGAAAATATCTTGTCTCCTCATTGGTCATTTTGGTCAGGTGCCAGCAAGGTTACCTTTAGCTTCTTAACCCTTTACAGGTGAGAGGATTTTTCCTCTGGCCAGGAGGGATTTTAAAGGGGTTTACCCTTCCCTTTATATTTATGACACTACATGAGATCTTTAATGAAATCTGTGAGGCCGATTACCAAGATGTGAGAGAGTGCATCAATGCCCTGTTCTGCTGCTAGGGATCACAGAGACCCAAACCTGCTTTCTGCAACTCTCCTTGCCCCCCAACCCTCCTCTCCCCAACAACTCACTTCCCAAAATCAAAGGTGCTTACCAGGGTGCCTCCTCTGATCTTTGCGATTCCCCAAGTTCCAGCTGCTGCGACTGGCTAGCTTCCTCTTGGCTTGAAAACAGCTCCTGGCTGCATACATCTATGGATGCTGATCCTCTGTCTCTGGGCTCCACTCCTCCTCAGCACCCTCGCTCCCGATTTCCTCCTCCTGGCTCATTGCACTCTAGGCTGGCATGGCCTGTGAAGTGTCCATGGCGATCCTTGAAGTGGAGGTGGGGTCACCCCCAAGTATTGCATCCAGCTCTTTGTAGAACCAGCAGGTCGTGGGGGCAGCACTGGAGTGGTGGTTTGCCTCCCGCGCCTTGTGATACGCATTCCGCATCTCCTTCACTTTCACACTGCACTGCACTGCGTCCTGGTCATGGCCCCTTTCGGTCATGGCCCTTGATATCGTCCATAGGTATCGTAATCCTACGGCTGGAGTGCAGCTGGGACTGCATAGCCTCCTCTCCCCAAATGCTGAGAGGTCTAGCACCTCGGCATTGCTCCATGCTGTGCTACTAGTCAGCTCTGTGTTCTTGGGGAGTATCCTGCCTGTCTGACCCACGAAGGACACCCACCTCTCCCCTCCAGCCTCTGCTTGAACCAAAATCAATCAGAGAAAAGACTTGCAGAGAGCAGTGAAGGGTGGCGGGAGACACCTAGACCCCTCCTGACAATGGTGACAAGATTAAGGCAAATCCCATAGCCTCATCTGCATCAGAGATGGGACAGGGAGGCATCTCCATTAGCACATAGAATGGAGAACAGAGATTCCAAGGCAGGAACCGCACTGAACTCTGGGAGCAGAAAAGCAGGGAAGCATGGCATCATGGGGGATCTCTGCTCCAAATGCTAATGAACCTACGCCTGCACACACCCAGCTCAGCAGTTATCAGACCAATTCTAGTAATAAATCCTTGACTGATGTCCAAAATACTGAAGGAGACTAATTGCATTGTGAGTTCCCTGGAAGGAACACCACCCATAGCCAAGAGTGATCAGCTCCTATTGTTTCGCCCAGGGGTCTCAAACACGTGGCCCACGGAGCTATTTGCTGTGGCCACCAAGCTCCTCTCCCCCGCCGCCCCCTCAGTGCACCATGTCCCCACTCCTCTACTTACCTCCAGGTGCTTCCTGCCGCCAAACAGCTGTTTGGCGGCGCTTAGCCCTTTCCAGGAGGGAGGGGGGAGGAGCGGGGAGTCACGTGCTCAGGGAAGGAGGTGGAGAAGAGGGGGGGCAGGGCGGGGATTTGGGGAAGGGGTTGTAATAGGGGCAGGGAGGGGGCGGAGTTGGGGTGGGGACTTTGGGGAAGGGGTTGGAATGGGGGCGTGGAAGGGGTGGGAAGAGATGGGGCAGGAGCAGGGCCTCATGGAAGGGGTGGAGTCGGGGTGGGGGCAGCAGGGGGGAGGTGTCAGTGATGTGGCCCTCGGGCCAATGTACTAGTCTTCATGTGGCCCTCCTGGTAATTTGAGTTTGAGACCCCTGGTCTAGCCTAAAGAAAACCCTTGAGTCATCAGTTTACCCATAAACAAACCTAGTGTTCTCCCTTGAACCATTGTTGTTTCTCTACAAAACCTCCTACCTATGTTCAAGTAAGTGTTCTGATGCATGGATCCAAACTCTGTCTGTTTAGGCTCTCCTTCTGTAGTTATCACTATTATTCAATAAATAACTTTTATGGTTAAGCTGGTTGCTTCCCTCTCTCTCTCTCTCTCTGAACTTCACTCTTTCGTGTTTTTAGCTTCCTCATTTACTCTGCAGCAACGCTTTTCTTATCTAAGCTAAAGATCTCTGTAGCGCCCAAAAATCCTGTGGGGTTTGCTCATCAAGTGGGTTACGACCAGAACAATTGTAACATGAAAGTGGGGATAGGGACGTGCTGAACCTGGGACATACGAGGGTAGCAACTGGGAAGTGCTGCTCGATCCAGACTATTGAGTCCAGGGGCATACAAGGGTGGCAGCCTGGAAGTGCTGTTTGACCCCGCCTGCTCAGGCTTACTCTATTCCTGTGCGGTACCTGTGGCATATAAGGGGTTGGCTTGAAAGTGCTGATTGACCCGGTCCACTCAGACTTGCTCTGTTAATGTGTGTGTGTGTTCATCTGGTTCTGGGGCTGGAGGAACCCAGCCCTGGGGAACCTAGGTCCTGCAGGATCGCTCCATTGGGGGGGGACTTGCAGAAAGGAGAAGTAGAGCTCCATATGAAAACACAAGCAGTACATCGATAGAATTACAGAACCCTGCCCCCTTCCCCCCCCCGAAAAGTAACCCTAATAAATGAGCATACTCCAAAGTAACGGGCACATCTGGTAACAGCTGTGGATCGCCTGGCACGTGGAGGCATGGTCACCTGGAAAGATGCGCAGAGAGCACTCCACGCCTTGCTGAATAAATAGGAAGGAGACTTTCCAAATTCCCAGAGAATTTTAAGGGCAGGTCTGACAGTTGATCACCTGAGGCCAGGACAGTAGAGTTCAAACCGATGACCAGAGTGGCTAGAACAGGCATTGTGGGACATGTCCTGGAGGCCGATGAGAGTGCAGCAAAAGAGCAGGGCATCCACACTGGAAAGGCGGCACTTTGGCCCGGGCGCAGAAAGCTCTACGCCTCTCGCCGAGGTGGATTACCAGGAGTGCTCCAGCCGTGGTGTCAGGGCGCTCTAAGTACCTTGCCAGTGTGCACACCTCCAGTTTAGAGTGCCCAGGGCTGATTTAATGCGCTCCAACTTGACAGCACATGAGGTAGAAAGAGAACATGTGAAAATTATATATCAGCATGGCTGTCCAGAGCAGATCCTGGCAGATCTGGGTTCTGAATATAATAACGAGGTAACAGTTTACATTTGGTGTTATTGTCACTGCATGGTCACCTACACAATCATGGCCTTGTGACGGGGCTGTTAGCAGCTACAAGCTGAGCCCTTTGAAAGCCAGCACCCTGGTCACTGAGCGCACCCAGGGCACCGGGTGCAGTTAGAGGAGGAGGGACAGAGTAGTTTGGGTTTGGAAGGACAGAGGGGATCACTGGCACCTGTAGGGGGCCTGATGAGGTCACTAGTTCAGCGCTGAGAAGAAAGCAGCAGTATAAAAGGCTGAACCAGGGAGCAGGAAGGTGGGGCCACATAACTGCTGCTAGGTTGTGATGCACCATAAAGGGTAATAGAGACACTTGGTGGAGGTTCCCTGGCAGACTGCCTGCTGCTTAATTCACACAGAGGTCTGCCAGCCAGCCAGGGTTGCAGGAACTGATGGGGGAGCCCATTCATAGTTAGAAATTTAAAAATGAACATTGCCAGCAATCTCTTAATGACACCGCATGCTGTAAATTGTTAGTGACAACGCACTTGTATGTCTTGTCAGATATGTAAATATAAATGGGGGGTTAGTCCAGCATTGTGACACAGCGAAGCTCACCAAGACATGTCTGGGCAAGTGACATACAGGCACATGGATTGAGGGTACAAAATGAGGGATGTTGGCATCATGGCTCGGCCTTTCTCTTCCCCCACGTATGCTGGAAGGGGCGGGGCCTCAGGCAGAAGTGGCGGGGCTGGGGGCTAGCCTCCCCCAGCCAGCCTTTCAGCACCGTCCAGCGCACGGCACCTGGGGCTCCTGCTATGAGTTAAAGGGCCCAGGGCTCCAGTCACTGCCGCTACTGCTGTGGCGGCGGCAGGGGCTGGGAGCCCCAGGCCCTTTTAAATCACTGGGCCCTGGGGCAGCTGCCCTCTTTGCCCCCCCCCCCCCATCAGCTGCCCTGCCAGGCAGGCCCTGAACTCTTTGATAATGATTTCTTTTCGTATTTAAGTCAATAATGTTTTTCATTCTTGAAGTTCAGGATTTTGCCCACTAATAGTTTTACAAAAGTTGAATTCAACACTACAAGAAATTCATCATGAACGATTTTATGCACTTGTTCTACATGGTGGCCTACGCCCTTCACCCAGGGGTCCCCAAACTTTTCCCCCGAGGTTGCCTGTGCAGCTGCAATAGGCACAGTGGCCCAGTATTCACAATTCTGGAGGAAAAATAATCCTAACTGTTACATCGATATAAACTATAACACTGTGACTAAACAATGTGCAGGTTTCCTTTTGCTTTATAACACACTGAAGCAATGGGTTCTCATCTGACCCCATAAAGAAGACTCCAAACTTCAACTATGTCTCATCTTACATTTTTACACTTACTTTATGTTATTGGCTGGCTCATTTCGTTTTGCTGTAGCTGGTCCATGACTTTGATGATCTTCTCCACCCATGCACTCTTCTCAAAACCTTTTCCAAAAAAAAAAAGTGACCCCCCTGATTAGACTGAAATACTGCTGGCTGTTTTTTACAGTTGTAAATGGCAGACTTGTGTGTACGTTGCTAGGTCACTTTGCAGTAATATGCACCGCTGTACTCACAAGAATTAAACTGGCCATATTGCAGCTTCTTTAAAAAAAAATAAGAAAGAAAAGAAAGAAAGAAAGAAAGAAAGAAAGAAAGAGTTTTTTCTATGTTCTGTCCAACATATACAGCTCAAAACACAACATTTATGTAGCGTTTACTTAGCTTATATGAGTCACACGGTATTAAACATTTATTAAGAGCTTGACTGGAGCATGCAGTTGCACCAGTGGACCACCCAGGAGTGGGGGGCCATGGCCCATATTTTGGGAACCCCTGCCTTCACCCTTCTCAACTTGAGAACATACTCTTCTCAGACATGCAACCCAATATCCAGCTATCCACTGGCATAGCCTTAGTGCCTGCACTATAGTTAGACATCTATAGCTGGCCTGTACCACCTGACTGAACCTGGGGGCTGTTTAAGAGTCGTGTAGATTTCCAAGCTTCCTGCAGCCTGAGCTCTGGGACTGTCCCACCTCACAGCCCCCCAGGTCTCAGCTGGCGTCCAGAAGTCTACACTGCAATTAAACAGCCCCGGAACTAGAGCCAACCACAGGGCATGGGCCAACCACAGATGTCTAACTGCTGTGTAGACACACCCTTAGAGATCTAAGGAAAAATGGCTCCTGATAGCACGTCTGGGGTTTTTTATGGTTATTCTTAAGCCAGTGAGAGTTCAGTCATTCTTTCTGGTTCTCTATCAGTTCAACTGGTTGATTGCTAGTGCCCTAGAAAAGTTTTTGAATTGCAAGGGGGAAAAAAAAATTTATGACACTAATGGGGCAGTAAGTATGTGCCAATAAAATGTTGTGACACTTTTGTAGCACTACAGTTGTGTGTTAATCAGACGTTGTTTAAACTTAGAGCAAACAATTGCAGTTAATAGGTAACCACCAATTCCAGACCTTTGCAATATAGGCTTAAGAGTGTAAATAAAATGAGTTTATCACTGCCTTTCAGAAATAGGGCCTAACTATACTCCATTGTAAGAAAAAGTAAAGCTATGTTTAAAACTCTGTTTTTATTTAAAAATATTATATTGTAGCATAAAACCTATGAAAAGAGTTCCCTACAAGCACAAACCAACAGCAACTGTTTGAAATGGTCCCATCCGTTCAATATTTGGAAATGCTGAAGAGTAATAACCTAAGGAGGGCATTTACAGAGCAAAGTCTCCAAACCAGGCTGTCGGCTCACTCAGGAGGAGGGGGAATATCCTGGCACTGAAGAGGCCCAACCATTTATGCCTAAGCAGGTCTCACCAGGGTAAAGATTTGCCACATTATTTTGTAATTTTCATTGTTACCGGAGGGCAATAAGCAACTCTCTCCAGCCTTGGCACAGATGTGTTTTGCCTTGTTGGCTCAAAAAGAAGAACATTGGTCCGTTTCAGTGACACGGGCAGTTGCTCTATTTGCCGGGTCAGTGACTAAACCAGGAAAGGAACTGGGTGAAATTCATTTTCTTTATGCACTAAATGGATCCACATATTAATTTCTGTAGGTGTATTTTTATTGTCTCATGGGCTGTTTCTATGTGTAATTTGCATTTGGGAGCAGGGTTGGATCTCTATCCATGTTATCTTTTGTACTGCTGTTGCAAAGTGTGCATATTTCATGAGCAGCATGGTAAATTACGAAGATACGGCACTAATGAATTTGATCTGGCAAACACCTGGGAGATTCCCGGTTCTCTGCAGCCCCACAGAAGAGTGCCTGAAGCAACTTTCCCCTCTCAGGAGTTCTTTGGGCACAGTCCTGTTTCATTAAGAAATCCCCCAGAATGGGAGCCATGAAACAGGAATATCAGGATCCTGGCAGTTCAGGGCCCAGGGCAGCCAGCTGGGTCCAGGCTCCCAGGTGGGTGTCTCCAGAGCTGTGCAGAGACTAGAGTGACTCTCCCCTCCCTGCTCCACTCTGTGGGCTGCCTTTGCCTGAGAATCACACTGGCCTTTGCTGATGTTTTATCACATGGAAAACTCCTGAGTCCTTGGCTCCGACTCCCGGCCTCTTGTCAGTCTCCCTCAGCCAGTCGTGCTGCCCATGTCTGCCCTCCCATACGGTCTCTGCATGGCAAATTATTCTCACCCCCACCTACCCAGCTTTGCCATCTTACACACACAGGATGTTCTGGCCCTGCAGCTGCTCTGTGTCCACGGGAAATGTCACAATTCTGCCCTGGAGTCACACAGCAGCTGGGACAGATGCTGGAGACGCTGCTGGAGAGACAGAGATGGGCTGCTCCCCATCTGGCAATGTCCATCTACCCATCGTCTCCAGCTGTGTGTCCTCTAAGGCTGCCACCCAGCCAGGGCTCCTGGATTCTATTTCTGAGGCTGTTTCTCTCCTGCCCCAATTCAACCCCTTGTGGAGGGGAAGGGAAGACCCAAAGATCAAGCCAGAGGCCATCAGAGCTGCAAGAGCAAAGACATGGATGTACCTGCATTCCCGCTTCTAAAGCTGGATGGGCCGAGACATCAGTGAAAGGGCTGAACATGGGCGAATGAGTGATTCCTGCAGAGGGAGACAACTTGCCCAGTCTGGGACACTTGGCCTCTCCCCCTCCCAGAGCTCAAGAACCAATGAAATTCCCAGGCTGCTCAGGAAAATGAGATTTGCCAGAAGTTTTATTTGCATCTTATTTTGGGGGAAGGAACAAATAACTGAACAATACTGAGAAAATCATTCAATAAGCAATAAAGACTCCACAGACATCTGACTTCCCAGAAATTTCAGACCTCTCCCCGCCACCCCATGCAGAAATGGGGAGAAAATGCCTCCCAGGGCGGCAATTTCAGGAATAATCCCAGTGTGCAATAATGTGAACGGAGCCCCGGGCTGAAAACAGGGACAAGGAACTTCAGCTAAATCCTTCAGCCTGCCCCTGACAGAGATAGCCGGGAAGGGATGGGAGAGGGTTAGAGAATACTGCAATACAGTAATAATAATAATGTCACTCGCCTGGTGCCTCCATCTTATTGAGACACACGGCATACACGTCAATAGTGGTGCCACTTGATTCTCTAGGGAATTGGGCAACTGTTCATTGTCCCCATGATTCTTCCCATCTCTACAGATGCAGAGAGAGGAGGAGGGGAAGTGGCCGGCACTAGTCTATATGGCGTTTCATGGGGCGTGTTAGAGAGGTCCTGGTCTTGTATCTTTCTCCACAGATGGAACATTGATAGGGGCACTCTCCCGTGTGCCTTCTCCGATGGACTTTGAAGCCAGATTTACTTTTGAAGCTCTCCCCACAGTTGGGGCAGATATAGGGTCTCTCTCCTGTGTGGATTCTCCGATGGTCAGTAAGGTGATGGCTGTGACTGAAGCTTCTCCCACAGTCGGGGCAGTTATAGGGTTTCTCTCCCGTGTGGACTCTCTGGTGCACAATAACGTCGGAGGTGGAAGCGAAACTTTTTCCACACTCGGGGCATCCGTAGGGTCTCTCGCCCGTGTGAGTCCTCCGATGTCTGATCACATGCCCTCTCTGAGTGAAGGTTTGTCCACAGTCAGGGCATTTATGCCATTTCTCTCCCGTGTGGATCGTCTGATGCGTAATAAGGCCTGACCTCTGACTGAAACATTTCCCGCAGTCAGGGCACTTATGGGGTCTCTCTCCTGTGTGGGTTCACTGATGTCTAATAAGGATTGATTGGTCATTGAATTGTTTCCCACACTCAGGGCAGTGATGGGGGTCTCTCCCATGTGAGATCTCTGATGTCTAATAAGGTGTTCTTTACAACTGAAGCGTTTCCTGCACTCGGCACATTCAAACCGCTTCTCCTTAGTGCAGGTTCTTGGCTGGATCGTGGCCTCATTGGGATCCTCCGAACCTCCCCCTCGGTGAGTGGATTCACCCAGTGTCTTCCCTGGGGGGTTTCCCTGCTGCTTCTCTGGCCTGCACTGAGTTTCTGGGGCTTGTCCCTGCCCAGGACTCAGGGGATCATCCACTTCACACCTTCCCAACAACGTCCCCTTTGGTTCCATTCTCTCAGGACCTGCTGGACAAGGATTCTCTTCACTCACCATCTCATCACCTGCTGGGACAGAGAGAATCCGGACAGGAGTCAGTCCCTGTGTGGGGGGAATGGGAAGGTCAGAAAATGGAACGGGGAAGTGGGGACACAAACCAAAACAATGGCTGGGAAGAATGATATCCGTTTAACCAATTTCTCACCTCTGGGGATGTTTCTCAGGATCTCTCTAGCCTGGGACCCTTGGACATTGGGGACCCATGGCTCTTCCCCTCGGTCCAGCTGGGAGATCACACTGGGCTTGGGAATTGGAAAACCTGCTCCAGGAAAAGAAACGAAGTGAGAGCTGAGTTTTACCGTTGTTCTCAGACAGCTGTTTCCAGGTATGCTGGGTGGGTGGGTGCCCTTGTATAAACCAAAGGGATAGGAAATGTTCCTGGAGAGCCTTTGGGGAGGGCAGAAGGGGATTCTGGGATCTCCACTCACTGGGGGATTTTATGACTCTGGTACAGCATCACTGTGCAAACTCTTTACACCTTCCTAACCATGCTGAGCCTGGGACTATGGGACTGATTCTCCTGAAATCTAAGGGATCAGGGAAGAACCCTGGGGAGAAGCCGACCTGGGCACGTCAAAGATGCCCAGTTTCTAACACCAGGGGACAGGAATCCTTACCCAGAGAGATCACGTTCTCATAGTTCTCCTGCATGATGTCCCTGTAGAGAGCTCTCTGACCCGGGTCCAGCAGGGCCCATTCCCCCTGGGTGAAATACACAGCCACCTCCTCAAAGGTCACCGGCATCTGTATCAACAACAAGAGTCCCCCACTTACAACCTGCTGTCCCAGCCACAGTCCCCCCAGCTCAGTCGCAGAAAGAGCTGGGAACATCCCCCTCAGCCACAGAGAGAAGGAACAGTCCCGGGGGCTGGGAGGAGGGGTGAAATTTCGGAAAGATTAGATGAAAAGCACGCTGTTACTATGCTGAAACTGAAATGCCCAGAGCTGCCAACTCTGGTGATTTTATCCTGGATCTCACAGTGCTTATCTGGGATTTGAAAAATTTCTCATGATCGCACCATTCCTGGCAATGAAATCGCACATTTTCCCTTATTCGAAATGGCCACCTTCTCCCATTGTGAGGGAGGGCCTGATGCCAAAATGCCCTTACTCAAGATGGCCACTATTTCACTACCCTTTGGCATGTGGAAGAGAGGCTGTCCCGAGTGAAGGTGGCCACCAGCTCCCATTGTTTTCACAGAATCATAGAATTGTAGGACTGGAGGAGACCTCGCAAGGTCATGAAGTCCAGTCCCCTGCACTCATAGATTCATAGATATTAAGGTCAGAAGGGACCATTATGATCATCTAGTCTGACCTCCTGCTCAATGCAGGCCACAGAATCTCACCCACCCACTCCTGCAATAAACCTCTCACCTATGTCTGAGCTATTGAAGTCCTCAAATCATGGTTTAAAGACTTCAAGGTGCAGAGAATCCTCCAGCAAGTGACCCGTGCCCCATGCTACAGAGGAAGGCGAAAAACCCACAGGGCCTCTTCCAATCTGCCCTGGAGAAAAATTCCTTCCCGACTCCAAATATGCAGGAGGTCAGACTAGACTATCATAATGGTCCCTTCTGACCTTAAAGTCTATGAGTCTATGAGAACATGTGCTGGGTCATCATCTGAGACTGCTATAACATGAAACATATGGCAGAATGCCGGTAAAACGGAGCAGGGGACATACAATTCTCCCTCAGGGAGTTCAGTCACAAATTTAATTAATGCATTATTTTTTTAATGAGCATCATCAGCAGGAAGCATGTCCTCTGGAATGGCTATCGAAGCATGAAGGGGCATACATCTGTTTAGCATATCTGGCATGTAAATGTCTTGTAATGTGGTCTACAACAGTGCCTTGTGAATGCCTCTTCTCACTTTCAGGTGACACTGTAAATAAGAAGCAGGCAGCATTATCTCCTGTAAATGTAAATAAAATTGTTTGTTTTAGCGATTGGCTGAACAAGAAGTAGGACTGAGTGGACTTGTAGGCTCTAAAGTTGAACATTGTTTTGTTTTTAGGTGCAGTTATGTAACAAAAAAAAATCTACATTTGTCAGCTGCACTTTCATGATAAAGTAATTGCACTACAGTACTTGTAGGAGACGAATTGCAAAATACTATTTCTTTTGTTTATCATTTTACAGTGCAAATATTTGTAATAAAAATAATCTAAAGTGAACACTGTACACTTTGTATTCTGTATTGTAATTGAAATCAATATATTTGAAAATGTAAAAAAAATCCACATTTTTTTAATCCCAATTAATTTTTTTGAGTTAATCACGTGAGTTAACAGCCATTAATTGACAGCCCTACTAAAAAAACCCTGCTCTCGTTTGGAAAGGGCTGCTGGGTATCACTGCAAATCCTGGCTGAGGTGCACTGGGCCTTGCAGAGTGGACAGGTCTGTGCCCGGGACCCTGGCTCACTGGTCAGAGCACACAGCATGAAGAAGCAGAGTTGGATCACTCTAGGGCAGCGTTTCTCAAACTGGGGTCTGCGGACCCTGGGGATCTGCAAGGGTACTCCAGGGGGTCTACGGGCCCCACGGATCAACTCCTCCCCGTCCCTCAACTCCTTCGCCTCCCTCCCAGCATCTCCTGAATGCCGGGGAACACTGCCCAGGGCTGAAGCATGTAACTTAGCTTTGCAGGGCCCCCTTTCGTATGGGGGCTCTGGGCAATTGCCCCGCTTGCCATCTCCTAATGCCAGCCCTGCCCTTTGGACCCCCCTAAAACCATCCTGTGACCCCACCAGGGCGGGTGCAATCACCAGGCTGAGAGACAGTGATCTGGATGAATTGGTACCACCTAGAAGACCCCTGTGTACACCCAGGGATATGTGTGCCCCTGGTGGAGAACCACTGCTCCAAGGGACTGTTTAAAAGCTAGGGGGTGTAGCACCGATCCTGTGGATCTGTGACAGCAGCTAGGAGGCAGATTGAGGAGGGTGCAGGGGGATAAGCGGGATGGAGGCAGGAGGGAGGCCTAAGATTGGACGGGGATGTCGGGAGGGCAGGAGACAGAGGAAGGAGCTCATAGGGGGATGTCTTTGTGCAGGAATGGGAACAGACCAAGGCTTAGACACGGGGATGCGTGGGCAGTAGGGAGGCAGGCTGAGGAGGGTGACAGGGATTTGTTTGTTGCAGGGGACTGGCAGGAGAAAGCTGGACTCTGCACAAACCGCCCCTCCTCACCCCATCTCGGTGAGTTCCAGAGCTGCTGCCCTTAGTTCAGAGGTCCCTGCAGCCTCAGATCTCAGAATCTGCTTCCTCTTAAAGGGCACACCACATTTCAAACCAATACGCACCTGCACGAGGATTGTAGAGCACACAGAATCACTGACTTTCACACAAGAAGCTGTTCTCCTCCTTAGCTAGGGGAGTCAGTGTTCCCCTGTGCATCTATTGGCATGGCGTAAAAGCCAGAATGGCATTTTAATAAATACAATTATTGCACAAAAACAAAAATGCATCCGATGAAGTGAGCTGTAGCTCACGAAAGCTTATGCTCAAATAAATTTGTTAGTCTCTAAGGTGCCACAAGTCCTCCTTTTCTTTTTGTGGATACAGATTAACATGGTTGCTACTCTGAAACCTGCACAAAAACACTGGATCAAGTTACAGACACCTAAGAACAACATTTCAGTAATAGGAACCCACTAACAACGCACGGTTATTAGCCCATTCCAGCCCAGAACCTTTCAAAAGGACCCAGAACACTTGGTTCCGAGGCAGCTTGGGAACCACGCTGATATATTTATAATGAACAGAAGAACACGAGACTGCAGAAAACCGCTTCTGAGCCTATCTTCAAGTGCCCATGCTGGGCAGCATACAGTTTTATTAATGACAGGTTTCAGAGTAACAGCCGTGTTAGTCTGTATTCGCAAAAAGAAAAGGAGTACTTGTGGCACCTTAGAGACTAACCAATTTATTTGAGCATAAGCTTTCGTGAGCTCCAGCTCATGAAAGCTTATGCTCAAATAAATTGGTTAGCTTTATTAATAAAACCAAAGTGCCACAGAGAAACAAAAATATAACAGAATGAGCCACAGCAACATTTTCATAACTAAAATTAACTTAGAATAGAGCAAATACAGTTAGCCAAACTTGAGAGCATTTCGCTAATAAGAACTGATTAATAGTGCACTGTCGTTAGCCCATTCCAGTCACATCCACGTTTGGATCGTCTGTAGTCTCAGAGAATAGGGAAACAGAAGCTCATGTTGAAACACTTTCTGCCAGGGCTATTTCTAGACCCACACATATAAATCCCGCTCTGATTTCATATGAACTTTGCCCTTCACAGACCTTGAACCCAGCATCAGATAAAAACCCAGATTGCTCAACTTTCTCTATAGAAAGGGCCAAAAATCTAATCTGCAGGGGAAAAAACATATCTGTGTCAGGCTTACACACACACACACTTTTCTTTAATGTGTAAGAACAGCAAAACATCAGGGCAGGCCTTCACTACCCGCCGGATTGGCAGGTAGTGATCGATCTATCGGGGATCGATTTATCGTGTCGCGTCTAGACATGATAAATTGATCCCCAAACGTGCTCCCCGTGGACTCTGGAACTCCAGCTTATGAGAGGTGGAAACGGAAACGATGGGGGAGTGGCAGCAGTTGACTCGCCGCCGTCCTCACGGCCAGGTAAATCGACCTAAGATACGCCAACTTCAGCTACGCTATTTTGCATATCTGCCCCCACCCAGTGTAGACCAGGGCTAAGCATCCTCCTGGGTTGAAGAAGAAGGTTAATGTCTCCCTGCTGGACCTCTCTAGTTCCTGAGGGTGAATCTGCAATACCTACACTTGCGTGCAGGGCCCTACACCTGACACTCCAGGTAAGGCAGCGGAAGAGAGAAGTGTCAGGGTGTTTGAGCCTCTGGAGCTGTGTAAATGAGGAATTTGTAGCCCCTCCACAGCCTTCCATATTGACTCATTTTGTTACCCCGAAAAATGGATTCTTGGCCATTCCAGGAAAAACCTCCCTGTTGCCCCCTTAGGCTGATCCTTCCGGAGGTATACGTTTCCAGGGCTGTTAAGAGAAACACTAAAGGACCCGGATATAACAATCCGATGAAGTAATTGATACAGGCAGTATTCTTTTCCAAAACAGTCTCCTTTTATTAACGAAGCTAGTAATCCCTCATACACTACAGTCTAAAAATCCTAAACAAGGCACAAAGACCCTTACCCAAATCGCCTAGTGCAAGTGGAAAGAGCATTCAAACTACAATGGCACGCTGTTTAAACGAGTCTAAGCGAAGCACTTTGTTACAAATCGGCAGTTTGCAAACAATCGCTGGCAGCAGGTTTTGAAAGCGCTTTAAGGATTACATAGGTCCATTGCAATCAATAACAGAGTTTTCTGCATTCTTATAAGCACACACACACACACGCCAGTCCTATATACTATCCTGCTCTATAATTTAAAACAGCTGGCTTCCTTTATAAATCCATGGGTACCCCTTTAACTTGCAGTTGCTGCCTGCTTCTCTGCCCTGCTCGCAGCCGCTTTCCTCACTCTGTCCTGCGTTCGTTACTGTATCAATGTTGCTGCCTCAGCTTCCTTCAGACCTCGAAACTGTCTTTCCAGCTGTTCTTCTGCCCTCTTGTTCGGCCCGGCGCTCTCTCCCTCTGGCAGCTCTTCCAGCAGTTCTTGCTGACTGTCAATTCCTCCCTCCATCTCCCTGCAGCTGCGCTCTCTCCAAATCTACTTCCTGGCAGCTGTTTTTTAATTCTGCACTTTGGCTCCTTCCTCATAGGTCTTTCTGTTCTTAGCAGCCACTACCTCATTCGCAGATGCTCAGTATCAGCCATTCTCTCCCAGCGATGACGGACAGCACTGACCTGTAGAACTAGTTGTAACCCGTCTGAGCAGGCTGTGACCAGTCAGCTACTGACCTCACCGCTCATCCCACACATGCAGAGTAGCCATTAGCCTGGCAGAGGCTGGCCGTTGTTTACCTCTGGGTAATGATTCTGCCGACCCCTACACACACACACAGCATTTTGCCATCTTAGAAATTCCGGGGTTTCTGTAGGGTGACCATATTTCCCAAAGGGGAAATGGGATACCGTGTGAGGCTAGCCAAAGCCCTCCCTCCACCCCTATGCGGGGCTGGCCTGAGCCGCTCCCCCCGCCCCCCCCCCCCCCACGAGGCTGGAGCTGGTGTCGCAGCTCGCCCCCCATGTGAGGCTAGCATTGGCATTGCTGCTCACTTGAGCTGCTCCCCTCCCTCCTGTTCCTCTGCACCCTACATTTTGGACAAAAGTGGGAAACTTGTTCAATCGGCAAGAGCAAACGGGACAAATGCCCATTTTTGCTAAAAAAAAAAAAGTCAGGATGGCCGGAACAAGGCTTAAAAAAAGGACTGTCCCGGCAAAACAGAGCACATGGGCACCCTAGTTTTCTATCCGCTGAGGAGTGGCAGTTCCCATCTTAGCGTGAAGTAGCTCTTGCTTGTTCAGAATAGAGATCCGGCAGACAGCGTGGAGGCTGGAGAGTTTCCCTAGGAACAACACCTGTCTCTTCCTTTGTATATATCTGATAAAGATCAAAATGCTCAAGGAAAGCTGGTGTCTCTTGGTGCCCTGGAAGGGAGCAGGGCAGAAGTTCTCAAGCTGTGGGGCCCACCTCCCTAAGGAGGCGTAGGCATGCACCAGGCAGGGTGACATTTAAATTTTTTGTTTGGCCCGGCAGCTCCGGCGCCTGGCTGAGCTATAGCTGATGCTGCCGCTAGACGCCACTGTTGAAAGCGCTCAGCTGCTAGGGTAGGACTGCTGTTCTGGCTGCCCCCAGCAGATGCCATGGTAAGGCTCACTGGGTCCGGCAGAGAGAGGTTACTCCTTGCCTGTGCAGAATAAGAATGCTGCAACCCGTGTGGACAGGTGGAGCACAGGTAAGGGGGCAGTGGAATCAACTGCCTCCTTTCGTTCTCCTGCTCTCGGGAAGGATACGTGCAAAGGTGAGCTAAGTGTGTGGGGAGAAGGGCACAGGCACAGACCCAGGAGAATGTGCATTTTCTTCTCCAGCCAGCTGCACTGCTTATATGGAGGGAGCTGTGGGGGCAAAGTGACTGCTTCCAGTGGGCCAGTGAGAGTGGCGGTGGGAGAGAGTGACATTGCTAGAACCACCATTTAGATTTGTCTTTCAGCCATCTCTCTGGTGTCTGCAACTTAGGAAGTCACTGCTCAGGGAGAGATGGAAACTACTCTCCCAATCAAAAAAGAAATCCATCAAACAAAGTATAACTCCCACCCTTTTCCTCTGAGTCTAACTCTGGCAGGTTTTCCATCCCATGAGACAAATTGTAACGATTTCAGAGAGGGAGTTTTGGTAGGGGGTGTGTGTGGGGGGGTGGGGGAGAGATGGTAATTTTGTTGAGGCATAAATGTCCTTGTTTCTCTTCCACACACAGACATGAGCTACACGTCCATCATGATACTGTACCAGATTTAGGCAACGTTTACCACTATTTCTGATCATGCAGAAAATTCGCACCTGCTTTTGGTTGGTACCGTTTAGTCAGTGAAAACCATTCCTGAAACCATTTCTCTTCTAGAACTAATTCTTGACTACAGTTTGCTGCTTACCCAGTATTTTCATCTGTGCTCCCCTGAAGTATGGAGCCCTGGCATTTCCCGCCGGCTTGCAGCTTTCAGTCGGTGTCAAAAATGCACAAAGCCACGGAGCGGGTATGGAAATCCCACGGGCGCAACTGATATGTGGAGTAAAGAGCTCCAGAATAGGCCTCTCAATTTCTAGGTCCCTTTTGTGGCTGCCAATAGTTCAGCTGGTAGTGAGTGCCACGTAATTGCAATACAGTATTCCCTTTTACTCACCCTGCTCTATGATCGGTTGCCTCTTGACAGCTGTCCAGCCGGCAGCATGTCTGACTCTTCACTGTGCAAAGCATGATTTGTGCAAAGCTTTGAGGAAGCTTTAATGAAACCTGCAGTTCATAAAGTGCACAACTGTAGTAAAATACATGGTTTAGTTTTTATTTTCTCCAGCATGAGTAGATTAGTTTATATGAATAAATGGGGACCACTTTCACCAAAAGAAAGAGGGGAGGAGGGATAGCTCAGTGGTTTGAGCATTGGCCTGCTAAACCCAAGGTTGTGAGTTCAATCCTTAAGGGAGCCATTTAGGGATCTGGGGCAAAAATTGGGGATTGGTCCTGCTTTGAGCAGGGGTGGGACTGGATGAGGTCCCTTCCAACCCTTATATTCTATGAAGAAGCACTGGACTCTGTGACCTGATGTACCTCAAAATAGCACCCTGTAACCCCCATATTCATTATACATAAATGGCTGTGATATTTCATAAAAAGCATGCCATGTAAGGTATCGTATGAGAAGTCATGATCTACTGAAACTCATTGGTCTGCCCCATTATGCATATCATTAATGTGTATGCAGTTATGAGTTTTTGCTGTATGGTTGGTATTGAAACACGTTGTAAGTTCGAGAATCTCTACTGCCAGGTGGGTGTTAATCAGCCACTGATCAACTTTATGGCTCAGTTGCACAAGCCTGCACAATGGGGGTTTACTCGTTCATGGCTGATCTGGGATATGTCTGGGCAAGTGTCTTCTAGGCACATGAACAGGGGTCGGCACCACCATGTTGCACGATGGACCCTTGACAAAATCACTGGACTTAATGACAGACATTGGAGGGTGGTTATGTCATTCAGTCATTCAACCCGCAAAATAGCACACAATTTTCCACACGGAAAAACCCCAGTAACCTAGCTAGCTAGCTAATAATAACAATAATAATCATAAATTCAACTCACTTTAGCGGTTTTGAATGTACCTCACCACCACAGCTACACTGAAGTCCTTTGTGCGGGGGGGTTGCAAGTGGGGGTGGGGGGGCGCAGGCTGTGGCAGGGAGTTTGGGTCTAGGACCAGGAGGAGGCTCCCTGCCCTCAGCAACTTATAGTCTAATAACCAGATTCCAGTATAGTCTAACCAAGTGCTTAAAACACCAAATATTACAAGGCTTGTGATAAAACCATGAGAGTTGGCAACTCAGATTTTGATACCCTTCCCCAAGCTGAACAGACACTTACTCCACTAGAAGTCCATTGACAAAGTGCCTGCCCCAATGCATGCTTTCAACCTCCCTTCTCCAAAACAGACAGGGGCAGGGGGTTGGGGTGCGGGGGAGGGGGCGTGGTGCTGGATGGGGTGGGGGAGCACTCACCTCCAGCAGCTCCCCACAAGCAGCAACCCGTGCCGAGCCTGCTTTTGCTGGCGGAGGCTTGGCCAGGCAACTCTGTGAAGGTCATGAACACTGCCTCCATCTGCAGGTGCCGCCTCCCGCAGCTCCCATTGGCCACAGTTCCCGGTGGCCTAGCCAATGGGCTGGGAGCTATGGAGTCAGCGCTTGGGGAGCGGGGACAGAGACAGCGTGCAGAGCCGTCCGGCTGTGCCTCCGCCACTCCCACCAGTTACAGCAGCAGGGACGGGGTCAGGGAGCTGCTTGAGCTGCCAGAGATGAGCGCCCCCCATGCGGCACCCCAAGCCTCCCCAAGCCCCCACCCCGAGTTTCCTCCCGGACTCAAACTCCCTCCCAGAACCCGGCTGTGCCATGCAGCCTCTCCCACCCCAGCTCCCTCCTGCCCTGAGCCCACAGACCTAAACATTTTTATGGTGGACACCTGTCTCAGTGTACAGACACATTGCCGACCCATGCACATGGACTGAGAATATAAATTGAGGGACAGTGGCATTGTGTCTTGGTCTTGCTCCCCCCCCAACTCTGGAATCAACAGGAACACTGAGAACACAACAACTTCACCTACGGAGACTGGTCTAGGTGAAAGAAGGAAACCTGTGTATTATGAACTGTAACATCCAGAGGGGTGAGGAAAATTGCTGCTGTAAATACTGCCTGGTGTAATAAGGTTTAAGATTTAGATTGTGCATTTATCTTCTACTTTCTTTGGTAACGATCTCCAACCTTTTTATGCCTATCACTTATAATCACTTAAAATCTATCTTTCTGTAGTTAATAAATCGGTTTTATACTTTACCTAAAACCATGTATTTTGCTTGAAGAGCTTGGGAAACCTCAGCTTACAAAGGTTTACAAATGTTTTTGCATATCCTCTCCACATCGAGGAAGGGACGGACCACAAAATAAAATTACACCGGTCAGGCTTTTGACCAGGGCAGGATGGTACAGCTGTGTTGTGCAAAGCTGGGGGGTAATGGCTGGTGCCTTTCTCTGTATGATTTGTGAGTGGCTTTGGGGTATTCATGCAATCTAGCTGGGTGTGTGACTCCGCATGCTGTTGTGCTGAGTAACAGCGTATGGAGGTGTTTGCTGGTTGTCACTAGCAAAGCATTGTGAGAGACAGCCCAGGCTGGAGAGTTAAGGGGGCACAGTGATACCCTATTTCCAGGTTGCACCCCAGGGATCCCGTCACAGACTCTCCCAGCCCCTAAACCCCAAAATGGAAAGCTGTTTCTGTACAACGATGAAAGGCAAAAGGTTAGAAAAGATGACTGGAGTTATGATCAATACAAATGGATCCACAAAGAAGGTATCTTTCGCCAAAGGCGGATCCTCTGGTAAGGAAGACATGTTTTTGAAGAGTGATTGATACAGATGAAGTTATGTTTCACAGATATGGATATTAAGTTCCTGATGAATGTGTGGACAAGCTGATTGTTCATTCTTTGGGACAAGATGAAATACCTGAGCTATGTGTGCCCCGTGGAAATATGAGAAAATATCCCTTGAGAGCTCATATTCATACGCTGCCATCCGTATTCTCAGAAGCCATGGAGTGGAAACATTTAGGCCTGTCTAAAATGTACCAGTGAAAAACTGCATAATCTGATGCTTCACCTGCCCATAAGAGAGTGACACTAGGCAGCTAAAAAATAAACTAATGTATGTGTAACCCTTCTGCCATGTGCAGTCAGCAGCAACCAGGCCAATTCAATATCTAGAGGTTCCCTTTCAACAACAGAACACAGAACTGGCTCAAGCCCCCATCCAGTAACTGGGAAAATTACACACTATCTCTGGGCACCTCTTAGAGGCAATCCTTCCCCTCTCACAAGCACAGAGTCTCAGTGTAGAAAAGAAACTTTTACTGAAAGGAGGGAAGTCACTTGACATTAATTAGGGAAAATGCTGCAAACAGGATTCATACTCATGAAATTGTGAGCAGGACGCTGATCCCAGAGTCCATGGAGCAGAGTCTTCTGCCTCAGGTTCTTGAGTTCTACAACCAAAAGTTCCTTTACCATGCCCCCCTCTACTCCCTCATCACACCCTACTCACAGTGGTCAGTGAGGACCCAGAGTGAAGAAGTGCATCTGTGTGAGGTCACCTCCCACCTCGGGGTGTGGGGAGAAGGGCTTGTGCTGCCCTCTGAGCACTTGCTCTGGCTGGCCGCCCCGCCAGTTGCCGTTCCACTCCACTGGCCACTCTACCAGCTGCTGCACTGCACACTGTCACCTTCTGCTGCCACTTGCTTCTCTACTGTGACCTCTGCAAGTCAGCCTCTTGAAGTTCCCCCCACCCCCAGCTATTAGTGACTTTCAGCTCTCAGTGATTATCAGCTCTTGAGGGGGGGAACTTCACTGCTGAAGCAGGCTGGGCAGAAATGCTGTCCCACAACCAGTGATTTCAGCTTTAGTGAGCACTTAAAAAAATGGAGCCCTACTTAGCTCTATCTTTGAACCGTGGGGAGAGGCAGGTTAAACCATGCCTGGGATTCTGAGACAGAGCCAACACCTTCTGGCAGGGACACCTGTCCCCACCCCTTCTTATTTTCACAGGGGTCCAGCCTTCGAGCCTCTGGTTTAGCAAGTTCATTTCAGTTGAAGGTGCCCCCCTCAATCCAGACAGGCTAAGCAAAGATGCTGACTTTTACTTCCCCCACACCCGGGTGCTCTACCTTCTCTCTGCACTGAGGGCCCATCTCCTAGGGCCCTGCCTTCACTCCGCCTGTTCCCATCCCCACACGGCCCCCACTGGCTGCTCACTGGTCTCCACCCTCCCCCAAGCTGCCGATGGCAGTGCCACTTACCAGCTGTTTGGCATTGCCCCCAATTAGCTGCTGGGAGGGGGGAGCTTGAGCTTAGCTTGGCCCCTGTCCCCGGCTGCTGAGCCTGGGCAGGAAACGGGCCGCTGCTGCCTCCCAGCCAGGCTCTCTCAGGCAGAAGTGGCTCCATCCTCGTTCCCACCCAGCTTGCAGGGAGAGTGGCCAAATGTGCGGTGGGGAGGCGCTGTGAGAGAAGGAGAGAGTAAACTCCCTTCCCCTCAGGTAATGTCAGGCAGGAAGAGAGCTGTGGCCCGAGGCTGTATGCAGGGTGGGGTGGGGGGTGGCACTGTGCAGGGGAGACACATGGGGTGGTCACGTGTCCTCCTCCCCTTTAGATTGTGCCCCGCCCCGCCTAGGGAGGCACTAGCTGTCTATGCAGCCAGGGGACCTATCTCAGGCTTCTGCTCCGCAGCCATTACATTTCTGTGTGGAGTATTTCCAGGCCGCAAAGCTCCCTGCCTTCCCTGTGTTATTCCCAGCTCAGACAGTCTGCCCCAGGGCACCTGCTTGCTGTCTCTTCAGAGACTGAAAACAGTGTCTCTTCAGAGACTGAAAACAGTGACTGTCAGCAGTTACGTGTCACCACACAGTTCCTGCTATACAACCCTATTTTAGTCTTCACGTAAAAGAACTCCAGAGAAAACATATTGAAAATAATGAACGAGCCTTCATGCATGCTCATAAGCTTACCAGAGTACACCTGAACCCTTGTGGAGGGGAAGGCAAGACCCAAAGATCAAGCTCAGAGGCCAGCAGAGCTGCAAGAGCAAAGACACGGATGTACCTGCATTCCCACTTCTAAGGCTGGATGGGCTGGGACATCAGTGAAAGGGCTGAACATGGGGGAATGAGTGATTCCTGCTGAGGCAAACAACTCGCCCAGTCTGGGACACTTGGCCTCTCCCCCTCCCAGAGCTCAAGAACCAATGAAATTCCCAGGCTGCTCAGGAAAATGGGATTTGCCAGAAAAGTTTTATTTGCATCTTATTTGGGGATAAAAAACACATAATTAAGTAATAGTGAGAAAATAATTCAATGAGCCATAAAGACTCCACAGACATCCGAATTTCCAGAAATTTCAGACCTCTCCTCATCTCCACCATGCAGAAACAGGGAGAAAATGCCTCCCAGGGCGGCAATTTCCAGAATAATCCCAGTGTGCAACAATGTGAACTGAGCCCCTGGCTGAAAACAGGAAACCCAGCTGAACCCTTTGGCTCGGTAAAAGTCTCCCTGGGACACAGAGCGCCGGGAAGGAATGGGAGAAGGTCAGAGAATTATGCAATACTGTAATAATAATCTCAAGCTCCCGGTGCTTCCATCTTCCTGAGACACACAGCACACACGTCAACGGTGGTGCCACTTGGCTCCCTAGGGCATTGGGCAACTGTTTATTATCCCCCCGTTCCTCCGATCGCTACAGATACAGAGAGAGGAGGAGGGGAAATGGCCGGCACTAGTCTATGTGGAGTTTCATGTGGAATATTAAGGAAGTCTTGGTCTTGTACCTTTCCTCACAGACAGAACACTGATAGGGGCGCTCTCCCGTGTGCCTTCTCCGATGGACATTGAAACCAGATTTTTGTCTGAAGCTTTTCCCACAGTCGGGGCAGATATAGGGTCTCTCTCCTGTGTGGATTCTCCGATGGTCAGTAAGGTGATGACTCTGAGTGAAGCTTTGTCCACAGTCGGGGCAGCTATAGGGTTTTTCTCCCGTGTGGACTCTCAGGTGTATAATCAGGTCTGAGGTACAAGCAAAGCTTTCTCCACACTCTGGGCATCCATAGGGTCTCTCGCCCGTGTGAATCCTTTGATGTCTAGTTACATGTGCACTCTGAGTGAAGGTTTGTCCACAGTCAGGGCATTTATGGCATTTCTCTCCTGTGTGGATTCTCTGATGTACAATAAGGCCTGATCTCTGACTGAAGCATTTCCCACAGTCAGGGCACTTATGGGGTCTCTCTCCTGTGTGGGTTCGCTGATGTCTAATAAGGTTTGATTGGTCATTGAATTGTTTCCCACACTCAGGGCAGTTATAGGGGGTCTCTCCCGTGTGAGATCTCTGATGTCTAATGAGGTGTGATCCAGAAGTGAAGCATTTCCTGCAATCAGCACATTCAAACCGCTTCTCCTTAGTGCAGGTTCTCGCCTGGATCGTGGCCACAGTGGGATCTTCCAAACGTCCCCCTCGGTGAGTGGATTCATTCAATGTCTTCCCTGGGGGGTTTCCCTGCTGCTTCTCTGGTCTGCACTGAGTTTCTCTGGCCTGCACAGGACTCTGTGTATCATCCCCTTCACACTTTCCAAGCAATGTGCCCTTTGGTTCCGTTCGCTCAGGACCTGTGGGACAAGGATTCTCTTCATTGCTCTCACTCACAGTCTCATCGCCTGCTGGGACAGAGAGAGAATCCGGACAGGAGTCAGTCCCTGTGCTGGGGGAACGTGAGGTCAGAAAAGGAGAACAGGAAAGTGGGGAAACAAACCAAAATAATTGCTGGGAACAATGACAAAACAATGACAGTGTGTCCTTGCATCCCGCCCCCTCCCACCCAAAACCTTTCCATGAAGAAAGAGAGAAGGGGAAAATCAGCTACCTACATGCACTGTATTTGATGTTTTCAAAATGTTGCACATGTTTGTTCCGTTTCATGTCTATTCCAATTTATGGGTGTGAATGCTGAATGCACTGTAATTGGAGAGTTTCTGTAGTGGTACCCACTGGGGTGGCACATGCGCCATACATGCCCTCATGCATCCAGGTGAGGACATGAAGGACAGAGCTCCCCCTGCACCATCTCAGTTCATTTGCACCATAGAATCATAGAATATCAGGGTTGGAAGGGACCTCAGGAGGTCATCTAGTCCAACCCCCTGCTCAAAGCAGGGCCAATCCCTAATTTTTGCTCCAGATTCCTAAATGGCCTCCTCAAGGAATGAACTCACAATGAACTCACAACCCTGGGTTTAGCAGGCCAATGCTCAAACCACTGAGCTATCTCTCCCACCAGCATCCTGTCGTAATGGACTCTGAAGGAGAAGGGCCGGTGCTGGAATAGATATGTGCAAGATGCCCTGGAAAACAACCAGTACAGGTATGTATTTTTTTTCTTTGAGTGATTCTGTGTTCCTAGTCCACTTCAGGTGACTCCCAAACAGTGTTCTATGGAGAAGGGTTTGAAGTCTAGCTGCTCTGTAATTGCTTTTCAGAATTTCCAAAGCTAGCACAGTCTCTGGAAGTGGCTGAAGGGGCACCGTGCTTGGGAACAGTGTGAATTGAAGACCAGGTTGCTGTCCTGCAGTTATCTGGGATTGAAATATCCTGTAGGAAAGCTGCCGAGGTTCTCACACAAGGTGCTGTCAGCTTGGAAGGAGGTTTTAACTTTGCAAGATCATAACTTGTAGTGAATGAGAGGTGATCCTCCCAGAAATTCACCGTATGGGAACCTCCTGTCCTCTCATTCTCTCCACACAGGAAAAAAAGAATTGTGGCAAAGACTGAAACTGTTTTGTCCTGTCCAGATAAAATGCAAGGGCCAGCAGACATCCAGCAAATGTTTCTCCTCAACCTTACATGAACATGGTTTGGGGGAAAAGGGAGGGGAAAAGATGGTTTGATTGAGATGGAAATCGGTAACCGCCTTTGATGAAGAACTGTGGATGAAGCCTTAAAGCAACTTTATTCTTATAAAAAGAGTACACCAAGGGGTGCGGGGAGTGATATGAAATTCATGCTTGTGGTTTTCAAACCCTTCTAGTAGAAGTAACTGCCACTGGAAAGGTGATCTTAGCTGATAAATCAGGCAGGCCACTGGTCTGGTATTGAACCAGATAGTCCTGCTTTTCTAGAGCACTTCCCCATCCGGTACTCAGACAAAACTGGTTTTGTCCCGTATCAGACAGGAGATGCCATACTGAAGAGCGCATCGCTCTACCCCTGACAGTGTGTCCTTGCATGCTGGTGAGTGTGGGGTGGCGTGTTCTTAAAAATTCCACCCCCCACGTGCAGTGAACTCACACACACCATGCATGAGAAGTCACACTGGTGGGGTGGGGTCATGTCAGCAAGAACAGGCTCATGACATTCTAGGAAGTACCAGAATGTCCTGTTTTCCGGGACTGCATGAGTGGCCACCCATGATTTTGTGGGTGTTGGTCCTGCTTTGAGCAGAGGGTTGGACTTGATGACCTCCTGAGGTCTCTTCCAACCCTGATATTCTATGATTCTAAGTACTGAAGAGGACAAAAGCCATAGGCTCAAAGGGAGATCCTGGGGAGGAGACAATACTAATCTCTAATCTCAGGGTTGTTGGCACCGTAACTTGAGAAAAAAGACTAGTTATTTCTTTCACAAATCTTATTGGCAGAGTGTGTCTTCACTGCACAATTAGCCTGAGTTATAAGGTGAGTCTTACCCCTTACTCAACTCCCGCCCACACAAAACTCTCTTAAAAAACAGTCTGGAGAAGCCAGCCCAGAGGTTGGAGGGATGCTGCATAGGCTCTAGTACAGCTATTGCATGCACTCATATGACACGGGGTTTATCGGCAACATCATTGAGATCTATGTCTAGATCTACCGTTGTGGTATCTCCACTGAATGCTCTATTTTGTCACCAAAAAATGTAATGGAGAGAATCTAGATCTCCCTCTCTAGAACAAGAAGTATAGGGTTCTTCTTCTGAATCTGATAATGAATATGGGCAGTCGGTGGCCATCGGTGGTATGATACTAGGAGGACTCACCAGAGTACAGCCTCTGGATCTGTGCCTCTTGGCGGTAGGTTTTAATGTTGGTACTGATGGCTTGAGTCATATAGGAACAATCTGTGTAGAAGAAACCGGTACGGGAGGCTTTGAAGAGGCCGAGAATTCCATGGCTGATGGTATTGGTCCTACACATGTTCTAGCCAGTGATGAGGGCATCTCCAACTGTAATAAAGGCTGTCCCTATGAGTAGTCAGAGTTGGACCTTGTTGCACCAAAGGGGAATCCTGCACCCACAGGCAGAGCAAATCTCATGACATTGCATGAGCATCAGGTGTTGTGGGTCACAATAATGTTTCTGGCAGTACTGAAGTTGATGCCTTTATCAATTGTCAGAGCCATTCTCAAGGAAACATGCTCTGGTCCTGGAGTCAATGGCTGGATATCCTGTTCTGATTGACTGTCAGCACTGGGCAGCAGCTAATCTCTACCTGCTCTCTAACCTTGTTACCTGAGAGTTCCCATGGGGACTCTGCTGAGGCTTTTCAGCTCCCAGGGTCCAGTTCTGAAGAAGAAAAGCTCTTTGATTTATAAGTGAAGTCTTGCTGTGAGACTGACTTACAGCTCTTACAGGATATGGTGAGATAAGGGGAACAAAGATCCATAGGAAAACTCCTGGCCTAGGACAAAGTACTGGACTCCAGATGACTGAGGTCTGAAAAGAGATGTACAGCACACTCCACCTTATGTCCCTATATTTTTGTGTTCTTTTCTTGAAAGATCTACAAATAGAGCATTTGTCTCTAATGTGCCCCTCACCGATTGTGAGGGTTGTTCAGTGGATTAGACACCCTGCAAGTGAGACAGTGCTGAACTCTAGGAGACTTTGACATAACCAAGCCCCTAGGTACCAGGTAATAGAGCCGCAGAGAAAAACAAGAAAAAACAACTTTATAAAATAAGAAAGAACCAAATCTCTAGTGGGAAAAACATGGGTGCACAATAAGTTACTAGAACTATTTACAGAAAAAAGTCTCCTCGGAAGAAAGAAGGAAACCCGTGAACAACAGCCGATGGAGAGGTCTGACCACCAGCCACTGCAGGTGAGAAGGAGCTGTCTGGGTGCTGGGTGTCTCCACCTTTTATTCCTTTGCCTGGATACATGAAGACATGCATGGCAAACTGACAGGAACCACCAGGGAAAACTCTCTGGCTATAGGTCACTCAGCTCTCACACACCTGGAAGGAGAACAGCCAATTTTGCCTCCACATCCCATCTGAACACTCAGGGGGCAGGGAGCTACTGTCAGGAGTCTGTCAGAGTGAGTGGAAAGCCATGAATTACGTCTGCCAGCAGGACACGACACATGCTAGGCACAGTCCTGACCTGGGGGCATTGAGTTAGAATCGGAGGAGCTCAGGGGGCCTGCGTGGGAATCCCAGCACTGTAAGTCAATGACAGACGGTTTCCACATGCGTTTAACCAATTTCTCACCTCTGGGGATGTTTCTCAGGATCTCTCTAACCTGGGACCCCTGGACATTGGACACCCATGGCTCTTCCCCTCGGTCCAGCTGGGAGATCATGCTGGGCTTGGGAATTGGAAAACCTGCTCCGGGAAAAGAAATGAAGTGAGAGCTGAGTTTTACCGTTGTTCTCAGACAGCTGTTTCCAGTGTGCTGGGTGGATGGGTGCCCTTGTATAAACCAAAGGGATGGGAAGTGTTCCTGGAGAGCCTTTGGGGAGGGCAGAAAGGGATTCTGGGATCTCCACTCACTGCGGGATTTTATGACTCTGGTACAGCATCACTGTGCAAACTCTTTACACCTTCCTAACCCTACTGAGCCTGGGACTATGGGACTGATTCCCCTGAAATCTAAGGGATCAGGGAAGAACCCTGGGGAGAAGCCGACCTGGGCACATCAAAGATGCCCAGTTTCTAACACCAAGGGGACAGGAATCCTTACCCAGCGAGGTCACATTCCTGTAATTCTCCTGCATGACGTCCCTGTAGAGGGCTCTCTGACCCGGGTCCAGCAAGGCCCATTCCCCCTGTGTGAAATATACAGCCACTTCCTCAAAGGTCACCGGCATCTGTATCAATAACAAGCATCCCCCACTTACAACCTGCTGTCCCAGCCACAGCCCACCCCGCCCCAGCTCAGTCGCAGAAAGAGCTGGGAACGTTCACAGAGAGCAGGAACAGTCCTTGGGGATGATGGGGAGGGGGGTAATTTCTGAAAGATTAGCTTAAAAACATGCTGTTACAGTGGTGAAACCATGACTCCAGTAATTTTATCGTGGGTATCACAATATTTATCTGTGAATTGACATGTGTGGTCTCAGCATTCCTGGCAGTGAAATCGCACATGTTCAACATGGCTGGCCTCTGCCATTGCTTTTGTGATAGTGGAGAGCCTGATGCCAAGATGCCCTTACTCAAGATGGCCGCCATTTCCCCACCATTTGACGTGTGGAAGAGAGGCTTCGCCTAGCGAAGGTGGCCACCAGCTACCATTGTTTTCACGGAGGCTGAAGCCAGGCTCTCCTGGGGGGACGTGGCTGGGGCTCTGGAGTTGGCAGACTGAGTACAGAGCTAGAGGCGGGAAGAGGAAGAAACAAGTGGACGGCGTGTGTGTGTGGGGTGAGCTGGCAGACTGGGAAGGTCACAGGGGACGTGTGTGTGGCGGGGCGGGATGCAGAGGAGGGCATATATTTGGGGTGGCAAACTGAGGAGGGATGAGGGGGACAACAGGGAGCCAGTTGGCAGGGGAAGGAGGATTTGTGAAAAATAGAATGAAAAGGGATGTGTGTGGGGAGGAGCTTAACCAGGAAGAGTGCAGGGTCATTGGGGTGGGGGCAGGCTGAGGGGGTGCAGATGGATGCGTGTTGGGGGAGGTGTGACCAAGTGGAAATTTTCTTTAATATTTTCTGTGATTCCTGTGTGCATGTCTCAGTTTTCCTCTCTACCTTGCATAGCTACCCAGTGGGTGCAGGAGGGTTAACACCTCTTCTGAAGCAGCACAGAAGACATGCAGGGGGCCGGGAGTGTGGGGGTGTGGTCGTCTTGCTGTCTGGGGTGGAATGACTGGGCCATTAAAGGGCTTGCTGGAAACCAACCCCCAGATCAATGGAGAATCTGAAAAGGCAGCGGGAGCCCCAGTGGCTGGGACACACCCCTGGCAACCAACGACCCAGGGGAAGGAGATTCCCCCCCAACCTCCCCCATGGCTGGACTGGGAAGATGAGCTGAGGCCCCAACTGGAGAACAAAGGGGAAAGGTGTCAGGTGGCAGGGTTAGGTGCTGCCTTCTGGAGAGACATGGAGCTCTCACTTTGGACTGACAGAATCTGTCTACACAGCAAAGAGAAACCCGCTGCTGGCCTGTCCCAGCTGACTTGGGCTCATGAGGCGCTGGCTGAGGGGCTGTTTCATTGCTGTGTAGACTTCCAGGATTGGGCTGGAGCCCCAGCTCTGGGACCCTCCCACCTCACAGGGTCCTACAGCCTGGGCTCCAGCCCCGATGTCTACACAGCAATGGAACAGCCCCACAGCCTAAGCCCCATAGCCCGAGTCAGCTGGCACAGGCCAGCTGCGGGTGTCTAGTTGCTATGTAGACACACCCAAAGAGACAGAGCCGGTAATGGAATCCATCACAGCTTGGCTGGCTGATTGCACTGGCCTGGCCAGGACGGGCTATGGCTAAACCTTAACAATAGCTTCTCTCTGCTAATCTCAGGGCTTCCCCATGCTGGGTCCCGGCTCAGTAGTAAACCCTGCTCTGTTTGGAAAGGGCTGCCAGATGTCACTGCAAATCCTGGCTGAGATAAACTGGTCCTTGCAGAGCAGACAGGTCTCTGCCCAGGACCCTGGCTCAGCGGGACTTGCTGGGCAGAGCTCACGGCATGAAGCAGCAAGGCTGGAGCCCAGACCCTCGTTCTTGGTGGCGGTGAGGCCATTACAGAAGAGTGGGACCACTTGGGGGTCTGGCCAACTGAAGGGGATCCTCCAAGGAGCTTTTTAAAAGCTGGGGGGGTAGCATGGATCTTGTGGATCTGCGACAGCCACTAGGAGGCAGACCAAGTTGTGTGCAGGGTGGTGAAGGTAGGAGGTAGGCCAAAGATCGGACAGGAAGTGTGAGCGTGGGCAGGAGGCAGATGAAGGAGGTCACAGGGGGATGTGTTTGGGAAGGGGTGGGAGCAGACCGAGGGCTGGACAGGAGGATGCATGGGGGGTAAGTGGGAGGTGGGGAGGCAGACTGACCCTTAAGGGCACACAGGGATTCATGTGTTGTGGGGAACTGGCAGGAGGTAGCTGGAAGAGGCCCCGGGAGGAGGGGAGGATAAGCAGTAGTGGATGGGATACGGGAGGCAGAATGAAGAGGATGCAGGGGGGTTACTTGTGGCAGGGAGTTGGGTAACAAGCTGAGGAAGGTGCTGCAGGTGTGGAGGTTCAGGGAATAGGCAGCAGACTTGTTACCCCAAAATAGGTTTTGGGTGCCCCAAGGTAATGACCTGCCTGTTGCTCTCTTAATCTGTCCTCCCCAAGGTATAAATTCCCAGGGTTGTTAAGGCAAATACTAAAGGACACAATATAACCTTCAGATAAAGTAATTGACACAGGCAGTATTCTTTCCTAAACAACAGTGTCCTTTTATTAAAGTAACAATGCCTCCTACAATCTAATCTAGAAATAGGAATCAAACAAATCCCTTACTACAAATTACAAGGCATTGAAACTGCAACAGCATACAGTTTAATTGATTCTAAGGAAAGCACTTTGCTAGAAATGGCCAGTTTGTAACAAATTGCTGACAGCATTTCTTAAATTGCTTTCAAGTTTGCATAGTTAGCTTGCAATCGGTAACACAAATGTATGCATTCTTATAAACTCAAAGACACAAATCCTATATACTATCCTACACTATGTCTATTCTCTACTATAATTAAAAGAATAGCAGGCTTACTTTATAAGTCCATTGGTATCCCTTTAAATCGCTCTTATAAATGCTTTGGTATTTTTCTTTAATCGCTATTGCTTTTCAGTTCCTGGTCAGTCAATTTTGCTCCGCTCTGTTTTTCTTTCTCTCTCTCTGAAGCACCTTTTTTAATATGTTTCCAGTAGCTCTTCTCCGGCTTCCCTGCCTGTCCCACTTTTCCTGATTGACTCTCTCTTTCTTTCTAATCCAAACCCTTCTGCATGCTGGCTCTCATCTAGTATACCTTTCTAGTCTTGGAAGCAATTACTTCATTTGCAGATGCTCAGTATTCACCACTACCTCAGAGCTAAAAGAAAGAGGAGTACTTGTGGCACCTTAGAGACTAAAATTTATTTGGGCACAAGCTTTCATGGGCTAAAACCCACTTCATCAGATGCATGCAGTAGAAAATACTGTAGGAAGATATATATGTTCAGAGAACAAGAAAAGATGGGGGTTGCCATACCAACTCTAACAAGACTAATCAATTAAGGTGGGCTATTATCAGCAGGAGAAAAAAAAAACTTTTGTAGTGATAATCAAGATGGCCCATTTCAAACAGTTGACAAGAAGGTGTCAATAACAGCAGGTGAAAAATTAGCATGGGGAAATAGTTTTTAGTTTGTGTAATGACCCATCCACTCCCAGTCTTTATTCAAGCCTAATTTAATGGTATCCAGTTTGCAAATTAATTCCAGTGCTGCAGTTTCTCGTTGGAGTCTGGTTTTGACGTTTTTTTGTTGAAGAATTGCGACGTTTAGGTCTGTAATTGAGTGTCCAGGGAGACTGAAGTGTTCTCCTACTGGTTTTTGAATGTTATAATTCTTGACGTCTGATTTGTGTCCATTTATTCTTTTGTGTAGAGACTGTCCGTTTTGGCCAATGTACATGGCCCCTCTGCCATGACCAGTAAATGGTCTCCCCAACTTCTGCATGTCCTGCTCCCTCCCCTTTCCACTGCACAGTCAGGCAAAGGCCCTGCTTCCACAACCCCTTGACAATCCCCTACCTGAGCTGGCTTCACAGAATCCATTTCCCGTCCCTTGGGAAAAGGTGACAATCTGGAGTGAATCTGGAGCGAAACCTGGTTGTTACTCTGCAGCCTGTCAGGGTGAAAAGGGCATTGAAGAGGTTGCAGAACGGGCTTCAGTTCACTCCCTGATTCCACTGCCCAGGCCCTACACACTGGGGGGCTGTCTACACTGGCAAGTTACTGCGCTGAAACTTTCTCGCTCAAGGGTGTGACAAATCACCCCCGAGCGCAGCAACTTTCAGCGCAGTAACTTGCCAGTGTAGACAGGCTCCTAGTGCTGGAAGCTACGCCCCTCGTGGAGGTGGTTTTCCTACAGCGCTGGCGCCGCGACCACATTATAGCATTAAAACGCTGCCGCTGTCAGTGTAGACAAAGCCAGACACTTAGACTCTTCACGCTGGGAAAATCCTCCCTCTTTTCAGTTGCACTGGTGACCGGGATCATCCTGTGAACTTGCTCCCACCATCATTTTCCAGGCATTCCCCTCCTGCCCATCCCCCAGGTGAACGTGCAGATGGCGTCTGTGGCACAAAAGCTTTGCGCACATGGAAACCTCGCAGGGGATTGCCACATTTTGGGGGGCCATGAGTGTCTATTTTGCCTCTGATTTCCTGGTTTCTATGGGAAGCCACTAAACCAACACTCCCGCCCTGCCCCTCAGGGGCAGTCAATAGGTGGACCACGGACCACATCTGGACCCACCAGAAGCTTTTGAATGGATCGCAAAATCTTTCTATTTCCTTATTATTGTCGCTATTGTTATTGCGGTGTGAAAAATGTTTGGGGTCTGGCAGGGTCTGTGGAGAAGAGGGGGCGGGGCAGGGTCTGTGGGAGGCGGTCTCCCCCCATGGGGGCGGGGTCTGTGGGGGAGTCTCCTCAGGTGGGGGGCAGGGCAGGGTCTGTGGGCAGGAGTCTTTGCCCCATGGGAGGGGCAGGGGGCGGAGTCTGTGGAGAAGAGGGGGCGGGGCAAGGTCTGCGGGAGGCGGTCTCTCCTCATGGGAGGGGCAGGGGGCAGGGTCTGTGGGGGAAAGGGGGCGGGGCAGGGTCTGTGGGAGGCAGTCTCTCCCCATGGGGGCGGGGTCTGTGGGGGAGTCTCCTCAGGTGGGGGGCGGGGCAAGGTCTGTGTGAGGCGGTCTCTCCTCGTGGGAGGGGAAGGGGGCGGGGTCTGTGGGGGAGAGGGGGCGGGGCAGGGTCTGTGGGAGGGAGTCTCTCCCTGTGGGCGGGGCAGGGGGGAGGCTCTGTGGGGGAGGGGGCGGGGCAGGATCTGTGTGAGGCAGTCTCTCTCCCTGTGGGAGGGGCAGGGGGCGGGGTCTGTGTGGGAGAGTGGGGGTGGGGCAGGGTCTGCAGGAGGCGGTCTCCCCCCATGGGGGCGGGGTCTGTGGGGGAGTCTCCTCAGGCGGGGGGGGCAGGGCAGGGTCTGTGTGAGGCGGTCTCTCTCTGCGGGAGGGGCAGGGGGCAGGGTCTGTGTGGGAGAGTGGGGGCGGGGCAGGGTCTGCGGGAGGCGGTCTCCCCCCATGGGGGCGGGGTCTGTGGGGGAGTCTCATCAGGCGGGGGGGCGGGGCAGGGTCTGTGTGAGGCGGTCTCTCTCTGCGGGAGGGGCAGGGGGCAGGGTCTGTGGGAGAAGGGGCGTGGCAGGGTCTGTGTGAGGCGGTTTCTCCTCATGGGACGGGCAGGGGGCGGGGTCTGTGGGGGAGATGGGGCGGGGCAGGGTCTGTGGGCGGGGCAGGGGGCAGGGTCTGTGGGAGGGGCAGGGGGCAGGGTCTGTGGGGGGTCTGTGGGGGAGAGGGGGCGGGGCAGGGTCTGCGGGAGGCGGTCTCTCCCCATGGGGGCGGGGTCTGTGGGGGAGTCTCATCAGGCGGGGGGGCGGGACAGGGTCTGTGTGAGGGAGTCTCTCCCTGTGGGAGGGGCAGGGGGCGGACTCTGTGGGGGAGTAGGGGCGGGGCAGGGTCTGTGGGAGGGGGTCTCTCCCTGTGGGAGGGGCAGGGGCGGGGTCTGTGGGGGAGTCTCTTCCTGTGGGAGGGGCAGGGGGCGGACTCTGTGGGGGAGAGGGGGCGGGGCAGGGTCTGTGTGAGGCGGTCTCTCCCTGTGGGAGGGGCAGGGGGCGGGCTCTGTGGGGGAGTCTCCTCGGGCGGGGGGGCGGGGCAAGGTCTGTGTGAGGGAGTCTCTCCCTGTGGGAGGGGCAGGGGGCGGACTCTGTGGGGGAGTGGGGGCGGGGCAGGGTCTGTGGGAGGGAGTCTCTCCCTGTGGGAGGGGCAGGGGCGGGGTCTGTGGGAGAGGGGGCGGGGCAGGGTCTGTGTGAGGCGGTCTCTCCCTGTGGGAGGGGCAGGGGGCGGGCTCTGTGGGGGAGTCTCCTCGGGCGGGGCGCGGGGCGGGGTCTGTGAGGGAGGCTGTCAGGCAGGGGAGTGGGAGGTGGGGGGGAAGGGCCGCACTCACCGGTCCGCAACGGCTGCGCCCCGCGCGCCGCCAGGCCGAGCCCCGCCCTCCAGCCCGTTCGCCGCCTGACCCAGGCTTGACAAGCGGAGCGCCGAGCTGCTCGGCCCGCCGGCCGACGTCTCTGGCTGCCGCTTGCAGCCCTGAAGGCTCTGTCTCAGCCCACGCTGCGCCCCCTAGTGGTGAACACGCCCGCTGCAGGGCGGGGGGCGCAAACACGAGGCCTCTGGGTGTCTCCCCCCGCTCAGCTCCCACCTGCCCGGGGCGAGCTCTGCGGGGGGGGTTCATGGTTCAGGCGGAGGAAATGCAGCCAAAGGGCTTGGAGGGGGGCAGGATCGGGCTCCAGCGGGGCTTCCCCCCCCCCCCCGTGCGGGGGCGCAGACAATGGGCAAGGCAGGGGCGCCCCCTCAGTGGGGGAGCAACTTTAACCGGGATCCCTTTTATCCCCCCTCCGCCCCGCACAGCATGCAACATACAAGTCTGCTGAGTACTTTGCAAAAGAAGGAGGACGTTTCCATGGCAGCTCCGCTCAGCGCTCCCAGGGGCGCCAGCCTCCAGGAATCAAGGTTCATCTTTAATTAAAGATCGTGTCGTGTGATGGACCCCCCAGGAATACCCCATCCCAAGCTGGCCGCCCTAGCAGAGGCAGAACCAGTGAAGGGACTGCGGGCAGAAGTTTAGGGACTTATTACCGGCACGTTTCCCAGTGTGGACTTTTAAAGGGGTTTGGGTTCCCAGGTCGGCGTCCAGTTTTCAGCTGGAACTCCTGGTCAAAAAGTGACCCTGGCAGCTCCGGCCTTTAGTTGGCGACACAGCAAGGCTAAGCCAGGCTCTCTGCCTGCGTTGGGCATTACCCCTCCAGCTCCTACGTGCAGGGACAGCCAGAGGGCTCGGCATGCTGCCCCTGCCCAAGCGTCAGTTCTGCAGCTCCCATTGGCTGGGAACAGTGGCCAATGGGTGGTGCCTGTTGACTGGGCACCGTGCAGAGTCACCTGGCCACACATCCGCCTGGGAGCTGGAGGGGTGACATGCGTCTGCTTCCGGGAGTTGCTTGAGGTAAGCACCTCTGGGAGCCTGCACCCCTCACCACCTCCCATGCCCTATCCCCCTGCCCCAGCCCCAGCCCTCTCCCACACTTCAAACCCCTCAGCCCCAGCCCGGAGCCCCCTCTTCCACCCCAAATCCCTCATCCCCATACCCACACCACAGTCCGCACTCCCAGCCGGAGCCTTCACCTCCTCCCACAACTCAACCCCCTGTCCTGCCCAGCACAGTGCAAATGAGCGAGTGAGTTCAATCACTCTGGAAAGTCCTGCTCGGGGTGACTGGTCCCTGGAAAGATCTGCCATTGCAACCATATGCCATGTTTTCTCAAAAGCTCAAAATAGGAGAAGACAGGGACTTCTTCTAGCCTCCATCAGCATCTATTATGAGCCTATGTAGTTTCTTAAAAACAGCTAGTGGCCTACCCAGCATCTCTGCTCTCACCCTACACATACCGTCTCAACACGCCAGAAATGTAATTATCCCATGACAGGTGGTTGCATCCTTGCCTCAGGTAAGAAAATTAGGGAGGAAGCCAATGTGTTAAAGGTCATGGCTTGTCTTAGTTTCTTTTCACCTATGGACATAGGACTGGAAGGGACCTTCTGGGTGACAGAGTTCAGTCTGTGCTATCGCAAAAAAACCCATATATAATCTTGTTCACAAACTTTTCACAATCCCTCCTTGAATAGGTTGTTTCCCCCGGCTCCCCCCCACCCCCCACTCCATCTGATTCCAGTTGGGAGGCTGTTCCAGAAACTCACTCCTTTGATGGTTAGAATTGAAACCTCCTCCTTATTTCCAGCTTCAGTGTATTTATTGCCAGTTTATACCCTATACCCCTAGAAGGAAAGACCTGCATTGCCATCTTATCTTCATCAGTTCCCTCTAGAACAAAACACTGAATGTTTGTGCTAAGCCAGAATTCTCATTTCTCCATGGTACAGGGAAGAATTGGACCAGCTTAGCTAGCTACAGGGGGACCCGGTGTATTTCTTTTCAATTGGAGGTAGAGGTAGAGTAGGATAGGAAAGATAAAGAAGAGTCAGTCACAGCAGATCACCTGCCTAGCCATGATCACCAGCCTGAGTTCTGGAGGCATTGTGGCAGAGACGGCAATTAAGAAGGGGAAGGAAGAGGTAGCGGCTGCTTGGGTTTTATTAGGGAGCATTTCCCATCCATGCACAAAGGGCAGCGTGGCAGGCAGAACAGAGGTGTTTACGGGAGATGCTGCGTCATAGGCTAAAATCCAGACGCATTACCCTGATCACACTTCAATCTCTGGCTGAGACAAAACACCATCCAATGTCCATTGATGTCCTTAGAAAGGGCAGCAGCCTCTAGACCGTGCCCTCAGTTATTGGAGAGTTGCGGGGGGGGGGACACAGTCTAAGGGAAGTCCCTACAGACCAGACCCAGAAGAATGGGTAGATCTTCCCCTTGAAGGAGGTAGTGAAGGTGTGGATGGGGGCCATGGTGTCTGCATCATAGAAGCACACAACCCCACCTTCATAGTCCAAATACACTCTGATCATGCTGGGGCTCTGGGGCGGGTCCAGCGGGCTCCAATCTGCAGTGACTTCCCGGTACTGGCCCATGGAGAGCTGGATGGCCCAGGTTCCTTGCTCGGGACTGAAATTGAACCATCCCTTCCTGCTGGCGGACTCCTTAGTAACACCCAGAGCCCAGCCCCCTGTGTCAGCCACCTTCATGTCCCAATAATGCGTCCCTGATATATAGCCATCAGAGCCCAGCACGCAGGAGTAAACGTCGAATCTCCCCGGGTCATTGGCCAGAGCCAGCCTTGTGTTTGTGGCTGTCACACTTCTCCGGTCCTTGGAAAGGGTCAGACTGGGGTGAGCTGTGTCTGGGTCCAGAAAGACATCCTCTGTGGAGAGAGACAACCCAGGAGGGGAGATCCTAGGCTTACAGATAGAAGCAGCAAAGCCTATTGCAGTACCTCAAACAAGAGCTCATCCATTCCCCTTTCCCAGGCTCTGGAAACTAACTACAGCAGGGAGGACCCTGGGCAGAGATTCTCATAGAACATAAAAACATTTACAATTAGGGCTGTTGGTTACTCGCAGTTAACTAACGCGATTAACTAAAAAAAATTTTTTAAAATCACATTATTTGTGATTAATCACAGTTTTAATCGCACTGTTAAACAATAGAATACCAATTGAAATTTATTTAATATTTTGGATGTTCTTTTATCTACATTTTCAATTGTATTGATTACAATTACAGCACAGAATACAAAGTGTACTGTGCTCACTTTATATTATTATTTATTACAAATATTTGCTCTGTAAAAATGTTAAAAAAAATAGTATTTTCCAATTCACTTCATAAAAGTATGGTAGTGCAATCTCTTTATCATGAAAATGCAACTTACAAATGTAAGTTTTTTGTTACATAACTGCACTCCAAAACAAAACAATGTAAAACTTTAGCACCTATAAGTCATAGAATCATAGAATATCAGGATTGGAAGGGACCTCAGGAGGTCATCTAGTCCAACCCCCTGCTCAAAAGCAGGACCCATACCCAATTAAATCATCCCAGCCAGGGCTTTGTCAAGCCTGACCTTAAAAACTTCTAAGGAAGGAGATTCCACCACCTTCCTAGGCAACGCATTCCAGTGTTTCAGCACCCTCCTAGTGAAAAAGTTTTTCCTAATATCCAACCTAAACCTCCCCCACTGCAACTTGAGACCATTACTCCTTGTCCTGTCCTCTTCCATCACTGAGAATAGTCTAGAACCATCCTCTCTGGAACCCCCTTTCAGGTAGTTGAAAGCAGCTATCAAATCCCCCCTCATTCTTCTCTTCCACAGACTAAACAATCCCAGTTCCCTCAGCCTCTCCTCATAAGTCATGTGTTCCAGTCCCCTAATCATTTTTGTTGCCCTTCCCTGGACTCTCTCCAATTTATCCACATCCTTCTTGAAGTGTGGGGCCCAAAACTGGACACAGTACTCCAGATGAGGCCTCACCAATGTCGAATAGAGGGGGACGATCACATCCCTCGATCTGCTCGCTATGCCCCTACTTATACATCCCAAAATGCCATTGGCCTTCTTGGCCAATACAGTATCATGGGCACAGGGCAGCAGAGGGTCGGGTGGGGTGGGGAAGGGGAAGGGGCGGCTATACTGTGTCATGGGCTCAGGGCAGCAGAGGGTGGGGTGGGGTGGGGAAGGGGAAGGGGCGGCTATACTGTGTCATGGGATCAGGGCAGCAGAGGGTCGGGTGGGGAAGGGGAAGGGGCGGCTATACAGTGTCATGGGCACAGGGCAGCAGAGGGTCGGTTGGGGTGGGGAAGGGGCGGCTATATTGTGTCATGGGCTCAGGGCAGCAGAGGGTCGGGTGGGGTGGGGAAGGGGTGGCTATACAGTATCATGGGCTCAGGGCAGCAGAGGGTCGGGTGGGGTGGGGAAGGGGAAGGGGCGGCTATACTGTGTCATGGGCACAGGGAAGCAGAGGGTGGGGTGGGGAAGGGGAAGGGGTGGCTATACAGTATCATGGGCACAGGGCAGCAGAGGATGGGGTGGGGTGGGGAAGGGGCGGCTATACAGTGTCATGGGCACAGGGCAGCAGAGGGTGGGGTGGGGAAGGGGAAGGGGCAGCTATACAGTATCATGGGCACAGGGCAGCAGAGGATGGGGTGGGGTGGGGAAGGGGTGGCTATACAGTGTCATGGGCACAGGGCAGCAGAGGGTCGGGTGGGGTGGGGAAGGGGCAGCTATACAGTATCATGGGCTCAGGGCAGCAGAGGGTCGGGTGGGGAAGGAGAAGGGGTGGCTATACAGTGTCATGGGCACAGGGCAGCAGAGGGTGGGGTGGGGAAGGGGAAGGGGCAGCTATACTGTGTCATGGGCACAGGGCAGCAGAGGGTGGGGTGGGGAAGGGGCGGCTATACAGTATCATGGGCACAGGGCAGCAGAGGGTCGGGTGGGGTGGGGAAGGGGTGGCTGTACAGTGTCATGGGCACAGGGCAGCAGAGGGTCGGTTGGGAAGGGGAAGGGGCGGCTATACTGTGTCATGGGCACAGGGCAGCAGAGGGTGGGGTGGGGTGGGGAAGGGGTGGCTATACAGTATCATGGGCACAGGGCAGCAGAGGGTGGGGTGGGGTGGGGAAGGGGCGGCTATACTGTGTCATGGGCACAGGGCAGCAGAGGGTGGGGTGGGGAAGGGGCGGCTATACAGTGTCATGGGCACAGGGCAGCAGAGGGTGGGGTGGGGAAGGGGAAGGGGCAGCTATACTGTGTCATGGGCTCAGGGCAGCAGAGGGTGGGGTGGGGTGGGGAAGAGGAAGGGGCAGCTATACTGTGTCATGGGCTCAGGGCAGCAGAGGGTCGGGTGGGGAAGGGGCGGCTATACAGTGTCATGGGCACAGGGCAGCAGAGGGTCGGGTGGGGTGGGGAAGGGGAAGGGGTGGCTATACTGTGTCATGGGCTCAGGGCAGCAGAGGGTCGGGTGGGGAAGGGGAAGGGGTGGCTATACAGTGTCATGGGCACAGGGCAGCAGAGGGTGGGGTGGGGAAGGGGCGGCTATACTGTGTCATGGGCACAGGGCAGCAGAGGGTCGGGTGGGGAAGGGGTGGCTATACAGTATCATGGGCACAGGGCAGCAGAGGGGTGTGGGGATTGTCCGTCTCCCTGCAGAGGATGGGAGAATGGGGTATCTCGATGGTGTGGCTAGCTGGTGCGTAGGGCCCCGTGACGTTGCACCGGGGCCTGCAGGGGTCTGTTTCTTTGATATCCTGGGAACCATGCAGTAGTTACCTTTTTCTCTGTAGACCTTCATCCTGAGGTAACCCCGCAAGGAATCAGAGCCCAGGAGGACAGCTAGGATGTGAGCAGCCAAAGGGGGATATGGGATCTGCAGTGACCAACCAGCCTCCGGCTCAGGAGCTAAAGCAGCTGTCCGGAGTGGATCCTTGGAGGAGAATCTCTGCTGCTGTGGAATGAACGTGCCAGACATAACTTCCAGCTTCTGTGCCGCCATCCCACAGGGACTGTCCTTTCTATGGGACTGTCGGTATACCTTTGAGCCACCCCACCCCATTGCCAGACTATCCCACCTCCCTTAGCCAACATTAAATTATCCGCACAACCCCCCTATAAGGGCATGGGACCACTACACCCATTTTATGGAGGAAAAACTGAGGCATAGACAGACTAACTGTGATCACACAGGAGACCTGACCCCAGCTCCCCCTGCTTTAATCTGCTTGACCCCACTCCCTTCCACAAACCAGGAATGGACCCCAGGAGTCCTGGCTCCCAGCCCCCCTGCTCTGACCCACTTGACCCCACTCCCCTTCCAGAGATAGACCCCAGGAGTCCTGGATCCCAGGCCTGCACTAGACCTCACTACTCCCCTCTCCAAACCAGGGATGGACCCCAGGAGTCCTGCTTCCCAGCCTAGTGTCCTATCCGCTGACCCACCTAGTCCACCCATACGAATTGCCCATTGTGAGGGACTCGCCTCATGCCTTCCTACCTGCTCAGGCCTAGCTGCTGCCTGACCCCTGCTGGCCCATACAGATCCTTTGGGGGCTGCTTATCCAATCCCCAAGTGTTCCCAGCCCCTGAAGCGCCTGCCGAGATGAGGCTGGGTGCCCAGCCTTGCCCTCAGCAGTGCTGGGCAGTTGGAATTTGGTTCGGGGCTGGGGGCCAGGCAATCTCCCACCCTGCTGGGTTCAGTCCTCTTCCCTCCGAGGGGCTGCCAGCAGCCTGGAAAACAACTCAAAGTGTGACGCGACAAGGAGGGTGGACTTTTGTCCCAGTCACAGGTCACCTCTAATCACGCTTGGGATATGGCAACCCTGGGTGCAGGAGACAGCTAATCCCCTGCGCTGAGATAGCTGCGGCTTGTGCCTCTGCGCATGGAGGCAGCAGTAACAGACAGGACTCCTGGGTTCTCTCCCCGACCCTGGGAGGGGAGTGGGGGCTGGTGGTTAGAGCAGGGGAGCTGGGAGCCAGGACGCTTGGGTTCTCTCCCTGACTGTAGGAAGGGAGTGGGGGCTGGTGGGTTAGAGGGAGGGGGGCTAGGAGCCAGGACGCCTGGGTTCTCTCCCCAGCCCTGGGAGAGGAGTGGGAGCTGGTGGTTAGAGCAGGGGGGCTGGGAGCCAGTACGCCTAGGTTCTCCCCCTGGCTCTGGGAGGGGAGTTGGGGCTGGTGGGTTAGAACAAGGGGGGCTGGGAGCCAGGACTCCTGGGTTCTCTCCCTGACTCTAGGAAGGGAGTGGGGGCTGGTGGGTTAGAGGGAGGGGGACTAGGAGCCAGGACGCCTGGGTTCTCTCCCCAGCCCTGGGAGAGGAGTGGGGGCTGGTGGTTAGAGCAGGGGGTCTGGGAGCCAGGACGCCTGGGTTCTCTCCCTGGCTCCATGGGCGGGCGCGTATCTGAGGCACAGGGAGGCATTGCCTTCCCACACAGGGGCTGCAGCCAGGTCGGGGCGGGGGGGGGGGGGCTGTCTGAGGGCACCCGGGTCACATGCCACCCCCCCCCCCCCATACGCAGAGCTGCCCTGCTGTCTGGGGCTCCACAGACCCAGCAGCTGAACACAGCCCCCTGGGTCCTAGAACCAGTCGCGCTGCCCCTCTGCGTGCTGGGAGCCTTCCTGTTTCCTGTGGGGCTGGGTAGAGGGGTGGGAGAAATGAGGGAAGGGTGGTGGGGGTGGGGGGTAGAGGCAGTGGGGAAGGAAGTGGGTGGAATAGGGTGGGGAGGGGAAGGTGGGAGTGAGGGGAGGGGAGTGGAGCGGAGAAGAAAAGGGGAATCGCAGGGGGAAGTAGGAGCCCAGCATGAGGCATCCCCTCAGCAGCTGCTGGGCCTCCCCCGTTAAGCAGGCCCATTGAACCCTCTCCCGGACAAGCCCCAGCCCCCTGCACCTGGATCCCTCCGACGAGCCTCCCACCCCCAGATCCCCACCCCACTGAGCTCCAACAACCTGCACCTAGACCCCCACCACATCAAGCCCCACTTCCCCAGCACCCAGACCCCCCCACCAAGTCCCATCTCTCACAACCAGACCCCCCCACACCCCTGCTGAGCCCAACCACCATCACCTGGATCCCGCAGAATCCCATGGCCCCTACACCCAGAACCCAGCAACGAGCCCCTGTGCATCCAGATCCCCCCACCGAGCTGCCCACACCCAGATTGCCCCACACAGAAACCTCTCGCCCCACACTTGGATCCCTCCACACTTGGATCCTGCTGGGCTGAGCCCGCCCTCACCTGGTGCGCCTGGCACAGGGGGACAGGGCTCTGGGTTGTTTCTGGGGCAGGCCCAGCTCTTGCATGTGTCAGGGTCGGGTGCAGCCTCACTGCTGAGTCGCTGTACTGGAGGAGGTGGGGGCTTCAAGTTGATTGCCCACCTCAGTGCAGCTGGTGGCCTGTGCTCCCCACTGCTAGAAATGTGAAAAGCTGGGGTTTTATTAATGCCCCTCCTCACCATCACAGACTTCCAGTGTGACGTTGGACCCGTCTTTTAAGGCTTGATCTCAAGGGTAGTCTTTCCATTGATTTAAAAAGGCAGCAGAAAGGGGACTTAATTAGCCTGTGCCTCAATTTCTCCATCTGAAAGACAGGGATAATAAGAACACAAGCCTGCTTCACAGGAGTTTGTGTAAATTCCTTGGTTTTGGTTAGGTGCTTTGAGGTCCTCAAATGGAAAGTGCTTAGAAGTGCAATTTTTCAAAGTGTTTTTTACAATTCCCAAACCTTTATGTTTTGTTCATGCAGTAGGCCCTCCTCCTGGATCACAGGAGAATTTCAGTTTGAGACTTTATGGGACGTAGGGTGACCAGATATCCCAATTTTATAGGGACAGTTCTGATTTTGGGGTCTTTCTCTTATATAGGCTCTTATACCCCTGTCATAAATATAAAGGGAAGGGTAAACATCTTTAAAATCCCTCCTGGCCAGAGGAAAAACCCCTTCACCTGTAAAGGGTTAAGAAGCTAAAGGTAACCTCGCTGGCACCTGACCAAAATGACCAATGAGGAGACAAGATATTTTCAAAGCTGGAGGGGGGAGAAACAAAGGCTCTCTCCGTCTGTGTGATGCTTTTGCCAGGAACAGAAAAGGAATGGAGTCTTAGAACTTAGTAAGTAATCTAGCTAGATACGCGTTAGATTCTGTTTTGTTTAAATGGCTGATAAAATAGTTGTGCTGAATGGAATGTAGAGTCCTGGTTTTGTGTCTTTTTGTAACTTAAGGTTTTGCCTGGAGGGATTCTCTGTGTTTGGAATCTGATTACCCTGTAAGGTATTTACTATCCTGATTTTACAGCGGTGACTTTTACTTTTTTTCTTCAATTACAAGTCTTCTTTTAAGAACCTGATTGCTTTTTCATTGTTCTTAAGATACAAGGGTTTGGGTCTGTGTTCACCTATGCAGATTGGTGAGGATTTTTATCAAGCCTTCCCCAGGAAAGGGGGTGTAGGGTTTGGGGAGGATTTTGGGGGGAAACATGTTTCCAAGCGGGCTCTTTCCCGGTTATATATCTGTTATATGCTTGGTGGTGGCAGCAATAAAGTCCAAGGGCAAAAGGTAAAATAGTTTGTACCTTGGGGAAGTTTTAACCTAAGCTGGTAAAAATAAGCTTAGGGGGTTTTCATGCAGGTCCCCACCTCTGTACCCTAGAGTTCAGAGTGGGGAAGGAACCTTGACAATCCCCCACCCCCTGTCCTGATTTTTCACACTTGCTGTCTGGTCACTCTCATGGGATGACACCTCCTCCTACTGTGTGATGCTGGAGCAGCTTGCCGGAAGCGGGGAAGCAGGGCCCGGCCAGGTCTGCTCCCATCATAACTTTCAAAGTAGGAGGCGGGAGGGCTAGACAAAGATGCAGGCAGGCCAGGCAGGCCAGCCAGCCCAGTCAGTGTGCTGCTGGGAGGGCTGGATCACTTATGGCACCAGACACCCGATGCTGTCCTGTCCTCTGGGCCACTGCCAGCTAAGTGGGACTGGGCGGCTGAGGCTGAGCAATAAATGGCCAGGAGCAATGGATCCCCCTGGGCCAGAGTCCTTCAGAGCATTCCCATGGATAAGCAATGCGCTGGGGGCAATTAGGTGTTTTTTATTTGTTCAAATTCTGGAATGGGCAGGGGGAGCACGGGGGGGGGAGAGCTTGAGTGGGAGCAGCCTCGGGGGGGGGGGGAGAAGGGTGTGGAGGGAAGGAAGGGGGCAGAGGGAGGAAGGACATGGTGGTGGAGGGGAGAGGAGGTATTGGTAGGATAGGACTCAACTCTTTTCAGTGGATGGGAGATTGCATTTGCCTGGTGGCCAGCTCCTCATGAGAATGGGGTTGGGGATTTGGTTCCTTCACCCCTCGGAATATAGTGTCTGCTGGTCTGGTGCATAAAGCTGGCACCACCATGCTGCCTCCGTGGGACTTTTTGCCTCCTTGGTTCTGTGAGCTGAGCGGGTGTCGTTGTTAAAGTAGCAGCCAGCCTTTATTTTCCTGCCAGGAGCCATGTCTCTGGGCAGTTCTTATTCATTGCCTGAGGCACTTGCTGCTGGTGAACGTGTAAACACGGGAAGTGCTCCAGCTTAGTCTGTGTGAAGTGAAAATGAGGGGGCAGCTTTTGCCATCTGATTCCAGCTATTTCTTCCTGTCAGGGGGCAAATGCCAGCTCAGGGTGAGGCCCGGCACCTTGTTTTACTGTGTGAAGAAAGGGCAGAGCTTTCTCAATTAGCTTTCACTGCTGCTTGCCATTATATGTTCCCCAGGATCAACGAGAAGGGGTTGGGGCACTTGCAGGCTGCCCGCATGTCCGCTATCCGCATATAAAAAAACCTATGACTGACATTTTTTATTCCCAAGATTAGTGCTTTTAATTAGGTACCTGCTGCATGTCTAGTCTTCACACACACCATCTGCACAGAGTGGAGAATATACTCCATTTTGTTTAGAAAGAAATTGCAGAAAAGTGGAGGGGTTTTTTTTTTCAAATATCATTTACTTGGGTTCAGGAATTTGGCTGGAAGGGGACAAGCACGCAGTGGCGGGGAGGGGGAGGGAACAGTGGGGAGGGGGTGGAGCCTCAGCGGAGCAAGGGGCATGGCCTGGGGCAGAGCAGGAGTGGAGTATGGGCGGGGGCAAAGGCAGAAGAGGCGGGCTGGGAATTACTGCCTCCTTCCCAAGTGGAAGCTTCACCCACTGCCCATGCCTGGTTCGGGGAGGGGAGGGGAGTAGAGTCTAGTGGATTAGAGCGAGGGGGGCTGGGAGCCAGGACTCCTGGGTTCTCTCCCCGGCTCTGGGAGGGGAGTGGGGTCTGGTTCGTTAGAGCAATGGGGGCTGGGTTTTGTTGACGGATGGAGCTCTCAGTGTTTATCTGGCTCCCATTACTGTCGTGTCTGAACATCTCACACTTTGAGCATGATGAGTTCACCCTCACAGCCCCCTCTGAGTTAAGTACAGTTGAGTCAAGTACAGATAGCATGGAGGCTTCAGGTGACATGGGCAGTTTTTGGAAGAGAATCACTATGCTGCAAAATAGCCTCGTGGGGCCAGTGGAAGCTACGTTGTATAACCAGCCCAGTGACTCCAGTGAGGTTACTCCAGATTTCCACCGGCCTGAGGGAGTGGAGAATCCGGTCGGTATGTGTATTTCTGTATTACCTTGAACCATCCAGGCACTTTGTCCATGGCAACAAATAGTATATTTTTACAGAGCAGAAAGTACTGGGCCAGACAATCAATTGGTGTAAACTGGCATTAATTCCAGTGAAGCAACACTGATTTACACCAGCTGGGATCTGGCCCCATTGACTCCAATGGGATCTGATCTCGGTCACCGTATGTCTGTGCAGCGCCCGGCGCGACAGGGGCCTGATCTGGGTCACCGTGTGTCTGTGCAGCTTAACTACTTAAAAATTTGAAGGGTTTTTCTGATAACTAACCTAGGGTTAGTTATTCTCCCTTGCTGTAAATTTAGCCCATTACTTCTTGTTTCTATGTCAGAAATTTATATGTATATTATGTGAGAAAGCCTGGATTTGTGCTGGGGGTGGCCCACCTTGGTTATCATGCACATTGTAGGGAGAATGGTCACTTTGGATGAGCTATTACCAGCAGGAGAGTGAGTTTGTGTGTGTGTGGTTTTTGGGAGGGGGGTGAGGGGGTGAGAGAACCTGGATTTGTGCAGGAAATGGCCCAACTTGATTATCATGCACATTGTGTAAAGAGTTGTCACTTTGGATGGGCTATCACCAGCAGGAGAGTGAATTTGTGTGGGGGGGTGGAGGGTGAGAAAACCTGGATTTGTGCTGGAAATGGCCCAACCTGATGATCACTTTAGATAAGCTATTACCAGCAGGACAGTGGGGTGGGAGGAGGTATTGTTTCATATTCTCTGTGTATATATAAAGTCTGCTGCAGTTTCCACGGTATGCATCTGATGAAGTGAGCTGTAGCTCACGAAAGCTCATGCTCAAATAAATTGGTTAGTCTCTAAGGTGCCACAAGTACTCCTTTTCTTTATGTCAACACTGTTGCCTTTATCAACCAAATTTGTTATCTCATCAAAAACAGATATCAAGTTAGTTTGACAGGATGTATTTTCTATAAACCCTTGTTGATTTGCATAATTACACCACCTCCCTTTAATTCTTTATTAATTGAGTCCTGTGTCCCCTTACTGAAATGGACTGGGGGTTTTTTGGTTTGCCCTCTTCTGGCACCAGAAAAATGGGGAAGGGGTGATGAGAAATCAAGACCCTAAAACTGACAGTCCCCAAGGCGAAAGGGGGGAAGCCAACACTCCAGGTCAACCTGGTTGACAAGGCAGGCAGGCCAATGAGGCAGTGAGGACCATGGGGTCCTGTCCTTCATCTGAGCTGGAGGTGGCTGAGCGGAGCGGGGCTGAGTTAAGGGGAGCAGCCATAGGTGCTGACTCCGTGGGTGCTCTGGGGCTGGAGCACTCACAGGGAAAAATTAGTGAGTGCTCTGCACCCACCAGCAGCCAAGCTCCTGCCCCGCCTCCCCCCGCCCCACCTCCGCTCCGCCTCCTCCCCTGAGGGCGCCGCGTCCCCGCTCCTCCGCCTACCTCCCAGCGCTTGTCACCGCCAAACAGCTGTAGCCAGCTCCGGGAGGGAGGGGGGAGGAGCGGGAACGCAGCGCGCTCAGGGGAGGAGGCGGGGAAGGGGTTGCAATGGGGCAGGGCAGGGTGGAGTCAGGGTGGGGGGCTGAGCGCCCAGGGGTGCAAGCAGAAGTCGGCGCCTATGGGAGCAGTAGCCAGAGAGAGCCAGACAAGCAGCCCAAGGAGCTGTGCTGGAGGCAGAGTGGAGCTGGGGCTGGGCACCATCTCAGGCACTGCGAGACCCATCTGCACCCCTTTGAATTTTCCTGAGCGCGCCCTTCCTGGCAGACGCACTGTAGCCTGGGCACCACGGGCCATGCTCACTTTTGCAAATACCCGGTGGGTGGAATTTCAGACTGTGCCCGTTCTCCTGAGCTTAAAGCAACATGGCTCCTCGGAGCTGCAGCATTTCGGGGAAGCCCAGGCCCTAAGAGCAAAGTGCCCTGTTAAAACAAATACAAAAACTGAGCAGCACTGGAGACTGTGCAAGGGCTGGTTTGGGGACAGGCAATGCATTGCTGCTCAGGCAGAGAGAGGGGACAGAGAGGAGAGTGGGCAGCTCTGTGGGGCTTTCCAGCAGGGCCAGGCAGCTGAGACAATCTCCTTGTGAGTCTGCTGCAGCCTTGGTGCTTTAGGAACTCTGAAGGAGGCCAGGGATCTAGGGCAAGGATTGCGCCCTCTGCCCTTCTTTGTCGCTGCAGTAGTTTACGCTCCCCAGCCCACTCTGAGCACCCGGCCAGCAGCCACCGCTCTCCAGCCGCCCAGCTCTGAAGCCAGAGCGCAGAGCGGCGGCTGCCAGGCGAGCACCCTGCCCTGAAGGCAGCATGGCAGACAGCGGCAGTGCAGCAGTGAGGGTGACAATACCCTACAATGCCGTGCCTACTTCTCCACGGCTGCTGGAGACGACGCTGCCTTCACGGCTGGGCACCCAGCCAGCAGCTGCTGCTCTGCAGGAGCTCAGCTCTGAACGGGCACAGTAAGGTTTGTTTCCTAAAGTTTTGCATGCCACCCCCCAGAATACATTCTGTGCCCCTCCAGGGGTCTCACCCCCCCCGTTTGAGAACCTCTGCCATAGAGGTTAACCAGAGCTCTCTCTATTAGCTACGTAACTAGATGGCTCCCAGATTCTGAGCATGCAGCTCGGAGCGTGTCCAGCTCCTGTGAGACAGCCCTGCGGGCACTACACAGGGCTCGTTTTAGACAGGCCCACAGTACAGTACATCTCCCTTCCTGCATTCTCTAATTCCCCCCTCTCTCCCCAGTCAACAACATCTCAAACAGGCTATGGCCTTGACACCAGGCCTGAGGCCTCAGTAGACTCACAGCGCCCTGCTGGTGGTGTGGGTCACCCTTTCCCTCCGGGGTGTCTGGCCGTGGGAGTGGCCCAAATGTGAGATCGGGGGTGATACAGGTGCCATGTCCAGCCAGGACAAACCGCTACCCAGTGATGGTCTGTGTCAATCTACTGCTGGGCCAATGAGAGGATGCATGGCCCAGTTTCAAGACTGGCATTGGAGACAGGCTGTGATGGGTCCCCTTGAAGAGAGGCTTTGCTGGGTACCATCAGAGGAAGGCTGTGGTCCTCTCAGGCACTGCAGGACCCAGCTGAGCTCCTTTGAAATCTCCACCCTGGGTTCATTTTTCTGGGCAATCGATTCATGGCAGATGCAGTGGGTCACGTTTTCTTTTGGAAATACTCTGTGCCCGCAGCTTCAGATTGCGCCAGTGCTCCGGACTGTAAACCACCCCACTTCGGGGAATTCGAGCCTTTACAAAGCAAAGTGCAATGTGGATTGTTCAAATAAATACAAAAATAGAACAACAGGAGAGATTACACAACGGCTGATTTTCTGGGCGGCAACGTCTGTGTTATCTGGGGCAGTGGATTATTTCTGCAGCTGCAATAAAACCAGTTCTTCTTTTGAGGGGCAGCTATTCCACCCCAGATCCCCAGCTGCCATAAATCGGCTTTGCTCCGCTGGGGGCTCTGTGGGGAAGGGAGAAGGGGCTCGGGTCAGGCTCCACGTCGGGCTCCGGGGAGAGGGGGCTCGGGCCAGGCTCCACGCGGGGCTCTGGGAGGAAGGGAGAAGGGGCTTGGGCCAGGCTCCACGCGGGGCTCTGGGAGGAAGGGAGAGGGGGCTTGGGCCAGGCTCCACGCGGGACCCTGGGAGGAAGGGAGCGGGGGCTTGGGCCGGGCTCCACGCGGGACCCTGGGAGGAAGGGAGCGGGGGCTTGGGCCGGGCTCCACGCGGGACCCTGGGGGGAAGGGAGCGGGGGCTTGGGCCAGGCTCCACGCGGGACCCTGGGGGGAAGGGAGCGGGGGCTTGGGCCAGGCTCCACGCGGGACCCTGGGGGGAAGGGAGCGGGGGCTTGGGCCAGGCTCCACGCGGGACCCTGGGGGGAAGGGAGCGGGGGCTTGGGCCAGGCTCCACGCGGGACCCTGGGGGGAAGGGAGCGGGGGCTTGGGCCAGGCTCCACGCGGGACCCTGGGGGGAAGGGAGAGGGGGGTTGGGCCAGGCTCCACGCGGGACCCTGGGAGGAAGGCTCCCCGGGTTGCCACGCAAAACAAGTCTGTGTACTTTTTCAGTTTTCAGTACTTTTTCAGGACAAACACTTCCTGTCCTCTTCACTTAAGGATTCAATATAAATGCCTTCATTAGTTAACTTTTGGACTGAAATCTTTGCTTCTTCCAGTACTTTTTCAATGGCTAGCTCTCGGATTGATCCAAATGTATCTTCTATTGCTGGACAAAGATCTACTACTGTTGTAGCAGATGCCTGGATGGCATTGTGTAATGGCCCAAGTGGTTTCAACAGTAGACTTACAAGAGAGAGAAAATGGCAATAGTCTTCTCTGAATGTAGTCGCAAAAGTAATCCACCAGCCTCACTACTTAGATCCATCTCATCTTGGTAGATACTTTCCAAAGCCAGTCCGGCTGGAATAATTTTAAGACAACAGCCAAGGATCGCTCATGAGAAAGCCAGAGGGTTTTCCCAGGTTGGACTAATCTGAACTTCAGTCCCAGTGTATCTTCTATGTTTTCCAAGATATTCAGTCTTTTTGGACTCTTTCTGAAAAAAGTGTATAATGAAGACATTAAATTTGTAGCTTTTTAAATGTTTTTTGAAGAGTCTGCAGCTCGTATTAGCACTAGTTGGAGTAGATGGCCTCTGCAGTGTGTATAGGAGAGATTAGGGTTACACTTTTCTCTGAGCAAAGCTTGTGCTCCACCATGTCTTCCAGAGGAGTTTGCAGCTCCATCAAATGCACAAGCAGCCATCTGTTTGGGGTCCAGCTGACAAGCATTTAACTCTTCTAAGATGTGGGTTGTCACAGATGCCGCCAATGTGTCTTCTATAACTTGAACATCTAGAAATGCATCTACTGGCCTACCACTGACATCAAGATAACGTACACAATGACTTAATATTTTATGACCATTTGCATCGGTGCGTTCATCAGCCATGCATGCAAATTTTTTGAATGTGGTGAGAGAGTTCTTCACTTTTTCAACTGTTGAGTCTTTCGCTGTTGCACCGCATGTGTCTAGCCAGTCAGTTGGTTTCTTGCAGAAAGACGGTGAGCATTTGCTGGTCTTGTTCGGAACCAGTGTTCAACTTCAGGATGAACAAGTGTCAATTCACTTAACATTGGTCTCCAGTTTGTAGTTTTGTGGCATCTCTTGCTTAAATAGAAGGTAGGATGCCACAGCCATGTTTGGTCACATGAACTGCGTTGTGTCTCCAGCATTCTTAACAGCCTCATTAACTTTCACTGGTGTTGTCCTTGGTCAGTGGAGACTCGGAGTTCAGAGGTGCTTTCACATGAATTCATCTCCCAGGTGGGGGTCAAGAAGGCACCTTGGTCGTTCCTCCAGCTGCTCAGTGTTCGCTCTGGCCACTGTTGTTCGTTGTGCCACCGTTCACTCCATCGCTCTGTTGCCAGTGGTCCTGTGCCGTCACCTTCTGCTGCCACCTCCACTGTGACCTCTGCGAGTGGGTCTCTTGAGGTTCCACCGGCTCTCAGTGATTTCAGCTGAGCTCTCAGTGGGGGAACCTCGCTGCTAGTGCAGACTGGGCCGTCTCTTCCACAGAAACCCTGTCCCACAGCAGGTCTACGTGCTTAGACCTGCTTATCAGTGATTTCAGCTGCAATGGTCACTGAACAGAACAAAAGACCCTCTATGGAGCCTAATCAGCTCTGTCTTTAAACAGTGGAGAGGGGCAGGTCAACTAGTACTTGTGACTCAGGCAGACCATCAAGCAAAACACCTGTCCCCACCCGCTCTCTCGATGCCCTCAGTCAGCACAGGCTAAGTGCACTTCTACTGCCTTTTACTCAGACAATAAGAACAACAACATTTCTTCCCCTACCCCCCTGTTCAAGGGATTTGTAACCCAACCCCAGCCAAAATCTATCACTTGGGCAACACAGCTCTGTTTGCTGGATACCTAGGTAGATAGGTGTGAATGTAAATACCAACTGGTCCTGAAGCCTTTCCCCCCAGCCCCCAGCTCATCACTAGCTGTCAGGGAGAGCTCATTTAGACTTTGCTTACAAATCATCATTTGAAATTATTAGGTTGGCCAACATCACCGGCATGAATGCACTGACATTGTCATAAAAAACAACAGCTGTATAAGGAAGCTAGTTTGTGTTCATACTTTTCAAATCTATTATACTTTTTCAGATACATGTATTTTATCATACACTTTATATGTTTTTAAAGGGTGTATTAATGTTTTAATTTTCCAAACAATCACTAAATTGGCAACACTGCATGTAACTAGTTCACAAAACTGGGTGGTGGGGGTGTTGTGGAAATTTTAGGGGGGTGTACACCCTCCCTAGAGGGGGTGTAGGGAAATCCCTACTCTGGGGGAAAGGGAGAGGGGGCTCGGGCCAGGCTCCACATGGGAGTTGGGAGGGGAAGGGAGAGGGGGGTTGGGTCAGGATCCACGCAGGGAGAGAGTGTGGGGGGATATATTCATTCACTGTCTGGCTTGCCTGGGGGCAGGGTCTCAGGGGGGAGAGAAGGAGCAGGGCTGAGGGTCTGGGGGGCGAGGGGAAGGAGGAGCAAGGGGTGGGGCCAGAGTCCTGGCACTCCTGTGGGGCCCTTAAGTGGACCAGGGCTACTGGGCACAGGCCCTGTCAGACCATACCATAATCCGCCACAGATAAATGAAAACAATGAAGTTAACAGCCCATTAGTTTTCATGAAGTTGAAACACCAGCTACACTCATATATTTAACAATCACTTTGCTCTCTAATACACAAATGACTTGGCCTGGGGCTCTGGCATGAGCTGGCACCTGGTCTGCCAGCGTAATAAGGTGGCAAAAGAGCCACATGAAAACTCCCCATGTGCACCCTACAAGTGTCATCTGACAGCCCAGACCCAGGGGAGGACATAAAACTGCTCTGAACCATGAACTGGAAACTGGACTGTAAGAATCTTGAAAGTGCCTAGTACGCCAGACACCACCAGGATGGGAAATTGTTTTTGGCATCGCTGGATGGCGTTTGTGGCCTTGAACTGCCCGTGGTCACTGGTAAAAGTGACCTTGCTCAGTTGGTCTTGAAGGGGGAAGAGATGTGACAAAGATAGGAATATTGGTCATATTCTCCAGGTTCCTGTGGACTTTGCACAGCTATACACTGAGTGTGAAGGGAAGGGACAAGGGGTGTGACACACGCGCACCTCGTTGGAGAGCAGAGTTGTTAACATGCAGAGTGCACACAAGGGATCGGGGGATCCGAAGAGACAAAGGAATTCCCATTGGCCAGGATGTTCACACTTAGCAGCCAAGGACCAGGAGGAAGGAGATCCCCCCCACCTCTGTGCAGAGAAGCCCAGCAAAGATCCCTAACAGGAGGACAAAGGGCAAAGGTGTCGGGGAGGGGCTAAGTGCTGAGCTCATAGACACACAGAGCTCTGCATCTGGGACTGACAGACAAAGGCAGTGAGAGCAGAGATCTTTCCTACAGCAGCAGGGCCCAAGGGAGGCCTGGCTTAATCTTACCTGTGGCTTCTCTCTGCTGATCTCAGGGATTCCCCATGCTGGGTCCCGGCCCACTAAGAAACCCTGCTCTACTTGGAAAAGGCTGCCGGGTGTCCCTGCAAATGCTGGCTGAGGTGCACTGGTCCCTGCAGGGCGGGCAGGTCTCTGCCCAGAAGTTGGGCTTAGTTGGACTCGCTACGCAGAACTCGCAGTGTGAAGCTGGAGGGCTGGAGCCCAAAGGCTCAGTCTCAATCCAGGAGGCGGTGAGGCTGCATTACCTCTCCTGAAGGAAGTGTGGGACCCCTTCGGGGTCTGGCCCACTGAAGGGAATACTCCAAGAGACTGTTTAAAAGCTGGGGCTAGCACCCATCCTGTGGATCCATGACACCCCGCCTCCAAGGAACCCCTCTTCCACCATGGCACTGCTCTAATCCCATCTCAGACATCTCCCATTGCTTAAAACTCTTTGTGATTTGCCTGCCCACAGCGAGCAAGGCTGGTCCCACAATCCATTTCCATCCTTGAAAAACATCTCTCCAGCTGCATTCTGGGCAGGCAGAGAGAGCCCAGCATCCCTGGGTGCATGTTAATGCTGGCTCCAAAAACTGGCATGCTCAGATTTCACCTTGATCTGAGAACAGATGAGGCAGGCCTGGGAGAGGCTGAGTCACTGTGTTTACTTGTTTCAGAGTAACAGCCGTGTTAGTCTGTCTTTGCAAAAAGAAAAGGAGTACTTGTGGCACCTTACAGACTAACCAATTTATTTGAGCATGAGCTTTCGTGAGTTACGGCTCACTTCATCGGATGTGTTTACTTGGCTAGCCCCTGGCAAGGAGCCTGCAAAGAACAAAATCACACACAGCTCCCAGGATCCTATAAATAGGAGGGGACCTAGCGAGAGTGTGACAACTTGCAGGTGCCCAGCACTCAGTGCTGGTGTCTCACCGAACTGAGAAGGATAATTTAATAGACCTCAGACTTTGGTCAAGCCTGTCTAGCCCTTAGACAGTAGTCAAGCTTGTTCCTGTGTATAAGGGGCAGGAGGGGGGGCAGAATGGAAAATTTTAAGCAGAACAATTTGTAATAGACAGGCATGTTAAAGTATAACCACAACAGTAGTGTTAGAAAGGATGTTAAACCACAAGAGAAACACTTGTGAATAACAGGAAAAAGCTTGTTTTTCTATAGCCCAAATACGGGCGCTTGTTTTAATAGATTCCTAATAAGGCAAAATATCGATGCGGAAGTGTAACCGGTTGTGGTTTTAAGCTATATACGCTCCTGTGTTTCTGTATTTGGCAAAGCAGCGTGCCCTGGCTGTCTCTCAATTGCATGCACATGCTTGAAATAAGTGGGCCTCAGGCTGGTTCTGATCCAAACACAACGCGTGGTCATTGTTCCACAACAGAACCATGGACTTGCTGATGCTCCTGGGCTGCGTCTCGCTGTGGGTGGGGCTGGCGCTGGCTGAAGTGGGGTCGTTCAGTGACTGCAGAAACTTTTTCTACCACAGAGCTGAGCCACAGGGCTTGGACGTGGCTAACACAGCCGAGATCTGCCAGAAGTACAACAATCTATACTACTTTGCAACCCTCTATGACAGGGCCAACCGGATCCCGTGCTGGTCGGCGTACAAGCTGGGTGATGCTGCCTGCCCAGGGCAGGCCAAGAAGATGAGCCAGTGGTTTGTGGAGCCCCAGGTCAGTCCCAGAGCTCTGTCTAATGCACTCCAGGGGTCGGAATTGCTTAGGCAGCCCATGAATAAGGGGGTGCAAGGAGAAATGGGTGGAGAAGGAAAAGGGGAGGGGTCACTCTTCAAGAGAGCTTGGGCCATGGGATGCTCTGTCGCGCAGATAATTGGGTTGTGGGACGCCCTGCCGCACGGGGAATTGGGCCGTGGGACGCCCTGCCGCACAGGGAATTGGGCCGTGGGACGCCCAGTTGCTGCTGCCTTCATTGTTCTTGGACTCTCTTGGATCTCTGTCTGGGTCTGGACCCTAGATCTTGGCTTGATCATCCTGCTCCAGCGATGCAATCCTCTGCAGCTCGTTTAACTTCCCAGCACGTACCCCTCTCCTCCCACCCAGCTCAGTGATGCTCGTTTCAGGAAGGTGGATGTATGTCATGTCTTGCTGTCTTCTGGGACTAAACTTCTTTTTACTGCTGCAAGTTAATTATTGCAGAATACTCTTGGTGCATTCAATGTCCCACCCTCTGCACCCACTCTCATGGATTCCCCAGGATCTGTGCTATGCCCCAGCTTTTAAATAATCTCTTGAAGATACCCCTTTAATGGGCCAGACAACCCCCCTCCCACCAAGGGTCCCACTGTTCCTTAAGGGCGATCCCCACAGCCTCAGTGCCACTGAGACTGAGCCTTGTTGGGGTCCAGCACTCCAGCTTCACACCGTGAGCTCTGCCCAGCAAATCCAGTTGAGGTAGATTCCTGGTCAGAGACTTGTCCCCTCTTCAGGGATCAATGCACCTCGGCAGATATTTGCAGTGACACCCGGCAGCCTTTTCCAAACAGACCAGAAGGGTTATTAGTCAACTGGAATGAAGCATCGGGAAGGGCTTTAAACTAGGTTCACCGGGGGAAGGAGACGAAAGCCCTGAGGTAAGTGGGGAAGTGGGATACTGGGAGGAAGCACAAGCAGGAGCACGTGAGAGGGGAGGGCTCCTGCCTCATACTGAGAAAGAGGGGCGATCAGCAAGTTATCTCAAGTGCCTATACTCAAATGCACAAAGCCTGGGAAACAAGCAGAGAGAACTGGAAGTCCTGGCACAGTCAAGGAATTAGGATGTGATTGGAATAACAGAGACTTGGTGGGATAACTCACATGACTGGAGTACTCTCATGGATGGATATAAACTGTTCAGGAAGGACAGGCAGGGCAGAAAAGGTGGGGGAGTTGCACTGTATGTAAGGGAGCAGTATGACTGCTCAGAGCTCAAGTATGAAACTGCAGAAAAATCTGAGAGTCTCTGGATTAATTTTAGAAGCGTGAGCAACAAGGGTGATGTCGTGGTGGGAGTCTACTATAGACCACCGGAACAGGGGGATGAGGTGGACGAGGCTTTCTTCCAGCAACTCGCAGAAGTTACTAGATCGCACGCCCTAGTTCTCATGGGAGACTTCAATCACCCTGATATCTGCTGGGAGAGCAATACAGCGGTGCACAGACAATCCAGGAAGTTTTTGGAAAGTGTAGGGGACAATTTCCTGGTGCAAGTGCTGGAGGAACCAACTAGGGGAAGAGCTCTTCTTGACCTGCTGCTCACAAACGGGGAAGAATTAGTAGGGGAAGCAAAAGTGGATGGGAACCTGGGAGGCAGTGACCATGAGATGGTCGAGTTCAGGATCCTGACACAGGGAAGAAAGGAGAGCAGCAGAATACGGACCCCGGACTTCAGAAAAGCAGACTTTGACTCCCTCAGGGAACTGATGGGCAGGATCCCCTGGGAGAATAACATGATGGGGAAAGGAGTCCAGGAGAGCTGGCTGTATTTTAAAGAATCCTTATTGAGGTTACAGGGACAAACCATCCTGATGTGTAGAAAGAATAGTAAATATGGCAGGTGACCAGCTTGGCTTAACAGTGAAATCCTTGCTGAACTTAAATACAAAAAAGAAGCTTACAAGAAGTGGAAGACAGGACAAATGACCAGGGATGAGTATAAAAATATTGTTTGGGCATGCAGGAGTGATATCACAAAGGCCAAATCATACCTGGAGTTGCAGCTAGCAAGAGATGTTAAGAGTAACAAGAAGGGTTTCTTCAGGTATGTTAGCAACAAGAAGAAAGTCAAGGTAAGTGTGGGCTCCTTACTGAATGAGGGAGGCAACCTAGTGGCAGAGGATGTGGAAAAAGCTAATGTACTCAACGCTTTTTTTGCCTCTGTCTTCACAAACAAGGTCAGCTCCCAGACTACTGCACTGGGCAGCACAGCATGGGGAGGAGATGACCAGCCCTCTGTGGAGAAAGAAGTGGTTCGGGACTATTTAGAAAAGCTGGACGTGCACAAGTCCATGGGGCCGGATGCACTGCATCCGAGAGTGCTAAAGGAGTTGGCGGATGTGATTGCAGAGCCATTGGCCGTTATCTTTGAAAACTCATGACAATCAGGGGAGGTCCCGGACAACTGGAAAAAGGCTAATATAGTGCCCATCTTTAAAAAAGGAAAGAAGGAGGATCTTGGGAACTACAGGCCAGTCAGCCTAACCTCAGTCCCTGGAAAAATCATGGAGCAGGTCCTCAAGGAATCAATTCTGAAGCACTTAGAGGAGAGGAAAGTGATCAGGAACAGTCAGCATGGATTCACCAAGGGAAAGTCATGCCTGACTAATCTAATTGCCTTCTGTGACGAGATAACTGGTTCTGTGGATGAAGGGAAAGCAGTGGATGTGTTGTTCCTTGACTTTAGCAAAGCTTTTGACACTGTCTCCCACAGTATTCTTGCCAGCAAGTTAAAGAAGTATGGGCTGGATGAATGGACTATAAGGTGGATAGAAAGCTGGCTAGATTGTCTGGCTCAAAGGGTAGTGATCAATGGCTCCATGTCTAGCTGGCAGCCGGTATCAAGTGGAGTGCCCCAAGGGTCAGTCCTGGGGCCGGTTTTGTTCAATATCTTCATTAATGATCTGGAGGATGGCATGGATTGCACCCTCAGCAAGTTTGCAGATGACACTAAACTGGGAGGAGAGGTAGATATGCTGGAGGGTAGGGATAGGATACAGAGGGACCTAGACAAATTGGAGGATTGGGCCAAAAGAAATCTGATGAGGTTCAACAAGGACAAGTGCAGAGTCCTGCACTTAGGACGGAAGAATCCCATGCACTGCTACAGACTAGGGACCAAATGGCTCGGCAGCAGTTCGGCAGAAAAGGACCTATGGGTTACAGTGGACGAGAAGCTGGGTATGAGTCAACAGTGTGCCCTTGTTGCCAAGAAGGCCAATGGCATTTTAGGATGTATAAGTAGGGGCATTGCCAGCAGATCGAGGGACGTGATCGTTCCCCTCTATTCAACATTGGTGAGGCCTCCTCTGGAGTACTGGGTCCAGTTTTGGGCCCCACACTACAAGAAGGATGTGGAAAAATTGGAAAGAGTCCAGCGGAGGGCAACAAAAATGATTAGGGGACTGGGACACATGACTTATGAGGAGCGGCTGAGGGAACTGGGAATGTTTAGTCTACGGAAGAGAAGAATGAGGGGGGATTTGATAGCTGCTTTCAACTACCTGAAAGGGGGTTCCAAAGAGGATGGCTCTAGACTGTTCTCAGTGGTAGCAGATGACAGAACAAGGAGTAATGGTCTCAAGTTGCAGTGGGGGAGGTTTAGGTTGGATATTAGGAAAAACGTTTTCACTAGGAGGGTGGTGAAACACTGGAATGCGTTGCCTAGGAAGTGGTGGAATCTCCTTCCTTAGAAGTTTTTAAGGTCAGGCTTGACAAAGCCCTGGCTGGGATAATTTAGTTGGGGATTGGTCCTGCTTTGAGCAGGGGGTTGGACTAGATGACCTCCTGAGGTCCCTTCCAACCCTGATATTCTATGAAGTCTTCAGGTTAGCAGAGGGAAGCAAAGAGGAAGACATGGTCCACCCTGGCCCAGCCAGCTCTGCACCCAGCCACGCTGTTGTGTAGGAAGGAATCACTTTGGCCCTGTCTCTCTGTATCTTTATCCATCAGTCTAAGGCATAAGCCCTGTGTCTCTGTGAACTCAGTTCATAACCTTTCCAGGTGACACCTTCCCCCTTTGTTCTCCATCTCAGGCCTTTGCTGGGCTTCCCTGAAGAAAGAGAGGGGATCTCCTTCCTCCTGGCTGTGGGTCATGAGGTGTGAAGGTCCCAGCCACTAGGGTTTCCACTGTCTCTGCCAAACCCTCCGTGACCCAGTCATTCCTCCCCAGACAGCTACGTGACACACACACACACCTCATGTCCTGGCATTTTGATGCTTCTATGCCATTGGGTAGCAATCCCTAGTCCCGTAAGTCACTGCCCTGCACAGCATTCAGAAAACCATTACAGAAAATCCCCAATTCTGTCACACTGGGGCTGTGGGTGGGATTCCAGAGAATGGGAGCACTGGGGTGAGATCCTGGGGGTGGGAGGGGCAGGAAGTGATGTTCCTGGAGGAGGGAGGAGAGGGGGGGAGGCATGGGAAGGGGGGGATCCTGGGGGAAGGAGGGAGGGAAGGAAGGAAGACCCTAGGGAGGGAAGGACAGGGGTGAGATTCTGGGGGAGAGGCGGGTCCAGGGTCTGTGTGAGATCCCACGAGAGGAAGGGGAAGCCCAAACAAAGCCAAGATGTTTTGACCTTGTGTGTCTCCAGCTGGCTGATCCGAGTAAGTCCCCAGAAATGAAGACGGAGGCTGAGTCAGCACTGAGCCTGGACGAGCGGAGATCCAGCCAGGCCGTCAATGAGGATTATGAAGACACGTCATACGACCGGGGGCACCTGAACCCAAACGCCTTCCAGTGTAATGATGGCCGCACAGCCACCTTCACCCTCACCAACGCCGCCCCCATGGACCCCTGCTTCAACCGGATCCACTGGTACAGGCTGGAGGAAACCCTCAAGACACAGCTAACTGGGAGCTGCAGAAATGTGGGAGGCACCCCCTACCTGGTGACAGGGGCTGTTCCCAGTGACAGTAAGAAAATCCCCATAGAGGGGGAGGACAAGGAAGGGGACCGTAACCGGCCATACAACCGGGTCTCGGTGCCCACCCACATCTGGACAGCTGTTTGCTGCGACCATTGGAACAACAACCACAAATTCTCCTTCTCCTTCATAGGAGAGAACAAGGAGGCATCCAGTCTTCAAATCATCCCTGTGGAGCAGCTAAACACAAACCTTTCACATCTGTACAAGACTTCTGAGCCAGTCAAGGTCTTTGCAGATGACTGTGGCTCCAGGAGCCTGAAAGGACTACAGGTTTTGTCAGCAGTAAAGAAAGCCTTGTACAACAGCTTCCGGAACTTTGTAATAGACTCTTACTCCCAGCTCCTTCCACTGGCGAAAAGGAGTAAACTGGACAGGGAGACCACCCAGGTGATGACAAGCACAAACTTGGATCAGAACAAGATGCAGCTGACGAGCATTGGGTTCCTGATGGGTATTTCCAGCCTGGCAGACTGGCACAGTCAGTTTGAGAACACGTACAAACAGGACAACCTGGCCTGTGTGCTGGCCCCTGCTGTGGCTGGAGTGGCAAAGGCTTCTGGGATTTCGGACAGAGTCTGCACCCTCCAGGAGCAGAAACACCTGCCGAACTCTGGTGTAACAGCCAAAGGGTGGAGCTGTGTTGGGCAGACCTGTGGCGAGCATGGATACAAATACACCTGGTGTTACACGTCTTACAAGAATGACTGGGATTACTGCTGTACGGAGAAGTGCACAGTGGATCCGGGGTCTAAACGATACGAGTGCCCACGAGGAGATGGTTCCACCACGGAATGCTCACCCCAGTACTCCACGGTGACCGTCTCTGGGAAGGCCTGTCGGGCTGACCATCCCTGTGGCCTTTACGAGACAAGTTACTTCTGGTGCTATACAGATTATCGAGACAACTGGGACTATTGCTGCTCCCCCCAGCACTACTGTGGGTATCACAGCTCTGACTACCAGTGGTGTTACAGCCAGGACCCAAAGGCAGCCTGGAGGCAGTGCACCCCGTGACATGCCCACTGGGGAGGGAAGGGGCAACTGGGTGCTTGTCTGGCTCCTTCACACCACAGCAGAGAAGAAATGAACCAGCTACCTTAATCTATTAGTGCTATAGGCCCTGCCCCACGGATGCAGAGACTCCACCCATTTCCTCTATCTGTCTCTTTAGATTTTAAAATGTCATAAAAAAAAAATCTCCCTCCCACCCAGAATCTTAGACAGCACCTTCAAGCCATTTCCACAGGAGAGTCTCTTCCACCGGCTGCCCTGGGTTCGAAGGTCTCCATGCAATAGGACTGGGCTCCATCTTTAAAACCAACTACAGACTTTGGATGACCGACTTCAGACACTTTAAAAAAGGGTGGTTTGCACAGCGTGCTGAGCACCCGGCCTCTCCGAAATGAGCCACCGTCGGGGGACATTTTTAAACATGCCTCAGGAGTTTAGGAGCACAAGTCTCATTAGCAGTCACTGGAAGTGGTGCTCCTAAATCTCCTAGGTGGTTTGAAATTTATCCCCATAAAGCTTCTCATTTTGTGCACCCAAAACACAGGCATTTAAGCTTTGCCATCAGAATTGGTTGGGAAAAGTCGACGATGGCATCATTCAGATAGTTTTTAAAAGTCCTTTTGTGCAGGAATTTTCCACAGATTGGCTCAAATTTTAAGCAGTGAGGGGATTAGCCACTGGAGCAATGTACTGGGAATGTGATGGATTTTCTGTCACTTCAGGTCTTTAAATCAGGCTAGGTCTAGGATATCGTGGTAAAAGATCTGTTCTCATCCAACAACACGATACTGGCCTCAGTGCAGGAATCTCTAGGTGAGGGTCTCTGGCTTGTGTGGCCCAGAAGCTCAGACATGATGGTTAGAAAGTTCCTTTCTGCCTCATTGATGTATATTAATCTATCAATCTGATCCGCTTTTACCAAGATACCCTTGCAGTAACTGGGACCTGCAGATCTCTCCTAATTGTCAGATCACGTGCAGGGACGTGGCGTGGGTGGAAGTTCAGAAAACATTGCAATAACCTGTAACAGTGATGATAGATAGGAGGGTTACGAGAAGGGATCAGAAAGACAGGATTCGTCCAAACAAAAATGCAACCCCAGCACTGTATTAGGATCGTGACTGATAAACCAAGGAAGGACAGACTCAGAAATCAATTGACCAAACATGGTGTGTCAGAAATCAGGATAATTAGTGAATGAACTAATGAGGGGATTCTCCATTCCCCCTCCCCCACTCATCCTTTTTAGAGCTTCAAAAGGAGACTTTGGGGACCAGAAAGTGTGGAGTGGACTCCTGGGGGAAAAGCCAGCAGGCCTCTGGTTTGCTTCAGAGACTCTGTCCTTCATTGGTGAGCCTGGATCACTAGGCCATCCAGGCCAGCACCCTGACGAGGACACCTGGCCATCACTGCTAGACCAGCAAACACCCTGCTTGATACAGGTGAGCTCCTGCTCTGTCTGCCCTCTCCTCACGTATCGCTTTCCTTTCTCCATTCTCTTCCTCCCCTCGTATCTCTCTCTCTCAGCTGTTCCCGACCCTGCAGCCAGCTGCACAACATGGCGCCAGCGTGACAGGAGGCTCTTTCCAGTAAGGACCAGTGAAGGAGAGGGGCCTAGCCAGACCAGCCAGATGAGGTCCCTGACCAGCGTAGCGAGCCGGGGCAAGAGCAACAGGTATCATGGCCAATCTGTCAGCCCAGAGCCAAAGCCTACATCCATGACTGACCAGCCACCTGGTGTCCTGACAGCATCAACCAAAGCTGTATTTCCCCCATTCATACTGTGCTGTCTCGTCTCCCCCGTTGTGTCTGTCTGCCTTGTCAAGATCAGGAAAGGGAACCGTCATTCACAGGAATCAGCTCAGAGCCCCACCACAGAACTAGTCCTTTCGTCCCCAGTACAAAGGGTATCCCAACGGGACGAGATACTCTAACCAATATCCTCCCTCTGAAAAAGGGGCTTGCAGAGGCTTCGATTAAATTTCTCTTCCTTAATGCTCCATTTCAGTCCCAGAATGATTTGTGCTTTGTTTTCAATCCTTTTTCTCATGTGTAGCCTAATCAATCAATTATTAAACTGTGGCATGGATTTTCTAGTGTGTTGTCATGATTCTGAGCAGGCCACGGTCACTGAACTCACCATGACAGGTTTCAGAGTAGCAGCTGTGTTAGTCTGTATCCGCAAAAAGAAAAGGAGGACTTGTGGCACCTAAGAGACTAACAAATTTATTTGAGCATAAGCTTTCGTGAGCTACAGCTCACTTCATCGGATGCATGTAGTGGAAAATACAGTGGGGAGATTTTATATACACAGAGAACATGAAACAATGGGTGTTACCATACACACTGTAACGAGAGTGATCAGGTAAGGTGAGCTATTACCAACAGGAAAGAGGGGGGGGCGGGGGGGAGGAACCTTTTGCAGTGATAATCAAGGTGGGCCATTTCCAACAGTTGACAAGAATGTGTGAGGAACAGTGGGGCGGAGGGGAGGGAATAGTTTTACTTTGTGAAATGACCCATCCACTCCCAGTCTCTATTCAAGCCTAAGTTAATTGTATCCAGTTTGCAAATTAATTCCAATTCAGCAGTCTCTCGTTGGAGTCTGTTTTTGAAGTTTTTGTGTTGAAGAATTGCAACTTTTAGGTCTGTAATCAAGTGACCAAAGAGATTGAAGTGTTCTCCGACTGGTTTTTGAATGTTATAATTCTTGACATCTGATTTGTGTCCATTTATTCTTTTACGTAGAGGCTGTCCAGTTTGACCAATGTATATGGCAGAGGGGCATTGCTGGCACATGATGGCATATATCACATTGGTAGATGTGCAGGTGAAGGAGCCTCTGATCGTGTGGCTGATGTGATTAGGCCCTATGATGGTGTCCCCTGAATAGATATGTGGACACAGTTGGCAACGGGCTTTGTTGCAAGGATAGAACTCACCATGTGTCCCTGCTGTACAGTGACAGGGCTAGGTTAACACCTTTGACTCTCTGGGCCCATTAATGCCATTGAAATGATCACACCATGCCCCAAACTTTCTGTTCTGGGTTCCTCTCTGCAGCAAGGATCCAGAGAGTCCCTGTTAACTCCTTTGGGGATAAGAACTGTGGGCTGGTGCAAGGCTGGAATGAGTGAAATACTCAGAACTTTTGCGAACTGAATAGATATTTGGTGCACTGAACCCTTGGGGGACATTGGCTTTTCTGTTCCTCTGGGAGCTCGCTGGAGAGATTTTATGGAACCAAAGCTGACATATTATTTGTGTCGCCAGCTTGGGGCTTGGGCAAAGCAGCAGAGACAGAGTGGAAGTTTAAAGAGGGGGCACATACCTAGCCTCGAAGGACACACACAGAGCCTTGCCGGGGGTGGGGGGAACTGGATCTAGATCCTGACTGACAAATAGGGCACCCAACCGCATGCCCCAGAGAGACCCAAATGGCTGGCACTGCCCTAGTGTGTGAGCTCAGCGTGGCCAACCCCAAACGTTCAAAATCACGACTCAGATTCCCCCCAGAAAGCATGAGGCTGCCCCAAAGTCATGCCTTGAGGAAGTGTATAGGGTGGCGTATTTTTTTGGTCTGTCTTCTCAGTTTGAGCTCCCACTGCCGTGTGTGTGTCTGTGTGTGCTCCCTACACACTCTCCCTGACATATCATGAGTAAAGGGAATTTGGCCTCCACACCCGAACTGCGGTCCCATTGCACAACACTGTACAAAGGGCTGCCGGAAAGTGTGGAGCTTCCGGCTTCTCCCCACCCCCACCCCAAATGCCAATCAATTAACTCTGCACCCGCCCAGCCCCACATCTGTCCATCCCCAGCCTATTCGTTGATTAGGTCTCCCCAGCCCCTTATGAATTTTTGTGCCCCCCTCCCACCCTGGCATCTGCCCCGACTCCCAGACCCACATCAATTCTGCCCCACCAGCCCCACATCTGTCCTTCACCCCCAGCCCCACTTCTGCTCCTCCTGCAGCTGTGGAGGGTTCTTCCCCCACGCCTCCCATGGAGGACAACTTCTCTCCCTTCCCTCCAACGGCAGGGGTCAAAACGGCATCTCTGATTACAGAACGGTGAGCGCTTCCCCAAGACACACACTGTGTTAGTGGGCAGGAGGAGGAGATCCCAGGGCATGGACTAACTGGCATGGCTCGGTGACCACTGCAGGTTGTGGGTACAGAGGGGTGTGTTCGGGCATTGAGCGCCAAGTGGTTTTCTCCTCCCACATCATAGTATAGAGAAATGGCAGAGGCCTAATCTCAGCGCCAGCTCGGGGATGTGAATTTGGGATTGTTGCCATCACTGAGGGCACATCACGATTAAAGACAAGACAAGTACGCCATGTGACAAACTGGGTTACCCTGCGGGAGAACCGGACCCCTTTACACAGGATACCTTACTCCACACACTTTAACAGCACAATAATATTGTATACAGCCAGTTGATCCCGACAGCTTATTCTTTGGGGCTCAGACCCGCTGTTTGCCCCCTGTGGTGTCTGGACCCTGATTGTCACAACCCAATTATTAATTATGAATATTTATCACCAGAGAAAAGGAGGGAGGGAACTAATCCAGAACACACGCCATGAACAAGGGTGTAACATTCTATACCTTGGGGGAGAGTCCCAGAACCCCCATACAGTACTCCTCATTTTTATATGAGCGCGGTCTTACATACAAAGCAGGCCTTGTAAGGTATCCCAGTGCGGGCATCGCGCAGGGCATTCCCAGCAGGTCGGAAAACGAACCCACACTGTAAGTGCTGCTGAGCATCCCTGGATTGTTAGCACAGGTAAGCTGTGTGTGCTTTTCTTGCTGAATGAGCGAGAGGTGTCCCTCGGAGCTGGTCTCTTCTTGTGCACTGCGGCCATTCATGAGCAGTGACAGCATTCTGGGCCTGGCAGGTCCCTGTCCAGGTTGGGGCAGACTTTTGAGCGTAAGTTGTGTATTTATCACTTTCCTAACACAAGGCTCATCCTCCCACTTCAGAGAATAAGGAGTGTGATAGAAGTTGGACAGTCTGAACAGGGCTGGCCTTACCATGAGGCAAACTGAGGTGGCCGCCTCAGGTGCCAGACTGTGGGGGGGGCGCCACTAGGACCCAGAGTGTAGAAAATTGTCTGCTGCTGGTGTATCTGTATTCTCTCTGCTCTAGATGCACAGAGAGGGTGGAGTGCTGTGCTGGAGGAAGGAGGGCACAAGAGACATAACAGGCATGTAGGAGAAAAGGTGACAGGGAATAACAGAAAGCAGCAGAGCTACAGGGAGAGAGAGGAGAAGGAGCCTCTTATGTACCTCTCTAGCACCCCAGGAGCCTGGACTGATTAACTCCAGCATCTCAGGGAGCTTCCTGTTTCCTGCTACTTCCCTGAACCCACCTGAGGAGAACAGGCCGTCAGCTGAAGTAGTAGGAGCCAGTTAGGCCCTTAAGACGCTGATATCTTCCCTCACTCAGGCCCTCCTACCAGCCTGCTTATTTGTCCCCTTCAATTGAGTGCCGGGAGCCACTATAGCTGGCCCAGAACAGCAGCCATGAGTGAAAGAAGAAAACGCCCCTCTGGGGCAGCATTCAGCAAAAAGAAAGAAAGCAAAGGAAGCTTTTCTATCTAAGCAGGAAGGAGTTCTCCTGAGATACATAGACACAAATGTTCACGGTGAGCCTTCCGGCCCCAGTGAGGATGTGAGTGGAGAGGAGATGCCTGATCTTCCAGTTAGTCAGAGTGCAGGTGACCTAGCAGCTACTGCAGCATCCATATCTCCATCTCAAATGGATGTAACTATGCACATTCCTGAAGAAAAGTGTAGATCAGAGAAGAGTGTGGTTGAGGCTCAAGAAACAGCTGCTGCTGAGTTTAGTTCCTTAAGTCTAGATGATCCAGGACTGCGGACCCACTTGAGCAGTAGCCTGAGGGACTTCCTTGTACTGCGTGGGCCACAGCAAGTGAAAAACTTCATGTTCCCCAAAGACAATGAAAATAGAAGTTTCCATCCAACACATTACTGGTGTGAAATCCCCAGTGGTGACAAAGTAGAGAGGCCATGGCTTATGTACTCAAAAACCCAGAATGCCGCATACTGTTTTTGTTGCAAACTGCCAGTCTAATGTTCCAGCCACACTGGGTTCTACAGGAACAAAGGACTGGAAAAATCTGGCTAGAAATCTGGCATGCCATGAGAAGGCAGCAAATCACCAGAGAGCATTCCATAGGTGGAAAGAGCTTGAGATGAGATTAAGGTTAAAGGCCATCATAGATGATCAGCAACAAGAGAAGATTGCATTAGAGTCTCTTTACTGGCAAAATGTTCTGAAAAGGTTCATTGCCATTGTGACAATGCTTGCAACCCAAAACCTCGCACTGCGTGGCACTTCAGATCAGCCGTATGTGCCAAACAATGGAAACTTCCTTAAAATTGTGGAGCTGATGGCTGCGTTTGATGCTGTACTCCAGGAGCATCGAAGAAGAGTCACCACCCATGAAATGTACACACACCAGTACCTTGGAAAAACAATTCAAAATGAGACCATACAGTTACTGGCAACAAAAGTCAAACAGAAGATTGGGGCAGATCTGAAGTCAGCAAAATATTACTCTGTTATTCTGCACTGCACACCTGACATCAGCCATACGGAACAAATGATGTTCATGATGCATTTTGTAACAACAACAGAACCTAGTGAAAATGTCCCTGCAGTGGTGACTGTCAGAGAGCATTTTCTAGAATTTATTGACATTGATGATACTACAGGAGTTGGTGTGACAAATGTGCTTCTTAAAAAGCTGGAAGATACGGGAATTGCCATAGCTGACATGAGAGGTCAGGGCTACGATAATGGTGCCAACATGAGAGGAAAGAACAGAGCAGTGCAGACACGGATCTGAGAGTTAAACCCTCAAGGTTTTTTTGCCCCATGCAGTTCTCATTCATTGAACTTGGTGGTCAGTGATGCAGCATCAGCTTCGAGCGAGGCTGCTGAATTTTTTAACATAATTCAAAGCATCGATGTATTTTTCTCTGCATCAACTCATCGATGGCAAATTTTGAATCAACATCTGGGAACATCCTTTCTGACACTGAAACCATTGCATGCCACACGATGGGAAAGTCGAGTGGAGGCAATAAAACCTATCAAACACCAAATTGGGAAGATAGATGATGCCATAGTTGCCATTATGGAGGATAATGCTATGACAGGAACTGTTCATGGGAGAACAGTGGCAGAGGGAAATGGAATCACCAGAAACATAAATAACTTCCAATTTCTGTGTGGTTTAGTGTTGTGGCATGACATACTGTTTGTGTCAAAAATATAAAGGGAAGGGTAAACATCTTTAAAATCCCTCCTGGCCAGAGGAAAAGCCCTTTCACCTGTAAAGGGTTAAGAAGCTAGGATAACCTCGCTGGCACCTGACCAAAATGACTAATGAGGAGACAAGATACTTTCAAAACTGGAGGGGGGGAGAAACAAAGCGTCTGGGTCTGTCTGTGTGATGTTTTTGCCGGGGACAGAACAGAAATGGAGTCTTAGAACTTAGTAAGTAATCTAGCTAGATATGCGTTAGATTATGATTTCTTTAAATGGCTGGAGAAAATAAGCTGTGCTGAATGGAATGGATATTCCTGTCTTTGTGTCTTTTTGTAACTTAAGGTTTTGCCTGGAGGGATTCTTTATGTTTTGAATCTAATTACCCTGTAAGGTATTTACCATCCTGATTTTACAGAGATGATTCTTTTTACTTATTCTTCTATTAAAATTCTTCTTGTAAGAAACTGAATGCTTTCTTCATTGTTCTTAAGATCCAAAGTTTTGGGTCTGTGGTCACCTATGCAAATTGGTGAGGATTTTTATCAAACCTTCCCCAGGAAGGGGGGTGCAAGGTTTTGGTGAGGTTTTTGTGGGGAAAGACGTGTCCAAACAGTTTTTTCCCAATAATAAACCCAGTTAGACATTTGGTGGTGGCAGCAAAAGTCCAAGGGCAAAAGGTAAAATAGTTTGTACCTTGGGGAAGTTTTAACCTAAGCTGGTAAAAGTAAGCTTAGGAGATTTTCATGCAGGTCCCCACATCTGTACCCTAGAGTTCAGAGTGGGGAAGGAACCTTGACAATTTGAAATAAATGTTGTAAGCAAGAGACTCCAAGGTGTTGATCTTGATATATCTGGAGCAATGGAACAACTGGACAAAGCAAAGTCATACCTACAATCTTACCGGTCAGATGAGGGATTTCAAAACGTTCTGAAGAGTCCACAGAAGTTGGCAGAGGAACTTCACTCTGAAGCTATTTTCCCACCCATTCAAGAATACAAGAGTCACCGAAGAAGAAGACATTTTGATTATGAGGCATGAGATAATCCCATAAGAGACCCCAAACAACAATTCAAAGTTGAATTCTTTAACCAGGTGCTAGATTGTGCAATACAGTCAGTTGAAGAACATTTCATGCAGCTCAAGGAACACAGCAGTATATTTGGGATGTTGTATGATATTCCAAAACTCCTCACTATACCTGAAGAAGACCTACGCCAGCAATGCAGGGCACTAGAGACAGTGTTGACACATAATGACATGTGCAATATTGATGCAAGTGATTTAGGTGATGAACTGAAAGCCCTTTCAAGATACATTTCAGCAGGATCAACTCCAAAGGCTGTTTTGGAATATATGTGCACAAATAAGATGACCACCCTCTTTCCAAATGCTTTTGTTGCTCTGTGCATACTTCTAACACTTCCTGTAACAGTTGCCAGTGGAGAATGCAGCTTCTCCTAGCTGAAATTAATAAAAACACACCTATGCTCCGCAATGACAGAGGAGAGGCTGGTCGGCCTTGCAACCAGCTCAATAGAGCATGAGCTGGCCCAGACTGTGGACCTTCAGCAGGAAGCAGTTCAAATCTTTGCAACCAGGAAGGCATGGAAAGCACCACTTTGACTATTCAAACATATAAAAATGCCTGTGTTTACTATGCAGACAAGAAAAGTTACATTTGCCATTCAGGCATTTGAAAGTTAAGTGTTACTTAAAATTTTCGAACAAGGCATTTTAAGTTGCTAGTTCTCCTTTATTGGGGTAGGTAGCAGAGCAGTACCATGAGAGGAGTAGAACAGGAAGAAGGCAGAATTGAGACCTTTCAAAGTTTTGGCCCAGGTGAGGGGCATGGGGCCGTCATTTGAGCTCCCCCGCTCAGGTGCCAAAATGTTGTGGGCCGGCCCTGGGTCTGAAGCAGGGGGGAGCTGGAGCCCAGGGGCTCAGCCTTGGAGGCATTGAGGCCATTTGGCCCACCATGAAGGAAAAATGAGATCACTTCAGGGTCTGACACACTGAAGGGGTTCCTCCTAGGGATGGCTTAAAAGCTAGGGTGTTGTATCAATTCTGTGGATCTGGGACAGGTGTCTATGAAGGAGAATTCATGGATGGATTTATAACATTCTCCTGGCTTCACATAATGTCTCAGGCTCATTCTACAAAAAGAGCTGCTTACTTAAGCAAAAAAGACCTCAGCCCAGGCCTACTCGGTAGACTTCTGCTGTTGCTCAGGGGTATGAAGAGGTGTGGTCCCTGAGCGACAGAGCTGTGCAGGCAGAAGTCTGTAGTCCAGATGCAGCTACGCCAGCAAGACTGATGAGCTTGTTTCATCTGGGGGGCTAGGATGCGCTACACCGGTTAAAGTATAAATGGCTGTTTGCCAGTAGGGTGTACCGGGAAAGCTATACCAGCACCGTGCTCCTAGCGTAGACGTTGCTTCAGCTGTCCAGACCCTCTGAGTGCAGGCAAACATCAAACAAGGCTGACAGATTTTTGCCAGACTTTTCACATCCTTTTCATTGTTTGATATCACACGAGTCCAAATCATTCCTACCACTTTCCGCTCTGTTTGTTTGCTCGTCCCTCAGAGCAGAGGTAGATTTGCTACTGAAAGGTTTTATGAATCGCTTTCAACCGTGGAGGGGCTTTTCCATTGTGAATATTTCCTTTTTCACAACCAGACCACGGCTCTGTACCGAGACTGAGTTTTTAGCAGCTTCAGCACAATATTCCAAGCAGCGAATGGAATGAGTTTCAAGTTCTTTCCCTGAGGACTGGCTGCTGGGAAATTTGTCATGATAGAAGAGTATTCAGATGGGCTTCCGCTCTCCCTGCGCCCACGCTGAATCATAGAATCATAGAATATCAGGGTTGGAAGGGACCTCAGGAGGTCATCTAGTCCAACCCCCTGCTCAAAAGCAGGACCCATACCCAATTAAATCATCCCAGCCAGGGCTTTGTCAAGCCTGACCTTAAAAACTTCTAAGGAAGGAGATTCCACCACCTCCCTAGGCAACGCATTCCAGTGTTTCACCACCCTCCTAGTGAAAAAGTTTTTCCTAATATCCAACCTAAACCTCCCCCACTGCAACTTGAAACCCTCGCCGAATGTCGTTCTCACACACACTCACACAGGCAGCTTTGGGGACTTAGAAATTTTACTGGCTGGGACAAACCCAATGGCTCCTGTTCTGATGGAATATTTCTCACGATATTTGGGGGTCTTTCTTTAAGCCCCTATTCTTGGAGGTCTTGTAATTACAGGGGAATCTCAGCTTTCATTTTTTAAAGAAAAGTAAGAGCTGGTGTACACCCAGTCCTTGCCCTGGGAAACTACGTCATTCACAGGGGTGATTTTATATGATATAGTTAAATCAATACAATCTCTACTGAGGACATAGTTGAATCAGGACAGAGGTATCCTATGCCAGTATGGATTATTCCCCTTCCTTTGCAGAAATATATTATACTGGCATAAGCACCTTTAGATCTAAGGCTATGTCTACACCAGGGATCAGCAACATTTGGCACGCGGCCCATCCGGGAAATCCAGTCGCTGGCTGGGCCAGTTTGTTTACCTGCCGCTCCCACTGGCCGTGGTTCACTGTTCCAGCCAATGGGGGCTGCAGGAAGCAGCGCGGGACGTGGAGGAGGGAAGGGTGTGGGAGCGGTCTGGGCCCTGCCTGCATTCTCACTCTTGTTCTGGGAGTGCCAGTAAGTGCATAGTGGTTCCCAACACCCTGAGGGTGCCGCAGTGTAGACAGGACTGACCCAGCTCCCATCTGAGACCTGAGCTGCACCACCCCAGGGGGGTCTTCAGAACCCTGCATGACTTGAGGGAAGGGGAATGTGGATCAGAACTGGGTTCTACTGCAAACCCCATTCAGGTGTTAGCCGGGCCAGAGTCGTTCTGTCCAGGGATCAGATTCTGAGGCTGGTGGTTTGATGGTGCAAACAGGCCCACAGACGGGGAGGGGTGAGGGAGAACAGGCCACTGATGGGGAAACAGGATTGCCAACCCAACTGTTCAACAATCATGAATCAGGCTCAACAAAACCCAGAAGACTGGCTTTAAAATCATGAGATTATGTAAGGACAACAGCTTTGGGGTTCATTTTATTTCCCTTCTGCTTTTTGAGCCTTTAGGGTGCACTGGGGGTCACATTTTGAAGCTTCCTCCACAGCCATGAGGGCAAGAAAGTTCTTTTTCTTTGAGAATGAAGGCTGAAATCATCACCTCTTCACTTGACTCCAGTAGCTGGGGCTTTAAGGAAAACAACCATTATCACGAGCGTTGGCAACACTGGGGAAGGGGCAGTGACCAGCAACGGGGGGCAGCCAACTAGCAGAGAGAAAGAGAGAGAATGGGACAGAGATAAGGGAGTTACAATGGGGTCGTGCAACATAGAAATGCCAGGGACAAGAAGTTTTCAACCCCCCACTCCTTCACCCCAGGTCTGATTTCTCTGTAGCAGGAGACATGGTGGCTGCTGGGGGAGACAGGGCTTTTGCTGGCAGATGGGCCCCTCTGCCTCAGTGATTTCTCCCGCCCTACCATCTCAGACCCCCTCACTGCAAGGAGCCCAAACTTCAGTTTTGCCCTGCACCCACTACCCAATGTTGTTTAAAAGGGGTTAAAAGTGAGGCATATGTGTCTCGTGTTGCAAATGTTTCAGATCCCATTCTTTCTAAATAAGTGGGAATGACAGTCAGAGAAACGCTCCCACCCAGCCGGGGCTGAACAGAGGAAACCGTGAGCATGGGGACCAATGGCAACTAGCCACTCGCCAAGTCACTACAGCCCCTCAGCATGTGCTTCACGCCCATTTAGGGTGACCAAATGTCCCGATTTTATAGGGACAGTCCCAGTATTTGGGGCTTTATCTTATATAGGCGCCTATTACCTCCCACCCCTGTCCCGATTTTTCACACTTGCTGTCTGATCACCCTAGGCCCATTGAACTGAATTCACCCCCATTACACACAAGGACCAGCGTGACAGAGACCTTTATCTACCCCTGACAGGGTCCTACTCAGCATTGCCTGGTGGTGGTGATGGGGTGAACTGGGGGATTTCCAGGTCCTGTCAGGGCTATTAACTACCTTATCAGACTCCCAAAGAAAAGGCAAACCCAGGAGCCCAGTGAGTGCGATGGGGGCCAGTGAGCGGCAGGTATGTCCCGGCATTTCCTGGCCCGGGGGAATCTCCGCCCATGGAGGGGAGCAAAATGGCCACAGGGGCAGTGCGGGGGCAGGAGTGAGAGCGCCGGGACCCTGCTGTATGGGCTGCTCTGCGCTGCAGACTCAGCCGCACTGGGGGGGACCTGGTCCCAGCGCGATGGAGGGAGGGGTGGGAAGAGCTGGGGAAGGGGTTTCAGTAGCTGGACTAGGGGAAGGGGAGTGAGAGCCCAGCCCCAGGGCTTGTGTGAGCAATGGGCCCACTTTTCACCCCTGGCCACACAAACACACACCTCCTCACCTCTGCCTTGGACCCTGCTCCTCCAGCCTCCACCCTCCTTCCCGCCCCTCCTCAAACCTTCTTCTCTAGGGAACACTCAGCCCTTCCCTCTGTGCCCGGAGCATTTAAACACGGGTCAGTGCCCAGGGCTGTGCAGTGCATGAGCTCCCTGGGCAGGGCCATGTCTGTGGGGCTGTCTGGGCTGCAGCCAGTGATATTAAGAATCACAGTAATCCTGCCGGCAGCGCAAAAGTCTGTGAGCTCGCACATGGTGGGAACCACAGTTCTAGTTGGCCTGTCCAGGGCTCTCTCTACACATGGTGGGAACCGCAGCCCTGCTCATGGGTCCCAGGCAGAGCAAAGGGGGAATAAAAGGCAGGAAGAGGCAGAACCCCAGAGAGGGGATGAGAAAAGGGCTCCCAGCATCGCCGAGCACAGAGCGTGCAGTGAACGAGAGGCAGGAATTCAGATTCTTTCCCTACATATTACTCACTCAGACACGGAGCACAGTGCTCCTGGACTTATTCGTTATTCCAAGGGTTTTTCCAAATAAACCTGGAAACAATCTGAATGTGGGAACCGTTTCTGACTGACCCTTGTCACAAGCTGTAATTCCTGGTCCCTGATTGTCTGAGTGTAACTCTTAGAAATGAGGTTTACAGGCCATGACCCCCATGGGGGGGACAGGTCGATGACAATGGGCTGGGTGCCTATGTAACCCCCACACACCTGCTGGGTGTGGGGTTCTGGCCCATCTAGGGGCACCGAGACCACTGAGAGACTACCTGCTTTCAACTACCTGAGAGGTGGTTCCAGAGAGCATGGTTCTAGACTATTCTCAGTGGTAGAAGAGGACAGGACAAGGGGTAATGGTCTCAAGTTGCAGTGGGGGAGGTTTAGGTTGGATATTAGGAAAAACTTTTTCACTAGGAGGGTGGTGAAACACTGGAATCCGTTACCTAGGGAGGTGGCGGAATCTCCTTCCTTAGAAGTTTTTAAGGTCAGGCTTGACAAAGCCCTGGCTGGGATGATTTAATTGGGGATTGGTCCTGCTTTGAGCAGGGGGTTGGACTAGATGACCTCCTGAGGTCCCTTCCAACCCTGATATTCTATGATTCTATGAGACAGAGGTAAAATGAGTCTGCTCTATGTTTAGCCTTAGCTAACGGCCAGTTGGCTTTTAGCTCATGTGGCAGAGGCTCCGGCCCTAAGCTCCAGAGGCCCCAGGTTCTATCCCGCCCACTGACGACCGTGTGATACCTACATCAAGGTTCTGCATCCCCGAGGGCTGAGCCCCGTCTCCTGGCCCAGGGAAGATGGGAAAACACCAAGACCCTTAGGCACTGGCCTGGGGCCCCTTCTGGTGACACAGGCTAGTTCCTTGCTGGCTCTATTGCTCTCCGGATGGAGCCCTGGAGGAACCAACCTCGTGTGACTCCAGTGTGATTCCTGTTCTCGTCTCCCCAGGACTCCAGACTCAGCCAGATGCCAGTGCGGGTGAGGCGGGACCAGGCCCTGGAACTTAATATCTCAGGAGATACAAGCAGGGGATTTGTAAAGGGGAGGGGCCCAGCTGTGGTATTTTGGGGTCGGGCCTGGGGGACAGCAAGGCAATAGGGGGAATTCAGAGAAGTGGTTGCAGCAGCCCCAGCAATAGGTGACCAAGGTGGGACTGTGGCAAATCTTTTTATCCCTAGGGGGGCTGGAAGAAATTGGAACTGGATAGGAGGTGTCTGAGACAGCAGGGGAAGGGCTGGCAGGATGTGGGGAGAAGGGCAGAGAGGAGCTAGGTGGGAGGTAAGGAATCTGGATCTGAATCCCAAGGGCTGCATGGCTGGAATGAACAATCCCGGCTCCTCTCATAGATGGGTTGGGGACTGAAGAAACAGATTCCAGATGTGTCTGTGTCTGCAGGTTTCCTTCACCAGAACGAAGCATAAAGAGAAATAACAGGAGTGGCTGGATGATGGTTCTGAGAGAAGGACGACCCGGAGTAGAGGGGGCAAAACGTCACCTGAAACGGGCCCCATGTGTCAAAGAATAACTCCATTCGTTGAACCCTGTGACCAGCGTGTTATCACGCAGGAGCCTCACTGAGCGCTGCCCTGTATTTGGAGAAAGGCATCACCAGCCATGTGCACGTCATTTATAGGCATCCTAAGGAGTTTCATCAGGCTGATTCCAAGGAAGACAAATTAACTATCGCTGGGGATTGTTTTCTATAGTGAGGGACTGAAAAGAAAGGGAACAGTAACTGTGTTTTATTTAAATGTCCAAAGTACCTCTCCATCCATTTATATAATCCAGATCCTGTTTTTCAAACACACACACACAGGACACCACATGCCCAATGCCAATTGCAGAGAATTACTGTAGAACTGTGCCCTCATTGCTCTTGACATTTCTTCAGGAGGCAAAACCCCGGCCATTCGTTAATTTCCCTTTGAGTTCACTGCACTCTGCTGGCATCTTAACCAAAGGTTACAACCGCGAGAGAACGCGTTAGGGCTCTGGCTGAACTCCCTGAGCTGAATGCCTGTCTCTCTCCAAGCCGCTGGCAGCTGCAGGGGCTGCCAGATCCCTTTAGACTGGAACGATGAGCCATCTGCAGCTGGGCAAATGCTGTCTTATCTTCTCTGGGTGTTGGCTGTGGCTGCTGCTCCTCTTTGCAAGGAGGAGCTGTGCTCTGCTAGTGCAACAAGTTCTCCAGTCTCAGCGCTCTCACCATCACTCACTGATTCACACACTCAGTCCCTGGGTTCCCATCCCCCTGTGCTCAAACTTAGGCTCTTCCCCGCCCAACACCCATCTCTCCTAGTCCCTAAACACTGGATCGCTCCAGGTGCCTGGAGGTCTTTGTGAATAAAGGGCACAAAAGGTTCCTCGGATACCCAGTCCATAGGACACTGGCTGGGGAACCAGGCAAGATGGGGGAGAAGATTCCAGCTGAGGCAGGGAATCCCAGCAGCTGGGAAGGTGGACGGGCTGATTGGGCCTTTTCCTTTGCTGACCCAGGCAGAGCCAGAGGAGGGCTGCTGTCTCCTAACAGCAGAGATGGGTAACCAGACTCTGAAAAGTCAAACGGTGACGACATTTGTGGAATCAGCAAATATATTAACTGTCCAAAACCTTAGTTAATGCAGAGCTAAGGTTGCCCGGTGCTGCCTTGTGCCCTTCCACAATGTGGAGAGTGGCTAAACTTACACCTCTAAAATCCAAGAAATTAAGGTAAATGTCATTCCCACTGTGCAACCTTAACTCTGCCAGTGAAAGCCATGTCCCCCAGGGAATCCTCAGGGCAAGGGTGAAGCCATGGGAACATGGGAACATTTTGTCGTTCTGGGGTGGTTTGTGTGGGGCACGCTCAGTTTTTGAGTGTAAGTGAGAGCTGCTCACTGTGCCTGACCTACCCCAGAGTCTTCCCTTAGCAACAGAAGGTGGCCGAATTTGTCCTACACTGCTCATCAGTGCTCTGTTCCTGAAGTGTTCTGTCACATCTGCAAAGGTAGAGAGCAAATGTGTGTTATCGGTATGTTGGGACTTCACTCAAAGAGGGCAGAGTTAAGGTTATGTTGTGGGGGTAGCATTTACTCTAATGTAATATTTCCTGCTTTTCATGGGGGTTAAGTTTGCACAGGGTTTCAGAGCAATCTGAATGGTAAAAGCAGCTCCTTACTGGGAGGCTGTATCTGAGGAACCCCGAGACCAAACGACCACAACCTCCCACCACTAGCTCTGCCCCCGGCCCAGATGAGGCACGGCAATTTTCAAGACAATCCAAGTCCACATGTGGGTTTTAGAGCACGCAGGAAAACTGGCAGTTAAAAAGGAAGCTAGTCTCAACTTTAACTGCAACTGCTCCGGTCTAACCCACTTCAGCCAGCCCTCATCAGGGCACTTATTCACTTTCTCCCCAGTGCGTTCTCAGATGTCTACTGCGGGTTGATTTCTGACTGAAGCTTTTCCCGCACTTGAGGCACTTATAGGGTCTCTCCCCAGTGTGAACTTTTTGGTGCCTGGTAAGGTTTGAGCGCCGACTGAAGCTTTCTCCACACTTCAGGCAGGTATAGGGTTTCTCTCCTGTGTGAGTTGTCTGATGCCTAATAAGACCAGTCCTATCACGGAAGTTCTCCCCACACTCAGGGCACTTATGAGGTTTAGATCTCTCTCCGGTGTGGATTCTCTCATGTCTAAGAAAGGATGACCAGTTACAGAAGGTTTCCCCACACTGAGAGCATATGAAGGTTTTTGCTTCTGTGTGGACTCTCTGGTGGCCAATAAGGTGTGATCTCTCACCGAAGCTTTTCCCGCAGTCAGGGCACTTATAGGGTTTTTCTCTCGTGTGGATTTTCTGATGTTTTTTCAGGGTTGGGATGCCAATAAAGCTCTTCCCACACTGAAGACATTTATGAGGTCTTTCTCCTGTGTGGGTTCTGCGATGTATAATAAGGTATAAACTCCGACTGAAGCTTTTCCCACACTCTGTGCATGTGTTTTTCCTCTCCCCTTTGGAGGATCTCTGGTGCATCATGTTTTTACTAAGATTCTTCGAACCACCGTCACGTTGAGTGGATTTACCCGCGTTCTTCCCTGGCTGGTTTCCCTGCTGTCTCTCTGGCCTGCACTGAGACCCACCGGCTTTTCCGTGCTCTGGACTCCAGGACACAGTCCCTTCAGATCTACCCAATAACGTCCCGTGAGTTTCAACTTGCTCAGGATCTTCCTGCTGAGGGTTCTCTTCCACATTCTCACTCACCATTCCCTCACCTGCTGGGACAGAGAGAGAAAGAGAATCTAAACATGAGTCATTCCCTGCGCTGGAGGAGGAAAGGAGAGAAACAAACCCAAATAGCACTGGAGAATCTGAAAAATCAGGAACAAAATCCTCCCCAAACTTTTCCCAAGGGAGAGAGAGAAAGGGACAAATCTGGACACCACATCCCATCTGAAAAATCAGAGGTAGTGAGGGCAGGAGAGAGGGCGCTACTGCCAAGTGTCTAGAGTTCTAGGAACAACTCTGACCTGGCTAAGATGAAGCAGACCCTGGGGGGCTTTAGAAGTAGGGTTGCCAACTTTCTAACTGCAGAAAATCGAACACCCTTGCCCCGCCCCCTGCCCTAAGTCTCCACCTCTGCTCACTCCACCCCCTTCCCTCCATCACTCGCTCTCTCCCACCTTCATTCACTCGCTCATTTTCACTGCAAGGTCCGAGCAGGCACCAGTAGAAGGCGAGGAGCTGCAATAGTTTGAATGTGGGAGACGGAACGTGTGACTCACATAGCCTTCGCCTCACCAGGGAGAGATTTTAAACACTACTTTTTAACTGCGTCTGCAATGCAACGAAGATACAAACAAAATAAAACAAAACCAGGTTTAATGAGCGTGGCCAGTGAAGTGACTTACGTTCATACTTCTGCTCTTGTCTCGCTGCCACCACAAGCTCCTTCGCTGCTTTTGTCTTCAAAAATCCAGCAAACTCGGCACACGTCATTGTGTAGTTGAAGTGCACGAATAGCTCAGCTTTCACCGCGCCCACACGGAGCCGATTCCTTTCGTCAGTCCTCAAGTTCTTCATAACACTGAAAACGCGTTCCACAAAGGCGTTGGTGGGTGGTACAGCAAGCACATGCTGCACAATTTTAAGTAAGTTCGGGGCCTCCCAGCGCTTAAAGAATTCTACCCACACCTCGGAGACACTGATTCGACGGCGGCGCTCTTGTTGCTGGGGGGACAATGGCAATTCAGCATCATTTGTCAAACTCTTTAGGGCTGGTAGCGCATCATTCAGTGAGCACATTTCTGTAAATAGTTCATCTCCGTCTACTTGAATGTCCCAGTTTGCAGTCAAAGCACACAGTTTGTCTAGCTCAAGAGGTCCGTCTAGATTGAGCGGTGCACACAGCAGATAGAAAGAGTTTTCGCTGAAATCAAACCACTTTTCTAGGTACTGCAGCATGCGTGTGTAAGCCCGTTGGGCATCTCCAACAAATTTATTCTGCTCATTAGGCGGCAGTTTCTTCAAGAACTGTGTCGCCTTGTACCCATAGAAGCCTTGCTCTTGTCGATTCTGAATCTCTCTTCTCAGCCTGTTGAATACGCCATACAGTTCAGTTACCTGAATGTAATCACTTTCAAGAACCTTTACGGTGTTGTTAAATTGGCTCAGAATGTTGTGCACAAAGTAGACGTACAGCTCGGGAAGTGTAACAATGTCATCATCGGATACTGCATCCTCCTGCTCAGAGAGAAAGGCCCATATTGCGCAGCTCACTTTTTCCTCTCCTTTCTTCACAAAGTAAGATTTGAGGGCAGGCCAATGCTTCAGTATCCTGTCTACGGCAGTGAAAAGGGTCAAAAAATGTGTAGGTACATGGCGTAAGATTTCCGAATAGTCTGTCTCCAGGAAGTCAAAGAACTCTTTAAGCTCACTAATGTTCTTTGCACTGGACGAGAATTCACTGAAAACCTTGATGACCAAGTTCTCTACATCATAAGAGAGCATTTTCAAGCCATGTTTTGCTGTGTTGTGCACTATGTGAGTGCTGCAATGCCCTGGCACAAGGTTTGGTAAATCCAACATTTGTTTTAGGTGCACCAAAACAGACTTGTGCTTTCCAAAATTGACAGATGCGTTGTCTGCTCCATATGCCACAATTTTATTATGTATCAGACCAGCATTTTGAAGACAACTTCTTACGTTGTTTGCGATTGCCTCTGAGGTCTCATCTGCATCCTCGAAAAAGTCTAGGATACATGTGCAGCTTCCCTTATCTTTATTAAAGTAGTGGAGGGCAACTGGGAATAATTTTGTGTTCCCTTTATTCCAAGCATCTGTCACTATTGAGAACGATGCTGATCCAATGTCTTGCACAGCCAGTTTTAATGAATGAGGGGCTAATACATTCTCAATCAAAGCCTCCGCTTTTCTCCTTCCACAGTGAATTTTGGAAGCTATCTTGGAATCAGTGAAAATGGAGGGGTACAGTTTATTTCCACAGTCTTGAGAATGGTAGTTGTGGTGGTGTTTAACTCCATGGTATGTTAAGAGCAATTCAGCCGTGCACACCTGTTCTTCTTCGGAGGTATCAGGCAATACGAAGAATTTATCGATTATATTGGACTGGACTTGTGCTCGTACTTTGATTTCGTGACCCGCTGTCTCTGCATGATGCTGGATAGCTTTTACAGAATCAAACTGAATCTTGAATTGAACACGACAAATAGAACAGTATCCCGACTCTTCACTTGCCTTTGAAAGCCAATTCTGATACTCTGGGAGTTGCAACCACTCGTCTTTAAAAGAGCACAGCCTTCGAATCCTTTTCTGTTCGGGTTCCGCCATTTCACCTCGCACTAGTGTGACTGCAGCACAATTTAGCTGATAGATAAAACAGTGTTGACTGTGGATGGGGAAACGCTAACTACATTACTGACCGTTGATGCCGGCTGGCTTAGCTCTTTAAAGGCTAGTTGATCCCTACTGCTTCTGATTGTAGACTGAAAAAGTTATTCAAAGATTCAATCAAATATATTGTTTTGACAGATATATTATGCTAATTTCAGGTTTTACCTTTTACAGCACACTAGAAAACTATAGAAAATTATGGTAACCGGACTTATGGTGTCCGGTCAATACTTCTGATTGCACAGGTCCCCTTAAAACTGGACTTTTTCTATTCTATTCTATTCTATTCTATTATATTAGCCTCTATAATTTGTCATAAGCTATTTTCTGTTTTCAGTGGAGCTAAAGTTAACACAGGTGTTTTGACCAGCGTGTGTAACATCCGGTTCTGCAAAGACCTCTCTATATTTGCATCAGTTCAATTAGCACCACCCTGCGAACAGCATGAAACTGCAGCCGGCACATCAAACAGAAAACGGCATGCTTACAGTGTCACCATTTTTCATGGTTAGTACAGTTTTATTAAGCCATGACAAAATGATGTGAGAGCTATAAGATAACAATATCATTTACTTTGGATACCAGCTGCTCTCAAGATTCACAAAACAAGGCACTAACCTGTTGATATATTAACTCAACTGTATTAAGATAATAGAGTCAGAATTTTGTTTTAACCTTTAAGACAATAAAAAACCCACCCAGAAGAGAGCAGGGCATAGTTTGAAAAATATCTATCTGCCATATACATGTAAGACGGGGATATTCAATGGTCATCATCCTGTCCTGACGCTTACATTGTCACCTCATCTCAAAATATCGCCATATTGGTGATGGGCAGTTGCAATGGGATGCTATTTTTATGGGTGCCAAGTAACCTTGAGACTTGTGGCCATACCAAAAATGGTGGTTTACTTGCACAATCTGGAGTGAAGGCAACCCTTAATTTATAGGATTTGGACCCTCTGCTAGAATAGTGGTTATTGCTAAATGCTGTACAAAAGAAGAGGACACCGGTTAACTGGAGAAAATGTATGTAATAACTAACACCCCCCCACACACACCCCAAAAGCCATGTTTTAAAGGTTTTATATACATATAGATAAAGGAAAACAACAGTACATTACATGTAAAATTGGTTATAAATGGCCCTAGGTAGATTTCAGTAACATCAAACTGCATTCTGCTAGCTAATTATCATTACGATTAAACATCCACCTTAGTGCAAAATACTGGGTAGACGCTTTAGGACTCAGACTAATCAAAAAGCAAGATTAATCGCTGATGCAGCTCACCTTTTCCATAACTCAGTCGATACAAAGCTGCTACTCACTGCTTTTTACCACCGAGTAATTTATATTGGAAAAAACAAAAGGATCTGAAATACTGGATTAATTACATTCCTATTACGTGGGGACCAGCCAAAAGTCTCACCATTCCAGTGCAAAAATACTAGCTGTATAGAGGACAAAGAATTAGATTAAATCCAGTGATATATCTTCTAGGTTATATCTTTTATAAAAAGTGCTACATGGTTCCACCTTAAGTGCTCGACACATTGAAGTAATGTTGTAAACATTATTTATTTGTATGACAGTAGCACTTACACCAGACAATTGCGCTAAGCAACGTACATATCTGTAACATACGGTCCCTGCCCCAAAGGCGTTACCGTCTACATATGAGACAAAAGGTGGATCTAGCGAACAGACAGGGGGAGCAACGGCAGTGCAAGCTTCTCTGTGTTGCCCTCACCAACGTGCCTCAGCTGTGCGGTGGAGCCTCCCAGCCATGAGGTATCTTGTTGCTCTTGATTCCCACTTCTGTCTCTTTGCTGGGAGTGCCAGTTGTAACACAAATGTGGGACTGAACCTAGGGCGTGATGCTGCAAGCCCTTGTTCATCCGAATATTCTTATGGAACCGAATGGGACTAATTACTGGCCTACAGCTGGATTCACACCCTTGACCTGAAGAGGAAAGGGTCTGGCTCCCGTTAACCAGTACTCTGAGCCTCCTAATCTCCCAGCCCTTCATTGTTGGGAGACTGTTCTCCACACTAACAGATAAGGCTACATTTTAGTCCTGGGTATTTTTAGTAAAAGTCATGGACAGGTCACGGGCAGTAAACAAACATTCACAGCCCCTGGCCTGTCCATGACAGTAACATTCCAACATGGCCCCAAACGAACTGACAACAGGGGCCCTTGGAAAAAATTCCATCCCAAGGAAATAAAAATTCTCAAAAAAGGAGGAGAAGGGTTCAGCAGGTCGACCTCAGGGGGATAAAAACTGCTGGTGACCCCGAGTCCCCCAAGCCTATTTCTCACAGCCACTGGAGCTCCCCTACAGAACAAAACTGAATTAGCTGGAATTACTTACCAGCTTCTAAACAGCTCACAAGAATGAACTAGCATACAAGGTAATTAGCTGTACCACAAGGCCATATTACTCACTCACCCATCCTTAGCATGTTCTCTGCTCTGCCACCTGGTTATCAAGTACCCCTCTGCCTGCTGCCACCTCCTCCCAGACAAGGGTTCATATTTAGCTCCTGAGTTGGGAGTTAGACACTATCATATCTTGTGTGGGCAAGGTTTTCCTTATAAAAGAGCTTTCCCTTTACCAAGAGTCCTCAAAAAGAATTTTAGAAATTAAACATATAAGTCCTAGTTCTGTCAGAATATGTACTTCAGCAGGGTTGTTATTAAAGATCATGTATATTTTCTTAATCATGTATGATTGCACGTTAATGTCTCTTTTGGTGCTAAAAACAACTTTTTGAACATTAATTTTACTTACATTTGCTGTTTCAAATTTAGAAGCGGAAACAGAAATCCTGAATGATTCCGCCTGAATTGTTCTGTTCTTTGAGCTGGACTGCTCCACTCTGTAGCTATGTTTCTTTGTCTGTGTCACCCATCACAGTAGCATCTAAGCACATAAATACTAAATTACAGGACTTTTATAATCTCACTGTGATTTTTACTTTGTAATATCACTCATAAATACATGGCAATTTCAGCAATGGTGGGACTTTTCCAAATCCTTGATTGGATTTAAAGTTTGGACATGTTTTTAATTATATGGCCTGAACACTAAAGGGAAATCTCAGGAAGGAATATCAGATACTGTGGTGGCTAGAGCAAACAGGGCCCTTAACACCAAAGGACAGAACATCTGGGAACTATTAAACTTGCTTTTCATTCCAGCAGCTACAGGACCTTCATTAATTTCTTGTGTACTGTAGTTCATTTGGGAAGTTTTGCAGCTTTAACAAACAGGTTTGACACTTGTTTAATTCTCATCCCCAACCTCTAGCTTGCTCCCTGGCCTGCAGAGGTTAGCAAACACAGTGGGGGTGGCAAGGGTTAGCCCGTAGCACTGCTATAGGCCACAGACCCAGGCAAGGCCAGGCCACTGCCCCAGGGCCCAGGATTGGCAAGAGCCAGAGGTCCGAGACCAGAAGGGCCCCACTGGTGAGCTGGGAAGAGGCTGAGGCACGCAGCACCGACAGGATGTGGGGCCCTACAGGGGAGGATGTGCAGGAGTCCCTGAAGGCCACAGGGCCCCGAGAGGGGCTCTCACATCTGCCTCCCCTCCAGCAGCCCCATTCCCAGAGCCCCTTGCAGCACTCCGAGATGGGGATACCTTGAGCTCCTGGGTGCTGGCGACGGGGAGACAGAGGGCAGGGTCACCTCCAGGGCATGGACCGCAGCTCAAGCCTCGGCCAATGGGAGCTGCTGCTGTGTGGGGGCAGCACGTGGAGCCCCCCTGGCCACCCCTCTGCCTGAGAGTAGGACATGCTGGCCATTTCCCGGGAGCTGCGCGGAGCTGAGCAGGAAGCCTGCCCAGCCCTGCTGCACCTCACCAACAGGCCCTTAACGGCCGGTCAGCAGTGCTGTCAGCCACCAGGGTCCCTTTTCAACTGGTTGTTCTCGTTGAAAACCGGACACCTGGCAACCCTATTTAGAAGGCGCTGGTGGGAATTACAGCTTCGCTTGCTGGTACTTAACTGTGTCAAGTGATTTGATTCCTCACCCTCTCAGCAGCTCCCTTTCCTTTCCCTGGCTTTTCACCCCATTCCAACCAGGAAACCACATCAACCCTGGAAATCCTGCTCAGGGGAAAGAGAACAAGCGAGACCTGATGATTCTGCGGAATATTTCTCACAAAGCATGTTCCGTGATTTTAAACCTGAGCCCGTTATAAAGCAGTACAATCCTAAAAACACTCAGCAGTATGTCTTTGTCAGTCACATTTCTTTCCAAATACAGACAAATTCCTTCAGTTCAAAAGGTGTATGTATGCGAGGGGAGGGGGATCTGAGAACATGTTATATAAATATTTTTAAAATAGCGGGAACGGGGGCAAGGTGTGAGGAGCTTTGTTTTTTTTAATCAAACTTTGAGGATGAGATGGAAAATGGCAAAATCTGAGGAGATTTGATATTAATAGTCGATAACTGGAGAAAAATGTGAGGGGATTTTATATCCGTATTCAGTAACTAGGGAGAAAAGAGGCGACTCAAGGGGAATTTAGATCTGTACTCAGAATTGAAGAATTCAGTAAGTAATAGATAAGATGGTAAGAAAATTGCTTTGTTGCAGAAAGCACAACTTTTAGCACACAGCACAAATGTGAGTGGTGTTGCGACCCCGTGCACCAGGTTGCAACACCCACCTTCGTTCCCTCTAAGCTGCGTGGCCACGCACCAGGCTCTCAAGAGCCGCCCAGGCAGGTGGGGAGAGGTGCCCCTCCACCGGCCCAGCCCAGGCCCACCAGAGCTGCCACTCTGTGGGGACTGGAGGAATGGGGGACGGTATCCATCCCCTTTGGAGGGTACAGGACTCTGCCGCCCACCTGACACTGAACAAGAGTTTAGGGCCTGTTTGTGTGTGTCTGTTTGTGGTACTGACTGCACCGAAACAGCTATTTTAAATAGCCGTGGCCATGACTTTTGAACAAAAATACACCCACACCCCCAACTTTCTTACAGCATTAGTAAGAGATAATTAGAGAGAAAATGTACAAAATCTGGGGAGATTTTATCTCTATCTTGCGTAACTGATGCCCCAGGTCAGCCACCGACATGGGCAGCAGGGACCTCTGGGTGATGCTGCCTTAACAGGGGCAGGGACAGGATGAGCTGGAAGGTCCCGGGGCAGTTGGGAGCGGCAGGTGTGGAGCATGGACAGGGGGTTGGCAAATTGGGTCAGGGCAAACTGGGGTTCGTCTCAGTTGAGGACACTAAGGGACAGATTTTTAAGCAATATTTATGCGCCTAAAGACACAGATGGATGCTTCTGAAAACCGCACTAGAGACCTATCTGCATGTTTAGGCACCTAAGTCCTTTTTAAAAATATGGCCCGTACTCCAGCAATGGAGGAGGGGCCGGTGATTGGCAGCTGGGGTCGGGGATCGAAGTTGGGCTGAGGGGAACTGTGGAGTTGGGGTGTGGCAAATGGGCTGGGCAGTTTATTGATATTCCATCATTTGGGGAAATGGGGCACTGTCTGCAGAGGATTTCATATCAGTATTTAATGAGTAGTTGGGAGTTTAACCCAGTCACTCAGGGTCCAGCCAACTGCCCCGTTAGCAGCTGGGCAGCACCACTCCCCCGTGTTCTGTTCTATTTGGTCCTTACAGCCCCTCATGCCTGCAGGGTCCCAGCACCGTCTAGCTGGGCACCAGCCACACGTCTCGCATTCATCCCCTGGGATTCTCGCCTGCTCCCTCCTCTCCCCAAAGGGGAATTTCCATGAGGTTTTTTAAAAGGTAATTTATTATTTGTGTATCTGTGGATGTGATGCCTGTCGTCTCTGCGAATTACTGAAGGCAGGTGTAAAAAGTGCACCTGGCCCTGGGAAGGCAGCATGGGGATGCTCTTGTCCCACAGCCTGGGAGCAGCTCCTGAGAAAGCTCTATCTCCAGCCCCAATGAGCTCTACCCCACCTGCTCACGGCTACGCTGTGCCCAAGGAACGGAGCTGTGGACCATGGCTCTTCTCCTGAAGCTTCAAATGATATTTAGGTCCCCTGGGCCCAGACCACTGAGCAGCAGAGACTGAATGGGGGGAGGCTCCCGGCTGTGATGTTTACTACATATGGGGCAAGACAGCAAGTGAGTCAATTTTAATGTACATAAAGTGTGTGTGTGTGGGGGGATTAAGACATGAGGGGGAAAGTTGATTAGTGGGGAGTTTATTCCCCTTCTTCAGGCCCTCTCCACATATCTGCGATCGTAACTCAGGGCAACACTTTCTCTGCAAAACAAGGGGAAATTGTTGCAGATTAAAAGGGTAGGAAACACCGCATAATCCAAGGTTTTTATATGTTGTGTATTATTAGTGAGAAAATAAGGCAACATCAGAGGGATAATCTTCAAGAATTTGAGAGGGGGGAGAGAAGGAGGGGGAGAAAGAAAGAACATTCTGTTTTTACCCCCTTCAGAAACATCAGGGCAGCTTGAAAATGGGGGGCATTGCTGAATTTTGAACAAACAGATATTTTCTTTCAAGTATTTACTAGAATCAAACCAATTAAAAAATGTTTAAACTATCTGAATAAAAGTCCCTTCTCCTCTCAATCAAGTCATACAGCATCAAATTTTCACAGGCTCTGAGCACTCATAACTACCACTGATTTCTGGTGCAGTGATGGAAAATCTGGCTCTGAGGTACTACGGGGATTAGTGCTAAAAAAAATCCTGAGATAAGGCAAATTAAAATTGATTCTATTTCTTCAATGCTACAGATCTACTGGTTCTCCAGGGTGCCACAGCCTCTCTTAGGAACGTTAGGGTACTTAAGACAAGAACTTACAATATTTACAAACAAACATAGCAGGGGAGAAGAAAAAAAACCTTTGGACCTTTTTACTGATCATAAAAAAGCAAAAAGGGTCACAAAACTGGCCAGTTTGTTCTTCGGCAGGCCACCTTTAAAAACCCTGGGTACACCATCTGACTCGCTGTTCTGGCTGGAAGCAACAGAAGCTAAGTAAACTGGCTAAACTTGTAATCAGAGCTCTCTGCCACCGTGTAGTCGCTCTAATAAATAGCATGCGGAGGGGACAGGGAAAGTGCCAACACTAGGAGAGGAAATGTCTCCCTTTGGGGATGAAATGTGACACACCTTTTCTCCCCAGCAAAACATCACTATTTTTAAAGCCACTATTAAGGCCTGGGTGTGTCAAACAGAGATTTATTAAGGGGCCCCTTTGCTCTGTGTGTGGCCTCAATAAAAAATAGTCAGTTTGCTCAGATGTGGGGGGGAGGGAGGGAGAGCAGGACCCTGATGCTTCCAAGAGATCTGTGTGCAGCATTTCAAGGACAGTCGCATTATTCCCAGCAAGAGGTGTGCGTGAGGAAAGGTTCATAAACACAGACATGCTCTACGTCATGCTGGGCCTGACATGTAGGACAAAGCAAACACATCACTGCCAACACTTCCATGTTGGGTAGATTTGTCTGTCTGGCAACACAGGCTTTGAGGGTGGAGGGGCTGGGAAGGGTGTTAGATTAGATAAAGGAGGAATAAAGCCCTCCTTCTCCCGTGTCCGCTCTGCTACTTGCTCTTCTCCTCTCCCTGTTACTTCCTGTTACTTGTTAAACCTACCACATTTCAAACTGTCTCTCCCTCCCCTCCCCTTCCTTCCTTCCTGTTCTCTCCATCTTATTTTCATCCTTTCCCATCCTGGCAACTCTGCTCCCCAGAGATACAGCGGAGAAACCCCTCCGGGGGCCTGTTTATGACCCCGCGGCCATCCCTTTCTCACTATTTTCCTCCCATTCCCAGGTTTGCTCCTTGACCAGACAGCAAGTGTGAAAAATTGGGACAGGAGATGGGGGGTAACAGGAGCCTATATAAGAAAAAGATCCCAAAATCGGGACATCTGGTCACCCTAGCTGAAGGCAGCAGCCCCCTTGCCCATTTCCTCGGCTCTGATCCCTCCTACATACATATTAACAAGAGAGCTGATTCCCCAGGGTGCAAGATCTGAGGCTCCTGGGGCAGACAGTCACTTTCCTGCCCATCCCCAGCCCTTTCAACCTCTCCCTCACTCCCCGGGGGTCTCTGCCTCAGGAGTTAATCCCAGCAAAGATGGCGGCAGCAGAAAGCCTTGCAACAGGCTGCACAGACAGGCTCCTGTTCTTTAATCTCCCTGCAGCCATCACAAGCACTGTCAGCCGAAACATTCCAGTGACCCAATTTTGGGTCCCGATCCACAAGTTGGAAAGTCTGGTCTAGAGCACATGGAGCCCCCTCCCCAAGGTATGGGAGCATGTGTAATTCTGTGTGCAAGTAAATGACAGAAAGGTAGGAGATGTGTCATTCCATCTGTAACAATCTACAGAATTGTAATGTCAGTTGTCTCACCCTCTGCGCTGTGGCGGGGGGACTCGGTGTCACCCGGCTCCCAGGTCCTCCAGTTGCTGGACATTTTTACTACAATGTCATCGGAACTGGGCTGAGTTGGGCATCACTCGAAAGGCCTCCCTCCCATGAACATGCATGTACCAAGCACGTTTGTAATTTGTTTAAATTATACTTTAACACAGGCACGTCGTCCCAGGCAGCCTCACAAAGATAAACTGTGGCCCTTGACCGACGATCCTGTGATAAGGTGGGTGAGGTCATATCTTTTACTGGGCCAACTTCAGTGAAGGTGCTGCAAAGAAGGGCTGTCTTAGAAAAAAAGAGGAGTGGGTATTTGGGGGGACATGGTCTTAAACTGCTGCAAGGAAGGCTTGGGTTGGACATTAGGAAAAACTTTCTAACTGTCAGGGTAGTTAAGCACTGGAACAAATTGCCTAGGGAGGTTGTGGACTCTCCGTCACTGGAGGTTTTTAAGGTTTTTAAGTGGCTGTACCTCTGTAATATGTAACTAGGTCTATGATTATAGTTTCTCTTTCTATCACTCATATTTGGTCACCTTTGTGAAATTGTTTAATCAACTTTATTTAGAATGGCATTAACCACAGACTTCATGCATCTGATGAAGTGGGTTTTAGCCCACAAAAGCTTATGCCCAAATAAATTTGTTAGTCTCTAAGGTGCCGCAGGATTGCTCGTTGTATTAACCGCATTAAAATTATTTTTCTCTAATGCTTCTATATATGTATTAATACTTCTTTATGCTGCTGTTACCAAGGTGTGGGCTATAATACAGACTTACATCAATCCACACCCCGAAGGACATGGTTATATCAACCTAACCCCTAGAGTAGCCAAAGGGAGGTCGGTGGGAGGGTCTCCCTTCTCCTCTCCTGGAGGTGGATTCACTATGCCAATGGAAAAGCTCTCTCCCTTCCGCCTAGAACGTCTTTACATTAAAGTACTGCATCTCTGCCAAAGCAGGGTTTTAGGTGTAGACCTGCCCTAAGGTTTTGTCAATTATTTAATGACTATTTAGAAATGCACGGACTGCATTAAAATTCGCTTTTGCTAAGAATGCATGTTAGCAATGTATTCTTCTGCCATTAAGACAAGGAACACCTGTCTGCTGGACTTGATTTAGAATTGCACTAAATGTACAGAATCCCCATATTTTTTCTCAGAAAATGGCATAAACGCTATATTTATGCCTTTAATTGCAACGCTCCCAATAAGGCTACATTCGGTGGAGAAGGGACGCGCAGGAGGGCTGCTTTATACCCCAGCTGAGCGCTCTGACACTGGGCTAAACGCCGCCTCTTCCTTGCGAACACGGCACAGGCCCGAAGGCCAAGACAGGGCTGCAGGGGAGACCCCCACGCAGGGGGCAGTGCCGCCTCCCTACGCCCAGGATTTCGGAACCTCTCTCCAAGAGCCGAGCGGGGCCCAGTCGCATTAAAAAAAAACAGGTCTGCAGCCTGCCCAGGTCCACAAAAATATCTAATCACCCACTGAAATCAGGGGACAATAATCCCAGACGGTGGGATTTTATAGGGACAGTCCCGATATTCAGGGCTTTTTCTGACACAGGTGCCTATTACGCCCCTCGCACACACACTCTGTCCCGATTTTTCACACTTGCTACCTGGCCACCCCCATAGGAGCCGAAATACCTTTGCGGCCCCGGGCCCAGTGAATGGCCCAGCGTCGCACCCAGGCTGGAGCGGAGCTCAGACCCCAGCAGCCCTCTCCCGAAGTCCAAGTCAGGGCCCTAGCCGTGGGGCAGTTTAACCAGAGACTGTGGAGGGGTCCGTCCCGGGGCCCCATAACCCGCCGCCGCCCCCCCCCCCCGGGGGCCCCATAACCCGCCCCCCCGGCAGGCGGGTTTCTCCCCGCGGCAGGCGGGGGCCGAGTCTCGCTCACCTTTGGGGGGCGCGGGGGGTCCCCGCGAGGAGACGGGCCTGGGCCGGGCCAGCAGCAGCGGGGGGGTTGCGGGACACGGGCGGGGCCAGCAGCAGCAGCGGGGTTGCGGGGCCGGGCTGAACGCGGCAGTGAATCCGATTCACTTCCTGCTCAGGGACCCGTTTCCACGGGACACGGAGCCCGCGGCTGCCTCCATTGTGGGCTGGGTTCACAGCCGGGCGGAGCCGCTGCTGGACCCCGCGGGGGGTGCGGGAGAGCCCGGCACGGACCCCCCCTCTGGGCACGGCCGGGGGGACCCAGCCCCGGGCTCTGCCTGCCCCAGCCCCCACCCGGAGCCCGCAGGTGAGAGATGGAGGCAGCAGGAGCCATGGGGGGGGGGGGGGGAAGGAGGTTCCCGGCTCCGCTCCCCCCGCCCCGGGGCAGTGCCTGGCCTGGGGGCCGGGAGAGGAAAAGCCAGGTCCTGCCTCTGCCCGGTCCCAGCTGCCTGGGGTCGCCCGGAGCGGCTCCTTGGTCCTGCTCCGTCCCTGCCGGGCCAGTGTCCGCTGCAGCGTTTCCGTCTGCAGGGGCCTGTTGAATGGGCTTCTCCCCCCGTCCAGGTCCCCAGCTGCATCTCCGGTGGAGGCAGCCCGGTGTGCATCCTTCGGGCTGGACTCCTCTGTCCCGGGAGGCATGCTTGGAAGGTGGGAGGCACGTACAAAACAGCAGCGGTTTGGGCGGGGGGGGGGGTAATATTTTTCTAATTAAAAAAAATCTCTTTTCCGTCCCAGCAACGTTAGTGCCGTCGGCTCTGCATTCTACCACGAGCCTCCCGGGGCGGGACAAGCCGGGCTCTCAGACCCGGACCCCGAGGCGGGACAAGCCGGGCTCTCAGACCTGGACCCCGGTCCGGCAGCCTCAGCACTTTTTCACAAGTCTGAACTGAGCCGTTTCCGTAGGACCGCGGAGTCTGGACCGTCCGCCCGCAGGGGAAGAGTCTGGGAGAAATGGAGGGTTTCACTGGACACAAGCCCCTTCTGAAACCTCCGGTTTCCCTTCTCACCCTGCCAGGCTGCAGGATCACGTCCCGGTTTCGCTGGTGATGGTCCCATCCTGCCAGGTGCGCGGGAAGGGAAATGGCTGCGGCGGACCCGGTGACCTTCCAGGAGGTGGCTGTGTGTTTCACGGAGGAGGAATGGGCCCTGCTGGACCCGGCTCAGAGGGCCCTGTACAGGGACGTCATGCAGGAGAACTATGAGGCCGTGACCTGGCTGGGTAAGGATTCCTGTCCCCTGGGTGTGAGAAGCATCTGGGTCAGAGTCTGTGCAGGAATCTTCACTGGTCCCCCGGAATTCAGGGGGATCAGGCCATGTAATTTGCAGCCCCTTTGTGTAAGATACTGTCCCGGGGTCAGGGAATGTTCTGTACTTCAGTGGCCATAAGCTGATTATTGTGGGGAGAAATGGAAATTTATTTGGGGGTGAGGGATGGGGACAGATGCAGGAAGGCAAGTGGTAGGTGGAGGGGAATGGGAGTTAGGGGGAGGGGTAATAGGGGGCACAGAGAATCCCTGACAGGGGAGAGATGACTTGAGAGTGGGGGGAGATGGCGTATAGGCAATAGGGGGCAGGGGGGGTGAGGAGAGGGGGTAATGGGGACACATAGAGTCTTTGCCATGGAGTAGAATGAGGAGCCCTGCTATGGGAGGGGGAGGGAAAGGGGCACACAACACACACCCTGGAAGGGGGTGACGGGGTGGAAGGAGTCTCCGGTGTGTGCAGTGAGCTTGGTCTGCACAAGCAGCGAGGTGTGCGACCAGAGTGATGCAGAAGAATTGTGGGGGCTGTTCTCTGCACAGACACAAGAGAGGAAGGCTGCTCTCCTGTGTCAGGAACCGGGCTGGGACTCAGGAGACGGGTAGATCCCTGGTTGTACCACAGACTCCCTGTCTGGGCTCTTGGCAGTCACTTAGGCTGGTTTCAAAGGGTCCAGAGGGAGGTGACTTGCACACCTCTCCCATTATGCTGCTTTGAAAGTCCCAGCTGTGATCTCTCTGGGCCTCAGTTTCCCCTCTGTGAAGTGGAGACAGCGAAAGCCCTTTGGGGCAGGGATTGTGTCTCACTGTGTGAATGTTGGGGGCCTGCTGTCAGAGGAAGGGTGACCCAGTGGTTGGGGCACTGACCTGATGCTCTGGAGACCCGAGTTCAATTCCCTGCTCTGCCCCGACATCGTGCCTGACCTTATGCTAATAACCTGGGGCTAGATTCAGAGAGAAACTTAGCTGGCTGCTGGGACTCACAAAGCCTGCATTATATGCCTGCGCTCCCTGTAGTGAGGAGAGATGGCACACCTGGGTGGGATTCACAACAGCCAGCAGCCTAGGTGGCTCCTCCCCTAACCTCGCCAGCTAGAGATGCCCAACAGAGGGGTGTTTGCTTAGCCCTGCCCCTCTCTCTGAAAGAAACGCCTAAATCCCGTCTGCAGGGCGGCGTCTCGCTCTGCCTTGGAGTCTCAGCTGCAAGTGTGGGCTGTGGGTGATCTCCGGCTCCAGCTCCCTCTGTGCCAGAGATCTCTGTTTGGTGTCTTGTAGTCCTCAGACCCTGTGCTAATGGTACAAGGACAGACAGATAAGTACCACTGACAGCACAAAGGGGCCCTTATTCCAGCTGGGGATTCCAGCTGCTGCTGTAGTTGATACTCTCTTTCCTTCCTGCAGTGGCAAAGGATAATAAGAATTTCTTGTGCCAAACTTTCTGTCTCTGCTGGGGTTCCTCATCGTCAATGCTCTTCTGTTCTCCCTCCCCGCTTTAGGGGCTGCAGAAGCCCCAGGACTGCAGAGGTCTGTATGGAGGGGCTCCGCAGTGCCAGACGGTGGACAGCAGCAGTGGGGAACTGATTGTCATGCCTGGCTAATTCTTTTGCTCCTGGTGGCTGTGTGGAGTTTGCATTCAGTCAATGCTGCCATTGTTTGAGGTTCACGAATTTCCAGCAGTGAAGCATGATGGGAACGGAACAGATTTACAGGGCTTTGTGTCTGCGTTGGAGTAAAGCTGTGAGCGGAGAAGTTACTCCGGGTCTCTGGGGCTGTGGAGCACAGAGTAGCTCGAGTGGCTATAAAGGGCAGTTCTGGCGTTTGACATCCGTGCCCAGTCCAGGGTGTAGCTGGCTGCGCTGTGGGAGCAGAGATTTCCTGGAAGGAAATGAGCTGGACAGACCTGAGGGGAGGTTTTGTGCTGCTGTGTCTGAGGAATTGTCTGTAAGGTTGTCACTGTCTCCAGCACCATGAGCCTGGTTTATCACCATGTCAGACAGTGTCTCTGTCCCCTGCTACGGGGAGCTTTTGGGAATCTGTGGCTCTGGAAAGGGCCAAAGGGTTGTGGTGGAAGCCATCTGAATATGAGCATCCAGTGTGATGCTGTAGCTAAGAGAGTTAATGTGATCCTGGGGAAGCTAAACAGAGGACTATGAAGTAGCAGTAATGAGGGGCACCTCATTAGTTTGTCATGTGGCATTAATTAGACCATTAGTGGGAACTGCGTCTAGTCCTCGTGTTCACACTGCAGAAAGGATGTTGACAAATTAGCACGGGTTTAGAAATGAGCTACAAGAATGATTAGAGGACTAGATAACCTGCTTTATAGTTTCATAGTTTTTAAGGCCTAATCGGATCATTGTGATAATCTTGTCTGGCCTCCTCTGTTACACAGGTCAATAGGAGTTACCTGAATTAATTCCTGTTTAAACAAGGTGATTCTTTTGGAATAAAACTCCATTCTTGATATTGGACGATTACTTTAGATAAGCTATTACCAGCAGGACAGTGGGGTGGGAGGAGGTATTGTTTCATATTCTCTGTGTATATATAAAGTCTGCTGCAGTTTCCACGGTATGCATCTGATGAAGTGAGCTGTAGCTCACGAAAGCTCATGCTCAAATAAATTGGTTAGTCTCTAAGGTGCCACAAGTACTCCTTTTATTCTTGATATAAAAATTTTCAGTGATGGAGAAACCACCAGAGCCCTGGGTAAGTTTTGTCCAATGGTCAGTTAGCCTCACCGTGAACTTTACAACTTATTTCAAATTTTAATATCTCTAGCTTTTACTTCCAGCCATTGGCTCTTGTTGTACTTTTGTCTGCTGGAATGAAGCACGATCTATTGTTTTAATTTCTGTTCCCTGTGTAGGGACTTTTAGATTGTTATCAAGTCACCCCTTAATCTTTTTTTTTTGATAGGCTAGATAGGTTGAGCTCCTTTATAGGCCATTTTCCGATCCTTTTATAATTCTTGTGGCTCTTCTTTGAGGCCTCTCTCTAATTTTTCAGCACCCTTCTTTAATTGTGAGCACAACCCTAGTTTGCAATTACATATTTAGACCTATCAGTTAGCCCCTTTAATGTGTGCCACATTTGTTTTGTATCATTCTAGTTTTGTTAATTTTGTTTTTTCTAGATTTGTTAATCAAAATGGCATGAGCTACCAAGAAAAATGTCTGAGGACCGGATTTTAACTATATTGAACTGTCCAACTCCAATTGGGAGTACAGTAAATGAACACTAACTGTATTACATTAACATACTCTATTTATCAATCAAACATGTAATCTCATCAAAAAAGGATACCAGGTTAATTTAGTATTTATTGACCCCTTCTCCTTTTTTCTGCATTATCATTCTACCCTTTCCATATAGTAATGTACTTTTAAAAGTTCCTTCTTATGCTCCTTTATTCTGCAGACTAGAGAGTTTTCTTTGTGTCACTTTGCTTCCCTTATCAATTTTCTACAATTCCCAATTTCTAATATATATATGCTTTTGTTTCCCATTTAGCTGGTGGTTGTTGGCTAATTTACTATACAATATGTCCTTCCTTCTTCTTTGCAGAATTGTGGCTTTTTTGGAAATCTACTGAAATGTTATTGAACAGTTCTACACACGCGTTTGCATTTGTCTGTTATAAGTTCATTCTCCCAGCAGATTTGCCACATAGTTGTTTGTAGCTTTGTGAAACTGAAGTGAGCTGTAGCTCACAAAAGCTTATGCTCAAATAAATTTGGTAGTCTCTAAGGTGCCACAAGTACTCCTTTTCTTTTTGTGAATACAGACTAACACGGCTGCTACTCTGAAACCTTTCTAAAGTGTGTGTCTGTTTATGTGTGTATAGATATAGGTATATTCTTGGTTTAGAGTTGGTTCCATTTCCACATAACAAATGCAATCTGAGCAATGCGGAGTGAGCTGCATTGCCATGTTTGAGCATTACCTTTGGATTAAATTCTCCTTTGTAACTGAAAGGTGTTAATAAATTGTACTGCAAATAAAATAAATAAGTAATGGAATTTTGCAGTATCACCAAAGAAGGAGTGAACTCTTTCATATACTTTAACATCTCTTTTTCAAAATGTCTGTGTACCGTGAGTTAGGCTATTTGCTCATAATAACGCTACGACAGAGGAGTTTAATGAAACGTTGATCGATTACAGATTTTTTTTTTCTTTTTCTATAGGTGGTGGGTAAAATCCTTATACTGTGGTAATTTTTGCAATGTTGAAGGAACTGGGCAGGTTTAGTCTATAAGAGAGAAGGCTGTAGGGGCACATGATAACAGACCTCAAGTATGTAACAGGCCTTTAAATAGAGAAGGGTGATGAATTGTATCATATGTTCACCAAGGGGCAGGACAAAAAGGTATGAAGCAGTGGAGATTTCAGTGAGATATTAGAAAAAACTTTCTAATGCTAATGGATATATTGTCACTGGAGAAGGTGGTGTGGGGAGGTTGTGGAATCACTGGAGGTTTTAAAGAGGAGTTGAGAGAGACCTGTTATTAATGGTGAAGTTTGCTTAATCCTCATTAAGCATGGGGGGAGAGTGCGGGGGGCTGGACTAGATGACCTCCTGTGGTCACTGCCAGCCTTACATTTCTGTTGTTCTGTTTCCAGTTCCTCTTTCTCTATGGAGATGAAGTCTGCCGTAGAGTTCCCCTGTGTTGGATGTAACACCTTTGGAGTTAGACATTTTCATCTTTTTAAAGAAATTCTGAGGGCACTTTATAGTGAGAGACTTAATGAGCTCAATCTATTTATCTCAACAAAGAGAAGGTTGAGTTCTGAGCAGTCCTATTGAACATGTTCATACATTATCTGGAAAAAGGGGTAAACAAAGAGGTGGCAAAATTTGCAGATGATACAAAATTAGTAAAGATAGTTAAGACTAGGGTGACCAGTCAGCAAGCGTGAAAAATTGGGACAGGGTTGGGGGGTAATAGGAGCCTATATAAGAAAAAGACCCAAAAATCAGGACTGTCCCTATAAAATCGAGACATCTGGTCACCCTAGTTAAGACCCAGGCAGACTGTGAAGAGCTACAAAAGGATCTCTCAAAACTGAGTGACTGGACAACAAAATAGCAGATGAAATTTAATGTTGATAAATGCAAAGTAATGCACATTGGAAAGCATAATCCCAACTATACATATAAAATGATGGGGTCAAAATTAGCTGTTACCACTCAAGAAAGAGACCTTGGAGTTATTGTGGATAGATCTCTGAAATCATCCACTCAATGTGCAGCGGCAGTCAAAAAAGCAAACAGAATGCTGGGAACAACTAAGAAAGGGAAAGATAATAGGACAGAAAATATCATCTTGCCTCTATATAAATCCATGGTACTCCCACATCTTGAATACTGTGTGCAGATGTGTTCGCGCCATTTCAAAAAAGATATATTGGAATTGGAAAAGGTTCAGAAAAGGGCAAGAAAAATGATTAGGGGTATGGAATTGCTCCCATATGAGATTAATGAGACCAGGGCTTTTCAGTTTGGAAAAGAGACGGCTAAGGGGAGATATGATTGAGGTCTATAAAATCATGACTGGTGTAGAGAAAGTAGATAAGGAAGTGTTGTTTACTGCTTCTCATAACACAAGAACTATGGGTGACCAAATGAAATTAATAGGCAGAAGGTTTAAAAAGAAATAAAAGGAAGTATTTTTTCACACAACGCACAGTCAACTCGTGGAACTCTTTGCCAGGGGATGTTTTGCGAACAGGGACCGCTAACGGAGTTTCGAGAGGGAGTTCTCCAGGTGAAGGAGGAGCAAATACGGGACCCTTGGAGTAAGTGGCTGTCTGTAGTGTGTGTTTGTGTTTGGGGGTTACTTGCTGTGTGCTGAGCTTGTGTTTTGTCTGTCTGTCTGTCTGTCTGTCTGTCTGTCTGTTTGTTTGAAGGACTGTGTGCTGTGGCCAGCATTTGGAAGCTGTGAGCTTCTAAATAAGGTTTGAAATCTAGAAGTTTCTGTTCAGTGGCTGAGACTTAGTTAGGGGGCCAGGCTATCAAGGAGGCTATCACTGCTATAAAGCAGTGAGCAAGCGACCAGGGGAGTTTCGAGAGGGAGTTTGGCAGGGGAGTGGGAAGGGGGCGAGATACACTTGCCATTCTTTAAAACCTTTTAACTAAACTATAATGAAAACTTCTTGATTTAAACAAAAACCCTATCATTAACCTAGGTAGCTGTAGGAGAAAATGCAGGCAGAAGTCCAGCAGCAGAGTGGGGGCTATCCTGTTTATTGCACTCAGTGTAGCATGCATGATTACCTGCCCTGTGGGCAGGTGGCATATGTGTGCATTTGGTGCAAGGAGCTCCTGGCCCTCAGAGATCGCGTACAGGCTTTGGAGGCCAGGGTGGAGGAACTGGAGGAGCTAAGGGAGACAGAGAGGTATGTTGATGAGGCTTTCTGGGACACCGTAGATTTGTCCCACCGTCGGTCAGACAGCCCCTGCGCTGTTGAGGAGGATGAAAGACCCAGAGAAGGAGAGCAGTCAATGGAAACAGAGGGAAACCTTCCCATAGTGAGGACCCTCCTTCCAGATGATGTTGGGGTATCCTCTCACACTGAGGTTACCGCTCCAGGGGAGGAAACTCCAGTCATTAGGAAAAGGCAGGTGTTAGTAATGGGAGATTCGATCATTAGAGACAAGGACAGCTGGGTTTGTGATGACCGGGAGAATCGTATGGTGACTTGCCTGCCTGGTGCGAAGGTTGCGGATCTCTCGAGGCATCTAGATAAACTTATGCGTAGTGCTGGGGAGGAGCTGGTGGTCATGGTACGTGTAGGTACCAATGACGAAGGGAAGGGTAGGAGAGACGTCCTGGAGGACAAATTTAGGCTGCTAGGAAAGAGACTGAAATCTAGGACCTCTAGGGTGGCATTCTCAGAAATGCTTCCAGTTCCAGGCACAGGGCCAGGTGGGCAGGCAGAGCTTCGGAGTCTCAATGCGTGGATGAGACGATGGTGTAGAGAGGAGGGTTTAGATTTATTAGGAACTGGGGAAACTTTTGGGATGGGGGAGCCTATACAGGAAGGATGGGCTCCACCTAAACCAAAGTGGATCCAGACTGCTGGCACTTAACATTAAAAAGGTTGCAGAGCCGTTTTTAAACTAAGAGATGGGGGAAAGCCGATCGCTGCAGAGGCACACGTGGATCGGACAGAGACGTCTCTTCTCAGAGAGTCTATTGATAGAGATTCTCTAGGTTTTAGTCAGGAGGAGAGGCTGGAAGAGGATAAAGTATGGGCCAGATCAGACGAGAAACATTCACATCAGAAAAGAGCAGACAAATGAACAGTGACAAGTTTTTAAAGTGCTTGTACACAAATGCTAGAAGTCTAAATAATAAGATGGGTGAACTAGAGTGCCTCGTGTTAAAGGAGAATATTGATATAATAGGCATCACAGAAACCTGGTGGAGTGAGGAAAATCAATGGGACACAATCATTCCAGGGTACTAAATATATCAGAAGGACAGAACAGGTGGTGCGGGGGTGGGAGTGGCACTATATGTGAAAGAAAATGTAGAATCAAATGAAATAAAAATCTTAAATGAATCCTGTCAGGGTTCCTTCCCCACTCTGAACTCTGGGATACAGATGTGGGGACCCACATGAAAGACCCCCCTAAGCTTATTTTTACCAGCTTAGGTTAAAAACTTCCCCAAGGCACAAATTCCACCTTGTCCTTGAACAGTATGCTGGTGCCACCAAGTGATTCAGACAAAGAATCAGGGAAAGGAGCACTTGGAGTCCTATTCCCCCAAGCTCTACACCCTCTTTCCTGGGGAGGCTTGAGAATAATATCCTCACCAATTGGTACAGGTGAACACAGACCCAAACCCTTGGATCTTAAGAACAATGAAAAATCAATCAGGTTCTTAAAAGAAGAATTTTATTTAAAGAAAAGGTAAAAGAATCACCTCTGTAAAATCAGGATGGTAAATACTTTACAGAATAACAAAAGATTCAAAAACACAGAGGAACCCCCTCTAGCTTTAGTTTCAAAGTTACAGAGAAAAAAAAACAGGGATAAACCTCCCTCTAACAAAGGGAAAATTCACAAGTTGAAAACAAAAGGTAATCTAATGCGCCTTCCCTTATTTACTTACTCTTTTTGTAATATCAGAGACTTGTACAGGATGGTTTATAGGAGAAGGAGTTTTTGACCTGATGCTTCTCTGCTTTCCCCAGAGAACACACAAACAAAGCCTCCCCGCAGATTTGAAAGTATCTTCTTTCCCCATTGGTCCTTTTGGTCAGGTGCCAACCAGGTTATTTGAGCTTCTTAACCCCTTACAGGAAAGGAGGAATTCTAGGCTATCTTTAGCTGTATGGTTATGACAAATCCACATGTTCCATAGAATCTCTATGGATAGTAATTCCAGGCTCTAATAAGAATATAACAGTAGGGATGTATTATCGACCACCTGACCAGGACAGTGATAGTGACGATGAAATGCTAAGGGAGATTAGAGAGGTTATCAAAATAAAGAACTCAGTAATAGTGGGGGATTTCAGTTATCTCCATATTGACTGGGTACATGTCACCTCAGGACAAAATGCAGAGACAAAATTTCTCTATACTTCAAATACTTTAAATGTTTTTTAAGTACATCAGAAGCAGGAAGCCTGCTAAACAACCAGTGGGGCCTCTGGATGATTGAGATACAAAAGGAGCACTTAAAGACGATAAAGTCATCGCAGAGAAACTAAAAGAATTCTTTACTTCAGTCTTCACGGCTAAGGATGTTAGGGAGATTCCCAAATCTGAGCTGTCTTTTGTAGGTGACAAATCTGAGGAATTGTCACAGATTGAAGTGTCACTAGAGGAGGTTTTGGAATTAATTGAGAAACGTAACAGTAACAAGTCACCAGGACCAGATGGCATTCGCCCAAGAGTTCTGAAAGAACTCAAATGTGAAATTGCGGAACTATTAACTATGGTTTGTAACCTGTCCTTTAAATCAGCTACTGTACCCAATGACTGGGAGATAGCTAATGTAATGCCAATATTTAAGAAGGGCTCTAGAGGTGATCCTGGCAATTACAGACCGGTAAGTCTAACGTCAGTACCGGGCAAATTAGTTGAAACAATAGTAAAGAATAAAATTGTCAGACACATAGAAGAAAATAAATTGTTGCACAAAAGACAACATGGTTTCTGTAAAGGGAGATCATGTCTTACTAATCTATTAGAGTTCTTTGAAGGGGTCGACAAACATGTGGACAAGGGGGATCCAGTGGACATAGTGTACTTAGATTTCCAGAAAGCCTTTGACAAGGTCCCTCACCAAAGACTCTTATGTAAATTAGGTTGTCATAGGATAAGAAGGAAGATCCTTTCATGGATTGAGAACTGGTTAAAAGACTGGGAACAAAGGGTAGGAATAAATAGTAAATTTTCAGAATGGAGAGGAGTAACTAGTGGTGTTCCCCAAGGGTCAGTCCTAGGACCAATCCTATTCAACTTATTCATAAATGATCTGGAGAAAGGGGTAAACAGTGAGGTGGCAAAGTTTGCAGATGATACTAAACTGCTCAAGATAGTCAAGACCAAAGCAGACTGTGAAGAAGTTCAAAAAGATCTCACAAAACTAAGTGATTGGGCAACAAAATGGCAAATGAAATTTAATGTGGATAAATGTAAAGTAATGCACATTGGAAAAAATAACCCCAACTATACATACAATATGGTGGGGCCTAATTTAGCTACAACAAATCAGGAGAAAGATCTTGGAGTCATTGTGGATAGTTCTCTGAAGACGTCCACGCAGCGTACAGCGGCAGTCCAAAAAGCAAACAGGATGTTAGGAATCATTAAAAAAGGGATAGAGAATAAGATGGAGAATATCTTATTGCTCTTATATAAATCCACGGTACGCCCACATCTTGAATACTGCGTATAGATGTGGTCCCCTCATCTCAAAAAAGATACACTGGCATTAGAAAAGGTTCAGAAAAGGGCAACTAAAATGATTAGGGGTTTGGAACAGGTCCCATATGAGGAGAGATTAAAGAGGCTAGGTCTTTTCATCTTGGAAAAGAGGAGACTAAGGGGGGATATGATGGAGGTATATAAAATCTTGAGTGGTGTGGAGAAAGTGAATAAGGAAAAGTTATTTGCTTGTTCCCATAATATAAGAACTAGGGGCCTCCAAATGAAATTAATGGGTAGCAGGTTTAAAACAAATAAAAGGAAGTTCTTCTTCACACAGCGCACAGTCAACCTGTGGAACTCCTTGCCTGGGGAGGTTGTGAAGGCTAGGACTATAGAGAGAACTGGATAAATTCATGGAGGTTAAGTCCATTAATGGCTGTTAGCCAGGATGGGCAAGGAATGGTGTCCCTAGCCTCTGTTTGTCAGAGAGTGGAGATGGATGGCAGGAGAGAGATCACTAGATCATTACCTGTTAGGTTCACTCCCTCTGGGGCACCTGGCATTGGCCACTGTTGGTAGACAGAATATTGGGCTAGATGGACCTTTGGTCTTACCCAGTATGGCCATTCATATGTTCTTATGACTTGATCCTGGTACACAAAGGTTAACATGGGAAATAGGACAGGGGTCTTCCGTCTAGCAAATAAAAGGAAAAGAAGCTGCTATGGTTGGAAGCTGAAGCTTGATCAGTTCAAGCTAGAGATGAAGTGTAAATACAGAACAGTGATGTGAATTAACCACTGAAACATCTTCCTCAGGGACCAGGTGGATTTTCCGTCGCTTGAGAAATGTAAATCAGATCTGGAGATCTCTTTGTTACAATGGGGTCTAGCTGAATGGGCGAACAGGTTTCAGGGGGTTCGCCAAACAGGGCCAGTGTTAGACTTGCTGGGGCCCAGGACAGAAAGCTGAAGCCCTGAGCCCTGCCACCTGGGGCAGAAGTTGAAGCCTGAGCAGCTTCACTTTGTGGGGCCCCCTGTGGCGCAGGGCCCTAGGGAAGAGCCTTCCTTGCTACTCCCCAGTCCTGGCTCAGTTGTGTGTCACTGGGCCAAGGAGTTTTTATAGCATGTTGAGGGGGGACTCAGAAAGAAAGTGGCTGAGAGCCCCTGCTCTAGGTTAACGAGATGATGCCGATTTGACGCAGAAATAGCTGGCCTGAGTTGTGTAGGAGGTCAGACTAAATGAAATAAAGGTCCTTTTGGACATCAAATGTCTGGTTCTATACCTGCAGGTGTGTAAGTTACCTGGATACTTGTTAGTCTTGTCTCTGGATTCAGGTCCCAGGTCCAAAAAATCTTCCCTGTTCAGAAAAAAACCTCAGAAAATGCTTAACTCCAGATAATGTCAATGGGACTCAAGCTCTGAGATTTAAGTACTTTGCTCAAAGGGGTGCCTGACAGACTAAACAGATGGACGTGCAGTTGTTCATTGGGACGGAGCGTCCCCCGCATTTCAGCCCATGTGGGAGAAGACTGGATATTTCTCCTTCAGAGTTTCCTTCTCTGGGTCTGTGCTGTATGGAGGAGGCTGAGGGTGTGCGGGGAATCAGCACCAGGCTGGTGGTGTCAGCCAGGGTCCCATGGGTGATGGGGAAGGGCTGAATGACCATTGATCAGCATGGGAGTATGGCCTTGGTGCTAGTCCATCATGACTCATGTGTGACCCATGGAGCCCCTCAATGCCAGCCGGCAGAGGTAACCCCATAGTCTAACTCACACCAGGCCTAGCACGCTCATTGCCGCAGCTCACTGCTGTCATAATCTGTATCTAAAAGGGGTCATGTGAGGAATCCTAGGTGACCTGGTAACAAGCTGGTGGTCATGATCAATATGAGTGAGTGATGTACCTAGGAGTGCTGTATAAATAATTATAAACGTGTGTTGAAATATGTTCTTTAAACATATTTCAGTGCATAAAGCCAGCCTGTCCTAGACAAAGGAAAATTGTTTCAAAAGCTTGACTGTGTCTCCAGTGTAAACTGAAGCAGGTGAGGCTCAAAAGAATGGAAGTACATCAAACTGCCAAGTGGGGGAGATGCCACTTAACAATCATGGCAGGGGATGGAGGGTGCAACTCCTGGAATCCTTTCTGCCACTGGAAACAGGGCGATGAACTTTGGGAGATTTGAGCAGAGCCAGAGAGCTATCTTGGCATCCATCACCAGAGGAATACGAGAGGCCAGAGCTCTGATCTTCTGAGAAAAGGGGATCTGTCGGTCAAAAGGGGTTGAAATCTCTGGGAACTTACTAGAGGTGAGAAACCTGCTTAGACAATGATTGTAAGTTGACACAGTTAACTTTGAATCACTAGAAAGCATGTTGTGTTTGTAACATTTCATAGCTCTCTCATGCTTCCTTGAAATCACTTAAACCTATGTTCTGTCATCATAAACTTACTCTGGTTTTACTAGAAAAGCATCTCAGTGCTGTTCTATTGAACTGATGTGTGGGAATTCGGATAAACTACCAGGCTGGTGTGTGTTCTGTCTCCTTGAATGCAACAAGCTTAATGACGTCTGTGAGGGTGAAGTGGGAGGGCCTGGGCATGGCCAGGGATATGGTTTTGGGGAGACTCAGGTCTGGAAGGGCTGTTGGGGTCCCTTTGCAGGGAGTACCCAGGCTGGTGGAAGCCAGGGTGAGACCATTGCTCTGTGAGCCTGCTGCAGGTGGCAGAGATCTGAGCCAAGCTGCACAGGACAGAGGCAGGCTGCGCAGGGACCCCCTACTGCTCTGAGTGAACCCCCAAAGGATCACACTGTGGCGGGTTGGGATGTCACCTGAGACACCGGGACACCATTGAGTCAGACTCTTCTGCCAGCCTGGGCCCCCCTTTACCTGGACTTGCTGGGCTAGTCTACCCAGCCTCTTCCAGCCAAGCACACACAGGCAGGGCCACACCCCGCTGCACAGAGAGACAGAGATCTGCTCTGAGTCTGTTCAGCTTAAGGGACTTGCCACAACACCCAGATGTCCACTCCCCCTTTGGAGTACAAACCACACATTATATGAAATTCTCCTCTTCTCTCAGTGTGGAAGAGATTATGCAAAATTTCTCACCCACACCCCCATCCCCCAGTTAGAAATCGCCATAAACTGGGTTATATTATAAACCAGAAATAAATTTATTAACTATAACAGGTGTATTTTAAGTAGTTAAGGAGGTAGCAGACAGAACAAGGCAGATTACTAAGAAAATAAAACAGACCTTGCAAACTAAGCATAATACACTAAAGAAACTGGTTACGCGTGAGTTCTCACCCTAAATGTTGTTCTAATAATCTTCTTCACAGGCCAGATGCCCTTCCAGGGTGGGTCCAGTTCTTTCCTCATGTTCATCTTAATTGTTTCCAGCAGTCATCTTGGTTTGGGTAGCAGGGGAGAACTGACCACCAGGACTACCTCACTGTGACAGGTTTGGTCAAAGAGCCCATCTTGGGACTGTCAGCTGATGCGCTGAAATTACCTCTGAGCCTGTTTTCCCTGCCAACCTGGGCCTCCAGAAGAACCCTGTCTTGTTGAGCCAGACATGCTAGCCTGCTACAACACAGACCCAGGGTCTGGGCCATGCCCCCAAAGCTGCAGACCTAAACTGAAAACAGCTCAGCAAGGTACCTGTCTTCAGCGCCCAGCTCCCCAGCCCCAATGGGATCTAAACCCCAGAAAAATCTGCCTTACACTGTATAAAATTTTATACAGTATAAATTCATATTGTTCGCCCTCTTCAGCACTGAAAGAGCGATATGCACAATCTGTTTGCCCCTCCTGGGAACAATTACTTACACTGGGTTTATTAATAAACAAAAGTGATTTTATTAAGTATAAAAAGTAGGATTTAAGTGGTTATAAGTAATAAGAGACAGAACAAAGTAACTTACTAACTAAAATAAAACAAACACGCAAGGCTAAGCTTGTTACGCTAAGAAACTGATGGCATGTAATATCTCACCCTCAAAGATGTTCCAATAATCTTCTTTTACAGACTAGACTCATTCCTAGTCTGGGCCCAGTCCTTCCCTGATTCAATCTTTGTTAGTTCCAGCGGACATCTTAAGTGGTAAGCAGGGGTTTTCTCGTGACTGACCATCTCCTTTGTCCTGCTCCACCCCCTTATATAGATTTGGCAAAAGGCAGGAGTTCTTTGTCTCAGTTTGACAAAATAACCCAGCTTCTCATGGAAAAGTACAAGGTTTAAGATGGATGCTGGTATCAGGTGACATGGTCACATGTCCCTGCAAGACCCCAGTCTCCATTACCCACAGGCTGGCTCACATGCATACAGGCAGGCTTGCAGTTAAACAAGGCCATTTGCAGCTAATTGTCCTGATAAATGGGAGCCATCAAGTTCCTAATGCCCCATTGACGGCCCTCACCTGCTATGACTACATCAGTAATACAAGTTCATACCTCATATTTCTAACTTCAGATATAGGAACGATACATGCATACAAATAGGGAAATCAAATTCAGTACATTATAACTGTTTCAGTGATATATTACAAGAGCATATTCCATTTATGTCATAATCATATTCCTAAGCATATTTTCATAAAGCATATGGAGTGCAATGTCACACTCCTCCTGTCCCTTAAATAAGATTTGCATAAGGTAGGAGTCCTTTGTTTCCTAATTTGACCACCCCGCCCTCTCTCCTCCCCCCTCCCCCCCCACCCCCCCGCTTCTCATGGAAAAGTACAGAATTCCAGGTGGGTTCCAGCATCCGGTGATGTGGTCCCATGCTTCTGCAAGGCCCCTGTAGCCATTCTTCACAGGCTGACCCACACATTCAAAGGAAGAGGAAGCTCTTTTACAATTCATTGTCAGTGCTGATGGTCCATTAGCACTGTCTGGCTTTTCCATTGTTGTACCTGAAGTGTCAGCAGTGGAAGTGACCCAAAGCAGCAAATATGAAAAACAGATACACAGGTATCCTAACTTCATCTACAAAAATGATCCATGCATACGAATGGGATAATCATATTCAGTAAATCATAACCTTTCCAATGATACCTTGCAAGAGCCATCTTGCATAAACTATATTTCAGTTATGTCATAAGCATATTTTCATAAAGCATATGAAATGCCACATCACACACACTACACAAGGAAGTTCTTTGCTCTCCTTGCTGCACTGCGGTGGGGTCTAGTGATCATCTTTCCAGGCCAGGGGTGGAGGTTGCTCTCTTGATTTCCTCACAGCTTAAATTAGGCATCAGCGAGAGGCGGCAATAAAGGACCAAAGCCCCAGTCAGCCAGTTGCTGCCCAGACATGTAGTGAGAGACAGTCCCCACTCCAGAGAGATCTCCTCCCATTCTGGCTGGCATTGTGGAGGGATAGGAGTATGTGCGTGGGGGCAGGGGAGTGTCAGTGATGGGGACATAGTTGTACCCCCCCATACCTAGAGAGGGTAGCAACACTGCGCAGCTCCCCAGGGGAGTAAGTTGGGGCCATTCCCTAGGCAGAGTGGAGGAACCCTTGCTCCAGACCAGTGCATCAAGGGCTTTGTACTATTTATAGCCCAGTCCCTGTAGGGTGGGGTTGGGGAGGGGAAGGAACCTCTCTGGGTTTTGCTGCTCAGACGCTGGATTTTGTAGTACGGGTCGTACCTCTCTAAACCATCACTCCCTGGTCCGGCAACATCCGTTGTCTGGCATAGATGGAGCGCGCTGGCAGTTCCCAGCCAGAAGCGCAGATGTGGCCCCAGGTCCCCACCGCCAGCTCCTCTGCAGCCGCTCGGGGTCCCAGCCGCTGGCCCCAGTTCCCCCTCAGCCCCCTCTGCAGCCACCCATGGCAGCTGCCAGCCCCTCTGCAGCCGCCAGGTTACTGGCCGCCGGGCTCCGCTCCTGGCCCCGACCCAGAGCTCCACAGCCACCCCCAGCTGTGGTCCCAGCCTTACCCTGTCCACGCCCCTCACTGCCCCAGGCTGGGACCACAGCTGGGGATGGCTGCGGAGCTCTGGGTCGGGGCCAGGAGTGAAGCCCGGCGGCCAGGAACCTGTTGGCTGCAGAGGGGCCGGCCGATGTTGACCTACCTTGGTCCAGCAAATTCCCTGGTTCATCACCAGTCAGATCCTGAGAGTGCTGGACCAGGGAAGTACAACCAGTAACAGTGATATGGAATGAACCTGATCAACATTTGTTTCCTTGCACCTTACCAGGATTTCCAGTTTCCAAACCAGAGACCATCTCCTGGCTGGAAGAAGGGAAGGAGCCATGGGTCCCCGATCTCCCGGGCTGTGAGGAGAGGGAAATCCCAAGCAATCCCCACAGAGGTGAGGAATCATCCGACTCAGAAACCAGTTGTTGTCTCCTTTTAGCAGACGTTACTCATGCATTTTCATCACGCCTGTCTGACCCTTCAGCCCTGGCTGTCATCTATACTTCGGGGTGGGGAGGAAGGATTGATCCGTTTCTCTCTCCTCTGGAGAAGGATATGGGTGGAGCAGGATTCAGTTCTTGATAGTTCAATATCCCCAGCAGTTATTTGGATTTGATCCCCCCTTTCCTGTTCCCCTTTCTGAGGTTCCCTCTCTCCTGGCACAGGGACTGACTCTTGTCTGGGTTCTCTCTGTGTCCCAGCAGGTGATGGGACGGTGAGTGAGAACGAGGAGGAGAATCCTCAGCAGGAAGGTCCTGAGCAAGGGGAACCACATGGGACGGTATCGGGAAGAGATGAAGGGAACGTTTCCCAGAGTCCCAAGCAGGGAGAAGCCCGTGAGAGTCAGAGCCGCACAGAGAGTCAGCAGGGAAACCACTCAGAGGAGACACTGGTTAAATCCACTCACAGCAGAAGAGGAGAGAAGAAAGTCAAGGAAACTATTCAACAGAGAATCCCCACTGGAGAGAGACCCCACGTGTGCAGTGACTGTGGGAAAAGCTTCCGGTACAGATCAGAGCTTATTAGACATCAGAGAATCCACACATGTGAAAGCCCTTACAAGTGTCCAGACTGTGGGAAAAGCTACAGACACAGGTCAACCCTTAGTGGGCATCGTACACTGCACACAGGAGAGAAGCCCTATAACTGCCCTGACTGTGGGAAAAGCTTTGGTCAGCGCTCACTCCTTATTAAACATCAGAGACTCCACAGAGGGGAGAAACCCTACAAATGCTATGAGTGTGGGAAAAGGTTCAGTCGGAACTCAAACCTCCTATCACATCACAGAACGCACACAGGAGAGAAACCCTATAACTGCCCTGACTGTAGGAAAAGCTTCAGATACTGGTCAACCCTTTTCAAGCATCAGAGAATCCACACAGGAGAGAAGCCCTATAACTGCCCTGACTGTGGGAAAAGCTTTGGTCAGCGCTCAGCCCTTATTAAACACCAGAGACTCCACAAAGGGGAGAAACCCTACAAATGCAATGAGTGTGGGAAAAACATTAGTCGGAAACACCTTCGATCACATCAGAGAATCCACACAGGAGAGAAGCCCTATAACTGCGCTGAGTGTGGGAAAAGCTTCAGGAACAGCTCAATCCTTATTCTCCATCACAGAATCCACACGGGAGAGAGACCTTATGAATGTAGTGAGTGCAGGAAAAGCTTCCGTCAGAAGAACGCCCTTCTATCACATCAGAGAACCCACACAGGAGAGAGACCCTATGAATGTCTTGAGTGCGAAAAAAGCTTTAGGAACAAGGCACACCTTATTAGACATCAGAGAACCCACACAACAGAGCGACCCTATGAATGCCTGGAGTGTGGGAAAAGCTTCCGTGAGAATTCACAATTTCTATCACATCAGAGAATCCACACAGGAGAGAGACCCTATATCTGCCCTGACTGTGGGAAAAACTTCAGGCAGAACTCACACCTCCTATTACATCAGAGAATCCACACAGGAGAGAAACCCTATAACAGCTCTGGCTGTGGGAAAAGCTTTGGTCAGCGCTCACCCGTTTTTGAACATCAGGGACTCTACATGGGAGAGAAACCCTACAAATGCAGTGAGTGTGGGAAAAGCTTCACTCGGAAGTATTCCCTTCTCTTACATCAGAGAACCCACACAGGAGAGAGACCCTATAACTGCCTTCTCTGCGGGAAAAGTTTCTATGAGAGAACAGCCCTTATTCAACATCAGAGAATCCACACGGGAGAGAAACCCTACAAATGCAATGAGTGTGGGAAAAGCTTCTGTCGGAACACATACCTCCTATCACATCAGAGAATCCACACAAGGGAGAAACTCTATAACTGCTCTGACTGTGGGAAAAGCTTCAATCAGAGCTCAGCTCTTATTGAACATCAGAGACTCCACATGGGAGAGAAACCCTACAAATGCAGTGGGTGTGGGAAAAGCTTCACTCGGAAATATTCCCTTCTCTTACATCAGAGAACCCACACGGAGGAGAGACCCTCTAACTGCCCTGTCTGCGGGAAAAGTTTCTATGAGAGAGCAGCCCTTATTCAACATCAGAGACTCCATATGGGAGAGAAACCCTAGAAATGCAATGAGTGTGGGAAAAGCTTCCATCAGAACGCACACCTCGTATCACATTAGAGAATCCACATGGGAGAAACCCTATAATTGCCCTATCTGTGGGAAAAGCTTCAGCCAGAGCTCACACCTCCAATTACATCAGAGAATCCACACAGGAGAGAGGCCCTTTAACTGCCATGACTGCGGAAAACCTTCAGTCACAGGTCAGCCTTTGTTTCTCTCTGGATAATCCACACAGGGAAGAAACTCCTTTAATGTCCAGAATATGGGAAAAGCTTCACTGTGAGCTCAGCCCTTACTACACATCAGAGACTTCACAGTGGAGAAAGACCCAATGAATGTATTGACTGTGGGAAAAACTTCAGTCAGATCTCACACATTCAACCACATGACACAACACACATGAGAGACAGACCCTACAAGTACCCTGGTTGTGGGAAATGCCTTATGTCACAGCTCAAACCTCAGAACACATAAGAGAATCCACAGGCAACACAAACCCAAGAAGCATCCTGGCTTGCAGTGGGCCAAGTAAACAACACTTTTGCCAATTCCCGCAAATCTCAGAGGGTCAGACAAGATGTGGCTGGAGTGGCCATGTAACAAGGACACGGCATAATTATTAAAGCAGAAAATGAAATCACTTGCCTGGAGCAGAGCTGTTTAGAACTGGGGGAGCTTTAGGTTGGATATTTGGAAAAAAACTTTCACTAGGAGGGTGGTGAAGCACTGGAATGGGTTACCTAGGGAAGTGGTGGAATCTGCATACATCCGATGAAGTGAGCTGTAGCTCACAAAAGCTTGTGCTCAAATAAATTTGTTAGTCTCTAAGGTGTCACAAGTACTCCTTTTCCATTCTTAGAGGTTTTTAAGGCCCGGCTTGACAAAACCCTGGCTGGGATGATTTAGTTGGGGATTGGTCCTGCTTTGAGCAAGGGGTTGGACTAGATCAGGGGTTCTCAAACTGGGGGTCGGGACCCTTCAGGGGTCACAAGGTTATTATCTGGGGGGTCACAAGCTGCCAGCCTCCACCCCAAACCCCACATCGCCTCCAGCATTTATAATGTTGTTAAATATATAAAAAAGTTTTTAATTTATAAGGGGGGGTCGCACTCAGAGGCTTGCTATGTGAAAGGGATCACCAGTACAAAAGTTTGAGAACCACTGGACTAGATGACCTCCTGAGGTCCCTTCCAACCCTGATAGTCTATGATTCCATGATAAGAGTCTGAGATAAGTCTTCCACGTTGTGATGGGATCTGAGTATAATTTTCAACCAGTTTTCATTGAGGTTCTCCATTGATGTTTGGTTTTATATACCTAAACTCAACCTTATGTTATGTGCTCTGACTTCTCATTAAGTGTTGATAGTACTGTAGGCTGGGATCCGCCAAGGGACTTAGGTGCTGTGACACTCAGCAATGCCAAGACTAAATTTTTAGGCACCTAGAAAATCACAGGAACAACACTGGAGCAATGAAGCCTGATTTCGGGGCACTGGCTCCCTGTACAATGAATGAAGAGAGGTATGATTGACAAAAGACAGCAGACTAGGCAGGGCACTGCCTAAGCTAATCAATGGGAGATTGGCACACAGCTCTCTGGCTATGGTCCCGCTAATATTTTGCATCCATTTGTGGAATGAATTTTGTTATGTGCACTGAGGTATGTGTGGATGTGCGCCACCAGTAGAAACAAAAAACCTAGCTATAATCTATCTTTTTAAAAAGTTACCATAGGATAATTACTTCAGCCAGGACAGGTTGGGCATTTTAGAACTCACTACTCAAAGAATTAAATTGAAGTGTAAGAGAGAAATAAAAGTATGAAATGCACAGACCAGTCAAAGAACTAAAACAACAGCACTTTGAAAGAATAAAATTGCAGAGAATAAGTGTGCATTGCGGGAAGTACCAAGAAGTAACACCCACAACAATAATACAAGTATGTGTTGGGAGGTGAGTGTGAAAGAGACTGTGTGTGTGATGTGTGTGTGTGAGAGAGAAAGACACTGTGTGTGTGTGTGTGAGAGAGAGAGCGACAGAGAGAGACACTATGTGTGTGATGTGTGTGTGTGTGAGTAAGACACACTGTGAGAGAGAGAGATTGTGTGTGTGTGACTGTGTGTGAGTAAGACACTGTGTGTGAGAGAGAGACAGTGTGTGTGTGTGTGTGAGAGAGGGGGGAGGCAGGGACATTGTGTGTGTGAGAGAGAGAGAGACACTCTGTGCGTGTGTCAGAGAGAGAGGGGGGAGGCAGGGACATTGTGTGTGTGTGAGAGAGAAAGAGACACTGTGTGAGAGAGAGAGAGAGAGAGACACTGTGTGTGTCTGTGTGTGTGTGCAGGCGTGTGTGTGCGTGCAGGGGGAGGGTATGAGAGATGCCCTGCCCCTTTAAGTAGATCGGCACTTACCAGTCTGAAGGCTGCTTGTTCAGACACAACAGCAGCCACCAGCAGCTCCCTTCCACGTGTCCCCCCCCCCCCCCCCGCTCTGCGGAGATGGGATACATGAGCAGGGGGAGGGGGACACCCTGACATCAGCACCCCCACCTTCCTCCCCGGTCTGCGCAGCAAACAGGATGCTCCTGGGACCGGCTGGCCCCGGGCTCCAAGGCAGAGCGGGCTGGTAGCTGACTGACTGCTGGGGGGCTGCGCAGCAAGGAGGGAACACGGGTGTGTGCTAACCCTCCCCCTCTCGGCTGCCGGAACCTATCTCCGTTTGGGATTGACAAAGCGGGAAAGGTGGATGCTCCTCTGCCACGGGGCCTGGTCCAGGCGGTGGGTTCAGACGCCAACTAAGTCTGCACAAAACAGTGAGGAAAAATCTCCTAAGAACATCACCGGACGAAGTTCCAGGGTTTGAATCGGGCAACGTTGTGACTAAAACTGAGGTGGTGCCAATTTCAATTGCCACGTTTGCATTCCCAACAGCCAGAGTTTCTGCTCCCACCTTGTCTGAGTGGTGCTCAGCTCACTAGGGCGGGCTTCCTAAATTGATCTTACTGCCTAAACGAGCTGCCCTTCAAATCTTTGGTTTGTGGAAATCCATTGCTTGGGGGCTAATTTTCTGTTGTTGCCTTGTTTCAACTCAATTTCTAATTTTAAGAGCTACTGAGAACTGGCAACTCTGTCAGTCAGTCTGTTACACACACACCCGCCCGGTGCTGCCTTTGCATGTGTGAGACAGCATAACCTGCTGGTGAGAGAAACATCCTGACATCTCTCTCCCTTGGCACGCCACTCTGCATGTGTGAGCGAGAACAGCCATCTTCTGAGGCTCACTTCAACCTTTGTGTTGGGTGAATACTTCTACATTACTTTCAGCGCCGTTGTGTGTTTCTAACTACAGAGTTGTCCTACTTTATACTCCACGCTAGCCCCATTCCTGTCCTGGGGTGGGAATTTCATTGGTTTCTATTTTACCTTTGCCTATTTTAAATAACAAAAGCAGGGTACTTTGAGGTAGTTCTCTTTCTGTATTTGAGCAACAGAGTGTTCAGCTGTTGATGTATGGCATTGCCTTTAATAAAAAATAAACAGTGTAATAATGGCCGTGTTAGCTTTTGTGTGCTTGGCCCTCCTTTCAATTGTATTATCTTAGCCAAAATATCCAGTTTCCTCTAACTTGGTTTTTAGTTCAAAAGTTAAGGAGTACTTGTGGCACCTTAGAGACTAACCAATTTATTTGAGCATGAGCTTTCGTGAGCCACAGCTCTGATGAAGTGAGCTCACGAAAGCTCATGCTCAAATAAATTGGTTAGTCTCTAAGGTGCCACAAGTACTCCTTTACTTTTTGCGAATACAGACTAATACGGCTGTTACTCTGAAACAGTTCAAAAGTTGTAATACCAAGTTGCATTAGAGTTGCTCTAATCTAATCACGTCATTGAGCTTATTCTTGGTTACCGGAAACTGTTTCTTCGTAAAGGTCCGCTGTTGAATTATTTTCATAATGCTTAACTACTAGTTCATCTTAATTAGCATAATACAACCTGTCGATGCTGTTAGGGGACACTCATGGATCACACACAGTTTTTTGAATGTTAAACCCAATTTTATACCACTCGTCCATTCAGTGTAGCTAACCAACCTTCTTTTCATTTACATGGTCTTATTTTAGAATGTCATGTTTAGTTAGGGGGTTAAGTTTTGCTACATTGTATCACTTGTTTTATTTACCTTTTTTATCTGGTGTATCTTGTTTGCATACATCTTGTTGATTTAATTGATTACGGGTTTCTTAATTGACAAACCAGTTGATTACTGAAATAAACATTTCTCTATTTCAAATCCAAGTTCAATTGTTTATTTTTGGACTTCCCTTAATACACAGGAAAAAGAATCCTTGGTAAACGTTTGTGGTTACCTCCTTAATGCATTAATAACCATAATCAGTAATTCCATGTTTTCATTTGCTTTCCTTGAACCACTCAGATAAGAAGCAATTACTTAATAATTCCACCTAATTCTTGAATCTCCTAATTATCAGTTTTGATAATTGTATCATTCTGTTTGTAAATTTACTTTGAATATTATCTGGTGTTCAACCCCTTTGTACCTCATACTCCTGTCATTCTGGGAAACCGTCTGCATCTCTGGCTTATGAATCATTGTCCTGGGCACTGGGACAGGAGAAAGGAGCTGCTTAACTCTACTCTGAGTCAATGCAGATTTGCACTGAAATGGGCATTTGGAAGGCTGAAAGGAAGGAGGAGGAGCCTCCTGTGATGCTGCTTCCCATATTTTTCATAGTAAAATTATGATATAATTGTGTCATAATCATAACATATTTTATGCAAGCCGGGCCATGTTGAGGTAGCATCACAAAGGTTATGATTTACTGAATATGATTATCCTCTTTGTACACATGTATCTGTGATGGGTTGGATCACAGAGACCCCCTTGGGGACTGCCACCTGATGTGTTGAGACTACCTCTGAGCCTGTTTTCCCTGCGTAGCTTGGGATTTCAGAACCCTGCCTTGTCTGAGCCAGACACTCTACAAACCCAGACCCAGGTCTGAACCACATCCCTGAAAAGCTGCAGGCTTAACTGAAAACAGCTTAAGAAGTGTTCCTGTCTCCAACACTCAGGTGCCCAGCTCCCAGTGGGGTCCAAACCCCAAATAAATCCGTTTTACCCCGTATAAAGCTTGTACAGTGTAAACTCATAAATTGTTTGCCCTCTATAACACTGATAGAGAGGTATGCACAGCTGTTTGCCTGCCCTCCCCCCAGGTATTAATACACACTGTGGGTTAATTAATAAGTAAAAAGTGATTTTATTAAATACAAAACATAGGATTTAAGTGGTTCCAAGTAATAACAGACAGAACAAAGTGAATTACCAAGCAAAATAAAATAAAACATGCACGTCTACGCCTAATACAGTAAGAAAGTGATTACAGATGAAATCTCACTCTCAAAGATGTTCCAGTAAGCTTCTTTTACAGACTAGTCTCCTTCTAGTCTGGGTCCAGCAATCACTCTCACCCCTGTGGTTACTGTCCTTTGTTCCAGTCTCTTTCAGGTAACCTTTGGGGGCGGAGAGGCTATCTCTTGAGCCAGCTGAAGACAAAATGGAGGGGTCTCCCAGGCGCTTAAATAGACTTTCTTTTGTGGGTGGAGACCTCCTCCTCTCTCCTATCCAGAATTCAGCTCCAAGATGGAGTTTTGGAGTCACCTGGGCAAGTCACATGTCTATGCATGACTGAGTCCTTACCAGCCAGGCCACATTCCTGGGAAAGCCCAGATGTGGATTGGTGTCTCCAAGTTCATTGCTGGCTTAAGTGTTTCTTGATTGGGCACTTACTGAGAATAGTCTTTTCTCAGGAAGCTGACCAACTATTTCACTGAGGCTACTTAAAATTAAACAAGTACACAGTCAATATTCATAACTTTAAATAAAAAATTACACATGCATACAAATAGGATGAATAGATTCAGTAGATCATAATGACAGGTTTCAGAGTAGCAGCCATGTTAGTCTGTATTCGCAAAAAAGAAAAGGAGTACTTGTGGCACCTTAGAGACTAACCAATTTATTTGAGCATAAGCTTTCGTGAGCTACAGCATCCGATGAAGTGAGCTGTAGCTCACAAAAGCTTATGCTCAAATAAATTGGTTAGTCTCTAAGGTGCCACAAGTACTCCTTTTCTTTTTAGTAGATCATAACCTAACCCAACATGGCAGTGCCCAGCAATTTCTAGAAGCAGGGGCATGTGCAGGAATTTAAATTTTACTGCTTTGGGGTGGGGCACATTGGCGAGGGATGTGAAACTCCTCTGGGGAGGGGGAGAGCAAACTGCTCCAGCAATGGGGCCTGGCGAGGGGCACAAAACTCCGCAGGCTCCTGGGCTGTGGCAGGGAGAGTGCGAGAGCTCCTCTCCCCTGGGGCTGTGCCAGGGACCGCGAACTTTCCCAGCCCCGGGGCCGCAGTGGGCAGAGGGAACTCCTCTGGCTCCTGGGCTGCAAAGCGGGGATTGAACCTGGCTCATCCAGGTCCAAGCTGAGCTCTCTAACCCAGAAGAGCTACACGGTGGGCACCACCTTTGCCTCCGCCGGCCACTGGGTGTGGGGTGAGGAGACTCCGAACTTGTTCTCACAAGGAACAGCTGAGGCACCAGGGCCACCTGGCTCCAGGAGAAGGGTTCCTGGCTTGTCATCACAAAATGTGGTGTGCATCCCATTCTTAGGTGCCTTCCTGCTCATTGCACACTCAGCCTGAGCATCACAACGCCTCAGGCCCTGGTGGCACCAGGTCTGGGTCCTTTAGCCCAAAATGCCACCACTCTCTCTGGTTGACGGCTCTTCTCCAAAACCAGAAATGTTTGCACCCCCCGCCCTTACCTGTACTACACCCAGAGAAGTGTGTCCATGGTAACAGTGACACTCCGTGCAGTGTGTTGGTGTGTGTGGTGGGAGAGGTTGGCAGAGACAACTTGCCCCTGGAGGATTAGGGTGTGTGGGGAAGGAGTGTAGGGAGATTTTCTTTGCAGCAGACTGTAACAACATCACAGCACCTCCCAGCACCCTGTGTGTGTGGCCTGTTAATTAGGGTTGGTCACACTTTATACAAGATAATAGCAAGATATTTTAGATTGTTGAGAAGTATTGTAGAGGTTGAGTTACAAGTTGTATTATGTGCCTTGTTATAACAAAGAAAGTATGTTCTCTGTAAAACTGTTTACATACTCTCCACATTCATGCAAAGGGAAAAAGAGAAGCATGAAGGCCATCATTAACACCAGATGGTCAAGGGAGAAGTGGAGAGACTTGAAAACATCAGGAGCTTATTGGAAAACATCCATGCCTAACAAAGGGCAATATTGATGACCCTGAAACTAAAAGTAAATGCCCACAAAGATAAAATAATGTGGATGTCGAGACCCTGACCCTTCCCATCCTGGGAATGTTGTCCCTCCCCCTTCCCCCTAATTCGGGATGCTGGCAAAAGGGCTGGTCACAGGACTGATTACAACCTAACTGTGCAAGACCCGTAGACACTAATGGAAGGGGAAGGTGCACCAGGCAGCACAGGAAGGCCAGTTGGGCCAGTGGTTTGGGGATTTAATATTTCTGGGAACTAAACCGTTCAGATCTTAAAGTCTCTGGTGCCAATGTCATTTTGAGCACTCTGGGGTCAGGCAGTGGGAAGCAGAGCAGGCTGAGAAAGAGCCAGCTCTCATCCACCCAACATGGCAGCGCCCCGCAAGTCCCTGGAAAAAGTTATTAAATCCCTCTGTACAGCTGTACTGCAATACAGCACGTAACGCGGCGTGGTGGAGCTCCCGTCTGCAGCAGTGTTAGGCTGGGTCTGCTCCTGGGTTTCAGGCACTTCACCACCACCCAGCATCCCAGCTCAAACAGGCAGAGATACGCGAGCTCTTTGGCAAAACCACCTCCCAGTCAGTATCTAGGGTCACTGCCCAGACACTTCCTATGCCAAGGTTTGGTGGTGGCACCCCCAGTTCAGCTCCTCATAACAGGGCAGGCCCTGGGAGCATGGCCGTAGGTCCTGTTCTCCCCCCTTGAGTTCTGGTTGCTCTGCCAGAGCTCCCTTCTTCCTGGTCTGGTACCAGGCAGTGTCCCAGGAGTGACTTCTCTTTCATTTGCTCTTCCAGTCGCTCATAGAGCCTGGCATTCGGCGACTTGTTCAGATGAACTGGGCGTGGTCCTCTCCCCAGAGGAGAGTCAAAAGATTGTCACTCAAGCAGTAATTCTTCAAACACAAAATAACATTTGTTTAAAGGAAATATTTAGTCACGATGTATTTAATAATCAAAGAAAGAACGGGCTGTGATACATGACTCCTAGCAAAAAACAGTTTCATTGCATTTTGCAATCATAGTAAGGCAATGCAATAGTCTACACAAACCACAAAACAGACACAGTGTTGCATAATACAGTACACACAGACCCTTCATACATTATATATATATATATATATATATATAAAGCCTTAATCCAATGTTACAACACAGTACACAACCTATTACAATACAATAGATTAATCCCCTGTACATATGGATAAAGCCACATTACAATAGGACCCATTAAAAGGACATGACTGAGGACATTCCACAAGTGGTGATCGGTCACTTGCGGGAATGCAGGTGGTGGCTTTCATCCAACTTTATTGACAATTCTACCTGTGCATTCCTTATATTTAAAAATCATTAAACTGACTGTCCATCGTCTCAATCCCTCTGACCCATCTGCTGGTTTTTCTGCTCAGTCAAAATGATTTCTGCTCTTTGATGGATTCCTCTGCCTGCTTCTTCAATCTCTGTTTTCTGCTCTACTCCGCCAGATCTGCTCCAACTGCTAACCACCTTCACACACTCTCAAGTCTATCAGCTCTCTGCCTTATGTATGATTTTTGACCCTCTCTGATTGGTTGCTCTTTCAATGCCAATAATTAGCCTAGTTCTCTCCAGGTGGGGTGATACCTCTTCAGACATTCAGCTTGACCTGTCAGTCCTGCTGGAGCTACTTGAAAGCCTCCTCCTCACCTGACTGACCCCTTTCTGGTATTTGGAACGAAGTTAATCTCACCGGCCAATGGAAGCTGTGGGAGCGGTGCTTACAGTCACAGGCAGCGCACGGAGACCCACTGCCCCCCTCCTCCCAAGGGGTGTGCAGAGACGTGCCAGCAACCGGCCGCTTCTGGGTGCGGCGTGGGGCCACGGCAGGCAGGCAGCCTGCTTGAGCCCTGCTGCACCGCCGGCCGGGAGCCACCTGTGATAAACGTCTCCTGACCAGAGCCTGCACCTCACACTCCCTCCTGCACCCTAATCCCCTGCCCCAGGTCAGAACGCTCTCCTGCACCCAAACTCTCTCCCAGACCCTGCACCCCAATCCCCTGCCTCAGCCCAGAGCCCCCTCCTGCACCCAAACTCCCTCCTAGACCCGGCACCTGCACCCCTCACTCCTGCACCCCAACCCCCTGCCCCAGACTCAGCCAATGCACACTACACAGTTGAGAATGTTACACTGATTGTGACAATCCCCCCTGACATATAACACGTCCTTGGATATGCATCCGTCTTCCAACCTACTCAGATGGCGCAACCAGTGCGGTTGTCTTTGCTTGAGCTGGGCTATCACGCTTGCTAATTTGCCCTTTGAAGAATCTCTGAGATGGTGACTTCATCTTGCTATTTGGTGTTGAGTATGTGGCCTAAACAATGTAAATGGAAACTCTTTAACCTTTTCTCCTGATGAGCATAAGCTGTCCATGTTTTCCCACAATACATGGGAGTGCTGAGGATGCAGGATTCGTACACTAGCATTTGGTCTTGATGGTCAGCTTTGAGTTGTTCCATGCTCTTTTAGTTAGTCTGCTAAAGGTGGCGGCGGCCTTTCCAATGTGAACATTTCTTCATCCAGTGAGAGGTTGGTGGTCACTGTTGAATCTAAATAGATGAACTTTTGGACTACTTCTAGCTGGTTTGCTTTTAAGGTGAAGGATCTTGTGAAGCCCCCTGTCCTAATACAACTGTTTTCTTAATGCTGATGATGAGAGCAAATGCCTGACAGGCACTTGAAAGGCGGTCCATGAGTTCTCGTGGTAGATCTTCATCATGAGCTGTAAGGGCAGCATCATCAGCTAAGAGAAGTTCCCTGATTAGCACCTCTTTGACTTTGGTCTTTGACTTAAGTTGGGACAGGCTGAAGAGTTTCCCATCTGATCTTGTGTGGAAATACACTCCATCTTTCATGTCCTTAAACGCACAGTTTAAGAGTACTGAGAAGAAGACTCCAAAGAGTGTAAGGGCAAGAACACATCCTTGCTTCGCTCCGTTTTTCATCTCAAAGCTGTCCGAAGTGGACCCGTCAAACTAAACAGTTCTCCTTGCTCTCATGTTGTTGTGGAATGAGCGTATAAGCCATTACAGGGTTGGTGGGAATCCTATCTTTCCTAGTATTGTAAATAGACCGGCTCTGCTGACGGTGATGAATGCTTTGGTTAGGTTCACCACCAAACCAGCAACCCTAGCAATTCACAGACAATCCACTCTGCTCTGTTCCAACCTCCTTTGGCCCTGCCCACTGGTAAGAAAAGAAAAACAGGGCTGGAAGATGGTGCCCAAACCCCTTGTCCTGGGAGACGTTTGCCGAAGGAAGGGAGGAGGAGGCGGCAAAAGCATGTGGTGGAGAGAGCTCTGCAGCCAGGCAGCATCAGGGAGCGTGGCAAGGGCAGGCAAAAGCCTACAGCACCCAGGAGGTCTCCCACCCAAGGACAAACCAGGCTCAACCCTGCTTCGCTTCCGAGAGCAGATGAGATCGGGCGTGTGCAGGGGGGTACAGCCGTAGATGCTGCTGCTTGCCGCTTTGCCGCTCTTTAAGTGAGTCCACAGCCTGCGCCTGCCTCCGTCACACAATCAATGCCGCCTCCCTCCTGCCAGCTCTCACCCGCCTGCCTCCCCACCCCATCGCCCCACCCCGCCCGCACCACGCTCCACAGCCCCCACCCCGGCCTGCCCACACAGCTACGCCTCCTCCCCACCCCACCCCAAACACACCCCCAACTAACCCCTCACCCAGCCCTCTCTCCTCAGCCTGCTCCTGCACAAAAGCGCCACCCCCACCCCCGACACAAAACCCAGCACGCCTCCCCCGGACGCAAGGCCTCGTCTGGGGCGGGGCTGCCTCCCCCACACCCGCTGATGCGGCACTGCCTCACGTGCACGCACCCCACGGGGGCAGCTTGTGGGGTTGCCAACTCTGACTGCAGCTATTGCAGGACTTTCCCCCCACGCCCCAACAGGACTTTGTGTCATTTTCTTAAACTATCCTATTAAAATCTCCTGGGTTGCTTTCAAGAGTCACGGGGAGATCGATGCCGACTCCGGGGCACTCCAGGCCAGTCTGGGAGTGTTGCCAACTCTAGCAGCTCACAGGCCAATCCGCTCTGTTTGCTCCCACCTCCTAGGGCTCACCAGAGCTCACACGTCCCTGGGAACGCCCTCCTGCACGGGGCCAGCTGTTTCCTCGCTCCTGGAAACCCCGCTTCTGCCCAAGGCCCCAGCCCTTCCAGCACCACACCTGGCAGAGCCAAGAGCCGCCGCCCCTGCACCGCGGCCACTGGCCCAGTCCTGCGCAACCCCCAGCAAGCAGAGGAGGGCGCCCAGGGCTTGGCCTCAGCCTCCCTAGCCCCAGAGCGTGGGAAGGCCGGCGGCCCAGCCCCACCAGCGGGGTGCCGGAGCCAGAGAACTGGAGCCGCACGCAGGGAGCAGTAGTGGCAGGGGGAGGGGTCACGCTTGGCTGTTTGGGAGGCTGAGCCTCCCCCAGCCTATGGGACTACCTGCCCCCCATGCCCACGCCCTCCCCCGTCACCCCCTTCACAAGGCCCTGGGGGAGGCAGGATGGGCAGCCCCCTCAGGGAGACGAGCTCAGAGACCACCAGGACCAAACTTTCCACTTACTGGCCCCGAGGCAGGGGCTGATCCAGGCCTGCAGCAGCCTTCCCGGGCCAAAGGGCCACCAGCTGCCTCTCTCTCCACACTTTTAAAGGGCCAGCTGCCAAGAGGCATGCTGGGAAAGGGCTTCCCTAAAGCCGCCACCCCAAAGGCCCGGGCTGCGCCGCATGGAAAAGCTTGTAGCTTTCCTGCCCCCCACTCCCAACCGCGGAGCAGACGCGGCGGCAGGGTGCACACGCGCAGACAGGTCGGGGGCACGTACCGCCACTTCAGCCAGCTGGCCTCCCACGCCTGCTGCCTGCGGGGCAAGACCGCCCGCTGGCAGGGCCGGAGTCTCTCTTCTGGGGGCCCGGGGCTGTTAGATTTTGTTCGCCCCCCCCCCCATGTACAAGTGTTTTCCTAATTTAAAACAACATGATCTCAGGCGGGGAGGGCTCCAGCCCAGCAGGGGGGACGGCAGCGTACAGAGTCCCCTCCCGTTCCTGCCCCCAGCCAGGGCCAGATATCGCAGCAGGGGCTTTAGAGGCTGCAGCCCAGGGTCCCGGGCTAAGGGGCTCCTGCAAAACGATCTGGGACTTCTAGCAGCCACCCAGAGATCTTTTTGCAGAGCCTCTCTTAGCTCAGGGCCCTGGTCTGCAGCCCCCAAAGCCCCGGCGTTAATCCAGCCCTGCCCGCTGGTAAAAAAAGGAAAAGAAAAACAGGGCTGGAAGATGGTGCCCAAACCCCTTGTCCTGGGAGAGATGGCCACAGCCTGGGAGACGTTTGCCAAAGGAAGGGAGGAGGAGGCGGCAAAAGCATGGGCTGGAGAGAGCTCTGCAGCCAGGCAGCATCAGGGAGCGTGGCAAGGGCAGGCAAAAGCTACAGCACCCAGGAGGTCTCCCACCCAAGGACTAACCAGGCCCGACCCTGCTTCGCTTCCGAGAGCAGATGAGATCGGGCATGTGCAGGGGGGGTATGGCTGTAGACAATGCCAGCTGCTGCTTTGCCGCTCTTTAAGTGAGTCCACAGCCTGCGCCTGCCTCCGTCACACAACCAACGCCGCCTCCCTCCTGCCAGCTCTCACCTGCCTGCCTCCCCACCCCATCGCCCCACCCCACCCGCACCACGCTCCACAGACCCACCCCTGGCCTGCCCACACAGCTACACCTCCTCCCAACCCGCCCCGCCCACACCACGCTCCGCAGCCCCCACCCCTGGCCTGCCCACACAGCTACGCCTCCTCCCAACCCCACCCCGCCCACACCACGCTCCGCAGCCCCCACCCCTGGCCTGCCCACACAGCTACACCTCCTCCCAACCCGCCCCGCCCACACCACGCTCCGCAGCCCCCACCCCTGGCCTGCCCACACAGCTACGCCTCCTCCCAACCCAATCCTGCCCACACCACGCTCTGCAGCCCCCACACCTGACCTGCCCCTGCCAGCTACGCCTCCTCCCAACCCCACCCCGCCCGCACCACGCTCTGCAGCCCCCACACCTGGCCTGCCCCTGCCAGCTACGCCTCCTCCCAACCCCACCCCGCCCGCACCACGCTCCGCAGCCCCCACCCCTGGCCTGCCCACACAGCTACGCCTCCTCCCAACCCCACCCCGCCCACACCACGCTCCGCAGCCCCCACCCCTGGCCTGCCCACACAGCTACACCTCCTCCCAACCCGCCCCGCCCACACCACGCTCCGCAGCCCCCACCCCTGGCCTGCCCACACAGCTACGCCTCCTCCCAACCCAATCCTGCCCACACCACGCTCTGCAGCCCCCACACCTGACCTGCCCCTGCCAGCTACGCCTCCTCCCAACCCCACCCCGCCCGCACCACGCTCCGCAGCCCCCACACCTGGCCTGCCCACACAGCTACGCCTCCTCCCAACCCCACCCCGCCCGCACCACGCTCCGCAGCCCCCACCCCTGGCCTGCCCATGCCCACTACGCCTCCTCCCCTCCCCGCCCCGCCCACCCCACGCTCCACAGCCCCCACCCCTGGCCTGCCCACACAGCTACGCCTCCTCCCCATCCTGCCCCGCCCACACCACACTCCACAGCCCCCACCCCTGGCCTGCCCACACAGCTACGCCTCCTCCCAACCCCACCCCGCCCGCACCATGCTCCGCAGCCCCCACCCCTGGCCTGCCCACACAGCTATGCCTCCTCTCAACCCCACCCCACCAACACCACGCTCCGCAGCCCCCACACCTGGCCTGCCCATGCCAGCTACGCCTCCTCCCAACCCCACCCCACCCACACCACGCTCCGCAGCCCCCACCCTTGGCCTGCACACACAGCTACGCCTCCTCCCCTCCCCGCTTCTCCCACACCACGCTCCGCAGCCCCCACCCCTGGCCTGCCCACACAGCTACGCCTCCTCTCAACCCCACCCCACCAACACCACGCTCCGCAGCCCCCACCCCTGGCCTGCCCACACAGCTACACCTCCTCCCAACCCCACCCCGCTCGCACCACGCTCCGCAGCCCCCACACCTGGCCTGCCCATGCCAGCTACGCCTCCTCCCAACCCCACCCCACCCACACCACGCTCCGCAGCCCCCACCCTTGGCCTGCACACACAGCTACGCCTCCTCCCCTCCCCGCTTCTCCCACACCACGCTCCGCAGCCCCCACCCCTGGCCTGCCCATGCCCACTACGCCTCCTCCCCTCCCCGCCCCGCCCACCCCACGCTCCACAGCCCCCACCCCTGGCCTGCCCACACAGCTACGCCTCCTCCCAACCCCACCCCACCCACACCACGCTCCGCAGCCCCCACCCCTGGCCTGCCCACACAGCTACGCCTCCTCTCAACCCCACCCCACCAACACCACGCTCCGCAGCCCCCACCCCTGGCCTGCCCACACAGCTACACCTCCTCCCAACCCCACCCCGCTCGCACCACGCTCCGCAGCCCCCACACCTGGCCTGCCCATGCCCGCTACGCCTCCTCCCCTCCCCGCCCCGCCCACCCCACGCTCCACAGCCCCCACCCCTGGCCTGCCCACACAGCTACGCCTCCTCCCCATCCTGCCCCGCCCACACCACGCTCCACAGCCCCCACCCCTGGCCTGCCCACACAGCTACGCCTCCTCCCAACCCCACCCCACCCGCACCATGCTCCGCAGCCCCACCCCTGGCCTGCCCACACAGCTACGCCTCCTCTCAACCCCACCCCACCAACACCACGCTCCGCAGCCCCCACACCTGGCCTGCCCATGCCAGCTACGCCTCCTCCCAACCCCACCCCACCCACACCACGCTCCGCAGCCCCCACCCTTGGCCTGCACACACAGCTACGCCTCCTCCCCATCCCGCCCCACCCACACCATGCTCCGCAGCCCCCACCCCTGGCCTGCCCACACAGCTACACCTCCTCCCAACCCCACCCCGCCCGCACCACGCTCCGCAGCCCCCACACCTGGCCTGCCCATGCCCGCTACGCCTCCTCCCCTCCCCGCCCCGCCCACACCACGCTCCGCAGCCCCCACCCCTGGCCTGCCCACACAGCTACACCTCCTCCCCTCCCCGCCCACACCACGCTCCGCAGTCCCCACACCTGGCCTGCCCATGCCCGCTACGCCTCCTCCCAACCCCACCCCGCCTGCACCACGCTCCGCAGCCCCCACCCCTGGCCTGCCCACACAGCTACGCCTCCTCCCCTCCCCGCCCACACCACGCTCCGCAGCCCCCACCCCTGGCCTGCCCACACAGCTACGCCTCCTCCCAACCCCACCCAGCCCACACCACGCTCCGCAGCCCCCACCCCTGGCCTGCCCACACAGCTACGCCTCCTCCCAACCCCACCCCGCCCACACCACGCTCCGCAGCCCCCACACCTGGCCTGCCCATGCCCACTACGCCTCCTCCCCTCCCCACCCCTCCCCGCCCTGCCCACCCCACGCTCAGCAGTCCCCACGCCTGGCCTGCCCATGCCAGCTACGCCTCCTCCCCGCCCCACCCCTCCCACACCATGCTCCACAGCCCCCACCCCTGGCCTGCCCACACCAGCTACACCTCCTCCCAACCCCACCCCGCCCACACCACGCTCCGCAGCCCCCACACCTGGCCTGCCCATGCCAGCTACGCCTCCTCCCCATCCCGCCCACCCCACGCTCCGCAGCCCCCACGCCTGGCCTGCCAACACAGCTACGCCTCCTCCCCGCCCCGCCCACCCCACGCTCCACAGCCCCCACCCCTGGCCTGCCCACACAGCTACGCCTCCTCCCCTCCCCACCCCTCCCACACCACGCTCCACAGCCCCCACCCCTGGCCTGCCCACACAGCTACGCCTCCTCCCCTCCCCGCCCACACCACGCTCCGCAGCCCCCACCCCTGGCCTGCCCACACAGCTACGCCTCCTCCCCTCCCCGCCCCTCCCACACCACGCTCCACAGCCCCCACCCCTGGCCTGCCCACACAGCTACGCCTCCTCCCCTCCCCGCCCACACCACGCTCTGCAGCCCCCACCCCTGGCCTGCCCACACAGCTACGCCTCCTCCCCTCCCCACCCACACCACGCTCCGCAGCCCCCACCCCTGGCCTGCCCACACAGCTACGCCTCCTCCCCTCCCCGCCCACACCACGCTCCGCAGCCCCCACCCCTGGCCTGCCCACACAGCTACGCCACCTCCCCTCCCCGCCCCGCCCACACCACGCTCCGCAGCCCCCACCCTTGGCCTGCCCACACAGCTACGCCTCCTCCCAACCCCACCCCGCCCACACCACGCTCCGCAGCCCCCACACCTGGCCTGCCCACACAGCTACGCCTCCTCCCAATCCCACACTGCCCACACCACGCATGAGTGGCCCCCTGCCCTTCACTCCCTGTAGATAACGGTGAGGATTTAAAATGGCCTTAGTTGATTTTGGGGTGCTGGGAGGGGCTGTGTCTGTGCTGTGTTACAGGACCATGTCCTTACATACCGGAGCCTATATAGGGTGACCAGATGTCCCGATTTGTTAGGGACAGTCCCACTATTTGGGGCTTTTTTCTTATATGGGCGCCTATTACCCCCCACCCCCGTCCCGATTCTCACACTTTCTATCCGGTCACCCTAAGCCCATAGTTAATGTTCTCGATCTGTATTCAGGTAGCTGAATAAATGCTCTGACTGGCAGCAGTGCTGGGCACCTGACGGTAACCCTCATGTCTCAGGCTCGGCACGTTTCAAACTCAGGCCACTTATTGAGAGAACTGAGCGTGGCTCTAAGAACCGAACATTAGGTTGCTGTTTTTGAAAACTCGGGTCAAGCCTTTCACCAGTATGGCAGAGTCTAGAACGTCTGTCTGTAGGGGACAAACCCAGGAAGAAATGGGATATAAAATGGACTAAAAGCCCTTCTGAAACATCCTCAATTGCCTTCTCATCCTGCCAGGCTGCAAAATAACATCCACATTGTGCTACAGATCTGCCCATCCTTCCAAGGGACGGGGAAGAGAAATGGCTTCCCTGGAGCCCGTGACGTTTGAGGAGGTGGCTGAGTATTTCTCCAAGGAGGAATAGGCCCTGCTGGACTCCACTCAGACAGCCCTCTACAAGGACGTCATGCAGGAGAGTTACGAGATTGTGACCTGGCGGGGTAAGGATTCCTGTCCCCTCAGGTATTAGAAGTTGGGTGGTCTTTGAAGCAAAGGGGTCAGATTCTGTGCAGTTTTCTTAACTGGTCCCCCAGATTTCAGAGGGATCAGATCTTGTGTGCAAGAGACTGTCCCATCCACATCCCCTCCCATGTGACAGGCAATTCAGGCACATAAAAACCGAGGCTGGTTCCACCATTCTGTGGGTCTTCCGGCCCCTCAGCCGTCTCAGCCATTGGACCAATGTCTTGTGACTTAGCTCTGCCTAAGTCCTCACTGGCCAGATTTTCAAATGTGCTTCATCTCCATTTGCACATCTTCTGTCTCTGCCAGCTGTGTTAGTGTGAAGCCCCAGATGTTCTCAGCTCTCTTTCACCAGCCCAGATGGGCATGGACCATAGTCACGGGACAGGATCCAGTTACCATTAGCGTCTCCAGGGACACCTCTTGTGCCCATGTGCTGAATTCTTGGAAGGAAGGTGGTCTTCCTGGTGTCCTTGCCTGGCCGTGACTGATCTCTGCAAAAGGGTTCCTTGCAGGGAGAGGGGCTCGGTGCTGAGTGAGGGTTCATGAAGTAGCCTGCTGAGACAACGAAGGCCTTACCTGCAACTGGAAGGCTTTCCTCTGTCTGCCTGTAACACAATAGTTATTGAATGCTGCTTCGAATCAGTTCCAAAATTCCAGGCAACATTCTAGGCAGCCATGGCCAGAACTCTATCCATCGTGGGGGGAAATGCAAAAATGGAAGGCAAGGAAAGGGGGATCAGATGCAGCCCCTGCCATCTGTTTAGCACAGCCACAGTTTCAGGCACCTCTTCGACTATCTATAGCTCATCCCATCCTGGCCCATCCTCCCAGGAGAGTTTGAGAGCAGAAACGCTTCAACAGGAGAGACTGAAGGAGACCCGCATCAGATTATCCCACAGACAGAGCGGCGGGCTTCCCACTGCCCAGGGGAATATCCTAACCACGGGGCTAAAAGTTGGGAGGGAGTTCTCCCTCCTCCCCGTTGTATGGAAGTTTGTCTATAGCGATGCAGTCCGGGAGGCGAGCTCTGGGGACTCTTGCCAAATTGGGTCCCACAGGCAAGTCAGGCAGAGGCACGCCTGTCTTCCACATCTGTAGTGGTGCTGGAACTCTGTCTAGAGTGGGGGTTCTGTGCCCCCCCTTACCCCATCTGCACTACCCACCCCCATGGGAGCAGGGTCATGGCTCCGGGAGGGGATAGGGGTAAGGGGGCCGAGGCTGGCGTAAAACCTGAGGGTGCTGCAGCACCCCCCATGCCCCTAGTTCCTGTGCCCATGCCCGCCTGGAGACCTGGCGAGAGAGGCCCTGCGTGTGCTCAGAGGTGCCGAGAGAACGTTTACTGCAAAAATTAGGTGCCGCTTGAGTTTCAGGGCCTACGGGGTTCGGCAGCCGCTGAGCAGGGATTTGGTTGAGCTCAGTGGGGCCCGATTATAGGACTTGGGCACCTAAATCCTTTTGTGAATCTAGCCCTGGGTCTCAGTTTCTCCATTCCCCATCTGTAAAATGGGTAGAATGGCCCCTCCCTACCTCACAAGGGAGGGGTAAGGATAAATACATTAAAGACTGTGAGCGGCTCAGACACTATGGTAATGGTGGAGGCCATGTCAGAACCAGTGGCCGCAGAACAGGGCCCTTATTTCAGTTGGAGACACCAAGTGCTGGTGTAATGAATAGTCTCTTTCCCTCCTGCGGCAGCAGCCATGGCAAAGGGTTACAAGAATTCCTTGCGCCAAAGTCTCCCTCTCTGCTGGGGATCCCCATCGTCAATGCTCCAGTTTGCCCCATCCCTGCCGGAGCTGTTGCAGGTGCCCAGGACTGTGGAGGTCTGTGTGGAGGATGGCAAGCGAGTGTCGTGCTTGGCTAATCTTTCTGCTCCTTGGCCTCTTGGCGGGGTAGAGTTTTCGTTCAGCGAGTGCTGGTGTTCTGTGTTGCATAGTGTAGCTCAAATGGATGCAGAGGGGCAGTTGTGGTGTTTCTGAGATCCATGTCCAGTCCAGGGTGTGGCTGGCTGCACGTGTGGGACTGGAGGCGTCCTGTGAGAATAGGAGCTGGAAAATCTAATGGAAGGGTTTTTTGCTGCTGTGTCTGAGGAATTATTTGTGTGGATGTCCAAGTCCCCCAACACCATGAGCCTGGTTCATCACCATGTCAGACAGCATCTCTGTCCATGGCTCTGGGACCCTTTGGGGAAGCAGTGACTCTGAAGAGAACCAAAAGGTCATAGTGGAAACATAGCTTCCAGTGCAATGCTGTAGCAAAGACGGCTAGTAATGATTCTAGGATAGATTAGCAGGGGAATAGGAAATAGGAATAACGAGGCAATATTACCTCTTTAAATGGGATTGGTTAGACCATTGATGGGTGCTGTGTCTAGCTCTGGTGTTCACACTGAAAAAAGGATGTTGTCAAATTAGCGCAGGTTTAGAAAAGAGCTATAAGAATGATTTGTCAACTGGAAAATCTGCTTTAGAGATTCATATTTTATAAGGGCTGAATGGACTGTTGGGATCATCTAGTCTGACCTTCTGTGTAACACAGGCCATAGGAGCTCCCCTGAATTACCCTGTTTAAAATAGAGCACATCTTTTAGCGAAAAAAAAACAACAAAAACACAACCCAAATCTTGATTTTAAGAATTCCCTGTGATGGAGAATCCGCCATAACCCTTGCTAAGTCTTTCCCAATGGTCAGTTGTCCTCACTGTTCAAACTTTGCAACTTATGTCAAGTCTAAATTTGTCTAGCTTCAACTTCCAGCCATTGGATCTTGTTATACCTTTTTCTGCGAGACCGGAGAGCCCATTATTGTTACATTTCTGTTCCCCATGTAGCCATTCATAGATTGCGGTCAAGTCTCCCCTTCACCTTTTCTTTGATCAACGGGAGAGACTGAGCTCCTAGAGGCTTTCATTATAAGGCCTGTTTTCAATCCTTTTATCACACTCATGTTTCTTCTCTGAACTCCCCTCCCCCCCCCTCGAATTTTTCAACAGCCTTATTGAATTGCTGGCACCAGAAATGGACATTGTATTCCAGCAGTGGTTGTATGATTCTAAAGCACAGAGGTAATATGACCTCTCTACTGGTACTCGAGAGTCCCCTGTTTATGCCTCCAAGGTGTGCAGCAGCTACTCCGGCCTCAGTGTCACACACTGGAAGCTCCTGTTTGGCTGGTTATCCACCATAACCCTGACATCTTTTTTCAGAGATATTGCTTCCAAAGAGAGTCTCCCAGCCTATGAGGGTGGCCTGCATTCCTTGTTCCTAGATGTATCATTTTACATTTGGCCATATTGAAGCCCACAGTGTTTTCTTGCACCCATCTCACCAGGCAATCCAAAGGGTTCTGTATCAGTGACCTGTCCACTTCTTTAATTACCATTACCCCAGTCTTTGTGTCATCTGTAATCTTATCATTGATGATTTTATGCTTTCTTCCACAGCACTGATAAAAATGTTAAATAGCTTAGGGCCAAGACTGGACCCCACTAAAAACAAACATGCTTGACAATGATTCCATTTACAGCTATGTTTTGAGATTTATCAGTTAGCCAGTTTTTATTTTTCTAAGCTGGGGGCAAGCAAACAATACGTGTTTTATTATGGCTAAATATAAATGAAAACATCTAGGAACAAAGAATGTTGACCATACTTTCACAAGGGGGGGACGGGGGTGGGGGGGGACTCTGTCCTGGGAAGTGGTGACTCTGGAAAAAAAATGGGGAGTTGTTGTGGATAATCAGCTGAACATGAGCTCCAGTGTGATTTTTGTGTCCAATTGCTAATGCAATCCTTGGATGCATAAACGGGACTCTCAAGTAGGAGCAGAGAGTTATTTTACCTCTGGTTTTGGTGCTGGTGGAATACTGTGTCCTGTTCTGATGCCCATAATTGAAGAAGGAAGCTGATAAGCAGGAGAGGGTTCAGAGAAAAGCCACAAGAATTATTAAAGGATTAGAAAACCTGCCTTATAGTAAATGACTCCAGAAGCACAATCTATTTAGCATAACAAAGAGAAGGTTAAGGGGTAACTTGATCACAGTCTAATAAATACCTACGTGGGTATAAATATATATATATAAACAAATATTTAGCAATGGGCTCTTTATCTACCAGAGAAAGGAATAACAAGAAGCAGTGGGCTTAAATTGCAGCAAGGGAGGTTTAGGTTGAACACTAGGAAAAACTTCCTGACTGTCAGGGTGGTGAAGCCCTGGAACAAGTTGCACAGGGAGTTTGTGGAGTCTCCGTCATTGGAGGTTTTTAAGAGCAGGTCACACAAGGGATGATCTAGAATCTAGACTGAAGAAAATACTTAGTTCTGCCATGAGTGCAGGGGACTGGGCTAGATGAGCTCTCGAGGTCCCTTCCAGTCCCATGATTCTATTATTTCAATGCCTGGAAGTTGAAGCTAGAAAGATTTAGACTGGAAATAAGGAATACATTTTTAACAGTGTGTAATTAATCTTTGGAACAATTTACCAAGGGTCAGGGTGGGTTCTCCATCTCTGACCATTTTAAAATCAAGATTCAATGTTTTCTTAAGGATCTCTTCTAGGAATTATTTGGGGGAAGTTCTTTTAATGGCTTGTGTTACACAGGTGATCAGACTAGGTGATTACAATGGTCCCTTGTGGCCTTTGACTTTCACTTGTTCTCTTATGTAATGTCTGTGTAGCACCTTGTGGACAATTTGCCTCATAATAACTCCAAAACAGAGACATTAATGAAACCGTGATCCAGAAATATGGGGCCTATTTTTGCCTTTTCTTTTCTCTGTGTGATGGGTTATATCCTCCCATTATGCTAATCTTTGCAACATTGAAAGAATCGGGCATGTTTAGTCTAGAGAAGAGAAGGCTCCGGGGACACATGATACCAGTCTTCAACTATTTAGAAGGCTGTTGTAAAGAGGATGGTAATCCATTGTTTTTCATGTCCACCAAGGGCAGGACAGGAAGGAATCAACTTAGTCTGCTGCAAGGGAGATTTCAGTGAGATATCAGGAAAAAACTATCTAGACTCTAAGAATAGTTCAGCACTGGGAAAGCCAAGCAGGGAAGTTGTGGAATCCCCGTCATTGGAGGGCTGTAAGAAGAGGCTGAAAAAACTCTTGGCAGGGATGGTTTAGGTTTACTTAATCTTGCCTCAGCCCAGGGGGAAGGGTTTGTTGATCTCTCTGGGTACGACTACACTAAGACAGGCCTCTGACTCATGGTTAAGCTTAAGCCCCCCTTCCCTGCACACACACCTCACTCTGACATGGTTCAGCAAGCTCCCAGGACCCACAGCCTAGGACCCTGCTACGAAGGTAGGGCAAAGCCCTGTCATTTTGCAGCATATATGCAGCTCGAGATGGAGACCCAAGTGGGAAGGCTACAGAGTGAAGTACAGACATGTTAGCATGGCAACAAGACCCACGTCCGGTACTTGTAAGGCAGGTTTACAGTTCAGTGAGGATGTTCAAGCATGGGTCCCACAGACCTGTGTTTACAATGCAGCAGTGTAGACATACCCTTGAAGTCCCTTCCAATCTTGCATTTTTATGATTCTGTGGCTTACACCTAAGCTATTACTAATTTGTTCTAACTTTTACTAACGTTTTCTAATCAGCTCTTCTTTATTTGTCAAGATGAGGTTTCGAATTCCCCCATGTTGGATGCCACACACTTTGATATAGGATGTTTTACTCTCCAACCTTTAGAAATTCCGAGGACGGTTTATAGTGCGAGACTTAAGAAGCTCACTATGTTTACCTAAACAAAGAGACAGTAGAGTGGTGACTTGATAGCCTAAAAATACCTACAAGGGGAAGAGAAGAGGGCTTTTCAATCTAGGAAACAACATAGTTTGGGAGCTTAATGTAGTACAATCGTATTCCGTGGGCATGTTTGTGATAGAAAGGTAAGGGAAGTGTCATTTGGTTCATAAAAATCTACAGAACCGTAATTTCCATGGTGTCACTCTCTGCAGCTTGGGAGGGGAAACTGACTATCCCTCCAGGCTCCCACTTCCAGGTTCCTCCAGTTAGTGGAAATCTTGATAATACAGTGTCATAGGGAAAGGGTTGAGTTGGGTATCATTCAAAAGCCTTTTCTTCCATGAACATAACGGTACCAAACATGACAAACCTAGAACAATCGTGTAGATACCTAATAGAGAAAATGTTTAAAAATCAACTTTTTTAATTTATATTTTAACACAGGGACACATTACTTACATAGAAAAAACCCTGATCGTTGGTAATCCTAGGGAAGTTAGCCTTGACATATGGGACTGAAAACCCTTGTTCATCAATGTCATCACCATTGTCATTTCCATCTAGGCTGCCACTTCTAGACACGTGGTCACACTGATCCCTGTCTGCACTGCACTCGTACGTCTTTGTGCAAGGCAGGCTGCTGGCCAAACATCTGCAGGACGGAGAGCATCTGGTCTTTGCACGCGAGCATTCCATTAGCTGTAGGATTGATTCAGGAGCATGAGGTATTTGGCTGGAGTGATCAGTCCATCCTTCAAGACCCATCCATGCCTGGTAGGGGAGGGGAGTTTTGGGTGTGCTTAATGTAGGAATAGCTGGTTGATTTTCTCTGGCCTGTGTGATGCAGGAGGTCAGGCTAAACGACCGTAATGGTCCTTTGGGCCATCGCATGTCTGATTCTAAGTCTTCAGCTTTGTAATTACCCAGATACCCAATTAGTCTTTTCCTTGGGCTTGGGTCCCAGTTACAACAAGCATCCCTCTTCAGTGAAGAACTGAAGTGTGGGCTTAACTTCCAGTAATGTCAATGGGGCTCAAGCCCTGAGCTAGAGTGCTTTGCGCAGGGGGGGCCCCTTGGAGATAATTCAGATGGGATTGGTGAGATTTGTCGGGCGGGGGGCGTCTCCCACGTTGGAGCCCGGGAGAGTAGAGGTTGGAGAATAATTGCTCCTCCCGTAGAGTTTCCCTTTCTGGGTCTGTGGTTTGTGGAGCAGACTGGGGGAGTGAGGAGACCCAGAACCAGGCCTACAGTGTCTGCCCCTCTGTGGGAGCAGAGTGGGTCTCCTGGGTGATGGGGAAGGGCCGATTTACCCTTCAGCCCCTACCTCTAGTCCATTGTGACCCCACGGAACTAGGCTCTTCCCTCTCCGTGCTGGACAGGGAACAGGTGTTTAATGATCTTCTTTTCAGGCCCTGGTTGGCATTTCTTCTGTTTGTTTCTTCACCACTTGTACGGAGAAAGCACTTTGAGGCCCCAGTACAGGTTCACAGCCCCGTTGAGGCAGGTGCTGCATGGAGAAATAGGGATAGTCTCCACCCCAAATTGCTCACACTCACAAGTAATAGCTTCCAGTTCTGGCTTGTGTTTTGGAGGGATATGGGGGAGGGGGATGGAGAGAGGAGTTAACTGGCAGTGACGGAGGCTTAGATGCAAACAAGATACCCGGAGAGGGTAGCAGCCCTGCTCAGCTCAGGTCCCCAGGGGAGTAAGTCAGGGCAACTCCCTAGGCAGAGTGGAGGAAGCCTTGCTCCAGACCAGCACGTCATGGGATCTTGTACCATTTATAGCCCAGTCCCTGCAGGGTGGGGCTGGGGAGAGGAAACACCTCTCTGGGTGGGCTGCTCAGACCTTGGATCTGGAATACTAACGGCCCTGACCGTAATGAACAAGATCAACACTTGATTTCTTGCCCCCCAGCAGGATTTCTAATTTCCAAACCAGATGTGATCTCCCGGCTGGAACGAGAGGAGGAGTCGTGGGTCCATGGTCTCCAGGGTTATGAGGAAAGGAGGATCCCAGGAGACATCCACAGGGGTGAGGAATCAGTGAAACTGGCTCCGCTTTTATATCCTCATGGCATGCATCCTTAATGGGTTTTCACCAAAGATATCTGACTGCAAAAACCCCTCCTCTCATCCACATACGGAGGAGATGGGGAGGCAGAATCGCTCTCTTCCTCTCCCTCCTCTGGGGAAGGTTTGGAGGGGATTTATCCCTGATTGATCTATGAATTTATTTATCTGCCCAGCGGTTATTCTGGTTTCTTCTGCCTTGTCACACCCAGGCCAGGTTTGCCCCAGCAAGTGACACATCCTCACGGGAGACATCAGTCATGGTTTCCCAGTCACCTGGCAGTCGCTCGCTTTTTCTCTGACTCTCTCGATGGGATGTGAAGGCAGAATCAATCCCATCCTTTCTGTCCAGTGGGGAAGGGGTTTTGAGGGGGAACCATTACTAGAGTTTGTACCTTGCTTACCCTTTCCCCCGGCACGGGGACTGACTCCTGTCTGGGTTCTCTCTCTGTCCCAGCAGGTGATGGGATGGTGAGTGAGAACGAGGAGGAGAATCCTCAGCTGGAAGATCCTGATCCAGAGGAACCACACAGGACAGTACGGGGAACATCTGAAGGGGGCATCTCCCCAAGCCCTGAGGAGGGAGAAAACCGTGAGAGGCCGCGTGGGCCAGAGAGGCAGCAGGGAATCCAGTCAGCAGAGAGATGGGGTAAATCCACTCACAGGAGCAAAGGGGTTAGGAAAATCAAAGAAACTGTCCAGGCGCGGATCCCCGCTGGAGACAGACCCTACAAGTGCCTGTGGGAAAAGCTTCCACTGGAGATCAGTCCTTATTACTCACCAGAGAATCCACGCTGGCGAGAAGCCCTATAAATGCAGTGACTGTGGGAAAAAATTCAGGGACAGCTCAGCCCTCACTAAACCCCAGAGAACCCACACCGGGGAGAGACCCTACAAATGCAATGAGTGTGGGATAAGCTTCAGTCACCACTCAGCCTTTGTTACTCACCAGAGAATCCACACAGGAGAGAGACCCTACACGTGTGATGACTGTGGGAAAAGCTTCCGCTGGAGATCATCCCATATCACTCACCAGAGAACCACACGGGAGAAAAACCTTGCAGTTGCCCTGACTGTGAGAAAAGCTTCAGACAGCATGCAAACCTTCTTAAACATTACAGAATCCACACAGGAGAGAAGCCCTGTAAATGCCCCAACTGTGGGAAAAGCTTCACTCAGAGCTCCTGCCTTACTGAACACCAGAGAATGCACACAGGAGAGAAATCCTGCGGATGCCCCAACTGTGGGAAATGCTTCTGTAACAGCTCAACCCTCATTAACTATCAGAGAATCCATTCAGGAAAGAGGCCCTATAAATGCCCCGATTGTGGTAAAAGCTTCACTCAGAGCTCCCGCCTTACTGAACATCAGAGAATGCACACAGGAGAGAGACCCTATAGTTGTCCCGACTGTGGGAAACGCTTCTTTGTCAGCTCAACCCTCATTCACCATCAGAGAATCCACACTGGAGAGCGACCCCATAAGTGTCCCGAGTGTGGGAAAAGCTTTGTTCGGCAATCACAACTGGTTATACACCAGAGAATCCACACAGGAGAGAAGCCCTATAAATGCAATGATTGTGGGAAAAACTTCAGTGACAGATCAGATCTCACTAGGCACCAGAGAAAACACACCGGAGAAAAGCCCTTCAAGTGCCCCGATTGTGGGAAAAGCTACTGTTTCCAATCAGACCTCACTAAACATCAGAGAATCCACACAGGAGAGAAACCCTTCAATTGCCCCAAATGTGGGAAAAGCTTTGGTCGGAGATCTGTCCTTATTATACACCAGAGAATCCACACAGGGGAGAGACCTTATGTATGCCCTGAGTGTCGAAAAAGCTTCAGTGACAGATCAGACCTCACTAAGCATTGGAAAAAACACACAGAAGAAAAGCCCTACAAATGCCTTGAGTGCGAGAAAAGCTTTGATTGGCACTCAAATCTTATTATGCACCAGAGAATCCACACAGGGGAGAAACCCTACAATTGCCTGGACTGTGGGAAAAGCTTCAGTCACAGTTCAGCCCTCCCTATGCACCAGAGGATCCACACAGACAAGAAGCCCTATGAATGCCCTGGGTGTGGGAAAAACTTCAGGGATCAACTCGGCCTTTATTAGGCATCAGAGAATCCACTTGGAAGAAGAACGCTAGAAATGCCCGTGTCTCCGTATGGACCACGTGAATAACACCTGTGCCAATTCCCAGGAATCGCAGAGGTCAGGCCAGGCTGGAGTGGTGATGTAATTAGGACGTGCCATAGTTATTAAACCAGAGAATGAAATTGCCTTCCTGGACTAGAGCTGTGCAGAGCAAGAGGCTGAGATAAGATATCCACCTTGTGACTGGATTTGATGATTACTTCTCAAGAAGCTCTGGATATCCTCTGTTCAGTTCCTACATTTAAGTTAATTACCAACAACTGGTCGATTCATTCTCTAATTTAGGGGTGTTCTTGGATTCCTTGCTGACACTAAGATCCCCAACATCCACAAGTAACAGTTTCTATCATCTCCGGTTGGCTAGGAGATGTCTTAGTGGATGAAGACCTGGCCTTCTTCAGTCACACCTTTGTCACTGCATGGCTGGACTACAACAAGGTGATATACCTGGGCATGAACTCATCAGCGCTTAAGAAATTCCAGCTAGTACAGAACACTGCAGCACATCTTCTACCACGGACACATCAGGCCATAGAACATCAAATCAAGTTCAAGATCTCAGTCCTTATCTCCGTGTCCAGGGCCCTGGATAAATAAAACACCATCTACAGCTCTGGGATAAAAACCACGGTCAACTTCTTTCCTCCTTTTGCATAATGAAACTTTCTACGATAAGGGTAAAGCTTGTGTGTGCATGAAACAGAACTTTCTTGGGAGACAGTCCGAGACTGTGGAATGGACTATTCCCCAGGAACTAAGGACCATCACAAACCTCCCCACCTTCTGCTCCCAACACAAGCCACATTTTTGTGACCCTGCCTTCTCTAACACAAATACATAGCATCACTTATATTAAATAAGTCACTGCATTTTTTTAATTTATTAAATATTTTCAATCTTTTTTTCCTATAACAAACAGAAGGAATTCCAGGTGCCAAAATTCAGAACAAGTTTAAAAGTACCATACGTCAGAAAAGAAAAACGACCAAGACGTTTACGCGTTGTTTGGACTCCCATGTATTAATCACAGTATTCCCAGCACGCTAGTTTTTATGGCGCATATAAAAATAAATAAATAAAAATTAAAGAAATCAAAATCAAAGAGGAAAAAGGCTGTGGTGGTTGTGGAGAGGAAGAGAAGAAGGGATGGGAAGGAAGAGGGTGATTTATTTCCTATCTTTCATCCAGGTCTCCTGCAGGGATCATTAGTCCACAACTTCTAGTAATCTGTCTCAAAGAGAATCAAATTTTCCTGGGGTTCGCTATGTATTGTATGTCATCCTTTCCTTTGCAATCAGATCCACCAAGCAGCTATACTGGCCTCTGTGCCCTGAGGGGGGATTTACTTTTCCAGTGTAGCAAAATGTGATGTCTCAAAAGCCATTCCCTTTGGTATAGCCTCCATTTGCTGGATATATGATCCCTTCTGCAGGTGTCTGCTTTAAGGCTGAGTGAAGCCTCTAGAATCTTGCTAATTCTGGTTTTAATATCATCGCAGAAGCTTGAAACAACAGGATGTGACAAAATTATGTGCAGACATTGCTCCTGCACCCCACACCTCCAACACAGATCATCGGGGATAGCTTTAATTTTGTAAATTCTTTGGGGTGGCCGATTCCACGTAAAGATGATTTTTTTGTTTGTTTGTTTATTGAATGGCATGGAATTGGAGATCTAGGATCACTTCTTTCATATTTTGTATTGCTCAATTCCATGATGGGAGTGAGATTTTTTTTTGGCAATTCTTCGTTCCATTTTTGCCTTATTGCATGTTAACTTTTGGTGGGTCATTAGGAACTCAAACGTCAACGCTGCCAATCTGGTGAAATGGTACAACTCTCTACAAAATGTAAGATGTTTGGGAGATTTGGACAGAACAAGTGCATCTGGGCTGAATTTGAAGGCGAGGAAGTGAGTAATTTGAATTTGTTGCAGTAGGGATTGTAGGCAGCCTGGGCTTGTTCCTCTCAGTAATGAGAACGGTTCTGAAATATAGCTCGTGGTGATCACACGGCAGGAGGGATTAGTGTAGAACAGTTTAATTCAATTAACAAAGTGGTCGCTGAATTTCTTTCTCTTAAGGACCATAAAGATATAATCACAGGCAACCCTACTTCTTAATGCTACCAAAAGTTTCTTTGAGTGCTGCAATATTATATTGTGTTGACGAGATACAGAAGGTTGTAATTAGCTAGCTATGTAAATACATTGAAGCTAATTTCCAGGAATGTCAATATACCTGATCAACTGAACAAAAGCAACAATAATAAGAGATTATATTTAAAAGTTAATCTGCTGCTTTATATACTGGTGACATGGACAGATAAGCTCACAGTTACTGGACTAAAGATAGAATCCAGTTTGTGTAACTCAAATTGAAGTCTGATAGAATCCCTGAAGTCAGGTGTCTACACAGCTAAGTTTGTCGGGTGTGTGTTTCCCACTGTAACTAGATCAGGATAACCACAGTGAAAGAGTACACACAGCTCCGCCCTTTTTCAAAAAAGGGAAGAAGGAGGATCCTGGGAACTACAGGCCAGTCAGCCTCACCTCAGCCCCTGGAAAAATCATGGAGCAGGTCCTCAAGGAATCAATTTTGAAGCACTTAGAGGAGAGGAAAGCGATCAGGAACAGTCAGCATGGATTCACCAAGGGCAAGTCATGCCTGACTAATCTAATTGCCTTCTATGACGAGATAACTGGTTCTGTGGATGAAGGGAAAGCAGTGGACGTGTTGTTCCTTGACTTTAGCAAAGCTTTTGACACTGTCTCCCACAGTATTCTTGCCAGCAAGTTAAAGAAGTATGGGCTGGATGAATGGACTATAAGGTAAATAGAAAGCTGGCTAGATTGTCGGGCTCAACGGGTAGTGATCAATGGCTCCATGTCTAGCTGGCAGCCGGTATCAAGTGGAGTGCCCCAAGGGTCGGTCCTCGGGCTGGTTTTGTTCAATATCTTCATAAATGATCTGGAGGATGGTGTGGATTGCACCCTCAGCAAGTTTGCAGATGACACTAAACTGGGAGGAGGGGCAGATACGCTGGAGGGTAGGGATAGGATTCAGAGGGACCTAGACAAATTGGAGGATTGGGCCAAAAGAAATCTGATGAGGTTCAACAAGGACAAGTGCAGAATCCTGCACTTAGGACGGAAGAATCCAATGCACCGCTACAGACTAGGGACCAAATGGCTCGGCAGCAGTTCTGCAGAAAAGGACCTAGGGGTGACAGTGGATGAGAAGCTGGATATGAGTCAGCAGTGTGCCCTTGTTGCCAAGAAGGCCAATGGCATTTTGGGATGTATAAGTAGGGGCATTGCCAGCAGATTGAGGGACGTGATCGTTCCCCTCTATTCAACACTGGTGAGGCCTCATCTGGAGTACTGTGTCCAGTTTTGGGTCCCACACTACAAGAAGGATGTGGAAAAATTGGAAAGAGTCCAGCAGAGGGCAACAAAAATGATTAGGGGACTGGAACACATGAGTTATGAGGAGAGGCTGAGGGAACTGGGGATGTTTAGTCTACGGAAGAGAAGAATGAGGGGGGATTTGATAGCTGCTTTCAGCTACCTGAAAGGGGGTTCCAAAGAGGATGGCTCTAGACTGTTCTCAGTGGTAGCAGATGACAGAACGAGGAGTAATGGTCTCAAGTTGCAGTGGGGGAGATTTAGGTTGGATGTTAGGAAAAACTTTTTCATTAGGAGGGTGGTGAAACACTGGAATGTGTTACCTAGGGAGGTGGTGGAATCTCCTTCCTTAGAAGTTTTTAAGGTCAGGCTTGACAAAGCCCTGGCTGGGATGATTTAATTGGGGATTGGTCCTGCTTTGAGCAGGGGGTTGGACTAGATGACCTCCTGAGGTCCCTTCCAACCCTGGTATTCTATGATTCTATGAAAATAACCACACGAAAATCTGGTTGGATCACCTGCAGGGAGGTGTCTCTGCCTGGCTGGATTATGCTCCTAGTGCATCATGGGTTCCCTCTTGGAATTCTGGGGCATGGGGTCAAACTAGCAAATGCCCACAATTCTTCGCCCGACATCCCGTAACTCATCTGTTGTTGTTGGGTTTTTTGTTTTTAACTTGTTCTTGTTTTTGCAGATCAGCACAATTTTCAAACTGCTCTCAGGCAGCAGGGAGAAAGCACCACTGAGCTGCGCCGTCCTGCCATTCATTCAAATGAGGTGCTCCTTATGTAATGGCAGCCGGCTGGTGATACAGCCAGAGGAGGAGTGGAGCTCTTTGCCTCCAGTATCATTTCCTGCATGTCCTGTCCTTTGTCCGTGAGCTCCCTTGCGAGCTTGCCGAAAGGAAACCGCCCTCCATGCTTGATGCCTTGGCCCTCTGGTGGGATGCAGTTAAAAGACCAGCGTGCATGTTCTCCCTTCTCTCTCACTTTCACAGGAGATTTGCCAGGTGTTAATGACAGATAAGGACCCTGCTCTTGCAGGTGCGATGGGGAAACAGCATCATCTCAACGTTCGACTCCATGCCAACAAGGATCAAATGTTGCTTTTTTCTTAAATTTGGAATGCCACTCCCATGTGCTCTTCCCAGTCTGAGCTGAGCTTGGAGATGCCATGGTTTCCAGCTTGCTGCCCCTGCCTGCAATGATGCCTGCCGAAATAATTGCTGAGTGGCGGGAAAATGTCTTTCTGTGGAAGAAGAAATAAGGCAGCCCGCCCCAAAAACCTTTGGCAGAGGATTACAGATTACCTCCAGGAAAGTTTCCTCAAGCTCTCTGGAGGATTCACGGGACATCCCCATTGGCATAAACAAACTGTTTTGTGCCTGTGCCAGGGAATGAGAAGTGGACAACCAGTAGAGGTAGAGGGGTTATTTCACTATCACTTGTAACACAAATAAAGAATAGTAAATGAGAAGATGTGTCCCTGCAATAGCAATGCAAACTGCACATTTACCAGAGGTGCCTTCCCCGGCATCAGGCTGGCTCGCCCGTGCTGGAGTGTTGGGGCTGCCTGGACTGCTCCGGGGTTAAAAACAGCTCCGGGCTCACCGTGACTGGATTCCCTGGTCGCCTGCCCCCATTCTCCTCCTCCTCTTCCACACAGTTGACCATGGCCCGTGACTGTGATGTGTCCACGGGGCCCTTGGTGGTGGAGGTGGGGGCAGAGCAGAGCACGCAGCTCCTTGTAAAAGGGGCATGTCCGTGGCGCCAGACCAGAGCAACTGTTTGCCTCCCTTGTCTTCTGGCGTCTGCTGCAGTTCCTCACTTTTACACGGCACTGCTGCGAGTCCCTGGCCACGCCAGGAGCGATCTGCTCATCGCTATCCGCTTTGCTCGGGCTAGATGGGAGCTCTGCCTGCACAGACTCTTCTCCCGACGGAGCTGGGAGACCCACCACCTTCAGCGTACTCCAGCTGGGAGCACAGTCGGAGCGTGGAGCCAGCAGGCTCAGCTGGGCAGTTGCTAGGTGAGCCAAGCAAACAGGAAATGGAATTTCAAAAATACGCAGGCCTTTAACAGGGGAGAGGCATGTTCTTATGTACCTGGCCACCAAGAAGCAGAGTTCAGAAGGGTGACCAGAGTGGTCCTGGTGGGTCAGTGTAGGGCGCCTCCCAGAGGCTGCTAAAATCGAGGTAAGTAACACAGGGTCTACACTGACACGGCATCCGCCTCACAGTGCTAGGGCGCCACGAGGCCACCCTGCCTCTCCTTCCGGTGGAGTTACGCCGGGCCAGCGGGCGACTCGGCATGGCAGCGTAGGCTCTGACGTAATCCGGTTGACTTAAGCCGCCTTGCATCAACCTAACGCTGTAGCGTAGACCCAGCCTTTGCTTTTGGCAGTAAGCTTGTCAGAATGAGGAACCTCACTGAAATGTGTCATAAAAAAATATGTGCCCTAAATACAAAGCTGTGAAATTACAATTTAAAATAAGAAATATAGGTAACTTAGTAGGAGATCTGTATCTGCGCATGCAAGGTATCTATCAGTGTACACCTCAGCGTTTGCGAGCGGGTGGATTATCTACAGAAATACGGATTAATAGATTTCCAATTACTAAACCAGGAGGGGCGGCTCAGGCCCACGCGGGGAAGGGGCCCACAAAGGGTTAACGCGGCCCCCCGCCCGGGGAGCGCAGTGCGCAGGCGCCGCAGGGGCGGGGGGCTGCAGTGGCTGCTGGGAGTTGTAGTTTTCACGCCGCTGTGTTCCGCAGGGGCCCCGGGACCCGCGCGGCCAGCGGCACTACGCGTCCCAGCATGCCCCGCGCCACGCGGCCCGCCGCCCCAGCGCCAGTGGGCGGAGCGCACCAGAAAGCCCCGCCCCGCGCGGGAAGGTGGGGGCCTGGTGCTGGGGGCGGCTCCCGGCGGTCGTCGCGCTGCAGCCCCTCCCCCTCGGAGCTCCTGCCCCCCCCGCCAGCCCCGCTCCTGCCCGGGGGGTCCCTGGGGTCTGGGGGCCGGTCGGTGCCGGCTGCCGCGCCCCTGCCCCTGCCCCTGCCCCGGGGATGCCCCGGCCCCGCCCCCGCCCCCCCCAGTGCGGCGCAAAGGGGCAGTTGTGGGGCAAGTCGGGGTGCGCTGGGGGAGCCGGGGCGACTCAGTGTGGGGGGGCGGAGGAGAAGCGGGGGGGGAGTCTGGGCTGAGGTGGGGGTTGGCTCAGTGGGGGGGGTAGCAGAAGGGGGGGCGGGGCAGTAGCAGGGAGTTTGAGGAGAGCCTGTGTTGGGGGGTGAGGCGGGGGGGGCGGAGGAGAAGCGGGGGGGGGGAGTCTGGGCTGAGGTGGGGGTTGGCTCAGTGGGGGGGGTAGCAGAAGGGGGGGCGGGGCAGTAGCAGGGAGTTTGAGGAGAGCCTGTGTTGGGGGGTGAGTCGTGGGGGGGCGGAGGAGAAGCGGGGGGGGAGTCTGGGCTGAGGTGGGGGTTGGCTCAGTGGGGGGGGTAGCGGGGGGGGGACGGGGCAGTAGCAGGGAGTTTGAGGAGAACCTGTGTTGGGGGTGAGTCGTGGGGGGGCGGAGGAGAAGCGGGGGGGGGAGTCTGGGCTGAGGTGGGGGTTGGCTCAGTGGGGGGGTAGCAGGGGGGGGGACGGGGCAGTAGCAGGGAGTTTGAGGAGAGCCTGTGTTGGGGGTGAGTCGTGGGGGGGCGGAGGAGAAGCGGGGGGGGGGAGTCTGGGCTGAGGTGGGGGTTGGCTCAGTGTGGGGGGGTAGCAGAAGGGGACGGGGCAGTAGCAGGGAGTTTGAGGAGAGCCTGTGTTGGGGGGTGAGTCGTGGGGGGGCGGAGGAGAAGCGGGGGGGGGAGTCTGGGCTGAGGTGGGGGTTGGCTCGTGTGTGTGGGGAGGGGTAGTAGAAGAGAGGGATGTGACAGCCCTGGGGTGACCGGGGGGCGGGGCAGTAGCAGGGAGTTTGAGGAGAGCCTGTGTTGGGGGGTGAGTTGGAGGGGCGGAGGAGAAGCGGGGGGGGAGTCTGGGCTGAGGTGGGGGTTGGCTCAGTGGGAGGGTAGCAGGGGGGGGGGGACGGGGCAGTAGCAGGGAGTTTGAGGAGAGCCTGTGTTGGGGGTGAGTCGTGGGGGGGCGGAGGAGAAGCGGGGGGGGGGAGTCTGGGCTGAGGTGGGGGTTGGCTCAGTGTGGGGGGGTAGCAGAAGGGGACGGGGCAGTAGCAGGGAGTTTGAGGAGAGCCTGTGTTGGGGGGTGAGTCGTGGGGGGGCGGAGGAGAAGCGGGGGGGGGAGTCTGGGCTGAGGTGGGGGTTGGCTCGTGTGTGTGGGGAGGGGTAGTAGAAGAGAGGGATGTGACAGCCCTGGGGTGACCGGGGGGCGGGGCAGTAGCAGGGAGTTTGAGGAGAGCCTGTGTTGGGGGGTGAGTTGGAGGGGCGGAGGAGAAGCGGGGGGGGGAGTCTGGGCTGAGGTGGGGGTTGCCTCGTGTGTGTGTGGGGAGGGGTAGCAGAAGAGAGGGATGTGACAGCCCTGGGGTGACCGGGGGGCAGGGCAGTAGCAGGGAGTTTGAGGAGAGCCTGTGTTGGGGGGTGAGTCGTGGGGGGGCAGAGGAGAAGCGGGGGGGGAGTCTGGGCTGAGGTGGGGGTTGGCTCAGTATGGGGGGGGTAGCAGAGGGGGGAGGACGGGGCAGTAGCAGGGAATTTGAGGAGAGCCTGTGTTGGGGGGTGAGTCGTGGGGGGGCGGAGGAGAAGCGGGGGGGGAGTCTGGGCTGAGGTGGGGGTTGGCTCAGTGTGGGGGGGTAGCAGAAAGAGAGGGGACGGGGCAGTAGCAGGGAGTTTGAGGAGAGCCTGTGTTGGGGGTGAGTTGCGTGGGATGGGGACAGGAGGACCCGGGGGGAGAGCCCAGATGTGAAGATTGGGGTAGGAACTTGAGGCTGGATTGTGGTGGCCTTTGTGGTGAAGTGTGTGTTGTCTCTCAGCGGCCCTTTCTCCCTGCAAAAGATGGGCACCCGCAATATTCCTCCCCACACTCCACCCCAGTGTTTTGGAAACATTATTGTACCAAAGTAGAAAATGAAGATTTCAAAACATGTATTTAGGAAACATAACTTTGGGTGGCGGAGATGGTGGTGGGGAGATGCAGGTGCAGGGTGACCAGATAGCAAGTGTAAACAATCGTGGGGGGGAGAGAAAGGTGCCTATATAAGAAAAAGCCCCCAAGAAAAATTGGCACTGTCCCTATAAAATCGGGACATCTGGTCACCCTGTGCAGGTGCAGCACCACTAACTGCTACATCCGGGCTTAATATAGCTCATAAGTGTGAGAATTAAGCACTTCTGTTCAAGGCCCCCAAGCAGGTCCTGAGTGTTTAAACAAAAAAGACAAAACTAACTAACAACGCCCTTCCAGGCAAACCAAATTCAGTGGTGTTCTGGGTACATGGATGTTAGCCCAGTTTGTTCTCTGGGGGCTGAGTGGAGGTCTCAGTGTGGCTTCAAATATCTTACTTTGTTTGTGAGTAAATGTTTTCATCCCCATCCCGGCAATGTGGCGTCAACGGTGCTGTCAGGCCGGGCCCACACTTGGAAGGGGCCCATCACAGCCACTTGGGGCCCGCAAACATGTTTGACGCTGGGCCCGCAGAAGGTTAATCCGGCCCTGGCTGTACACGAGGTGTGGTTCCCAAGCCGTTACAATCGCAGTGTAAAAGCAAGAAGAGCCCCCCCCGCCCAATGATGAGGAGACTGACACAGCAAAGAGGGCCCCCAGCGTTACGCGGGGGATAGTCGGTCCGCTCTGACTTGGCAGGCATGCCAGCAACAGGACAACATGCCCCAGCCTCTGGATGTCCTGCTGCGGTGCGTGTAGCTAATGCATCGGGGCTGAACGGGGACGCGTGTGCCAGTGACTTCGTACTAACTTTTCTAGGCAAGCCCTTTCATGGCGAGACAAGGTGTGCCCCAGGCCCCAGCGGGCTGCCTGGCCCGGGATGGCCCTGGGGGGCACCTTTCTGCAGGACTCTGTCTCTGCTTAGGCACGCTGGGCCGGGTTTCTCTCGGTTCGGGAAGGGGAGAAGGATTGTGGCTGACGTCCAGCAGCGGAGGGGTTAACACTGTAGCTCCAGACTCGGGGGTTCCTGCTGCTGGGTGGGGGGCTGGACTCCTGGGACACAGACCCCCGGGCTCTGCCCGCCCCAGCCCCACCCAGAGCCTGCAGGTGAGGGGCGGGGGCAGCAGGAGCAATGTGAGGGGGAGGGTCCCAGCCCCGCCGCTCCCCACCCCATTCCCTGCAGCCCCCTGCCCTGGGGCAGTATCTGGCCTGGGGACAAGGGGAGGGGCAGGGAGAGGAAAAGCCAGGTCCTGTTTCTGCCTGGTGCCATGGCTGGTTTTCATCCTATGGCCCATGGCTCCCCGGGGGGCTGCAGACTGTGCCTAGGATTCCCAAAGGAGTCTGCGCCTCCATTCAAAATGTTTTAGGGGTCCACAAATGGAAAAAAGCCACTGGCCTAGTCCCTGTTAAAACCACTGGCCTAGTGCCCGCGGTGCTGGGCGCGTGTCCGGGGGATCCCCCAAAGCAGGTCCTTTGACTCTGCTCTTTCACTGCAGCTGGGGGCCCTGGAGCACAGTGACACTGACAGTGTCAGCTGCCCCATTTCAGTCTCAGGGAACTTTTCAAGTGCTTCTAACATACCCAAATGACTGGACGGAGCTGGAGTCTGCTATGGTCTGACAACTCCTGTGTTCATCTTTCCAGTAGAGAGTCTCTCTCCCTTGTGAATTTGGTTTGCAAGTTTGATGGAAAACCACTTAGCTTGTTTTTGAGAAGGAGCCTGTGAAAAGTGGCTGGGAAAACTCTGTTGTGAGGTAGGTTGGGGGAGAGGGCAGAAAAGAGTCATACATATGTGGGGAGGGAGAATTGTTACACCGAGAGACTTAAAAGCCCCATATGTTGAATTTATCCTAAAAGAATAAATAAGTTGAAAACTAAGAGGTGACGTCATTTTAAGTACAGGTACCTTCACAGATGGGAAATACTGGTTACCAAAGCACTCTTTAGTCTCGCGGTTAAAGGCCACACATGAACCCATAGCAGGAAGCTGAAGCCAACAAATGCGGATTAGCAATTAGGTATACGTTTTCAGTAATGAAGATGATTAATCCCTGGACCAAAGGCAGTGGAGGATTCTCCGTCTCTTGATGTCTTCAGATCAACACTGGATGCCTTGCTGGTCGAACAGGGACCCGCACCAGCCGGGTGAAAATGAGCGAGTGAGTGAGGGTGGGTGACAGCGAGCAACGGAGGGAGGGGGGATGGATTGAGCAGGGTTGGGCCTTGGAGGAGGGCCAGGGCAAGGGTGTTTGGGTTTTTTCAGTCAGAAAGTTGGCAACCCTAAATGGGCTGTGCCTACAGGAAATCAGAGTTGATAAGCTACTGGTCCCTTTTGGGTTCAGACTCTATGAATCTTAGACTTTCATCTCACAAAACTCACATATATGTTTAATATTTAGCATCTGCGTGGTCTCATTGACTTCATTTCATCTCAGTCACTGATAGGGCTTTAAAAAGTCTGCATGGGTTTAGTCCTTGTGTGCGGGGATGGATCTGTGTCATAAATACAGTGATGAAGGCCAGGATTTTTAGAAGCAGGAACCTAACGTAGATGCCTGCAGCTGTGTTCAGGCAGCTGACTAATTGGCCCAATTATCAACAAAGCTGGACACAGAACTGCATCCCAATGTTGCAGGCTCGGCATTTTTGAACCTTACTCCAGCCATTTATTGAGAGAACTGAATATGGTTTGGGGACCGAACTTTAGGCAGTGGATTTTTAATATCATGGCTCAAGCATTTTCCCAGCATGGCAGAGTCTAGAATGTCAACAAGGAAAGAATCGGGGTGTGAAATGCGCTCAACCCCCCCTAGAACATCCTCAAATGCCCTTCTCACCCTGACAGGCTGCAGAATAAAATCCTCGTTTGCTCCAGTTTGTCCCATCCATGGAGAGACAAGGAAGGGAAATGGCTGCAGTGGAGCGGGTGGCTTTCGAGGAGGTGGCTGTGTATTTCACCCAGGGGGAATGGGATCTGCTGGACCCGGGTCAGAGAGCCCTCTACAGAGATGTCATACAGGAGAATTACGAGACTGTGACCTTGCTGGGTAAGAATCCCTCTTCCCTCGGGTATTAGACAGTGGGGGGAAGGGGTCTGTGCAGAATTCTTCACTGGTCCCCCAGATTTCAGGGGGATCTGTCCTAATTGTCCCCAGATAGCGTGAGACTGTTCCCGCTGCATCCCTTCCCACAGGACAGGTGATTCATAGAATCATAGAATCATAGAATATCAGGGTTGGAAGGGACCCCTGAAGGTCATCTAGTCCAACCCCCTGCTCGAAGCAGGACCAATTCCCAGTTAAATCATCCCAGCCAGGGCTTTGTCAAGCCTGACCTTAAAAACTTCCAAGGAAGGAGATTCCACCACCTCCCTAGGCAACGCATTCCAGTGTTTCACCACCCTCTTAGTGAAAAAGTTTTTCCTAATATCCAATCTAAACCTCCCCCACTGCAACTTGAGGCCATTACTCCTCGTTCTGTCATCTGCTACCATTGAGAACAGTCTAGAGCCATCCTCTTTGGAACCCCCTTTCAGGTAGTTGAAAGCAGCTATCAAATCCCCCCTCATTCTTCTCTTCTGCAGGCTAAACAATCCCAGCTCCCTCAGCCTCTCCTCATAAGTCATGTGTTCTAGACCCCTAATCATTTTTGTTGCCCTTCGCTGGACTCTCTCCAATTTATCCACATCCTTCTTGTAGTGTGGGGCCCAAAACTGGACACAGTACTCCAGATGAGGCCTCACCAATGTCGAATAGAGGGGGACGATCACGTCCCTCGATCTGCTCGCTATGCCCCTACTTATACATCCCAAAATGCCATTGGCCTTCTTGGCAACAAGGGCACACTGCTGACTCATATCCAGCTTCTCGTCCACTGTCACCCCTAGGTCCTTTTCCGCAGAACTGCTGCCTAGCCATTCGGTCCCTAGTCTGTAGCGGTGCATTGGATTCTTCCGTCCTAAGTGCAGGACCCTGCACTTATCCTTATTGAACCTCATCAGATTTCTTTTGGCCCAATCCTCCAATTTGTCTAGGTCCTTCTGTATCCTATCCCTCCCCTCCAGCGTATCTACCACTCCTCCCAGTTTAGTATCGTCCGCAAATTTGCTGAGAGTGGAATCCACACCATCCTCCAGATCATTTATGAAGATATTGAACAAAACCGGCCCCAGGACAGACCCCTGGGGCACTCCACTTGACACCGGCTGCCAACTAGACATGGAGCCATTGATCACTACCCGTTGAGCCCGACAATCTAGCCAGCTTTCTACCCACCCTATAGTGCATTCATCCAGCCCATACTTCCTTAACTTGCTGACAAGAATACTGTGGGAGACCGTGTCAAAAGCTTTGCTAAAGTCAAGAAACAATACATCCACTGCTTTCCCTTCATCCACAGAACCAGTAATCTCATGATAAAAGGCGATTAGATTAGTCAGGCATGACCTTCCCTTGGTGAATCCATGCTGACTGTTCCTGATCACTTTCCTCTCATGCAAGTACTTCAAGATTGATTCTTTGATTCAGGGACACGATGGTGCTGCTCTGTCCTGAACCAAGTTTTTCATGTGAGACGAAATCTCTCTATTTCCCCATCCCAGGTCAAGTTCCATTCTCTGGGTTCTCAGAAATGGACTCAGCATCTCGTGTCTCAACTCTGCCTAAGTCCCCAGGGGCCAGATTTTCAAATGTGCTTCACCTCCATCTTGCCTGTATTCTGCTTCAGCTGGACTCAGTCTTCAGAAACCTGGCTCAGTTCCCTGCCCTGTGGCCTTTTGCAAGTCACATAGATTGTATGTGCTTCGGTCCCCAACCTGCCCAGCAGCGGTCATTGCTTTCTTGTTTCACAGGAGTGGAAGGATCATTATGTTTAGTACTGCGAGGAGCCCAGTTACGGGGTAACGGGGGAGAGGGGCCTATAAATACCACTGTAGCCCAATGGGGTCCTGATTTCCACTGGGGATTCCAGGTTCTGCTGTAATTAATAATTTGGCTTCCCGCAGCAGCAGCTGTGGTGTAAGAGTTACAAGAATCCCTTGTCCTGAAGTCTCTTTCTCTGCTTGTGTGTAAGCCATCACCAGCCTCCCTGTTCCCGCTTTAGCTCCTGCAGCTGCCCCAGCCAATGTTCCCTCTAATTTTCCCCATGCAAGTGTGGAGTCAATTTTGTTCTGTGCAATGATATGGAGGTGATGTGTGGCAGGGTGGGGCTGAGGGGTTCGAAGTGTGGGAGGGGGCTCAGGGCTGGGGCAGAGGGTGGTGATATGGGGGGCGAGGTGAGGGCTCTGACTGGGGGTGCGGGCTCTGGGGTGGGGCTGGGGATGATGGATTTGAGGTGCGGGAGGGGGCTCAGGGCTGGGGCAGAGGGTTGGGACGCGGGGTGGTGAGGGCTCTGGCTGGGGGTGTGGGCTCTGGGATGGGGCTGGGGACGGGAGGGAGCTCACGTATGGGGCAGAGGATGGGAGGGTTAGGGCTCTGGGGTGGGGCCGGGGATGAGGGGTTTGGGGTGCAGGCTGCCCCAGGGCTGTTGTGGGGAGAGAGGACTCCCCTCAGCCCTCTCTCACTGCAGCAGCCCAGGGCCAGGGTAGAGCACCTCTTCCCACTGGGGTTGGGGCCATGGGAGAGGCAACTGTCCCCGTCCGCAGCAGCTCCCTGGCTGGGGCTGAGGAGCCTCTCCTGGCTGCAGCAGCTCCAGAGATGGGGCTGGGGGAGAGGCACCTCTCCCCGCCTGTGCTGCATTGATAGCCTGCTGCACAGCTTAGAGGGAATTTAGCCCAGGACCATGGAGAATAGGGAGGGTGTGACCCAGGCATCCCCTGGTGCCAACTGGCAGAGGACACCCATGGGGGCATAACATGTTTCAGGAATCCCCTGGGTCAGAGACCTGCATAATAGTTCACTGAAGGGTGGCATAGGAGGGCTCATCCAAGGGCCAGTAGCCCACTGGTTGTCACCACTGTGAAATGTGTGGGTGGATAATATTTGAGGAATTATGTATCTATTGTGACAGGGTCAGGCCAGATGGCTATAGGAGTGTAATAGAAGGCAGATATATTAGCCCCAGGTTAAGCAGGTCCCTTTCCCCTGGATAAGATAACAGGGAAGGTTCCAGAACAATCAGGAACCTTCTGGAAACAATTAAGACAGACAGGCTGATTAGAACACCTGCAGCCAATCAAGAAGCTGCTAGAATCAATTAAGACAGGCTAATCAGGGCACCTGGGTTTTAAAAAGGAGCTCACTTCAGTTTGTGGTGTGTGTGTGAGGAGCTGGGAGGAAGAGGCGCTAGGAGCTGAGAGTGAGAATGCGGACTGTTGGAGGACTGAGGGGTACAAGCATTATCAGACACCAGGAGGAAGGTCCTGTGGTGAGGATAAAGAAGGTGTTGAGAGGAGGCCATGGGGAAGTAGCCCAGGGAGTTGTAGCTGTCGCACAGCTGTTCCAGGAGGCACTCTAGACAGCTGCGTTCCACAGGGCCCTGGGCTGGAACCCGGAGTAGAGGGTGGGCCCGGGTTCCCCCCAAACCTCCCAACTCTTGGTCAGACACAGGAGGAGTCGACCTGGACTGTGGATTCAGAAAAACGGCCAAGCTGAGGGCTGCTGTGAAGCTCCAAGGTGAGCAAATCCGCCAATAAGCGCAAGACCCACCAAGGTAGAGCAGGAACTTTGTCACACTGTATTGAAAAACTCAGGCAGCAGGTAAGTGTCAGCCATCTCCCTGCCTGGCCGTCGCTGTTCCGAATGCCTCACGCTGTGTGGCTGTTTGCAGATTGAGCCGGGTGTCACCTGGAGAGGGTGAGAAGTCTACAGGAGAGGAAAGCGACAGGAAGACAGAAGCAGCCGTGGCGTGTTCTTTGGATGACTAAAGACAATGGAGCGATCTGGTATGTCTGGGAGTCACCTAGGTGGCAAACTGACAGCCCGCTTCTCTCATGAAAAAGGGTCCCAGCCTCCTGGCTGTAAAATACTGCAAGAACTTAGGGTGGGCCCCACTGTATTAGACAGGAGAGATTCTTGTTTCATTCAGTCCCAGCTCTAGAAGCATCCCGTGAGAGTCCAGCAGCCCAGGGGCGGGGCACTCCAGGGACACACTGGGAGGGCTGGAGGTTGGAACATCCCTGCAGAGTGACAGCAGGCTCTGGGGAGAGCTCGTGGTGACAGTGGCTGGTGGAGGTGGGGAGCTGAGGCCCAGTGGGCACAGACAAAGCTCCCCCATGCCAAGGGCAGGTGTAGCGAGGTGCCTGACGATGCCGGGAACCCCCAGGAAGCATCACACACGAGAGCTCTGACAATAGCAGCAGAGACTTAAGGAAACCCCTGTGGTGCTTCGCTAACAGGTCTCTGTGCTCCTGGGCCTCTGTAGCGTCTTCATGAGTTCCTGGGGATGGGGCATGATGGTCACTGCCGCTGCTTCACGGATTAGCGGGACTCTGTGCCTGCGGCTGAGCCCAGGTGGGACTAGAGCGGCTCCTCTGCCCCTCTGGGCCTGTGGTGCGCAGGGGAGCTGGAGTGGATGAGCTCAGCAACCCTTGCTAACGGAAGAGTTCTGGTTTGTGTCTGAAGTCGGGAGCAGCCCGACATGGCTGGGGATGGGGGCAGGTCTGGTGTTTGGCACCTGTGTCCAGCCCAGGGGGTGGCTGGCTGTGTGTGTGTGTGACATTGTCTGTGAGAAACGCTGGATGTATCTTCACTGCAGATTTAACCGACACCAGGGGGTGAGCACTGGGGTTAGTCTAGCCAGGCTGTGAGCAGCCCCGCTGCAAAGCCCTGCCCGAGTGACTGTCCTCCCTGGTGCTGCACTCACCTTGTGTGTGTCCCTGTAACTTCTGGGGGCCCGTCCCAGGGGTCTTAGCACTGCAGGCAGCTGAGCCGCTCTATGAATTATGGGAGAACTTGTGTGTCATGGTAGGCACAGGGTGAGAATTGGGGGAAGGATTTGAGCGATTATTAGCACTCGAGTAATATAACCTGCATCCTCACTGCAACGTGAACTGGTTACCGGCCTGAGTGAAAGCATCACCTGGGATTAGCCTCTGCCCCCTCCCCCCCATGAGCCAGCCAGCCTGGCTTTGCTTGTGTTTGAGGCATTAGGAGACTATTACTGGGTACTGTGTCCCGGTCTGGTGTCCACACTTGAAGAGGAAAGTTAACACTTTGGATCGGGGCTATACAAGTGCCACAAGAGTGATTCAAGGTCTGGAAAATCTGCCTTAGAGTGAGTGACTAGAGGAGCTTTGTCTAGTTAATTTATCCAGGAGATGGTTAAGCCATGTTTTGAACAGAGGTCCTAGGTACCTAACATGGGGAGTATATTTCTGACAGCTGAGAGCTCCTTAATCTACTAGACAAATTCAGAAGGAGATCCAGTGACTGGAAGCTGAAGTTGGATAAATTGACTAGTCATAAAGTGAAAATGTTTAAGAGTGAGGTGAGTGAACCACTGGATTAACTTACCCAGGGATGTGGTGGCTTCTTCATCATTAGGAGTCTTTTAATGAAACCTGGATATCTCTTTCTAATAAATATAGTCTAGCTCAACCACAAGATATGGGCTTGATGCAAGGAATCTCAAGGGTGAGGTTCTCTTGCCTCTGTAGTATAGAGGACCATAATATTCCCTTCTGACTTTATCATCTGTGAATGTATATTTGCAGTTATGCAGATTAGTCAAAAATCTGGCTAGCCTTGTCTGTTGATTCAAGCCACAATTCAGCAAATGTCCCTATTTATCAAGCACATAAACACATGATTTCCTCCATTAAAGTCAATGGGTCTCAAGCACTAAGTTTCAGTGGTGTGCTCCACGAGGCAGCCTGGGAGATTATCGGGGGGTGTTCGGTGGGATCTGTTTGTACGGAGTATCTCCTGCATCTAAGGAAAGGAAAGAGGGAGAGGACAATGCACTTACTTTCACAGACTCCGAGAACTAGTACATGTGGTCCCATGGCAAGAAAATCTAAGGGAAAAAGGCATTCAGGAGAGCTGGTGGTTTCTCAGAAAGTATTTATGACACGACAGCAATGACAGGAAAAGACAGGAAGAATAGCAAGGGGCCAATATGGCTGCATCAGGAGGTCTTGAATGACATGAACATTGAAAAGGAACCCTACAAAATATGGGAACATGGACAGATTGCGAAGGGTGAGGATGAAAGAACAGCAGAAGCATGTGGGGAGAAAACCAAAAAGTCTGAGGCGCAAAATGAGTTACAAATAGCAAAGGACATAAAAGGCAATGAGAAGAGATTCTGTAAATAGATAAGGAGCAAGAGAAAGACAGAGGACAATGTAGGCCCACTACTTGGAGGGGTAGGAGAGCTAACATATGACAACATCAAGAAGGTTGGGGTGTAAAGGCCTTTTTTCTCTCAGTCTTTATTTAAAAAGTTAATGTTATACAGATGCTTAACACAACTAATGTCAAAAACAAGGGGGAAGGAACAAAACAGACTAGAGAAAGAACAGATTGAATACATCAAACTTATTTAAATATTCTTTAAGTCATCAGGGACTGATAAAATTCACCCTAGGGTACTGAAGGAACTAGGGTACTTGAGGTCCCAGAGACTGGAGAAGGGCAAACCTAGTACTTATTGTTAAAAGGGGGAGCAAAGATGACTTGGGAATTATAAGCCAATCATTTGATACCGACGTAGACACTGAAGCAAATTATTAAATAATCAATTTGTAAGCACCTAGAGGATAAGTAATAGCCAACATGGATTTGTCAAAAATAAATAAAGTCAAGTCCAAACTGCTATACTGAGAAAGGACAAATTAAATACGCAAATCCACAATGGGGAATGACTGGCTAACCAGTAGTACTATGGGAAAGGATCTGGGGGTTATAGTGGATCACAAAATGAATGTGAGCCAACGATGTGATGTAGTTGCAAAACTGGCTAATACCGTTCGAGGGTGTATTAACAGGAGAGTTGTGTGTAAGACACAGGAACTAATTGGTCATTTCTACTTGGCACTGCTGAGACCTCAGTTGGGAAATTGTGGCTGTTTCTGGGTGCCATGCTTTAGGAAAGATGTGCACAATTGAAGAGTGTCCAGAGGAGAGCAATGAAAATGATGAAAGTTATAGAAACACGATCCTATGAGAAAGGGCAAAAAGAAGTGCCCACGTTTAATCTTGAGAAAAGAAGACTGCGTGGGAGACCTGATACCAGTCTTTACAGATGTTAAAGTATTATAAAGAGGATGGTGATCAATTGTTCTTTACATCCACAGAAGGTAGGACATGAAGTGATGGGCTTAACCTGCAGCAAGGGAGATGTAGGTTAAGAAAAACTTTCTACCTGTAAGGACAGTTCAGTAGTGGAATAGGTCACCAAGGTATGGTGTGAAATCCCATTCACTAGAAGTTTTTAAGGACGGGATAGACAATCACCAGTTAGGGTCGCTAGGGTATTTGGTTCCGACTCAGTGCTGGTGTCTGGGACAGGTGACCTCTTTCCAGCAATCCGTTTCTATGATTCCGAGATACGAGCTGTCATAGGAGGAGAAAGTCGACTCCACCTGCAGAGCTGTCCTGAGGTGTATGAAGCAGGCAGAGGGCGTGAGGAGAGCCAGCACCAGACCTGAGGTGTGGGCACCAGACACTGGTGGGGGGCCAGCGTGCCTCATGCATGGTGGGGAAGGGCTGAATGGCCTCATATGGGGGCCCTACTGCCTAGTCTATCATGACTCGGGAGAGGAGGCTCTTTGCTCTCTGCATTGGACAGGGGCAGGTGTCAGGATCTTTATTTCCCAGCCCAGGGTGCTATTTCCTATTTGAACTGGGGAAGCACCTAGGTTGCTGACTCAGGGATCACGGCCCTGTTAAGCCAGGTGTTGCATGGACAAGTACTAGGAGATTCCCCACGCCAAACTGTTCACAGTCTGGGTAACCGCTTCCTGTCCTGGCTTTGTTTGGGAAGGGATATGGGTATGTGAAAGGGGGAGGTGGGACTGGCAGTGATTACAACTCCAGATACCTCCAGCGTGTCACAGCTCTGCTCAGCTCCCCAGGGGAATAAGTTGGGGCCATTCCCTAGGCCAGGTGGATAAACCCTTGCTCCAGACCAGTGCGTCATGGGATTTTGTATGATTTATAGCCTAGTCGCCATAGCATTGTGGGTGGGGAGAGCAAGGAGTCTCTTTGCATAGCCTACTCAGACACTAGGTCTGCAAGGAGTAAGAGCCCTGACCTTAATGAACAGGATCAACACTTGTTTCCTTGTCCCCCAAGCAGGACTCCCAATTTCCAAACCTGATGTGATCTCCAGGCTGGAACGAGGGGAGGAGCTGGGGTCCCTGATCTCCAGGGCTACGAAGAAAGGAAGAACCCAAGAGATGCCCTCATGAGTAAGGGATCAGCTAAAGTGATTCCAAAACCAGTTGTTCTATCCTCCTGGCAGATGTCATTTATTCATTTTACACCCAGTCTGTCTGACTCTTCAGCCCCTGCCTACATCTGTATTCAGAGGATGTGAAGGAAGGATGGGTCCAGTCCTCTCTCCTCTGGGATGGGGCCTGTGGGGGAGGATAGGATTCAGCTCCTGATACTTCAATCTTCTCAGCAGTTATTTGGGTTTGTTCCCCTCTTTCCTGTTCCCTTTCTGAGGTTCCCCGTCCCCCAGCACAGGGACTGACTCCTGTCCGGATCCTCTCTCTGTCCCAGCAAGTGATGGAATGGTGAGTGGAAACGAGGAGGAGAATCTTCAGCAGGAAGATCCTGAGCAAGTGGAACCACAGGGGATGGTATTGGGAAGAGGTGAAGGGGACGTTTCCCAGAGTCCTGAGGAGGGAGAAGCCCATGAGAGCCAGAGCAGGCCAAAGAGGCAGCATGGAAACCACTCAGAGGAGAGACAGGGTAAATCCACCCACAGGAGTAGAGGAGCCAATAAAATAAAATAAACTATTGAACAGAGAATCCCCACTGGAAAGGGACCCTACTTGTGCGGTGACTGTGGGAAAGGCTTCAGTCAGACTTCAACTCTTATTCACCATCAGAGAAACAACATGAGAGAGAAACCCTACAAATGCAACAAGTGTGGGAAAAGCTTCAGTGTGAGCCCAAAGTTTCTATTACATCAAAGAACCCACACAGGAGAGAGAGACCCCATGAGTGCCCCATGTGTGGGAAATGTTTCAGTGTGAGCTCCAACTTATTCAACAGCAGAGCATTCACACGGGAGAGAAACCCTATAAGTGCCCCAAGTGTGGGAAAAGCTTCAGTCAGAGATCAACCCTTCTGTCACATCAGAGAATGGACACACGAGAGAAACCCTATATCTGCCCTGAGTGCGGGAAAAGCTTCGATCACACTGCATATCTCACTAGTCACCAGAGAATGCACACGGGGGAGAAACCCTACAAATGCAGTGAGTGTGGGAAAAGCTTTAATCAGAGTTCAAACCTTTATATGCATCAGAGAATTCACACGGGAGAGAGACTCTATAACTGCCCTGAGTCCAGGGAAAGTTTCAGACTGAAGTCAACCCTTGTTACTCACAAGAGAATCCAGATGGCTGGGAAATGGTTTAAATGCCCTGAATGTGGGAAAAGCTTCCATTTCATCACATCCCTTAAGAAACATCAGAGGATGCACAGTGGAGAGCAACCTTGTAAGTGTCTTGACTGTGGGAAAAGTTTCTGTAGCAGCTCAGCCCTTTGCAATCACCAGAGAACCCACCTTGAGAAGAGATCCTACAAATGCAATGAGTGCAGGAAAAGTTTCAATCAAAGCTCCAACCTTATTCACCATCAAAGAATCCACACAGAAGAGAGACCCTATAATGGCCCCGACTGCGGGAAAAGCTTCAGTCGGAAATCAACCCTTATTAAGCACCAGCGAACTCACACAAAAAGAGATGCTATAAGTGAGCTGAATGTGGGAGAGGCTTCAGTGCAAGCTCAATCCTCATTACACATCGCAGACTCCACACAGGAATGTCCTGGCTAGGAATGGGCCAAGGGAATAACACCTTTGTTGAGTCCCACAAATCTCAGAGGGCCAGGCCAGGCTGGAGTAGCCATGTAACAGGGACCTGCAAGTATTATTAAAGCTGAGCATGAAATCATTCTACTGGAACAGAGCTGTGTAGACTAAGAGGCTATGATAAGATTCCCACCTTATGATGAGATTCATTTTTTACATACCAACACCCCACACCACTCAGCAGACATACAACCCCACACACACTTCCCCGTGCACCCGCTATGCCAGGGGTGGCCAACCTGAACCTGAGAAGGAGCCAGAACTTACCAATGTACATTGCCAAAAAGCCACAGTAATATGTGATGATTATATATATATATGTAACCCTTCTGCCCATCAGAGTTGGCAGCAACAAGGGCCGGGTTCAATATCTAGGGGATTCATTCCAATAACACAATGCAAACCAGCTCAAGCCCCCACCCAGTGACCTGGGACAAATATATACCACCCCCGCTGGGCGCCTCCAAGAGGCAGTACTTCCCCTCTCGCAAGCACAGAGTCTGAGTGTAGCAAAAAGCCTTTTAATAACAGAGAGAAACAATGTGGCATTATGTTGGGGAAACACCGCCAACAGGATTCATAACACAACCCATGAGCAAAAAACCCACCCCAAGCAAATTGGGGCATGCCCCTTTCCCTTTGGTTCTTAAGTCCAGCAACCCAAAATCACCCAAAGTCCCAAAAGTCCAATGACCCAAAAGTCTCTGTCCCTAGTCAGGGCAGCCCCAGAGTTCAAAAGTTTATCTACAGAGCTTTACTTCCTAACCTGGGTGGATATGGGGGGTGGAGGTAAGAGGCACCTTACATGATCTGAAGCCGACCGCCCCCCAGCTCCATAGGCCTCCGCTCCGCTCGCCGCCCCACGAACTGCTTCGCTCAGCTCCGCGGCCCACACGCAGCTCCCGCCGTCCCACGAACTGCTCCACCAGCCTGTCCACAAGGTACTCCAGCCATCCCACAAACTGCTCCACAATATATCTTCAGGCTCCTCCACTACTTAACACAACACTCAGTGATTTCAGCTCTTAGTCAGCTTGTAGTAGGGGAACCTCAGTGCTGGTGCACTATTAGCCCAAAGTGAGCTCAGTAGCCTGTAACCAGACTTCTAATAAAATCAAAATTATCTCTGATATTCCACAGTGGAGATAGAAGAAAGTGCAGTTAGCATGTAAGGCCCTCACCAGAGGCACACACCACCAAGTATCATTACTTGTCCCCAGCCTCTCTCTATTCACAGAGTTTTGGAACCCATGACCCTTGCCTAGCGAGTGCTACTTAGTTGATAGTGAGTCCCTCCATCATAACAAAAGGCCAAGTACAGTTCCAAGCACAGTTCCCATAATCAGGGTAATAACAATTTATTCTTCCTGCCCCAATAACAGAGACACTGGGGATCCCACAGCAGCCAAAGTGACCATTTGGGCAGCTATGGCCTCATTCTAGGCGGGGTGGGTGTGCCTGTACAAATGAGATCGGCCCCTGAAGTTCTTTTCCACAACTTGCCACACCTCACCACCAGGTGTCAGGGTGGAGCTTATCCTGACACTGCTTACATCTACACGCACACGATCATTATATAAGTTGACAGTGACATTTATAATGTATAGTTAATGATAGTAACAACTTAATCTTTTACTTAATGGAATGTCTGGCAATCTTTGCTTTCAACAATTCCCTTGAAGTTTGGTTTGTGTTCAGTTGTGCTCATGGAGCAGTTCTCTTAGCTGGCTGGCTGTCAAAATGGATTAGTGCTTGGATTTCACATGTTTGAGTGTCGAGAAAACAGACTCACAAAGATAGATCGAGGCAAATATCGAGATTAATATTAGCTGCACCTCTGATGTTGGGGTATTTATCCTTTGGTACAGATTTTCAGAAAGTAAGGGTCCCCTCTGTCTTCTGAACAGATTCCAATCTGTGATCTTCCAAAAATTCTATTATTTCCATCTGGGATGTTGCTTCGTCAGTGACTAAAGGGGGTTTCAGATAATCAGTTTCAGCACTAAAAGGGTCAATCAGAAATCTGATTTGAGGTCTTTTCTGCTGCAAATCTTGGAGTCTTTCCTCAAAACTGTCCTTAAGATCTTTAATCACACTTGCATACCTAGTTGTGCTCTGTTTTAGGGGTTCTGCTGCGTCTTCTTTTGTTCTGGCTTGAAGTTGTGACATTGAGGGAAAGTGTGTCAGCTCTCCCTCAAGCATTTATCTGTGAAACAACTGCAGATGGTTCGTGAACACAAATACGCCTTACACTAGATCAGACAGCAACTGGAATTTTCCTTGTAAGTCCACATTTAGTTTATCCAAATGTAGCAGCATGTCTGCAAGAAATGCCAAGTCTAGAACCCATCCAGGATCTGTAAGCTTGGGGTGTATCCTGTGCTTCTCCTCCATAAACAATTTTACCTGTTCCAGGAGCTCGAAAAAATGAGAAATAACTTTACCTCTCGGGAGCCATCGAATTACACAGTGAAATGGCAAATCGTCAGGGGAGTCATCTTCATCGAGTTCTTCAATTAGATTTTGACATTGTCTGTGACTGAGTGCATTTGAGAGAATGAATTTCACAATGTCAAGACATGATCAAATTTGAGATTTTTAGATACCAGTTTCTCCCGATGAATAATACAGCAAAATGTCCAAAATTTGGGAAAGCTCTCGTCAGACTTACAAAACCCTACTAATCCATTTGCAGATCCCCACATGGACGAATGGTAATGCAATGGTAGTGAGCTTGTGTAAAGACAAGTGGCTTTCGCAGCTACCAACATCAATGCCTCCTTTAGATCTTGTCCACGAGTTCTGTCCTCTAGTGACATGATATCGAGGAGTTCTTCCCTTACAACACAGTTGTCAGACACAGTGTGGACAAATACTGATAATAAGGTTTATCCTGTGCAACCAAAATGATGCTCAGATACTCACACTGCTGAAGTTGCGAGTGCAGTTGCGATTCAATGTCACTGTTCAGGTCGGAGATTCTGCATTCTATTGTGTGGCATGAAAGCTGCAGGCCAGAAATTTTCTTCTGTAGATTCTCGTTCTCTGGTGACAAGGTTGGAATCACATCAGTGAGGCACGTTTTTACAGGCACCATGTGCTTTATTCAAGCACGCTCGACACTGGTGCCGGCCAGGGGGTGCTGGACCCCGGCTCTGTCCCAGGCCCCGACCCCCACTCAAACCCTTTCCCCAAGTCCCCACCCACACCTCTGCCCCGCCTCTTCGCCCACCCAAGCCTCTCGCGCATCGCAAAACAGCTGATTGCAGCGGGCAGGAGGCACGGGGGAGAGGGGGGTGCTGATAGGGCTGCCAGGGGGTGCTGAGCACCCACTGTTTTTTCCCCAGAGTTGGCTCCTAGCAGGAGCCACATATTATCTTTGAAGAGCCGCATGCGGCTCCGGAGACACAGGTTGGCCACCCTGATATACAGGTTTTGCAGTGCGGTCGAATGGCTCTCAGCACCCCCACTATACAAATTGTTCCAGCGCCCTTGCTGCTCCCCAACTTACGAAAGTGGCTGCTGCCCCTTGCCCCGTCACACCTCCCAGAGTTGCCTGAGGGGCAGGCGTGTCCCAATCCGGTGACCCATGGACCAGGAATTAGGATTGGATCTCAAAAAAACCCCTCTGGCTCATCAAACCTGCTGGACCTTTGGTGTGTCCCCGAGCAGTCGTTGGGGATGCACCAAAGCCTCTGTGTCCACTGGCGAGGAAGAGGCTGGTGCCCCAGACAGACTTACCCACGGAGAGGAAGCGGGATGGGCCAGACCGAGGGCAGAATAGGGGCTGGTGCAGGATCGGGGGTTGGCTTCAGGGGGTGGGGGGCGGGCGAGGGGACCGCTATGCTCCATTCAATAGAACCTTGTCCCTGAACGTGGACTTTTTGTAATGACTTTAGGGAATTGTTTTCTTTCCAAAGAGACTCCGGACCAAATTAGGATGCTAATGTTGACATTCTATACCTAGGGAGAGCACCCTGTAATCCCCATATTCCTCATTTCTATATGTAAGCAGTGTCAGGATGAGCTCCGCCCTGACATCTGGTGGTGAGGTGTGGCAAGTTGTGGAAAAGAACTTCAGGGGCTGATCTCATTTGCATAGGCACACCCACCCCGCCTAGAATGAGGCCATAGCTGCCCAAATGGTCACTTTGGCTGCTGTGGGATCCCCAGTGTCTCTGTTATTGGGGCAGGAAGAATAAATTGTTATTACCCTGATTATGGGAACTGTGCTTAGAACTGTACTTGGCCTTTTGTTATGATGGAGGGACTCACCATCAACTAAGTAGCACTCGCTAGGCAAGGGTCATGGGTTTTAAAACTCTGTGAATTGAGAGAGGCTGTGGATAAGTATTAATACTTAGTGGCATGGGCCCCTTGGTGAGAGCCTTACATACTAATTGTACTTTCTCCACTGTAGAATATCAGAGCTAATTTTGATTCTATTAGGAGTCTAGTTACAGGCTGCTAAGCTCACTTTGGGCTAATGGTGTATCAGCATTGAGGCTCCCCTACTAAGAGCTGAAATCACTGAGAATTGTGTTAAGTAGTGGGGGAGCCTGAAGATATATTGTGGAGCAGTTTGCGCGATGGCTGGAGTACCTTGTGGACAGGCTGGTGGAGCAGTTCATAGGACAGCAGGAGCTGCTTGTGGGCTGCGGAGTGGAGCTGAGTGAAGCAGTTCGTGGGGCGGCTGGCGGAGCGAAGCGAAGGCCTATGGAGCTGTGGGGTGGTCAGCTTCAGATCATGTAAGGTGCCTCTTACCCCTGTCCTGTCTCCACCCAGGTTGGGAGGTAAAGCTCCACAGATAAACTTTTGAACTCTGGGCCTGCCCTGACCAGGGACAGAGACTTTTGGGTCATTGGACTTTTGGGACTTTGGGTGATTTTGGGTTGCTGGACTCAAGAACCAAAGGGAAAGGACATGCCCCAATTTGCTTGGGGTGGGTTTTTTGCTCATGGCTTGTGTTATGAATCCTGTTGGTGGTGTTTCCCCAACATAATGCCGCATTGTGTCTCTCTGTTATTAAAAGGCTTTTTGCTACACTCAGACTCTGTGCTTGTGAGAGGGGAAGTATTGCCTCTTGGAGGTGCCCAGCGGGGGTGGTATATATTTGTCCCAGGTCACTGGGTGGGGGCTCGAGCCGGTTTGCATTGTGTTATTGGAATGGATCCCCTAGATATTGAACCCGGCCCTTGTTGCTGCCAACTCTGACGGGCAGAAGGGTTACATATATAATTGTGATATGGCATATAAAGCAGACCGTGTGGGGGATCCATGGCTAGGTTACGGTCTGCTGAACGTCACCGTTCCCTCTAAATATGTATATCATTATCAGGCCATCATTATCTTGTTGTTTCACTGTGTGACCTTGGGCAGGTCACATCATTGCTCCATTTCCTTCTCTCTGGAACAGGGGTTAATGGTATTTCCCTGCTTGGCTGGCGTGTTAACTGTCAGAGCAAACCTGAAACCACATAAGGAAATGGAGAGAAACTACAATCTGCACAGCCCTGGTGCGAACAAGTGGCTTTGCCGAAGTAAACCAGCATGTGTTGTCGTATTGTCACTAACAGCCCAGAGATTGGACACGCTGGTGTGCCACAGGAGAGTCATTTGTCTGCTGCCTCAGGGCTCAAACCCTAAAATGTAGAAAACAACACAGCCCCCTGCTGCAGAAGCAACACCCAGCATCAGCACTGCAGAGCACACACGGTAGAACAACCACTGCCAAAACGGTGTGAACGCCACGGCACTCACCTTGTTGTGCTCCCAGGGTCCTCAGAGGCTGCTCCCCGGTGTGTCTCACTCTGCAGGGACCTGCTGCCCGCGCTCCATGGCAGATACAGTGATGGTGCATGACATCCTCCAGCAGGACACGTGGGATATGTCCGTGGCTGTGACCTCTGAGCCCCCTTCCCTCCGTCACATAGCCCAGTGGGGTGTTGTGATGGAGAAGTCACCCGCTAAGGGGCCCGTGGTGCATGCATTGGGCTCAGCAGCAGCCGCTCTCTCCTGGCAGTCAGAGCTGGCCCCCTGCCCATGTGCGATGCTAGGGACTGTGCGGGGAGCAGCGGTACCCCAGGCTGGAGGAGATCGAGGGGGTCTCTCCCACACGCTGACCCTGGGACAGAGTCTGGTTCCGATCTTGCAGCTGGGGATCCCCCTGACTGGTGGCTCTAGGGACGGGTCTCTGAGCAGAGACAAGGACTAGAGATAATTGGGCAGAGAGGCGTGTGGCTGGGGGAGGAACTGGGAGCATGTGGGCCACTCCGGCCAATGTGGGGTAGCCCTGGGTGGGCCACAGCCAACCCACTTAGCATACGGGCCCAGCTAAATATGGGTCCCTCTGCCCAGCCACGTCGGGGGTCTTGGGGCAATCCGCGCTCATCCCCAATCCCCAGCACCATTAATCGCTGCGCGTTACTCACACCCATAATCACAGAGCTCCATGCCCATACGCATGATCCGTGCAGCCACCCCAGCTTCCAGCACACGCCCCACAGCACCGCCCCCGCCTGGCTAATCCCCCTGGTTCACTCACTTTGCCTTGTCCCCTCCACCACCGCCCCCAACTTGACTTTTTGCCATCAATTCTCTCCAGCCCCTTCCCTCCAGCTACCCCATCCTGATCATGCCTCCGCAAAAAGCGGCATCAAGCCACAGTTAGCAGCATGTCTCGCCGAACGCCAGCGAAGCCCCCAGCAGCTCACGTCAGACAAGGAGCTGCAGGGGCGGAGGTAGTTTTTGAGCACAGTAAGGAGCTCTGTGTGTCTGTGATGGGGGTGGTTCCCCCATGTAGTCATTTATTTGTTTATTCTCGGAGGCCATGAATCCCCCACCCAGCAGGGAGCTGAGAACTGACATGCTCACTGCAGTAACTGAGGGTGTCCTGACAGGGTGGATTGGGACAGCCATTTCTCATTCTCCACCCCACTGAGCCAGTCCCCAGCTCTGCGGTCAGATTGTAGGCTCTGTGTCCTGGAGGGGAAATGCCCCATACGTGCTCCAACCCCAGCCATGTGCCCTATCAAAGGCCCTTTTTGAAGAAGGGGGAAGGCTACTCATGGTGCCACTTGTCCTGACGGGGTTTTACTCCTCAGGGACCAAAATCAAGCAGTGCAAGAATGGGAAGGCACAGCCGGAGCCTGGCCCTTCCAGATCCTGGTAATGATGGAGATGAGCTCCCAGCCCAGAAGTGTCTACACCTGGCAGGTGGAGCACATCAGCCTGCAGCGCCCCCTCTTACTAGGTAAGAGACTCTGAACCTGGCACATTCCCTGAGCCCTTGGGGCACCCCTAGCTCTGTGGAGCCCTCGAGAGACATGGGCATGTCTCAGACCTGTCCCCATCCCTAGGGGCAGAGAGCAGGGACGTTACAAAGGGAAGGAGAGGCTGGGCTTAGCCCAAACCACCCGTGCTCTTCTATTCACAGAGGCGCAGGCCGACTCTGCCAGGGACAAGATGCTGGCTGGGGTCGAGGCTCTGTGCTGTGGTTGGTCTTCATGGTCCTGGGATTGCTCGTCCGCCTGAGGAATAAGAAAGGTGAACGGCTCCGGGACAGCACTGCGGCACCAGGAAATGACTCCCCAGTGGGGCCATGATGAAATCGCACTGGAGGGTTTCACTAGAATTTTGATTCACCACAATTTACTTTAGCTTCCCCTTCCAGCATGAATCAAGTTCTCTAGTGACCAAGGAGCTTCCTGCCCATCTCTCTGCCCACGGCCAGGAAGTGTGGGGCTAATCCCAGCTCCTGGCTTCCCATAAATCTGAGTCAGACCATTCCGATTCAGAGCTACAGTTGTGGCCCTCCTGGCCTCCCCTCCCGGTCTCCTCTCTAGCCCCCCACGCTCCTGGAACGGCACGGAGTTGCAGGCACAGTTGGTGGTGTCTGTAAATCAGCCAATTTCTCTCTAGTTATGAAACAAATACACTTCCCCCATTAAAAATATGGAGACCAAACTCAATGAGAAACGCAACAGCAATCCCACCCCTGAATTCTGAGGCTTATTTATTGTACCCTCTACAGTGTCTCCCTTTTTGCCTCAATGCATAAAAAGCATGTAATAACTTGCAGGTCAAAAGGCCGAGTGCATGACGCCTGCGTTTCTGTTACGTACGTGGGCGGTGCACACGCACGCACGCTGCTTATTTTCCCAATGAGCCATAAGATCTCGTTCACCCGCTGTCCAGCCGTACAGCGCTCTTCCGAAAAGCACCAGAATCTCCCTTAAATGAAACGAAGAGAACGGGAGGGGCTGGAGCTGAACTTTGTCTCCACCTTGTTCTCCGCTCGCCCCACTAACAGGAGCTGATGCCTCTCCCCTGGCTCCCTGCCAGCTCCTGAATTCGATCCCACCCTGGCGAGTGCAGAACCTGGTGGGCTGGGAGCCCAGGAGTGACACTGCTGACCAGTATTGCCAACTTCGAGAGATCAAAAAGCGTGCATCAGACCCCCTCCCCAAAATCAGGAGATTGGCCCCCAAATCGTGAGATTTTATGAAAAAAGATTATACTGGGTTTTTAGGTCAGCCTCTTGATTTCTGAACTCCCCCTGCCCCCCGCCCCCAGGGTGTGCACATGTGATGATTAGTGTTGCCCACTCCCACGTGTACTGGGGAAGGGGAGTTTGGCCCCTGCTTCAGGAGCTCTCACCCCCAAATCTGCCCCTCTCCTGCCCAGCAATTAATTCTGTCCCCCCATCAGTTCTGACCCCCAACCGCCCTCAATTTAACTCTCCCTCAGTTCAGTCCCTCAGCCCCTACCCCCCCGCACACAGCACCACCCTCAGTTCACCCTCCCAGCACTCACACCATCTACTCACACCCTCAATACAGCCCCTGCCACCCCATCAGCCCTCACCTTCCTCACTTCGGCTGTAAGGATTAGGGCTTTTCCTCTAGCCACGTGACTTATGAGGAGAGGCTGAGGGAACTGGGATTGTTTAGTCTGCGGAAGAGAAGAATGAGGGGGGATTTGACAGCTGCTTTCAACTACCTGAAAGGGGGTGCCAAAGAGGATGGATCTAGACTGTTCTCAGTGGTAGCTGATGACAGAACAAGGAGTAATGGTCTCAAGTTGCAGTGGGGGAGGTTTAGGTTGGATATTAGGAAAAACTTTTTCACTTGGAGGGTGGTGAAACACTGGAATGGGTTACCTAGGGAGGTGGTGGAATCTCCATCCTTGGAGGTTTTTAAAGCCCTGCTTGACAAAGCCCTGGCTGGGATGATTTAGTTGGGGCTTGGTCCTGCTTTGAGCAGGGGGTTGGACTAGATGACCTCCTGAGGTCTCTTCCAACTCTGATGTGCTATGATTCTATGAAGCCTGAGGACTTTGTCTGCAGCCAGATTAGGAGAGCAGCAGCCATGAACTATTACATCCTCGCATCCCATCTAAACTACATTAAAACAGGGTAATATCGGGCTGTTAGGAAGACTCCTGTCCTAATGGCACCCACCATCACCAGATAAAGGACCAGATAAAGGAACAGATCTTAAGGCAGTTAAAGAAAACTTAGTTTGACGCATTCTGTCTGGCAGGCAATCACTTATAAATAGTTGTGGGTGTAAAATCCCCATTTCTTTATGGTTTTGTCTTTATGGTCCCCACTTCTCTATTGTTTTCTCTCTGGTCTCTGTCTGGTTCTTTGATTGTTTTTGTCTGTGACATGGCTCATTTTGCGAGGTGTGAATTAATTAAGGTGGTGAATTAATTAAGGTGGTAGGATTGGTTAGAGAATTTTGTTACACTATGTTAGGATTGGTTTGTAACATTTTAGTACAATGATTGGTTACAGTACAGCTAAGCAAGGCTCAAGTTTCACTATCTAAAGTGGGGTCCAAAAGGAAGTTCTTGGGAACCAACTCCAGGACACAGCTCCAAGGTCAGAGCTGCCAGACCTCAACAACCAGCCTCCCCAGATGACCTGATCCTGACTGTCCAGCAGGGAAAAATTATCTGCCTTTTTGGGACTGGGAGTAGTGAGCATTTTAGGATTAATGTATGCATTTTTGGGTAATAACTGTTGCTGACGAGAGGGTAAGTAGGATATTACTGTGAAAGGCTCTGTCACTGGTAAGACACCCCCAAACCCGCAGTGTCAGGCTCCGCCTGAGCCCTTGGCATGGGGAAAGGGCGGGTGCCTACATTAAGAGGGTTACGCCTTGAGCCCTAGGGCCAGGGTAAAGGTGGGTGCCCCTAAAGGAGTGTGCGACTAACAGAGAATTGTGTGCTGGTAACACAGCCCCCCTGCGGTCCCCAGGCCATAGTTTAGCCCTCCCACCCTCAATTCTGCTCCTCTGGGTTCTTCACCCTCCCCAGGCCTGGGGCCTGCCCTGGGGTCCCCTCTCTCCCACTTCCCAGGCTGGCAGGAGATCAGCCTGCCGGGGGCTGACAGCGGGAGCCTCTCTCCCACAGCAATGTCCTGGGGAGAGAACTCAGCTACAAAAATATATCGGTGACATCTGAGAGTTCTAGCCCCGGAACAGAAGTAAGGCTTCATTTGACTTAGAAATCGCATCTCTGGCGATGAATTGGGGCGCGTTGGCATGTCAGTCCCTGGCACAGCATTGCTCTGCAGGCGGCAGGGGTGCCAGATCCCAGTGGAGGGGGAACGGGCGGGAGAGGTGTCTCTCCCGGGGGCGGGGGGTGTTTCTGTGTAAGGGCCACACACCATTTCACCCTTCTGCTGTCTAGCACTGAAAGACAGCGCGGATGAGACTTCTGTTAACTGCCTGCCAGAGCTCAAATCCCGGATCACCAGGCCTGAGTGCTAAGCCTGAGACCGGCTCTGAGACAGCTGAAAGCAGCTGCTCCGCCTGCCCGAGGTGAGGCCCAGCCGCTAGCTGCTGGAGCCCCCCAGAGCTGGGCTGAGCCGGGGGAGCTCAGGATGTGGCATCGCCCAGGTGGCAATAAAAACAGGTGGCAGCAGAGCCGGAGAAGGCCCGTGGCCAACGGGGTGGAGACACAGCCGCACAGCGGCGCACAGGGTGAACGGTGGCACCTGGGAGCCACTTGCAGTCATGGCCCCAATAGCAGCTGAGGTGTCCCTCATTGTAACCGGGGTGGGACGTGAACTCCCGCCCCGTGAATGCAGCTCTGAACGCCGGGTCTTTGCTGGCCAAGGACAGCAACCGTGAGAGGGGCGGTGGGGGGCATGGGGGGTAAAGGAGCCTTTGTTTGTTGGACTTTCCCAACGCAAGGTGAGGAGCTGAGGCAAAGGACACTGCCCAACGTACTCGGGGGGTGGGCGTTTGGCTCACGGTCATATGCTGATGACTAGTGGTGATGGTGTTTTACCACGATAGTGCCGGGCTCCTTTCCTCTTTCTATTAAAGGTTTTCTTTGCTATACACGACTCAGTGAGGGGGAAGCATTGGCTCTCAGAGGCGCCGGGGGTGGTGGTTAATTTTCCCAAATTACGGGTGGGGACTCAAGCGGGTTCTGTGCTGAATTGTTATGAGGAACCCCTCGATGCTGAACCCGGCCCTGGTTGCTGCCGACTGCCCCCGGCAGAAGGGTGGCATTTGTACGGCAGGGGCATGCAGTGAAAGGCCGTCAGAGTCTCCACAGCAGGGCGAGGCCAGGACAGTCGGGCAGCTACCACACCACACCGGAGTCAGGACACCTGGGTTCTGTTTCCAGCTCTGCTGCAGTTCACTGTGTTACCTCGGGCAGGTCACGTCATCTCCCCATTTGCTTCTCTCTGGAACAGGGGTTAATGGTATTTCCTTGTTTGGCTGGTGTGTTAACTGTCAGAGCAAACCTGAAACCACAGAAGGAAATGGAGAGAAACCACGGTCTGCACCGCCCTGGTGCGAACACGTGGCCTGGCAGCGATAAACCGGCCTGGGCCCTGGTACTTCCACTCGTACCAGCCCAGGGACTGGACGCGCGGGTGTGTCAAGGACGGTCACTCGTGTGCTGCCTCGGGGCTCAAATGTCGACCCTAAAAGGCACAAATCAACAAAGCTCCCGGCTGCAAACGCCGACAAGCCCCGGCCTCGGCACTGCAGAGCACCCACGGCACAACCAGCCCGGCACGCCCCGCGCTGCGCGTCCAGGGGCCGGGCGGCTGCTCCCTCGTAGCTCCTGCTGTCTCGCAGCGCAGGGCCCCGCTGCCCCTGCCCCAGGGCGGGTACCGTGAGGGCGCCTGGCTGCCTTCGGCAGGACGTGGGGGTCTGTCTGGGGCTACGACTGCCCTGGCCTCCTGCCCGCCGTCACGCAGTTCGGGGGGCGGGGGGCTCACCCTGGGGGCCGGCGCCCCCTGCTGGGGGGCAGCAATTGTGTGCTCATTCTGCGCTGGCGGAAATAGGACTCGGTGGGCGACAGGCTCAACCCCCAGACCTGCCCTCACCCCATCAAAGGGGTTTAGAGATGAGCCTGGCTGCTGAGGATGAATATGGGGAGAGGGAGGGGTCGGCGGGGAGAGGGAGGGGCTATTGAGAGGGAGGGGCCACTGGGAGGGAGGGCAGATGGTGGGGGGCTCTGCCCTCCCTTCCACTCTGACTCTTCACCCTGATCTCCCCCATCACTTGGGGCAGTCACGCCCAGCCCCACAGGGCAGGCCTGTCACTGCAGCATGAGTGGGGCGGACTCCCTCTCCAGGCCCCCAAACCTCCCCTCCACGCTAGGCCAGGTTTGGCTGCAGTGCCAGGGCAGAGGGTGCAGCTGTGGGCTGCCCCTGGGCAGGGTGAGGAGCAGGACGCTGGCCACCAAGGCGAGCCCTGCATACCGGCCTAGTTTGCCTAGGCGCGGACCTGGCCCTAGTTCTGACCTTGCCGCCAGGGATCCCCCTCCCGCGCGGCCTCCGCTCCCCGACTCCCTCTGCCCTGATTGGCTCGGGGCTGGCAGCTGCGGGCACAGAGCCGAGCAGAGACACACAAAGGGAGAAGTTGGTGACGAGGCTTGTGGCCTGGGGAGGAACCGACAGCCTGTGGGCGACCTGGGCCCCTCGTCCCACCACACTGACACCGGCCAGAGCCCGGATCCCCTTCCCCTGCCAGGATGCTGCTCCCTCTGCTGCTCCTCCCCTGGGCTTGGGGGGCCCTGGCCGGTAAGTGGGGGCCCCCCTCCCTGCCCTTTTTGCTGCTGGGGGAGGTTGCGCATGATATAATGCCAGGGCCAGGGTGGGGCAGTACCACATAAGAACGGCCGGACTGGGTCAGACCAAAGGTCCATCTAGCCCAGTATCCTGTCTTCTGCCAGGGGCCCGGGCCAGGGGCCCCAGAGGGAATGAACAGACAGGAATCATGCAGTGATCCATTTCCTGTCGCCCATTCCCAGCTTCTGGCAAACAGGGGCTAGGGACACCATCCCTGCCCATCCTGGCTAATAGCTATTGATGGACCTGTCCTCCAGGAACTTATCCAGCACTAGTGACCCTTGCTGGGGTGCAAGAGGAGGGGGGAGGCAGGTTAGGGTTCAGCAGGAAAACCCTGGAGCTGGGGAGCATTAGCGAGACTGAGATGCCTTAATCTCTCTCCTCACCCACTTTGTCCTCCACTTGTTTCCTCTCCCCTCCCTCCTTCAGCCTCCCCTCCTGTCCCCCCAGGGTCTCTCACCCTCCGGCTGCTCAAAACCACCGTCTTCCACAACGCCAGTTCTAGCAACGTGGAGGGGATGGCCCTGCTCGGAGACCTGGAGACCCACTCCATAGATTGCAGCACCTGCAGGATCCGCTTCCTGCAACCTTGGGCCCACCAGGGCTTGACCCCGAGGCAGTGGCAGGACCTGGAGACAATGCTCCATCGCTACCTGTCCAAATTTATCCTTCTTATTAACAAAGGGGTTAAGGATGAAGGAGAGCACTGTGAGTATGGAGCGGTCCCCACAACCAGCAGGGAGCTGAGAACTGACACACTCACTGTAGTAACTGCGTGTGTCCTGACAGGGTGGATGGGGGTCAAGACAGCCAGTTCCCGGCCCTTAGACTGAATGCAGCCAGGGTGCCCTAGAAGGAAATAGCCCCATTTTCCATTCTCCACCCCGCTGAGCCAGTCCCCGAGCTCTGCGGCCAGATTGCAGCCTGTGCACCCTGGAGGGGAAAAGCCCCGTGTCCTGTCCCCTGAGCAGTGGCAAATGGTTTTTCACAGCCAGGTGCCCAACCAAAGGCCCTTGTTCATGCTACCGGGACCTGGCCAGCCTGAACACTGAGAACTGACACCTTCAACACACGACTTGGAAGGGCAGGAAATGCAGAGCTAAGCAAATCCCGCCCCACAACCAGCGCGGCCCCAGGGCATGGGACAGATCCAGCACGCCTCTTCTCAGCTGCTCAGCCCAGTGTCTGCACTGGGTGTCTGGTGCTGGAGCACTCAAAGAAGGTCCTCAGGAGAGACTTTCTGTCAGGAACCCCTTAACCACCCTGCCCCCAAATTTGCACCACAAAGTCTCCCTTGCACCTTGCTGGGGCAGAGCTAGTTTCATGGCAACCTGCCTGGGCATGTGCATTTCATGACAGAGCAACAGCCGGCCCTGTGATCACAGCTCACAGCCGCAGGAACCTCTCGGTGACGGGGCTCAGACAGATGCTCCTGGGGCTCAGAGGTTTCTGCCTCTCTGGCTGATGGAGTGTGAGACTCTCGGTGTGTCATGCCCTGAGGCGCTGCTGAGGAGACAATTGCTGGCAGAGGTGTGAACTGTCTGTGGGCACAGGTGCCTGTCACCGCCCGGCGTACGCACCAGAGACAGAACCAAGGCCCAGAGACTTTTGTAATGCTGGGAAGCCAGACTTGTCCTTGCTACCAGTGCAGAGCTGAGCTCAGGGGAGCCCAGGGTTGTAAGTTTATTGAGGCTCAGGGTCATAATTTTCTCTAGAGCATCACAAATCACTTTTTAAAAAATTAACATTTAAAAGTCTGGTGATTTGGATAGGGGATCTGTATCTCACAAAACCATAAGCAAGGGACCTCCAAATTTGCACCACAAACTCTAAGGCCCTGATGGAGAGCAGCGATTTTCAAGCCAATCTGACTATGTGTGTGGACCTCAGAGCACTTTGAAAACATCAGCTTTAAACAGAAACAGCAATGTGCCCTTAACTCCATCCAGGGCTGCCCCACAACCCTGGCCCCATCTTGTGGCTTAACATCCTCATTGCTCCTGACATGATGTCTTTATTCCCCCATCTTTCTATTTCTGCCCCCTGCCCCTGCCCCCCGGTGACCTCCTAATGACCCGTCCTCATTGCCCCTGCCCTTTCTGTGCCAGACCCCTTTGTTATTCAGGCCTCCGCCGGTTGCGAGCTCCACCTCAACGGCACCTCACGGCAATTCTGTGACTCTGCGGTGAACGGCGAGGATTTCATCAGCTTCAACATGGACTCGGGCACCTGGGTCACTCAGCGCAGGGATAAGTTGGTCCTCAAGCCACTGGACTTTCTTAACAAGGATAAGAGCACGTCTGCCACAGCTCAGTTCCTCCTGAGAACAACGTGTGTCAGTGAACTCCAGAGCTTTGGCCAGTACGGGAAAGAGTCTCTGGCGAGACAAGGTGAGGCTGGACACCACTCCCTGCTCACTGAGATGCAGCCACTTCTGGGGTGGGGTGCGGGGGGGCTGTTTAAACAGGTGTCATGTACCAGTGCAGCTATAGCTGGGGTGGAGCGCAGTCGCGATTTCATAGCCACACTGCACAGCACTTTAAGACAGGACGTGAAGGGGGATTCCGTCAACAATGCTAACTGCAGAACTGGGGTCTGGCCAGGACAGCGGGGCCAACGCCGGACCCCGGGGGATGGAGCTGGGCTTGGCTAGTGAGTCCCTGAGGCTCAGGCTGAATCGTCCCCTCTCCCCCACCCCGTCTCTCTCCCCCTGTCTCAGAGCGGCCCGTCGCCGTGGTGTTTGCTCGAGCGCCTCCCCCAGCCGGGACCCCTGAGCCGTTACTGCTGGTTTGCCGGGTCACCGGTTTCTACCCCCGGCCCATCCGCGTGGCCTGGCTGCAGGACGGGGAGGAGGTGGGGCCGGGCTGGCGGCTGAACTCCAGCGGGATCCTGCCCAACGCGGACCTGACCTACCAGCTGCGCAGCTCCCTGGCCGTGGGGCCGGGCGACGGGCACAGCTACGCCTGCCGGGTGGAGCACAGCAGCCTGGGGGGCCAGAGCCTGCTGATCCCCTGGGGTAGGTGCATGTCCCCGGGGGGTGGGGGCTGCAGTCATGGTCTCTGGGGGCTTTTCCTGCACATCTCAAGCAGGGCAGGGTCCTGGCAGTGAGACTGGGGTGAAGGGAGACAGAAGAGGTGTGTGGGGTGTGTGGGGATGGATCGGGGGAGCTGGGTGGAGGAGCTGCAGGGAATGGGACAGGACTGGGATGGGTGGAGCCGGGTGGGGGCTGAGAGGAGAAGTAATGGGATGGGGTGGGGAGAGCTGTATGGAGTGTGGCAAAGGGGAGACAATGGGGCAGAGATAGGGAGGGCTGGTGGGGTTGGGGAGAGAGGCAGGAGTCCAGAGGCGATCGGACAGAGGGGACTACGACTGGCATGCGGGAAGGCTGAGGGGCTGGGAATGTGGGGGGAGCAGTGGGGGGTGGGACGATGGGGGACAATGAGGGAACAGGGTTAGCGTAGCGGTGTCTGAGGGCAGTGGGGTGGGACAGTGAGGAAGGCAGAGAGAACAGGGCTGGGGTTGGGGGGCTGAAGGCAGTGGGTCAGGGTGGGGGGAGCAGGGGGGACTATGGAGGAAGCTGAGGGAACAGGGTCCATATTGCTGTGCCTGTTCCCAGCACATCACCCCCTGTGTGTTACAGGGCACAGCAGGCCCTGGGGCCCCGGCCTGGCCGTGGGCATCACACTGGGGGCTCTGGCCGTAGCCGCCATGGCCGTGGTGCTGTGGTGGAGAATACGCAGGTGAGTCCTCTCCCTCTCTGGGGTGGGGGTGGGGAGGCCGTTACACCCCATAACCCATCCCCTCTGCTCTCTCCATCCAGGGGCCACCGGGACATCAGACCAGGAGAACCCAGAGCCTGAGGGGGCAGCACCGGCTTAGACGTGGGGATCAGCCCCCCACTTGGGGCCATGGACCTTGGGGCTGAATCTGCCCCCAGCTCCAGAGCAGAGGGCCCTGAGGCCCCGTCTGGGTCGGGGCACTGGGAGATCGGGGCACGGGGTGGGAGGTGGGATTCTTCTCCCTCTGGGACATTTGGGGCATGTTGGACATGTGAGGGTGTGGTGGGATCCAGGATCCACATGGAGCCAGCACAAGCCTGTGCCACTCAGTAAACCCTGCAGGGAGGCTCTGCCCAGCGGGCCCCTCTGGGGACTGCAGGAGCCAGGGCCTGGGGGCAGGGTGCAGACCCGGCTACATACACAAAGGGAGAGGGTACAGGTGGGGGTCATGGGTGTCGATAAATCTCTGCATTAAGCATCTTTGCATAACTCTGTATGACTTTGTATTATGCCTCTTCATATAACCTTGTATTTGATATAGGAACTTTGTATCAAATCCTTGTATAAAAACTTTGTATTGAGCCTTGGTATAATGTTATAGCCCCTAAGGATGGTTAAGGTAGAAGAAAAATGTCTTTTCACTAGGAGTAGCATAAGATCTCCCCCGTTTTAATCAATTGCCCTGTTGAATGAATGAGGTGTGAATGAGTAAGGCGTGGAAGGCAAGCACCTCCAGACAGCTGCAACCTTTGGAGGGGGGATGGAAGCCAGATCCAAGAACAATAAAACTTGTCAAGTGGGCTCACTAAAGAAGAGCAGACATATTGACACCTTCTTTTGAAAACACCCTCTTCTTTGAAAATAAATGTGGCAGCATTAAGACCACACCCAGAAGGAAGTGCCACGGGTGACCAATGGGCACAGACACAGATTTTGCATCTGGGGTAGATTTGCATGAGAGGGAAGCTGCTATAAATGTGAGGTGTCTTGCAGAGGACCCCGGGTCTCGTCTTGTGAACATTGGAGCATCAATCAGGATCGACAGAAGCTCGGCTCCACCCCCTCCCCCATCTAACTCACCTGGCCGGTGAAGTTAAGGGGAGCGACTAGGTGGTAACAGCAACAAGATGGGGTATACGTGTGTGTGTGTGTGTGAGTCCATGAGTATAATATAGATCATGTGCCTATGATACAGTGTTGATTGATATATGGATTACCAATAAATGTGGCACTTTGCCTTATCCTCCCTGAAAAAATCCTGTACAGAACTTTAAGTACAACATGGGAACCAGGAGGGTCCTGGCAGGGCATTCGGGCTGAGCTGGGATGGCCGGGAAGCAAGCGGATTGGCCCTGGGACATAGGCCCAGCTACCTGCAAGGAGCCCTGATGACACTATGGCCCATGGGGCACCAGGGCGGCCGCTCCAACTCGCTGGCTGGGCTGAGAGGTCCTGGGTGCAGGGCCCATCTCCAGAGCTGGGTATGGGGCACCATGGGCTCTCTGAGGATAGCTTCTGTCCTTTTCATAGAATCATAGACTATCAGGGTCGGAAGGGACCTCAGGCGGTCATCTAGTCCAACCCCCTGCTCAAAGCAGGACCAATCCCCAGTTTTTGCCCCAGATCCCTCATTGAACTGGGTTTAGCAGGGCAATGCTCAAACCACTGAGCTATCCCTCTTCCCCCCACCCCCCATTTTGTTCTGCATTTGTGCGAAACTGAGCACTAGGGGGTCCTGGGCACGACTGGGGTTCCTCGACCCTGTGGTAATCCAGCAGCATCAAGGGCCAGGTTCAGTACCTAGGGGTTTCCTTTCAACAGTACAACACAGAACTGGCTCGAGCCCCCACCCAGTGACCTGGGACTAGGAATGCCTTTGACACACATGGGGACACCGGCACTGCAAAATGGTGTCCGGTCCCGGGACAGCTGGCAATCCTACCTGGGAGAATTACACACCATCCCCCTGGGTGCCTGGAAGAGGCAATACTTCCCCTCTTGAGAAGCACAGAGTCTGAGTTTAGCAAAAAAAAACTTAATGGAAGGAGGAAAATAATGCGGCATTAATCTGGGGAAACACCACAAACAGGGTTTATAAAAAACATAAACCATGAGCCAAAAATCCACCACCAAAGCAGTGTCCTTTTCCCCTCTGCACCCCACTCACTGTTGCTATCCTTGGACAGTGCCGACCCAGAGTTCAGAGGTGCATCTGCAGAGGTCACCTCCCATGCTGGGGGAGGTGGGAGGGGGCAAGGGGGTGGTAAGGAGGCAGTTTACTCGCTCTGCTGCTCAGGCCCTCACTTGCCACCCTTCTCTGTGGGGTTCTGCTTTGCCCCCCTCCCCCCAGCTAGGCCTCCCCACCAGCCACCCACTCACTCACCAACCACACCTCTCTACCAGCCACCTACCGATTCAGCTGTCAGTGACTACAGCGATTGGAGGGGAGCCTCACTGCTGGTGTACAGCAAACAGTGGTAGATTAGGCAGCCTCTTGCATCAGAAACCATGTCCAAAAGCTGGCCTAATACTTAGCCCTAGGTAGCAGGGGCTGCAGCTTGTAACAAGACTCTCAGTTGAATATCAATTAGCTTTGTTATTACAGAAGTGAGAGCAGACTAGTCACAAGACAGCCAACACCACCTACCCGCCTTTCCAACTGATCGCTCTTTGGAACCCGTGTCCCCTACCTAGCAACTGCCATTGAGTTGGGGGTGAGTCGCTCAAGGAAAAAATGCCAAGTACAGTTCTGCTGTCCTTGATTCACACAACCAGGATAAAAACTCTTTATTACCCCTGCCCCAATAACAAAGAGACCGGTATCAGAGGGGTAGCCGTGTTAGTCTGTATCCGCAAACACGATAAGGAGTCCGGTGGCACCTTAAAGACTGGGGATCCCACACCAGCCAAAAGTGACCATTTAGGCCAGCAGTCCCATCATGCGGAGCACCATCTGAGAAGAACAGATGGGCCTGGCACCAGAGCTGATCCAGAGAACAGAAGGGTGAGCTGTCTGCCTGGTGCTAAGATACGGGATGTGGCCCTGAGGCTGAAGAGGATCCTAAGGGGAGCAGAAAAGAATCCACTGATCATCCCTCATGTGGGAACAAATGATACGGCTAGATTCTCGCTGGAACGTATCGAGGGAGACTATGCCAGGCTGGAGAAGATGCTTAAGGAAATCGAGGCTCAGGTGATCTGTAGTGGGATTCTGCCTGTTCCTAGAGAAGGGCATCAAAGGTGTGACAAGATTATGACTATCAACAGATGGCTCAGGCAGTGGTGCTATAAGGAGGGCTTTGGGATGTATGGCCACTGGGAGGCATTCCTGGACAGAGGACAGTTCTCTTGGGATGGACTTCATCTGAGTAGGGAAGGAAATAGACTTCTAGGGTGGAGACTGGCACAACTGATTAAGAGAGCTTTAAACTAGGAATTTGGGGGAGATGGTTGGGAGATGTCCAGGTAATCTCCACGCCGGATTTTAACATTGACAGGGAAGAAAACAAAGTAAGAAAGGATACAGCCGTGGGTAGGAGAATGGCTATAAGGAGGAAGGGCAGTGTGGATACCAGTCTAATAGGTTCTACTGGCTGTAGAACGACCATGCCTCATTGGGTACAGAACGCGAGCGAGGCCAAACAGCAAAAATGAAGATGTTTGTACACTAATGCGAGGAGGCTAGGTAACAAAATGCAGGAACTAGAGCTACTGGTGCAGGAAGTGAAACCAGATATTCTAGGGAGAACAGAAACAGGGTGGAACAGTCGTCATGACTGGACTACAGATGTTGAAGGGTCTGTGCTGTTTAGGAAAGACAGAAATAAAGGCAAAGGTGGTGGAGTAGCACTGTCTATCAATGATGAGATAGAATGTAAAGCAATAAGAAGCGATGGAATGGTTAAGACAGAGTCCGTCTGGGCAAAAATCACATTGGGGAAGAAAACTACTCGAGCCTCCCCTGGGATAGTGCTTGGAGTGTGCTATAAACCACCGGGATCTAATCTGGATATGGATAGAGACCTCTTTAATGTTTCTAATGAAGTAAATACTAATGAGAACTGCGTGATCATGGGAGACTTTAACTTCCCAGATATAGACTGGAGGACAAGTGCTAGTAATAATAATAGGGCTCAGATGTTCCTGGATGCAATTGCTGATGGATTCCTTCATCAAGTAAAGGAGGACTTGTGGCACCTTAGAGACTAATAAATTTATTTGAGCATAAGCTTTCTTGAACTACAGCTCACTTCATCGGATGCATGCAGTGGAAAATACAGGGGGCATACACACTGTAACAAGAGTGATCACTTAAGGTGAGCTATTACCAGCAGGAGAGCGGGGGCGGGGGAGGGGGGCAGAACCTTTTGTAGTGATGATCAAGGTGGGCCATTTCCAGCAGTTGACAGGAACGTCTGAGGAACAGTGCGTGGGGGGGGGGGAATAAACATGGGGGAATAGTTTTACTTTGTGTAATGACCCATCCACTCACAGTCTCTATTCAAGCCTAAGATAATTGTATCCAGTTTGCAAATTAATTCCAATTCAGCAGTCTCTCGTTGGAGTCTGTTTTTGAAGTTTTTGTGTTGAAGAATTGCCACTTTTAGGTCTATAATCGAGTGACCAAAGAGACTGAAGTGTTCTCCGACTGGTTTTTGAATGTTATAATTCTTGACATCTGATTTGTGTCCATTTATTCTTTTACGTAGAGACTGTCCGGTTTGGCCAATGTACATGGCAGAGGGGCATTGCTGGCACATGATGGCATATATCACATTGGTAGATGTGCAGGTGAACGAGCCTCTGATAGTGTGACTGATGTGATTAGGCCCTATGATGGTGTCCCCTGAATAGATATGTGGGCACAGTTGGCAACAGGCTTTGTTGCAAGGATAGGTTCCTGGGTGAGTGGTTCTGTTCTGTGGTGTGTGGTTGCTGGTGAGTATTTGCTTCAGGTTGGGGGGCTGTCTGTATCAAACTGGATACAATTAACTTAGGCTTGAATAGAGACAGGGAGTGGACCTCATAGAAGAAATGGTTGTAGGAGTCCCCCTGGGGGGGACTGAGGGGGTCAGGTTCCCCTCCCCAGGGGGAGCTGGAACCCATGATTTGTGTTATAACCGATGACCCAGATCACACAGCTCCCTGGCACAGGGCTCCCAGGGCAGGGATTCAATGTAGCTCTGGGCCTGGTGGGGAGACGGGGCCTACCCAGAGGGCACAGGCAAGTTCAGTAGGGGATCCTGGCTCCCAGAACTAACCACGACTTCATAAACTTGCTTTATTTTCTCAGACAGTGTCTTTGGATCGAAGTGTCTGGGAACTTCCATTTGAGATAACAGGGACTGTGCCTAGCACAGGGGTTGGCAACCTTTGTCACGTGGCCCATCAGTGTAACCCTGCTGGCGGGCTGCAAGACACTTTGTTTATGTGGACCGTCCGCGGCACGGCCCCCCCACAGATCCCAGTGGCCGCAGTTCACTGCTCCCAGCCAATGGGAGCTGCTGGAAGTGGTGCGGGCTGCAGGGACATGCTGGCCGCTGCTCCTCACAGCTCCTGATGGGCCATGTGCCGAAGGCTGCTGACCCCTGACCTCACATTCTCTATTAATAAAACAGTGGACTTTCTATGGGCTTGTATTGTCCAGAAGGGTGTGACACACATTTCTGGGGCCAAGTCTGGGACTGGGAATTTGCTCGAGTCTCTCTCTAATAGAATTCAGTAGTGGCTGGCGAAGAGCACACATACAGTATATCTGGGGTGATTTCCATGCTGGAGGCTCTGTGAGAACAGACCAGGAGTGGTTGCTCTCATCCCAGGTTGGAGAATTGAGGGGATGTGGATGTCCATCAGTCCAGATAGTACCCGGGTAATGTCCCAGGGTGGCTGAAGAACTGTTGCAGCCAGAATCCATGTTAGAAGTGGGGCTAACTCTGGTAAGGTTATTAGCATGCATGTAGGTTCTTTTGTTGTTTTCAATGTTTTCTTTGTAATGCTTTTTAACTTAAGAATAAAGAAGGCTTGCTTAGGAAATGTTATCATAGAATCATAGGAGATGAGGGTTGGAAGGGACCTCAGGAAGTCATCTAGTCCAACCGCCTGCTCAAAGCAGGACCAATCCCCAACTAAATCATCCCAGCCAGGGCTTCATCAAGCCCGGCCTTAAAAACCTCTAAGGAAGGAGATTCCACCAGCTCCCTAGGGATCCCATTCCAGCGCATCACCACCCTCCTAGTGAAAAAGTGTTTCCTAATGTAAGCAGAGTCTGAATGAGCTCTCCCCTGACATCTAGTGGTGAGCTGTGGAAAAGGACTTCAGGGGCTGATCTCATTTGCATGGGCACACCCACCCTGCCTAGGTGCTCAGCATGACAGGATGTGCTGGCCTAAATGGTCACTTTTGGCTGGTGTGGGATCCCCAGTCTTTTTGTTATTGGGGCAGGGGTAATAAATGGTCATCATTCTGGTTGTATGAATGAAGGACAACAGAACTGTACTTGGCATTGTCCAATTGAGGGACTCACCCTCAATGGAACAGCACTCACTAGGCATGGGATGTGGGTTCCAAAGCCCTGTGTAATAACACAGCTAATAGATAGAACTGAAAGTTTTGCTATATGTTGTAGAGTGGGCTGCTGGATATTTAGGTCTAAGTACTAGAACTGGTTTGGGACAGTGTCTATGATGCACTTCCCCCTGTATATGATTCCTCACTAGCAGCTGAAATCATTAAGAGCTGTGATATGTGGGGGTCCTGAAGACATCTTGGCGGAGCGCTAGTGGAGTAGCAAGGCTGGTAGGGAGGTGTGGCAATTGGGTACCAGTGCAGGCAGTGAGTGTCTACTTATTCCCTTGCCCCTTCTGCCGGGGTTGGGAAGTGAACTCTGCGGATGCACCTCTGAACTCTGGGTATGCACCATCAAGGGCAGCAGCTGGGAGTGAAGTGCAGGGAAAGGACAGGTACATTAATGGCACTTTTGTGTTGCTGGAATTGTTTGCTCATGATTTCTGTTTGTGGTGTTTCCCTAACATAATTGTTTCCTTCCTTCATTAAAAGGTTTTTTGCTACACTGAGACTCTGTGCTTGCAAGAAGGGAAGTATTGCCCCTTAAAGGTACCCACGCGGGTAGTATGTAATTGTCCCAGATCACTGGGCGGGGCTCGAGCTGTTTTTGCATTGTGTTGTTGAAAAGGAACCCCTAGATACTGAATCCAGCCCTTGTTGCTGCCAACTCTGATGGGCAGAAGGGTTACATTAATATCCAGCCTAGACCTCCCCCACTGCAACTTGAGAACATTGCTTCTTGTTCTGTCATCTGCCACCACTGAGAACAGCTGAGCTCCATTTATTTATCTGCTGTCTTATCCCTCTTTAATGAATCCTCTTTGGAAGTGACATTACTCTGGCATGAGTTCTATCGGTACAAGGTTTGTGTGCACACATCCTTATTTTGGATCACCTACACCACTTCTGGCAGTCATAGAATCATAGAATATCAGGGTTGGAAGGGACCTCAGGAGGTCATCTAGTCCAACCCCCTGCTCAAAGCAGGACCAATCCCCAACAATCCCAACCAATCCCCAACCAGTCCTCCCACATCTATCCCCCAGTGTGTTGCTTCACACACAGTTCAGCCTGTGTTTGCCTCTGTGCCCTCTACTGCTCTGGAGTCATCTTGACCAGATGGCACATCTCCAGTGTGCACCCTTTTATGAGTCCTAAGCCAGGTCTACAGAGTTTTGTCAACAAAAGTCATGACGACATACAGCCACAGCTTTAATTAAACTGCCGTTACATGTCCACACTGTGCTCCTTGTGTCGGCAGAGCGCATCCACACTAGCAGCTCTTGCATCGACACAGAGAGCAGTGCCCTGTGAGTACCAATCCCACTGTGCAACTGGCCGCAGGGTGCTTTGGGAAGGGCTTGCAATGCCTCATGGGGCAGGTACAGTGTCACATGATGCAGGTTTCTCAGTCCCATCCTTCCAGGGGCATCCTACTCAATTGCCGGCTGCTTTTCAACTGAAGTGTGTGTGACCTTTTATGTCCTCCTGTTACTGGGCAGATTATTTAGGTCACACGACAGCATCTTTCCCACCTTCACTGAAAAGGGCACCAACTGGCCCAACAAGAAGGGGTACCACAATGGTGGACAAACCACAACATAAGCAAACAAAATGGCGATTTGAAAAATTCTCTCTACAATGGCAGCACCAGGGTTTCTCCTTGGGTAAAAGGGTGGTCAGCTGGGCTGAGGGTTGGAGAAACCCAGGACCCCCATGCTAGGCACACTGTTATCTGGACTGTAAGTGACCCATACGCAGTCTGGGGGGGAAACAGGCTCGGGAAACGCCTGTCAAAGTGCAAAGGGCTCCCAGTGGCATTCGTGCCAAGGACACGAACAGAGAAGGGCAGCAACAACCAATGAGATAACCTGCAGAGTTGAACCCTAGGCTGCCTACATCAGCAGGGGCACCTTCCCTGCTGGGAGCCAGGGACGCAGCAATACTGCAGGAGGGTCTAGAGGAGACTGACAAGGACATCGAGGCCATGGCTGGCCATGAGCGCCCAGTGCAGAGTGTGGTGAACAGGGCACGCACAACGTGGGCTGTATGCACAGGACGAGAGGGAGCAGGAGCACATCAGTGGGGTCACCACTGCATATGGCTCTGGTGAGACTGGCACTGGATCCCAGGTCCAGTTCTGGGCTCTGCCTTGCCCAAAGGACATGGAGACACTGGAGAGGCTCAGAGAAGAGCTACAAAGATGAGTCAAGGCCCAAAAACCTGCCTCTTTGGGAAAGCCATATGGAGCTACATATAGTTAGCCTAGCCAGAGATGGTGGAGAGGGGCTTGATGTGTCTCCAAGTACCCAGTGTGACGGGAGGCCCCCAGGGTGCAGGCTGGGACTGTGGGACCGCTGTGCCCCCTGAACTCTCTCCAGCCTGGGCTGTCTCTCACAATGCCCTGCCAGTGACCAGCAGCAACCCCGCCAGGTGCTGTGATCACTCAGCACAACCACATGGGGAGCCCCCCACATCCAGCTGGACTGCATGAATGCTCCCAGAGCCACTCCTGAATCACACCGGGAGGCACCAGCCAGATCCCCCCAGCTCCCAGCCCTGTACCTCAGGAATATGCCGTGTATATTATTAATTGGTTCACCACTTCATCAATGGAAAGTGGATATACACCAGCCTTCAATAACAGCAATTTACCTTTCACTTCAGGCAAACCCGCTGGTAAAGTTAAACAGGTCAACAAGTTTATTGACTATAAAAGATAGATTTTAAGTGGTATTAAGTGATAGGCAAAAAGTCAGAGTTAGTTACCAAAAGAAATAAACACCTAAGCACACAGTCTGAACTCTCAACCCTCATAGATGGGGCAACAACTAGATGAAGCCGTTTTTCTCACCCCACTGGATATTGCAGTCCATAGGATACAGACTGAAATCTGGGCCAGTCTTTGGAGTCTCAAGTCTTCAGTGTCCTTGTTGCTTGCAGTGTAGGTGGGTGAAGGAGAAAGGCCCCTTCTGGACACAGTCTCTATTTTATACTCTCAGTCTCACGTGCTTGGGGAGCAGAAGTCCAGGCATGTCTGGGAGCCATAGTGAGTCTCCAAGGTCAGGCTGATGTGGCCTCAGGCAGCTGAGTCATTGCATTGTTGCTCCTTTGCTGGACAATGGCTGTTGATGGTTGTTTCACACCCTGCTTGGGCGTTGGTCACTTTCCTTGCTGTTGCCTCTGGGGGAGCTAGTATCTGGCTGATTCCCCAATTTACAGCATGTTTCAGTGAAAACCGTACAATTCTTGTAATTTCATATGCATTGAGGATATACATATCTAGACAGAGTTATGACTTCTGGCAGATCGTAACCTTTCTCCTGATACCTTACAGTCCCAGCAGAGCTCAGGGGCAACCCCTCCTGTGTTAACCCTTTGCCTGCCCAAGCTGAGCCCCACATACCCTCTCACTGACTCTGCTGCCTTCGGGGAACCTTTGAGAGCCTCTGATCCAAGGTGCAAGGAATGAGGCATCTGGGGCTCCGGGATCCTCACAGCCAGGGCTGATTACACTCCAAGCAGTGACTGTGGGGACCCCAGTAGGCCCTGGTGGGAGGGTCCAGCCGAGTCATGCAGATGGCAGTACATAGTTAAAGGTTATTTCCATTCATTGAGCAGGTTTTATTACAGGATCTCCACTCTTCTCCTACAGCTGAGGATAGAGCCCAAAAGTCCTGGCTCCCAGCAGGGCCATCCCTAGGCATTCGCAGCATATGCAGCTGCGTAGGACACCAGGAAATCTGGGGCCCCAAATTGCCCCAAATTTCGTGTTGTCCTAGGCAGCTGCGTGCTGCATATATGGCAGCACTGGCTCTGGTGGCCAGCCCTATCCCCCGGCCGGCCCCGCCACGGGCTGCGCCCGCTGCAAGGGCCATCACTAGGGGGCTGCGGGGCTCAGGACAACTCCCCCTCTGCCCCTGCTCCTCCCCACCCCCACGCCACCCCTTCCCCTAAGCCCCCACCCCTGCTCCACCCCACCCGCCTCTTCCTGCCCCACCCCTGCCTCGCCCTCACGCCACCCTGCCCCCACTCACCCCTTCCCCTAAACCCCCACCCCTGCTCTGCCCCGCCCATCTTTTCCTGCCTCTGCCCCACCCCGTCCCCCAAGCCTCCTCCCCTGAGTGACGCAGCCCAGGGTGGGGGATTAGCGGTGGGTCTGGCGCTGGCGGCAGGTGTCAGGCCCGCCCCTGCACTCGCCGATGGTGGTGGGAAGGAGAGCGACCCTGCCCTAGTCTGCTCCACTCCGCCGGCTCCCAGCCACGTCACTCCGCTTCCCGCCATCGGCAAGTGCAGGGGTGGTCCCGATCCCTGCTGCCGGCACCAGGCCCGCCTGCTAACCCCCCGGGTCACCCTGGGCCCTGCAGGGCCCCCCGAAGTCTGGGGCCCGGGGCAGTTGCCCCAAACTGCACTGTTCACCAGCAGTTTCCACTGTTCTTGCCGCCTCCTGCCTGCTCCCCCGTCCTCTCAGGTGAGTCTCCCTGCCCTGCTTCTTCCCCCACACAGCTCCTGCCCCTGCAACCCCACAGCCCTCGAGCGCAGAACCCCGCCCCGTGGAGGGGCCGCTCCCACCTGATAGGGCAGCACAGTTGGTAGGGATGGCCCTGGCTCCCAGCCCCCCTGCTCTAACCTCTAGACCCCACTCCCCTCCCCGACCTGGGACTAGAACCCAGGAGTCCTCATGCCCACCTCCTGGCCCCTTTCTCGATGCTTATGTCTGGTGGTGAGCTGTGGAAAAGGACTTCAGGGGCTGATCCATTTGCATGGGCCCACCCACCCTGCCTAGGTGCTCAGCATGATGGGCTTGCTGGCCTAACGGTCACTTTTGGCTGGTGTGGGATCCCTAGTCTCTTTGTTATTGGGGCAGGGGTAATAAAGGGTTGTTATCCTGGTTGTGTGAATCAAGGACAGCAGAACTGTACTTGTCATTTTTTGACTGAGGGACTCACCCCCAACTCAATGGTACTTGCTAGGCAGGTGACAAGGGTTCAAAGCCTAGTGACTTGAGAGTGGAGCTAGATGTTTGTATTGGGGTGGTAGAAGCAGGAGTTCTTTTGTACAGGCATCAGGTGTCTCTCGGTTATGTAGGAGGTTTAATTTTGATTCAATAAAAAGCTGTTTTATATGTTGCAGAATTACAGCTATTAATATCTAGGTCTAAGTATTAGACCTGCTTTTGGATAGTGTCTCTGATGCAAGAGACTCTCCAGTGTGTGTGAGCTGACAGGGAGATGTGACCAGGAGGGTGGGCTGATGGAGAGGGCCAGAACAGAGCCCCTCAGAGACTGGAGCAAGTGAGATGCCTCCTTACCTCCATCCCCAAGGTGGCAGGTGAACTCTGCGGATGCACTGAGAAAGGACAGCAACTGTGAGTGGGGTGCAGAGAAGGGATGGGCACATTAATGGGACTTTTGGGTTGCTGGACTTAAGAACCCAAGAGGAAAAGGACACTGCCCAACTTGGTGGTGGGTCTTTTGCTCATGGTATATGTTTATAAACCCTGTTTGTGGTGTTTCCCCAAATTAATGTCCCATTATTTCCCTCTTTTTATTAAAAGTTTTTTTTTGCTACACTCAGACTCTGTGCTTGCGAGATGGGAATTATTGCCTCTTCGAGGCACCCAGGGGTGTGTGTGTAATTGTTGCAGGTCACTGGGCGGGGGCTTGAGCCGGTTTTGCATTGAAAGGGAACCCCGAGATAATGAACACGGACCTTGTGGCTGCCAGCTCTGATGGGCAGAAGGGTTGCACTGGACCCCTTGTGCTAGGTGCTGCACAGACACAGAACAAACCAACAGAATCTATCCCCAGAGCACGTGGTGCCCCACACCCAGCTCTGGAGGGGCCTTGCCCCCAGGAGCGCTCAACCCAGCCAGTGGCTTGGAGCGGCTTCTCTGGCATCCCATGGGCCATTCTGTTGTCAGGGGGTAGCTGGGCCTATGTCCCACGGCCAATCCGCTTGCTTCCCGGGCACCCCAGCTCAGCCCAACTGCCCTGCCAGGATCCCCTCCTGGTTCTCATGGCCCCGACCTTACCCTCTCCTTTTGTGTATGTAGCTGGGCCTGAACCCTGCATCCAGGCCCTGGCTCCTGTAGCCCCTGGAGGGGCCTGCTGAGCAGCACCTCCCTGCAGAGTTTCCTGAATGGCACAGGCTAGTGCTGGCTCCATGTGGATCCTGTATCCCAAGTGACCAACGTGTCCTAAACGTCCCAGAGGGAGGAGAATCCCATCCCCGAATCAGGGCCCTGAACTCCCAGTGCCCCGATCCAGAAGGGGCCTCAGGGCCCTCAGCTCTGGAGCCAGGTGCGGATTCAGCCCCAAGGTCCATGGCCCCAAGTGGGGGGCTGATCCCCACATCTAAGCCGGTGCTGCCCCCTCAGGCTCTGGGTTCTCCTGGTCTGACATCCCGGTGGCCCCTGGATGGAGAGAGCAGAGGGGATGGGTTATGGGGTGTAACGGCCTCCCCACCCCCACCCCAGAGAGGGAGAGGACTCACCTGCGTATTTTCCACCACAGCACCACGGCCATGGCGGTTACGGCCAGAGCCCCCAGCGTGATGCCCACAACCAGGCCGGGGCCCCAGGGCCTGCTGTGCCCTGTAACACACAGGGGATGATGTGCTGGGAATGGGCATCCTGTTCCCTCAGCCTCCCCTGCAGTCCCCCCATCTCCTCACCTGGGCCCCCTGCCATCTGCCCTGCCACACCCCACCGCGGTTCCCTCAGCCTCCCCTGCAGTCCCCCCTGCTGCCCCCACTTGACCCACTGCCCTCAGCCTCCCCACCCTGACCCTGTTCCCTCAGCCACCCCGTCAGTCCACCCTGCTGCCCCCATCTGACCCACTTCCCTCAGCCTCCCCACAGCCCCCCCCGTTCCCCCAGCCCCGACCCACTGCCCTCAGCCTCCCCACCCTGACCCTGTTCCCTCAGCCACCCCGTCAGTCCCCCCTGTTGCCCCCACCCGACCCACTTCCCTCAGCCTCCCCCTCAGTGCCCCCTGCTGCCCCCACCCAACCCACTGCGCTCAGCCCTGCCCTACCTCAGCCCTGTTCCCTCTGCCATCCCCACCGTCCCACCTCCCCTGCTCCCCCTGAAATAGCCCCACCGCCCTCAGATGCCCCTACCCTGACCCTGTTCCCTCATTGTCCTCTATCGTCCCACCCTCACTGCTCCCCCCACATTCCCAGCCCCTCAGCCTTCCCGCATGCCAGTCGTAGTCCCTCTATCCGATCGCCTCTGGACTCCTGCCTCTCTCCCCAACCCCCCCAGCCCTCCCTACCTCTGCCCCATTGTCTCCCCTCTGCCACACTCCATACAGCTCTCCCCACCCCATCCCATTACTTCTCCCCTCAGCCCCCACCCTGCCCCTCCTGTGCAAGTCCTGTCCCATTCCCCTCAGCTCCTCCACCCTGATCCCCACACACCTCCTCTGCCTCTCCCCAGTCTCACTGCCTGGACCCTGCCCTGCTTGAGATGGGCAGGAAAAGCCCCCAGAGACCATGACCACATCCCCCCCACCCCGGGGACATGCACCTACCCCAGGGGATCAGCAGGCTCTGGCCCCCCAGGCTGCTGTGCTCCACCCGGCAGGCGTAGCTGTGCCCGTCGCCCGGCCCCACGGCCAGGGAGCTGCGCAGCTGGTAGGTCAGGTCCGCGTTGGGCAGGATCCCGCTGGAGTTCAGCCGCCAGCCCGGCCCCACCTCCTCCCCGTCCTGCAGCCAGGCCACGCGGATGGGCCGGGGGTAGAAACCGGTGACCCGGCAAACCAGCAGTAACGGCGCGGGGGTCCCGGCTGGGGGAGGCGCTCGGGCAAACACCACGGCGACCGGCCGCTCTGAGACAGGGGGAGAGAGACGGGGTGGGGGAGAGGGGACGATTCAGCCTGAGCCTCAGGGACTCACTAGCCAAGCCCAGCTCCATCCCCCGGGGTCCGGCGTTGGACCCGCTGTCCTGGCCAGACCCCAGTTCTGCAGTTAGCATTGCTGACGGAATCCCCCTTCACGTCCTGTCTTAAAGTGCTGTGCAGTGTGGCTATGAAATCGCGACTGCGCTCCACCCCAGCTATAGCTGCACTGGTACACGACACCTGTTTAAACAGCCCCCCAATACCCCACCCCAGAAGTGGCTGCATCTCAGTGAGCAGGGAGTGGTGTCCAGCCTCACCTTGTCTCGCCAGAGACTCTTTCCCATACTGGCCAAAGCTCTGGAGTTCACTGACGCACGTTGTTCTCAGGAGGAACTGAACCGTGGCAGACGTGCTCTTATCCTGGTTAAGAAAGTCCAGTTTCTTGAGGGCCAACTTACCCTCGTGCTGAGCGACCCAGGTGCCCGAGTCCATGTTGAAGCTGATGAAATCCTCGCCGTTCACCGCGGCGTCACAGAATTGCCGTGAGGTGCCGTTGAGGTGGAGCTCACAACCGATGGAGACCTGAATAACAAAGGGGTCTGGCACAGAAAGGGCAGGGGCAATGAGGACGGGTCATTAGGAGGTCACCGGGGGGACAGGGGCAGGGGGCAGAAATAGAAAGATGAGAGAATAAAGGCGTCATGTCAGGAGCAATGAGGATGTTAGGCCAAAAGATGGGGGCAGGGTTGTGGGGCGGCCCTGGATGGAGTTAAGGGCACGTTGCAGTTTCTGTTTAAAGCTGATGTTTTCAAAGTGCTCTGAGGTCCACACACATAGTCAGATTGGCTTGAAAATCGCTGCTCTCCATCAGGGCCTTAGAGTTTGTGGTGCAAATTTGGGGTCCCTTGCTCATGGGTTTTGTGAGATACAGACCCCCTGCCCAAATCACCAGACTTTTAAATGTTAATTTTTTAAAAAGTGATTTATGATGCTCTAGAGTAAATTATGGCCCTGAGCCTCAATAAACTTACAACCCTGGGCTCCCCGATCTCAGCTCTTCACTGGTAGCAAGGACAAGTCTGGCTTCCCAGCGTTACAAAAGTCCCTGGGCCTTGGTTCTGTCTGTGGTGTTTACGCCGGGCGGTGACACGCACCTGTGCCCACAGACAGTTCACACCTCTGCCAGCAATTGTCTCCTCAGCAGCGCCTCAGGGCATGACACACCGAGTCTCACACTCCATCAGCCGGAGAGGCAGAAACCTCTGAGCCCCAGGAGCATCGGTCTGAGCCCCGTCACCGAGAGGTTCCTGCGGCTGTGAGCTGTGATCACAGGGCCGGCTGTCGCTCTGTCATGAAATGCACATGCCCAGGCAGGTTGCCATGAAACTAGCTCTGCCCCAGCAAGGTGCAAGGGAGACTTTGTGGTGCAAATTTGGGGGCAGGTGGATAAGGGGTTCCTGAGAGAAAGTCTCCCCCGAGGACCTTCTTTTAGTGCTCCAGCACCAGACACCCAGTGCAGACACTGGGCTGAGCAGCTGAGAAGAGGCGTGCTGGATCTGTCCCATGCCCTGGGGCAGCGCTGGTTGTGGGGGTGCAGGGCGGGATTTGCTTAGCTCTGCATTTCCTGCCCTTCCAAGTCGTGTGTTGAAGGTGTCAGTTCTCAGTGTTCAGGCTGGCCAGGTTCCAGTAGCATGAACAAGGGCCTTTGGTTGGGCACCTGGCTGTGAAAAACCATTTGCCACTGCTCAGGGGACAGGACACGGGGCTTTTCCCCTCCAGGGTGCACAGGCTGCAATCTGGCCGCAGAGCTGGGGGACTGGCTCAGCGGGGTGGAGAATGGAAAATGGGGCTATTTCCTTCTAGGGCACCCTGGCTGCATTCAGCCTAAGGGCCAGGAACTGGCTGGCTTGACCCCCATCCACCCTGTCAGGACACACTCAGTTACTACAGTGAGTGTGTCAGTTCTCAGCTCCCTGCTGGTTGTGGGGACCGCTCCATACTCACAGTGCTCTCCTTCATCCTTAACAATTTTGTTAATAAGAAGGATGAAGTTGGACAGGTAGCGATGGAGCATTGTCTCCAGGTCCTGCCACTGCCTCGGGGTCAGGCCCTGGTGGGCCCAAGGTTGCAGGAAGCGGATCCTGCAGGTGCTGCAATCCATGAAGTGGGTCTCCAGGTCTCCGAGCAGGGCCATCCCCTCCATGTTGCTAGAACTGGCATTGTGGAAGACGGTGGTTTTGAGCAGCCGGAGGGTGAGAGACCCTGGGGGGACAGGAGGGGAGGCTGCGGGAGGGAGGGGAGAGGAAACAAGTGGAGGACAAAGTGGGTGAGGAGAGAGATTAAGGCGTCTCAGTCTTGTTAATGCTCCCCAGCTCCAGGGTTTTCCTGCTGAACCCTAACCTGCCTCCCCCCTCCTCTTGCACCCAGCAAGGGTCACTAGTGCTGGATAAGTTCCTGGAGGACAGGTCCATCAATAGCTATTAGCCAGGATGGGCAGGGATGGTGTCCCTAGCCCCTGTTTGCCAGAAGCTGGGAATGGGCGACAGGAAATGGATCACTGCATGATTCCTGTCTGTTCATTCCCTCTGGGGCCCCTGGCCCGGGCCCCTGGCAGAAGACAGGATACTGGGCTAGATGGACCTTTGGTCTGACCCAGTCCGGCCGTTCTTATGTGGTGCTGCCCCACCCTGGCCCTGGCATTATATCATGCGCAACCTCCCCCAGCAGCAAAAAGGGCAGGGAGGGGGGTCCCCACTTACCGGCCAGGGCCCCCCAAGCCCAGGGGAGGAGCAGCAGAGGGAGCAGCATCCTGGCAGGGGAAGGGGATCCGGGCTCTGGCCGGTGTCAGTGCGGTGGGACAAGGGGCCCAGGGTCGCCCACAGGCTGTCGGTTCCTCCCCAGGCCACAAGCCTCGTCACCAACTTCTCCCTTTGTGTGTCTCTGCTCGGCTCTGTGCCCGCAGCTGCCAGCCCCGAGCCAATCAGGGCAGAGGGAGTCGGGGAGCGGAGGCCGCGCGGGAGGGGGATCCCTGGCGGCAAGGTCAGAACTAGAGCCGGGTCCGCGCCTAGGCAAACTAGGCCGGTATGCAGGGCTCGCCTTGGTGGCCAGCGTCCTGCTCCTCACCCTGCCCAGGGGCAGCCCACAGCTGCACCCTCTGCCCTGGCACTGCAGCCAAACCTGGCCTAGCATGGAGGGGAGGTTTGGGGGCCTGGAGAGGGAGTCCGCCCCACTCATGCTGCAGTGACAGGCCTGCCCTGTGGGGCTGGGCGTGACTGCCCCAAGTGATGGGGGAGATCAGGGTGAAGAGTCAGAGTGGAAGGGAGGGCAGAGCCCCCCGCCATCTGCCCTCCCTCCCAGTGGCCCCTCCCTCTCAATAGCCCCTCCCTCTCCCCGCCGACCCCTCCCTCTCCCCATATTCATCCTCAGCAGCCAGGCTCATCTCTAAACCCCTTTGATGGGGTGAGGGCAGGTCTGGGGGTTGAGCCTGTCGCCCACAGAGTCCTATTTCCGCCAGCGCAGAATGAGCACACAATTGCTGCCCCCCAGCAGGGGGCGCCGGCCCCCAGGGTGAGCCCCCCGCCCCCCGAACTGCGTGACGGCGGGCAGGAGGCCAGGGCAGTCGTAGCCCCAGACAGACCCCCACGTCCTGCCGAAGGAAGCCAGGCGCCCTCACGGTACCCGCCCTGGGGCAGGGCAGCGGGGCCCTGCGCTGCGAGACAGCAGGAGCTACGAGGGAGCAGCCGCCCGGCCCCTGGACGCGCAGCGCGGGGCGTGCCGGGCTGGTTGTGCCGTGGGTGCTCTGCAGTGCCGAGGCCGGGGCTTGTCGGCGTTTGCAGCCGGAAGCTTTGTTGCTTTGTGCCTTTTAGGGTCGACATTTGAGCCCCGAGGCAGCACACGAGTGACCGTCCTTGACACACCCGCGCGTCCGGTCCCTGGGCTGGTACGAGTGGCAGTACCAGGGCCCAGGCCGGTTTATCGCTGCCAGGCCACGTGTTCGCACCAGGGCGGTGCAGACCGTGGTTTCTCTCCATTTCCTTCTGTGGTTTCAGGTTTGCTCTGACAGTTAACACACCAGCCAAACAAGGAAATACCATTAACCCCTGTTCCAGAGAGAAGCAAATGGGGAGGTGACGTGACCTGCCCGAGGTAACACAGTGAACTGCAGCAGAGCTGGAAACAGAACCCAGGTGTCCTGACTCCGGTGTGGGGTGGTAGCTGCCCGACTGTCCTGGCCTCACCCTGCTGTGGAGACTCTGACGGCCTTTCACTGCATGCCCCTGCCGTACAAATGCCACCCTTCTGCCGGGGGCAGTCGGCAGCAACCAGGGCCGGGTTCAGCATCGAGGGGTTCCTCATAACAATTCAGCACAGAACCCGCTTGAGTCCCCACCCGTAATTTGGGAAAATTAACCACCACCCCCGGCGCCTCTGAGAGCCAATGCTTCCCCCTCACTGAGTCGTGTATAGCAAAGAAAACCTTTAATAGAAAGAGGGAAGGAGCCCGGCACTATTGTGGTAAAACACCATCACCACTAGTCATCAGCATATGACCGTGAGCCAAACGCCCACCCCCCGAGTACGTTGGGCAGTGTCCTTTGCCTCAGCTCCTCACCTTGCGTTGGGAAAGTCCAACAAACAAAGGCTCCTTTACCCCCCATGCCCCCCACCGCCCCTCTCACGGTTGCTGTCCTTGGCCAGCAAAGACCCGGCGTTCAGAGCTGCATTCACGGGGCGGGAGTTCACGTCCCACCCCGGTTACAATGAGGGACACCTCAGCTGCTATTGGGGCCATGACTGCAAGTGGCTCCCAGGTGCCACCGTTCACCCTGTGCGCCGCTGTGCGGCTGTGTCTCCACCCCGTTGGCCACGGGCCTTCTCCGGCTCTGCTGCCACCTGTTTCTATTGCCACCTGGGCGATGCCACATCCTGAGCTCCCCCGGCTCAGCCCAGCTCTAGGGGGCTCCAGCAGCTAGCGGCTGGGCCTCACCTCGGGCAGGCGGAGCAGCTGCTTTCAGCTGTCTCAGAGCCGGTCTCAGGCTTAGCACTCAGGCCTGGTGATCCGGGATTTGAGCTCTGGCAGGCAGTTAACAGAAGTCTCATCCGCGCTGTCTTTCAGTGCTAGACAGCAGAAGGGTGAAATGGTGTGTGGCCCTTACACAGAAACACCCCCCGCCCCCGGGAGAGACACCTCTCCCGCCCGTTCCCCCTCCACTGGGATCTGGCACCCCTGCCGCCTGCAGAGCAATGCTGTGCCAGGGACTGACATGCCAACGCGCCCCAATTCATCGCCAGAGATGCGATTTCTAAGTCAAATGAAGCCTTACTTCTGTTCCGGGGCTAGAACTCTCAGATGTCACCGATATATTTTTGCAGCTGAGTTCTCTCCCCAGGACATTGCTGTGGGAGAGAGGCTCCCGCTGTCAGCCCCCGGCAGGCTGATCTCCTGCCAGCCTGGGAAGTGGGAGAGAGGGGACCCCAGGGCAGGCCCCAGGCCTGGGGAGGGTGAAGAACCCAGAGGAGCAGAATTGAGGGTGGGAGGGCTAAACTATGGCCTGGGGACCGCAGGGGGGCTGTGTTACCAGCACACAATTCTCTGTTAGTCGCACACTCCTTTAGGGGCACCCACCTTTACCCTGGCCCTAGGGCTCAAGGCGTAACCCTCTTAATGTAGGCACCCGCCCTTTCCCCATGCCAAGGGCTCAGGCGGAGCCTGACACTGCGGGTTTGGGGGTGTCTTACCAGTGACAGAGCCTTTCACAGTAATATCCTACTTACCCTCTCGTCAGCAACAGTTATTACCCAAAAATGCATACATTAATCCTAAAATGCTCACTACTCCCAGTCCCAAAAAGGCAGATAATTTTTCCCTGCTGGACAGTCAGGATCAGGTCATCTGGGGAGGCTGGTTGTTGAGGTCTGGCAGCTCTGACCTTGGAGCTGTGTCCTGGAGTTGGTTCCCAAGAACTTCCTTTTGGACCCCACTTTAGATAGTGAAACTTGAGCCTTGCTTAGCTGTACTGTAACCAATCATTGTACTAAAATGTTACAAACCAATCCTAACATAGTGTAACAAAATTCTCTAACCAATCCTACCACCTTAATTAATTCACCACCTTAATTAATTCACACCTCGCAAAATGAGCCATGTCACAGACAAAAACAATCAAAGAACCAGACAGAGACCAGAGAGAAAACAATAGAGAAGTGGGGACCATAAAGACAAAACCATAAAGAAATGGGGATTTTACACCCACAACTATTTATAAGTGATTGCCTGCCAGACAGAATGCGTCAAACTAAGTTTTCTTTAACCGCCTTAAGGTCTGTTCCTTTATCTGGTCCTTTATCTGGTGATGGTGGGTGCCATTAGGACAGGAGCCTTCCTAACAGCCCGATATTACCCTGTTTTAATATAGTTTAGATGGGATGCGAGGATGTAATAGCTCATGGCTGCTGCTCTCCTAATCTGGCTGCAGACAAAGTCCTCAGGCTTCATAGAATCATAGCACATCAGAGTTGGAAGAGACCTCAGGAGGTCATCTAGTCCAACCCCCTGCTCAAAGCAGGACCAAGCCCCAACTAAATCATCCCAGCCAGGGCTTTGTCAAGCAGGGCCTTAAAAACCTCTAAGGATGGAGATTCCACCACCTCCCTAGGTAACCCATTCCAGTGTTTCACCACCCTCCAAGTGAAAAAGTTTTTCCTAATATCCAACCTAAACCTCCCCCACTGCAACTTGAGACCATTACTCCTTGTTCTGTCATCAGCTACCACTGAAAACAGTCTAGAGCCATCCTCTTTGGAACCCCCTTTCAGGTAGTTGAAAGCAGCTATCAAATCCCCCCTCACTCTTCTCTTCCGCAGACTAAACAATCCCAGTTCCCTCAGCCTCTCCTCATAAGTCACGTGGCTAGAGGAAAAGCCCTAATCCTTACAGCCGAAGTGAGGAAGGTGAGGGCTGATGGGGTGGCAGGGGCTGTATTGAGGGTGTGAGTAGATGGTGTGAGTGCTGGGAGGGTGAACTGAGGGTGGTGCTGTGTGCGGGGGGGTAGGGGCTGAGGGACTGAACTGAGGGAGAGTTAAATTGAGGGCGGTTGGGGGTCAGAACTGATGGGGGGACAGAATTAATTGCTGGGCAGGAGAGGGGCAGATTTGGGGGTGAGAGCTCCTGGAGCAGGGGCCAAACTCCTCTTCCCCAGTACACGTGGGAGTGGGCAACACTAATCATCACATGTGCACACCCTGGGGGCGGGGGGCAGGGGGAGTTCAGAAATCAAGAGGCTGACCTAAAAACCCAGTATAATCTTTTTTCATAAAATCTCACGATTTGGGGGCCAATCTCCTGATTTTGGGGAGGGGGTCTGATGCACGCTTTTTGATCTCTCGAAGTTGGCAATACTGGTCAGCAGTGTCACTCCTGGGCTCCCAGCCCACCAGGTTCTGCACTCGCCAGGGTGGGATCGAATTCAGGAGCTGGCAGGGAGCCAGGGGAGAGGCATCAGCTCCTGTTAGTGGGGCGAGCGGAGAACAAGGTGGAGTCAAAGTTCAGCTCCAGCCCCTCCCGTTCTCTTCGTTTCATTTAAGGGAGATTCTGGTGCTTTTCGGAAGAGCGCTGTACGGCTGGACAGCGGGTGAACGAGATCTTATGGCTCATTGGGAAAATAAGCAGCGTGCGTGCGTGTGCACCGCCCACGTACGTAACAGAAACGCAGGCGTCATGCACTCGGCCTTTTGACCTGCAAGTTATTACATGCTTTTTATGCATTGAGGCAAAAAGGGAGACACTGTAGAGGGTACAATAAATAAGCCTCAGAATTCAGGGGTGGGATTGCTGTTGCGTTTCTCATGTGAGTTTGGTCTCCATATTTTTAATGGGGGAAGTGTATTTGTTTCATAACTAGAGAGAACTTGGCTGATTTACAGACACCACCAACTGTGCCTGCAACTCCGTGCCGTTCCAGGAGTGTGGGGGGCTAGAGAGGAGACCGGGAGGGGAGGCCAGGAGGGCCACAACTGTAGCTCTGAATCGGAATGGTCTGACTCAGATTTATGGGAAGCCAGGAGCTGGGATTAGCCCCACACTTCCTGGCCGTGGGCAGAGAGATGGGCAGGAAGCTCCTTGGTCACTAGAGAACTTGATTCATGCTGGAAGGGGAAGCTAAAGTAAATTGTGGTGAATCAAAATTCTAGTGAAACCCTCCAGTGCGATTTCATCATGGCTCCACTGGGGAGTCATTTCCTGGTGCCGCAGTGCTGTCCCGGAGCCATTCACCTTTCTTATTCCTCAGGCGGACGAGCAATCCCAGGACCATGAAGACCAACCACAGCACAGAGCCTCGACCCCAGCCAGCATCTTGTCCCTGGCAGAGTCGGCCTGAGCCTCTGTGAATAGAAGAGCACGGGTGGTTTGGGCTAAGCCCAGCCTCTCCTTCCCTTTGTAACGTCCCTGCTCTCTGCCCCTAGGGATGGGGACAGGTCTGAGACATGCCCATGTCTCCCGAGGGCTCCACAGAGCTAGGGGTGCCCCAAGGGCTCAGGGAATGTGCCAGGTTCAGAGTCTCTTTCCCTAGTAAGAGGGGGCGCTGCAGGCTGATGTGCTCCACCTGCCAGGTGTAGACACCTCCGGGCTGGGAGCTCATCTCCATCATCACCAGGATCTGGAAGGCCCAGTCTCCCCATTCTTGGACTGCTTGATTTCGGTCCCTGAGGAGTAAAACCCCGTCATGGACCAACCAGCATCTTGGGGTGGGGCTGGGATCCCAATTTTAGGGGGGAAACTTTCACCTGGGGCTGAACTGAGAAGGAAGGGGAGAGAGAGCTGGGAGAGATGGAGTGGGATTCGGAGAACAGGTTCCAGTCCCAAGTAACAGCCTTCCTTGGAAGGGGATGCCCAGTGTGGGAGTCTCTGCTCTGCAGCGCTTAGCTCTGGGGGCCCCCTCTCTCTTTTCTTTATCTCGCTCTCTCCTGAGTTAATGCAAGTCACTGAGAACCCAGCACAGTGTAGGACTCTGAATCATCAGAGATTGGCCATGGACCCACTGGCTCAATATTTGATCTTTCTCAGATATTTGCCTGGTGTGTCTTGCTCACATGGTCAGGGTCAAACTGATGGATTGCCATTTTTGGGGCTCGGGAAGGGATTTTACTGTAGGGACCTTGGGTCGCTTGCTCAAATCCTCTGGGTGTATCTCCCAAATCAATTCCCTGCCATTGCAGGGGCCGCAGGATCCGGTGCGCCTCAGTCCCTCCTACTCTCTGCCTGCGGCAGACAAGAGAATAGTGTACAGATGGTCCCATCCAGATGATTGGGCTCTTTGCAGGGGTCACTCACTGGGTGGGGGGTAGTGGCCTGGGACGTGCAGGGGGTCAGATCAGATTATCTGGCAGTTTCTTGTGGCCTGAAACTCTACCACTCTGACTCAAATCTTTCTCCTCTTCTGCTCCTAGTCTGGAGAAACCATTGACAGAGACTGTTCCTTACACTGAAACAACGATATTTTCCCAAGGGGAAAGGGTCAAAAATGTCTCTTTCAGGGGTACACAGATGAACAGCTGTTCCAAACCACATACTTTTGGAAAGTGCACGTAGAAGAGCAGTGTGAACACCAACAGACAAACAAATAAGAAGAGAGACACTTAAGTGATCTACAACCGACTGTAACACAAAACTAAAAGCAGCAAGCCCCCAATTCTAAGATCCCAGATAAAAACAAACACTAATAACCAGCCTGAAACAAAGACAAAACATGGGAACCTCACAATCCCGACACTGACCCCACAATTGTTTTCACTTTTCACTTTCTTTGAACCGAAAGATTTTCTCAGCTGGGAGAGGCATCGCTCCTGGAAGCGCTGCAATACCAGGCTGACTTGTGTAATGCACAGAGCAAGCCCCTACTCCACCACCAACACACAGCTCTCCAGTGGAGAACAGATCAGATATCACACTGGTAAGAACACATGTAACTTAAAAGATAACGTTTATGTTTCACAGTCCAAGAGACACAGACAAGGTTTTCATCTCAAGGCCAAGAGACCAAACATCAAGACACTTGGTCACAGCCTTTGATAGACCAAGAGACTACTTACCCTTGGTCTTTGCTCCGAGGAGCTGAGAACTGCAACACGACGCAGCCCTCCTGCTCCCGCCGCTTTCTACACCACCAGGAGCAGCTCGCAGACGGACACCAGGCAGCATTAACAAGACTTTGAGAACTATGGAACTAAGTGACAATCACTGCCCCAAAATCACTCCCCTACAACCCTTCAAAGCAAGAACTCTCCGCACAGGATTCTGCTCGCAGACAGAGAATTCCTTCCGCCTGCTTCGTTTAATTCATGTGGCCGGCTTCCCTGGCTCCTGGGAATGCTAATGTGCATAACCCGCCCACTGACATGTAATGCCATCTGTCAGCGTCAGCACTTACAGCAACAGGTCAAAGAGACTGGGCCAGCGCTAAGCCGGAGCCCGGTGCCCCTTTGGGCCCTGACACAGCTATCTGAACCAGTCCAGCAGCGTGTGGCAGACACTTACAGCTTCGCTCAACACGAGTCCAGCGCCTTGTCTAGCCACTACCCAGATGCCTGCCCTGCACTGACCCCCAGTTTTTGCACTCAGCTCAGGAAAACAGGAATAGAGAGCTGTGCTGTGCAGGGACATCATGCTGAGGGCAGTTTTCTGGTGGCGGGGTAGGTGCAGGTCAGCGTGATGGAATTTCTGGTCTGTAAAAGTGGGGGGCCCACCAGTGCCCGAACAGTGGCCCTCCTACCCCATGCCAGCCCGCTCCACCCCATTCCATGAGTCCTCTGACGCCCCATGCCTTCCCCCAGGCCCTGCCCCATGCCTTCCCCATGAGGCTCCAGCCTTACGACGCCCATTCCCCCTGCCTTCGCAATTCCCCTTCTCCCCAAGCGCTTAGCCTCGCGCCACACCTTCCCCCTAGTCCCGCCCCTAAACCCTCCCTTTCCCCAAAGCTTCGCCCCGCTGCCACCACATTCTCTCCCATGGGGACACAGATGAAACCCTGATCCAAACCACACACGTTTGGAAAGTGCATGAAGGGGATCCGTGCGAGCACAGACAGAGAATAAAATAAGAAGAGAGCCACTTCAGTGATCTATAAACCATAGTAAATGTAAGAAAAGCAGTCCCCCAACGCGAGAGACCCAATTACAAACAAAATATAAATAACCAACCCAAAATAAATGAGTAATATATGAGCATTACAAAGCAGACACTAACATAAGAAATATTTTTCACTTTCTTTTAACCAGAAGATTCTCCCGGATGGAAAGTACATCACTCCTGGAAACACTGCAATACCAGATTGATTCATGGGATGGATGGAGTAAGCCCCTAATCCAGCTCCCTGTTTCAAAAATCCATTTAATATACAGTTCTCAAATAGAGAACATATCAAATATTAAACTGATAAGAACAGATTTAAATTTTTTATTAAAGCTAATGTTAAAAAATTATACAGAACACAGGTTAAGAAAAGCGTGTCTGTACATCTGAGTATCGTGCTTAGATTATCCACAATTATGAAGTTTGTTTTAAACGTAATAAGGTACACATAGTACATAATCAGCAACAATCCAAATTAAGGTGGATAAATTTAACAATACACTTTAGGTATTAACATCAAAGTATTTAGGTACATCACTCATGAAAAGTTATACAGAGACTTGGCTGTGGGAAGCAAATATATCAATGAGTGAAGACTGTCCCTCAGTATTACAGAATATAGGTAGGTTGTCCATTTAGAAAATACAACCCACTAGGGAAGTATTTCAGTTAATTACTAACTGCATTTTCCATTGGCACTCCAGCTCATCTCTCCTGGTATTGCTTATGTCCAGTGATGTGTTCTAAGCAGATGATCCTCACCCACCTAATAGCATCCAACACCATGAGTTACCACATCAACCAAACATAACATTAAGCAATTCTCTGGACACTCACTCTTCTGCCAGGGCTCGCTGGTGATGACGATTCCCGGTCGCAGTTGACTGTGTGCGCCATATACTCCACCTATGGCACCAGGATTCCTAGTCCTTGGCATGCCTCGCACCACGTCCAATCGCAGCCTATATGCTTCCTCAGCCCTCGCGAAGCATCGCGGGCCTAAACAAAGCACAGTCTCCCCCCTCTCCGATTCCCACAATGCTCCGCTGGCACCAGTATCTGCATATTTGGTCAAGTGGCCCTGCCCCTCCTGCAGCCCACCCATGCATGGCTCCTCCCCTTGCCAGCCCCAGCTGCGAGCACAACAGCAGCCCCAGGAGCCCCCAGATCCTGCCTGAGTTTTCCCCAGGGCAGGCGACCGTAGCTGGCAAGGGTGCAGGAAACTTTCTAGAAGTGGGGGGCCAAGACCCAACTGCTGATAGTGGGGGTCACAATTTAAAGGTTTGTCCCCCCCAGGCAGCCCCCACTTAGCCTCAGTTTCCCCTCCCTGCAGTTCCCAGCTGTTCTCCTACCATGCCCTCAGGGGCACCCCTCACCAGCTCCAGCAGCTGCCACTGAGGGACCCAGCAGGGCCAGCAAGCTCTGGCAGAAATGTGGAGCACATTTCCCCACATGACCCTCCACATTGCCTCTGAATGGCACCCCTGTGCAGGGGTGTTAAAAAGAGGGGCCATGCCCCCCCCCGGTTCCGCTGGGTCGTGTCCCCACTTGCCAGTAGAGCAGGGTTTGGTCTGGTCCCTCCTTGGCTGGGGATCTGAATGGAAACCAGTGAGCTGAAGGTGACTTAGGAGGGGGTGCTCTTCCCTTGCAGTCCTTGCACCAGCGCAGCCCTAGGGGGGCCTGTGCTGCAGGGCGTGGGGTATGGGCGCTCTCCCCTCGCAATTAGTGCTGGTCCAATGCACCCCCACAATGCAGGGGGGCACCGTGCTCCTTGTAGCTGCCTTTCCCTGACACCGGGAAGTCCTAGTGTGATTCTCACAGCAGGGGTCTGCACTGTTGGGGGAACTGCTGAGGGACCCCATGCCATGGGGGTCAGAGGGTCCATCATCCCACTGAGACTCCAGGGGGGCTCAGTCTCCATGAGTCAGGCACAGCTTGGCCTTTTCACTGCTCGCACCATCCATCTCCCTACGGGGCTTCTAAGCCCCCAGTCTCAGCCCCTCCCCATCTCTGCTGCATTCACCCGCCACCCACCATGGGGCGGGGCAGGGCAGGGCTAGGCCAGGTCAGGCCATTGTCCCACTGGCACAGCTGGGGTGGGAGGCCCAGAGAATTTAGTGACTGGACATGGAGTCACTTGCAGAGCCAGAAATTGAACCCCAGGACCCCAGCACTTGAGCTCCTGGGCTCTCTCCTCTCTGCACCCCCCTGTCATGTCTCCACAGGTTTGGTTCATTGGCCCAGACTTGGAACTGAGCTTGGGAGATCCTTTCGAAGTGTCAGACCCTCCCAGAGGGCCCCACGCTACCTTCAGGGAAAGCCACATGGTGTCACCGCTTAGCAGCCCTGCTTCACACCGTGATCTTCCTTCAGCAAGTCCATCTGGGTTGGAGCCCTCTGTGAGGCTTGAACCCCCAAAGGGAGCGATTCCCCCCGTTCAGTACTTGCAGGGACTCAGCCAGCCTTGGCAAAGCAGGCGGGTTTATTCGGTGACTGGAACTCAGCGCAGGCCGACACAGCTCAAGGAAACGGAAGTTACAGCAGAGTTCCTTTGCGGGATCTCCGAGCCCCAGCCAAGCTGCGTGGCCCCCTTAGGTCCTGCTCTGTGCGTCTTTATCCCGTTCCCCTCTTTGTCTCTAGTTTTGCTCCTCCTCAGTCCTTTGTTCTTGGCCAGAGTATTGTCGCTCAGCCTCCTTCCTGAGAGGCAGAAAGTCTGTACAGCTCTGGGTCACTGGGCCCCTGCATAGAGTAAACAGACTTTTCCCCCCCACCGATGCAGCATATAGGGGAGACTGAGGTGCATACAGTATTCATACAAAATATTACAGAAAAGTCCCACTCCGCCCCACTCTCCACCTGCCAGCCCACTAACAGCAGATTGGAGCTGGCATCCCCAGGAGGGCGAAGGCCCCCATGTCCTATTCCTTGCCCCACAATGGCCTGCTGGCGGAGTGGCACCGCTCTGGGCCCCGCCGTGCAGACACAGCACACAGTAGCAAGTGTCTGGCCAGGAATTTGTCCATCTCTTCTCAGCGTGGCTCGGGGCTGCTGTTCTAACTTGTAACAGGCTGGTCGGTGCAGCCCCCCTGCTCTCACCCACTAGACTCCACTCCCCTCTCCTAGAGCTGGGAATAGAACCCAGGAGTCCTGACTAAAATTCCCTGCCTTGCTTGAACCCGCTTCACATCCACAGCCCAGACTATGGCTGGATTACCGCAGGGCCGAGAAACCCCAGTCATGCCCAGGACCCCCGAGTGCTCAGGTGCAGAACAAAAGGACGGAAGCTATCCCCAGAGAGCCCATGGTGCCCCACACCCAGCTCTGGAGATGGGCCCTGCCCCCCAGGACCTCTCAGCCCAGCCAGCAAGTTGAAGCGGCCTCCCTGGCATCCTGTAGCGTCGTCAGGGCTCCCAGGGGGTAGCTGGGCCTATGTCCCAGGGCCAATCTGCTTGCTTCCCGGGCACCTCAGCTCAGCCCGAATGCCCTGCCAGCATCCCCTCCTGGTTCCCGTGCCCCCTGCCTGGACCTTCTCCCTTTGTGTATGTAGCTGGGCCTGAACCCTGCACCCAGGCCCAGACGCTTGCAGCCCCCAGAGGAGCCCGCTAGGCGGTGCCTCCCTGCAGGGTTTACTGCATGACACAGGTCAACTCCGGCTCCATGGGGATCCTGGATCCCAGTGTTCCCACAGGGCCTCCGGCACAGTCCCTGGGCAGGCCCCTTCATGGTGCCAGACCCACTTAGTGTCTCACTCTGTGACTAGGGTAAGTGACGTGGCTCGACTGCCTCCTGCGACTGAACCTTGGAGTCTTCAGCCCCCCTGCTTCACTTCGGGAGCCCCCTTCAGCGAGTCCACCTGGGTTGGACACCAGGGAGAGCCTTGTGCCCCAAAGGGAGTGTTCACCCTTCTGCAAACATCTGCAGGGACAGCAGAAGGGTTTGTTAGCTGGCTGGACCACAGAGCAGACAGTCCTTGGTTAGCACAGAGAGCTACAAGCGTGGTAAGCCCTTAGCCCTCGGACCCCTTTTGTCCCAACTTCCGGCCACCCACACGCTGCAACCCTCTACCTGACCCCTCCTGAGCCCTTTGCTCCCCAACTGGTTACACCCAGCTGGCTTTCTGCTGAGGGGTCGGCCACCCATGGTCGTTAGGTGCTAGGTACCAAAGGTCTCAGTAATTGGAAAAAGAAAAGGAGTACTTGTGGCACCTTAGAGACTAACCAATTTATTTGAGCATGAGCTTTCGTGAGCTACAGCTCACTTCATCGGATGCATACCGTGGAAACTGCAGCAGACTTTATATATACACAGAGAATATGAAACAATACCTCCTCCCACCTCACTGTCCTGCTGGTAATAGCTTATCTAAAGTGATCATCAGGTTGGGCCATTTCCAGCACAAATCCAGGTTTTCTCACCCTCCACCCCCCCACACAAATTCACTCTCCTGCTGGTGATAGCCCATCCAAAGTGACAACTCTTTACACAATGTGCATGATAATCAAGTTGGGCCATTTCCTGCACAAATCCAGGTTCTCTCACCCCCTCACCCCCCTCCCAAAAACCACACACACAAACTCACTCTCCTGCTGGTAATAGCTCATCCAAAGTGACCATTCTCCCTACAATGAGGTATGTATCTGATGAAGTGAGCTGTGGCTCACGAAAGCTCATGCTCAAATAAACTGGTTAGTCTCTAAGGTGCCACAAGTACTCCTTTTCTTTTTGCGAATACAGACTAACACGGCTGTTACTCTGAAACCTGTCATTATGCAAGGCACTGCATTTAGCCGTATGGAGTGGAAATCTATCAACTGCATGGTATGTATCTGATGAAGTGAGCTGTAGCTCACGAAAGCTCATGCTCAAATAAACTGATTAGTCTCTAAGGTGCCACAAGTACTCCTTTTCTTTTCTCCCTACAATGTGCATGATAATCAAGGTGGGCCATTTCCAGCACAAATCCAGGTTTTCTCACATCCCCCCCACCCCCATACACACACAAACTCACTCTCCTGATATCTATTCAGGGGACACCATCACAGGGCCTAATAACATCAGCCACACTATCAGAGGCTCGTTCACCTGCACATCCACCAATGTGATATATGCCATCATGTGCCAGCAATGCCCCTCTGCCATGTACATTGGTCAAACTGGACAGTCTCTACGTAAAAGAATAAATGGACACGAATCAGATGTCAAGAATTATAACATTCATAAACCAGTCGGAGAACACTTCAATCTCTCTGGTCACGCAATCACAGACATGAAGGTCGCTATCTTAAAACAAAAAAACTTCAAATCCAGACTCCAGCGAGAAACTGCTGAATTGGAATTCATTTGCAAATTGGATACTATTAATTTAGGCTTAAATAGAGACTGGGAGTGGCTAAGTCATTATGCAAGATAGCCTATTTCCTCTTGTTTTTTCCTACCCCCCCCCCCCAGATGTTCTGGTTTAACTTGGATTTAAACTTGGAGAGTGGTCAGTTTGGATGAGCTATTACCAGCAGGAGAGTGAGTTTGTGTGTGTATGGGGGTGGGGGGGATGTGAGAAAACCTGGATTTGTGCTGGAAATGGCCCACCTTGATTATCATGCACATTGTAGGGAGAATGGTCACTTTGGATGAGCTATTACCAGCAGGAGAGTGAGTTTGTGTGTGTGGTTTTTGGGAGGGGGGTGAGGGGGTGAGAGAACCTGGATTTGTGCAGGAAATGGCCCAACTTGATTATCATGCACATTGTGTAAAGAGTTGTCACTTTGGATGGGCTATCACCAGCAGGAGAGTGAATTTGTGTGGGGGGGTGGAGGGTGAGAAAACCTGGATTTGTGCTGGAAATGGCCCAACCTGATGATCACTTTAGATAAGCTATTACCAGCAGGACAGTGGGGTGGGAGGAGGTATTGTTTCATATTCTCTGTGTATATATAAAGTCTGCTGCAGTTTCCACGGTATGCATCCGATGAAGTGAGCTGTAGCTCACGAAAGCTTATGCTCAAATAAATTGGTTAGTCTCTAAGGTGCCACAAGTACTCCTTTTCTTTTTGCGAATACAGACTAACACGGCTGTTACTCTGAAACCTGTCAGTAATTGGAGTGGCCATTATCTTCTCCGACCCTCCACAGACATGGGGCCGAGACCCCACAGCTGGCATCCATCACAGCTGAATCTCTGGGTCCCACGACCTAGTTAACTGTGCAGCATGTAGGGGAAACTGAGGAACACACAGTATTCATACAAAATATTACAGAAAATTCCCATTCCGTGACAGCCCACAAATGTCTAATGTGCACAGAACATCCCAGGCGGAGGAGAATGCCACCCCGACCCAGGGCCCCAATTTCCCACTGCTCAGATCCAGACTGGCCCTTAGGGCTCTCAGCTCTGGGAGGGAGTTTGGGGTCCGGAGGGGTGTGTGGGAAAGGGTTTGGGGGGTGCAGGCTCTGGGAGGGAATCTGGGGACTGGAGGGGGGGTGGGAAAGGGGTGAGGGGTGCAGGCTCTGGGAGGGAATTTGGGGGCCGGAGGGGGGGTGGGAAAGGGGTGAGGGGTGCAGACTCTGGGAGGGAGTTTGGGGAAGGGGAGGGGGGTGCAGGCTCGGGGAGGGAGTTTGGGGGTTGGAGGGGGGTGGGAAAGGGGTGGGGGGTGCAGACTCGGGGAGGGAGTTTGGGGGTTGGAGGGGGGTGGGAAAGGGGTGGGGGGTGCAGACTCGGGGAGGGGGTGTGTGGAGCTCTCCTGGGGCTCCTAGGCGGGGCGGGCCGGGGGGTCTCCAGCCCAGCTGCCCCCAGGCACCGCCCCCACCGGTTCCCATTGGCCGCAGGGGGCTGGGGCCCAGACCCACCCCCAGCGGTCCGCACCCACGCGGAGCGAGGCCCGGCGGCGGCAGGGGGGGGCCGGGCTGTTTGAAATGGCCGGGGGGCCCAAGGGGGGGTCCGCCCCCGGCGCCCCATAACCCGCCCCCCCCCCGGTAGGCGGGGACCGAGTCTCGCTCACCTTTGCCCGGCGCGGGGGGGTCCCCGCGAGGAGACGGGCCTGGGCCGGGCCGGGCCGGGCCAGCAGCAGCGGGGGGGTTGCGGGACACGGGCGGGGCCGGGCTGAACGCTGCAGTGAATCCGATTCACTTCCTGCCCAGGGACCCGTTTCCACGGGACACGGAGCCCGCGGCTGCCTCCATTGTGGGCTGGGCTCACAGCCGGGCGGAGCCGCTGCTGGTCCCCGCGGGGGGTGCGGGAGAGCCCGGCACGGACCCCCCCTCTGGGCCCGGCCGGGGGGACGCAGCCCCGGGCACTGCCCGCCCCCACCCGGAGCCCGCAGGTGAGGGGCGGAGGCAGCGGGAGCCATGGGGCGGGGGGAGGTTCCCGGCTCCGCTCCCCCCCCCCCATTCTCTGCAGCCCCCCGCCCCGGGGCAGTGCCGGGACGGGGGGGGAGAAAAGCCAGGTCCTGCTGCTGGGGGACGCGCTGCCTGGAACAGGGCCGGGGGGTCCCCCAAAGCGGCTCTTTGGATCCTGCTCCTTTCTAGCAGTCGGCTCGGGGACTGTGTGCCTGCGAAGGGTTAATATGTGAGGCTGAGATTCAGTCGGGGTGTTTTTAGCAAAAGTCCTGGACAGGTCACAGTAATAAACAAAAACTCAGGGCCTGTGACCTGTCTCTGGCTTTTGCTATAAATCCCCCGACTGAAGCTCTAGTCCTGAGCCCCACTGCTCCCCACGGCCCCTGCTCCAGCGGTGGGGGCTGCCTGCCCAGCAGGCTGTTGCTCTGAGGCCCCCACGGCTGCCCCCAAGCCCACTGCTCCAGCCACCCTCGGGGACGGATGCTGCTCCGGCGCTCCCCGGGGTCAGCCATACCAGCCACTTCTCAGGCGCTCCCCACAGCCAGCTGCCCGGGGCCAGGCCTGTGGCCAGCTGCACTGGCCTGTGGAAGTCACGGAATCGCAGCCTTATTGAGATGGTCTCGGTGACTTCGGTCCTGGTGGGAGGCTTCGTGTGCGCACCACAATAAAGTGACCAAGGGTTTTCCCATCATGGCCGCGTCTCGAGCTCCTGTCTGCAGGGAAAAAGCTGGGGACTGGTGGGGAGAATGCGGTTGTGAAATGGACTAAAGCCCCGTCGGAAACCTCCACATTCGCCCTCCCACCCTGACCGGCTGCCGAATAACACTCATTTTTCACGGCAGGTCTCTCTGTTCTCCCCGGGGAAGTGGCGGGGAAATGGCGGAGGCGTAGCTGGCTCGGGTGAGAGATTTTCAGGGGCCTGCTGGTGGGTCTGTGATGGTGGGGATAGGACGGTGCAAACCTGCTGCTACATGTCCTGCCTTAGGCCTGATTTTTGGAATGCCGCCAGGTGTGGGGGGGAGGGTGAAGGGGCCCATTTCTGGAAGTGAAAACAACTCCTTCCTGTACAGGACTGAGAAAATGGACCAGACTCCCACTGCTGCAGCCTGAACCTGTCAGCCCAAGGCTGCTGTGAAACATGAAGGGAGATGCCCTGTCTCTTCGGATCCAGCTGCTGGGAATCGAGAGATTGTTGGGATTCCTGTCCTCTGGCTAGTAGGGGTGAGATAAATGTAAGGCCCCCCGCCACCACCTCTGCTGGGGTGGGGATAAAGAGCTCTCTCTTTCCCTCCAGCCCTTGAAACCAACTGGCTTCTCTGTGCAGGGTAGGGGTGGCTGCCCCTCCCAGAGCTTCCTCTTCTTTTGGCACTCCTCCACTATTTACAATGGGATTGTGGCTGGGGCACCAGGTTCTGAGTTTGTTACAGACAGCGGTGACCTTCGAGGAGGTGGCTGTGTATTTCACCCAGGGGCCGGGGGCTCAGCTGGACCCCGGTCAGAGAGCCCTCTACGGGGACGTCACAGAATTCTGAGACCGTGACCTCGCTCGGTCAGGGATTCCTGCCCCCTTACTTATTAGAAGCTGTGGGATTTCTGATATGCCCAGTTTCACTTCTGCTCGGGGTTCTTCCATGGGCGCATCAGGGAATTGAGTCCCAAAGGCTGCAGATCCCAAGGGAAAGTGACTTTCACCTCCACACTACCACCCATGAGACAGGGGAGTCAGAAATGTAATGTAGACGCTAATTCATCCCAATCCCTCCAGCTGTCAAGAAGCATTACAGTTATCAGCGCGTGTTAATTCTCATTTGCACACAAAATTCCTGCTTTCAATTCCTGAGACTTGCTCCATCTATGGAAGGGCCCTGGCTTCTGCAGGTTCAGACACAGGCAAGTGTTTCATATCAGCCGTGTCTGAGTCAGCAAGTCCCCCAGAGCATACAGATCCTGGAAATTCCTCCTTGGGATGGGACACAACCCCTGCCCCCCCCATGCCCCCCACCCTATGCAGACCTCTGCTTTTGCCAAGTGGGTTCAGTGGCCACGTTCCCATCCATTTGGATTCCGTGTAACCCCCTTCATGGCGTGGGGCCCGGTTATAATCAGAGACGGTTCCTTGTGAGAAATCCTGAGTGCACTCTGATCTCAGCTGATTTCACCCCACGAGCAGGAGTCCCCCTACCCAAACCTGACACGGTCGCCCGGCTGGAACGGGGGGAAGAGCTGCGGGTCCCGGCTCTCCGGGGCTCTGAAGAAAGGGACATCCCAAGAGGCGCCCATGCAGGTGAGGGTTGGTGAAAGTGAGACAAACTGTCCGTTAAGTGAAGGAAAAAGCTGGGTCTCTTACACAAATGTGCTGCGAGTAAGGTCCTCCGATTCTGGCTCATCTCACCCCAGCCAGGGTTGTAGCCAGCAGGTCCAGTACCGGGTTTACAGTGGCACCGGGCCCACACTTGGAAGGGGCCCCAGTGCCTGGAATGTTACCCCTCCTGCCTCTGCCTGCATCCCCAGGCTCGCCCCTGCTCAGCTTCTTCCCCCTGAGACCCTGCCTGCTGCTCGCTCCTTTCTGCCCCCTGGCCCCACCCGCCTGCTGCTTGCTCCTCTCCGACCCCAGCCCCTTCCCTCCTCCCCTCAACTCGCCGCTCTCTCCTCTGCCCCCTGGCTCCCCCCGCCTGTCGCTCTCTCCTCTCTGCTCCCTGCCCCCCCCCACCTGCCGCTCTCTCCTCTCTGGCCCTTCCCCTAACCCCCACCTGCCACTCTCCCCTCTCCATCCCCTGGTCCCGCCCGCCTGCCACTCTCTGCCCCCTGGCCCCGCCTCACCACTTGTTCCAGAAGTGACACACTGGGGGGGCAAGTGGGGGGTCAGTTGGCCCCCCCACAATTTCTGCTTGGCGGGCCATGGGGGAGGGAAAGAGGCTCTGTCCCCCCCAGGCAGCCGCCACCCAGAACAGAGCGGCTGGTGTGCAGAGTAGCTGGTCCTACCCCTTCCGCTCCTTGCCCAGGCCTGGCTGGCAGGGACAGGGGCCAAGTGAGCCTGAAATGTGCCGGGGGTGGAGGGAGCTGCTTCTCTCTGCGCCATGGCCCCTCCCCTCACCCGCTGCTCACTCCCCTCTCCCCTCTCACTTCCTGCTCACTTCTTGCCACCTCCTGGCCTCTCCCCCTGCCCACTACTTGCTCCCCCTTTCCCCCGTCGCTCACCCTTAAGGCATAGCCCTCCCTCTTTTAAAAGTGATGGGGCCATGGCCCTCTGACCCCCCCACATTGTGGCACCCCCATTGCCAGGTGTCAAGTTTTCGACCAGAAAGTCAAGGCAAAAAGGGGACCTGGCAGCATGTGGTCAGCACTGCTGACCGGACACTAAATGTCTGGATACGGGAGTAACCTCAGCCGGCCTCCTCACCAGAGGGGCGGGAAGAGCAGCGGCTTCTGCCTGGAGGAGCTGCAGCTCAGCTGGAGAGAGAGACCTGGCTCCCAAGGACCCGGCTCCTGCAGAAGGAAGTAGGTGCCAGCCCCCGCCTTGTTGTGCTTTCCCCCAGCACCTGCCTCGCTCCAGCTGGGGACTGACCCTTCCGCCCACCTGCCACACTGTGCTTGTCCCTGGCCTCTGCCTCACTCCAGGGACCTACCTGGGCTCCCTCCGCATACACACTCTGCCCTTTCATTTTCTTTCCGCGCTGCATTTGTTTCCAGGAAGGCACGTGGCATCGGAAGGTCAGCAGCGTATGTGCATCTGCACACCCTGCAATCTGCCGCAGGCGTGAGAGAGGTGCAGGGCGGGAGGCCGTAAGTAGAGGAGAACGAACAAACCAGTCCCAGCGATAAAGAAAATAAACGACGAAAAACCATTTACGTGGTGCTCAGAAACAGAGGCGTAGCGCGGAAGTTGAAGAGCAGAAGGCAGAACTGCATTGCATAGGCAGTTACTTCATTAATAACAGCATAGAGACTGCCGGTGACCATACTAATCCTACTAGCTGCACTAGTAGTGATGGTGAGTGTGTAACTGACCCTAGTACAGTGGCGGGTCCAGCCTACGTTGGACATGGTTCCGAAGATCAGGCTGTTTCTTCTGACGAAATCCTCTCATCAAAGAAAGAACCCAGTGATAACCTGCTGCTGCAAAACACACTAGTACGATTGCCTTCCTCCGATGCCGCTCTCTGGACGGTTGATGCTTTCTCCCAACAGTACTGCATAGACGTGGGCCCTGATTTCTGCCGAAATCGCGATGGAAAATATGCAATGTCATCAAGACAACATAAGGGCAGAACAAGGTAATTATAACTTTTCTATGTTTTTTTTAATACATTACTTGAGTGTTTTTTGAGATCAATTTTTCCCAGAAAGGGGTTGACGTCACTATTCATTTTGAGAGACAATTGAAATAAGCAGATTTGTGCTGTCTCTATCTAAATGTAAAAATGTACATTCTAGGTTTTGCTCACTACTGCACTGTGAGCTGCTTACTCTCTTAATGCCCCACCAGTGTGCCTGTATTCAGCAGAAATGTTGAAGAGTATTCATTAATATTAATTTTTTTATTTATTTTAGGAAACTCTGTGATACAGCCTTCAATCAAGTGTCCCCGAATGGTGAAATTATTGAAAGGCCCTGGCTCATATACTCACCATCGACTGGCTGCCTCTTCTGTTTTATGTGCAAATTGTTTTCTCCGAACAGCACATCTGCACGAGCCAAGAGAGGATTTGATTCATGGGATCACATTGGCAGACGCGGTGACCATGAAAGATCTACTGAGCACCGACAAGCTCTCACCGCTTAGACAATGCGTTTATCGAAGACTCAAGCCCTTGATAAACATACAGGAGATGGAAATATTAAAGAAAGAAATTACTGGACAGAAGTGTTGAAGCGAGTCGTAGCAACAATAAAATTTCTGGCAACACGAGGTCTGGCACTGAGCGGGACGAATGAAACCTTTGGCAGTCTTAATAATGGCAACTTTCTGGGCTGCTTAGAGCTCATAGCAGAGTACGACCCTTTCCTGGCCTGCCACATCAACAACTATGGGTCATGGCACAACGTCTCATCTATCATCGACAATCTGTGAAGAGTTCATTAAACTCATGGCTGTCAAGGTAAAACAGGTCATTGTGGATGAGCTAAAACTGGCTAAGTGTTTTTCCTTCAGCACTGATTCCACACTAGATACGAGCCATACCGATCAGCTGACGCTTAGTGTGCGCTATGTGCTGAATGACTGCACGCCCGTAGAACGCTTCTTGAATTTTGTTCCAGTTACATCGCATACAGGTCTTCATCTGTTTAATGTCATCAATGGAACCCTGAATGACAAACTAAATATCAATCTAAAGGACTGCAGAGGTCAAACATAGGACAGGGCTAGTAACCTGTCCAACACTTACTCCGGTGTGCAAGCTCGGGTAATTGCAGGCAACGAGAAAGCAGTGTACATCCCATGCATGACCCACTCACTCTACCTACGTAGCGTTGCAGCTGCAGAGTCATGCACGGATGCAATTACATTTTTTCGCTTTATCCAAAACCTGTATGTATTTTTCTCAGGATCGACTTATCGCTGGGGGGGCCTCTTGCGAGATTCTCTGCACAAGGAGACATGTGAGGCCAGTAAGAGAGAACTTTTCCCGAAGCGCCTCAGTGACACAAGGCGGCCAGTTCAAGCGGGTGCACTTTGCAGTTTATCGTGCAACTACAAATCTGCTGCAGGCTCTTGGTGTGGACACGCTGCAGAATGGCTACACACGAGCAGAGGCAAACTCTCCTCAGCTGGAACCATGGCTCGGTTGGAGACTGCATTTATGACAACGTTTTGGAGTAGTGTCCTGACAAGAGTAAACAAAACAAGTCAACTTCCGCAGTCTGAAACAATGGACTCGGGCGGAGCTGTGACACTGCTGAAGTCACTCTCTGAGTTGCTGGCAGCACCACGGAATAGCTTTGAGGACTACCATGAATCTGCGATGTCTTTACGTTCTACAGCTAACTTCCAGTTAAAGCAGCAACATCGTCCAAAGCGTGTGGCTGATGATAGCGAAGAACCTGCTGTTGTGCTGACTGGTGAAGAGAAGTTCAAAGTTGAATCATTCTACGCCATAGTTGACTCACTTGGCAGCCATCTCAACAGAAGATTTCATGCATATTCAGAAATAAACAACCGTTTCTGTTTTTTAACGGGTGACCTTGACAGTACTGCTGTTAAAGAGTCTCTCAGAAGTTTAACTGAATTCTATTCAGGTGACCTCAATGAAGAGATCTTTGATGAATGGGAAGAGTGGTGCTCACTGGTAAAGCAACTTGCCTCCAAGCCGTTATCACAAGCTCTGCCTACACCACTCCAAATGCTGACCATAACGAACATGCAGAATTTGCAAACAGTCTTTCCAAATGTCTTTGTTGCGCTTCACATTTACCTGACACTACCAGTCTCAAACTGCGGTGGTGAAAGGTCTTCTTCACATTTAAAAAGGATAAAAAGTGCTTTACATGCTACAATGATTCAAGAAAGACTTAACAGTCTTACTCTGTTATCCATTGAATTGGGGATAGTAAACTCTGTAGGCTTTTCCTTTAATAGAAATGTTTGCTGCTGCAAAGGCACGCCGAAAAATCTGAAGACGTTTTTCATCCCTGTAAATAGCCCAATAGCTACATGCAGTGGTTTGGTTGAGTGAGTTATTCACATTCATACTTGCTATGTAATATGCAAATTACTTATCTGAAGCAAGACAAGTATGAATGACACTGTAAATATATGCATCCGATGAAGTGAGCTGTAGCTCACGAAAGCTTATGCGCAACTAAATTTGTTAGTCTCTAGGTGCCACAAGTCCTTTTTTTCTTTTTGTCTTCCGACAGTGGTCAACGCCACGTGCCCCAGAGGGAATGAACAGAACAGGGAATCATCAAGTGACAGATGCTCTTGCAGCCCCTCCTGGAAGAATCAGGGGGAGGGAGGGGATTTTATATATATTTTACAAATGACTAGAAACGCTCTCACAGCTGGCAGATTTCCTGTGGCGGGACTCACACCCAGGGCACGATTTGGCCCTTAACCTTTGTCTCCATTGCAGTCCAACCTCAGTGAGGCAGGTGTGAAAAGGGAAACAATAAAAACACAACCCACCTTGTCGCCAGAGGCCCGACCCCCAGCTGCAAATATCCCCCATGCTATAGAGCAGTGGTTCTCAACCAGGGGTACATGTACCCCTGGGGGTACGCAGAGATCTTCCAGGAGTTACATCAACTCATCTAAATATTTGCCTAGTTTTTCTACAGACTACGTAAAAAGCCCTAGCGAAGTCAGTACAAACTAAAATTTTATAGAGATAGTGACTTGTTTATACTGCTGTATACTCAGAGTGCCAACTCTGAACATGGACCCCCCCCGAACAAATATCCTCCCCAAACCCCAGCTCTGAAACCCCCTCCCCCCAAAAAAACCCCAGTCATTGCTCCCAATGTTCAGAACGCCCCCAGTGGCTGATACCTGAGGAGGGGGTTGTTATAGCAGATTGACCCTAGGGACTGTTACTTTATATTAATTCCACTTTAAAAAAAAAAAAAATCTTTCCCTTCCATCAGAATCCCAGCTGTGAGATTAAGCATTGGGCATGTTGGGTGCTGTAACCCTTACCATGCCGTGTCTGTGTCATAGCTAGAGAAATGGGTCCCCCCACACACCCACAAAGACATGGGGCAGAAAGTTTGGATCCAAATAGGGTGGCCAGATGTCCTGATTTTATAGGGCCAGTCCCCATATTTGGGGCTCTGTCTTATATAGCTGCCTACTGTACCCCCCCCCCGGCTCCTCCACCACCCCAGTTTTTCCACACTTGCTACCCAGTCCCCCTAGATCCAAACGGCATTTGCTACCAATACCAGGAGCAGGAATCGATCCAGCTATAGGAAAGGAAACACCCCCCAGGAATGAGACAAGAGGTCTCCGAGCCAGAAGGGGAGGGTAGAGGGGAAAGGAGGAGGGCAGAGAGATAGTCAGGGGCAGCAGGAGCAATCAGTGGGGAGGTAGGTTCCCGGCTCCTGGCCCTACCCAGCCCTATTCCTTGCAGCCCCCCGGGGCAGTGACTGTTCTGGGGAGAGGCAGAGAGAGGAAAAGCCAGTTCCTGCCTCTGCCTGGTCTCTGCACTGCTGGGGGGATGCGCTGCCCTTCCTCTTCTGGCTCCTGCGATCACAGTCTGCCACCTCTCCCTAGATGTGTTCTCCTGGTGTGTCCCTCCCCCTACCCCCCCCCCACAGATGCTCTTCCTCTGGACAGAATGGGTGGGGGTGGGGGTGGGGGGATGTTCTGGGTCATGCTGCTGGATGCCTCTGTTGTGGTGCTGGGATGATTTCAGCCAGTCCTTGCTGGGGACCCCCCATAGTCACCCTGAGGCCCTGAATCCTGCATAGGGGCCTGGAGCCCTGTGCAATGGGGCAAGCCCTCTGCTGCTTCCTAATAGCTGCTACAGCTGCTAAACTGGGGCAGACCCATGGGGAGCAGAGATGGGGCAAGGTGCAGAGTCATTTCCCTGCCCGGCCCCAGCCCTTTGTCCCGGAGCTCTCCCCTCGCCTGCAGGCTCCAGCTCTGGGGCTGGTGTGGGCAGAGCCCGGGGCTGGTTCCAGACACTGCAGAAAATCTCCCCCGCTGGGCACAGAGCGGGGTTAATGCAGATCTCTCCCCGCACACACCTCGGCTCAGCCCCGGCTCCTGGATCACAAGGAACGGAGCAGGAGCCAGCAGCAGCAGCAGTATTTGACCTAGGAAGTAAAAACCCCAGAAAACCTGTCTCTCTCCTCTCTGTGCAGTAATCAGAGCCCGAATGACATAGCCTCCTTCCTCGTCCCCGCCTCAGGGCAGACACCGACCTCATCTCCTCCAGATCTGGAGTCAGACCCTGTCCTTCCTTGCTGTGAATCTGGATTGACACCAGTCTTTTACTGAGACCAGAATCTAACCTGGGTATCAGAGTAACAGCCGTGTTAGTCTGTATTCGCAAAAAGAAAAGGAGTACTTGTGGCACCTTAGAGACTAACCAATTTATTTTAGCATGAGCTTTCGTGAGCTACAGCTCACTTCATCAGATACATACCGTGGAAACTGCAGCAGACTTTATGTATATATAAAGTCTGCTGCAGTTTCCACGGTATGTATCTGATGAAGTGAGCTGTAGCTCACGAAAGCTCATGCTAAAATAAATTGGTTAGTCTCTAAGGTGCCACAAGTACTCCTTTTCTTTTAACCTGGGTATGTGGCCCAGAAGGCATGAGGCCAAGACCTTTTTTTAAGGTTGCCTACCCTGGAGATTTAGTATTCAGCAGTTGGTCCTCAAAATCATGAATGTGGCTTAAACCACAAAAATTTGGAGCAGAGTTCAGGGAAGGGGTGGGGGGCAATTTGCCTTCTAGTTTTTGAGATTTTGGAGGAAAGCTGCCCACCTGCAAAGCATGTTTGAGCATTTCAGATTCAAAATTCCCCAGTGGTTGTTTGCAGGGGACATCTCTTAGCCCACAGATCCCCAAACTGTGGGGTGCACCCCTTTAGGGGGCACAGAGGAATGTTTTTGGGGGGGGGGAACGCAGCAGGGCCTGAGCCAGCCCGCATAGGAGGTGGGGCAGGAGCGCCATCCAGCCACACTCCACCCCCAGCTCTCCTTTGTCCCCGGCCCCAGTCCTGCCCCCAGCCTCATCCCCCGGTCCTGGCTCTGTTCCTGGCCCCAGACCTTCCCCCGGCTGTGGGCCTCAGTGCCCTTACCCCTGCCTGTGCCCCTGCCCGCCATATCCTGGCTCCGGGGGGTAGGGGGGAGCAGAGAGGGGTTAGGGGATGCAACTCTGAAAAGTTTGGGGACCACTGCCTTAGCCTCTCCTATCCCCTGGGGTGTGGGAGCTGCCATGGTCTCCCTCCCCACTTTCCTCATTTATGCTTACTACCCTGTCTCTCTAGTTTCCCCATCCGGTCTCCTTTTGCACTCAGTCTCCTCTCCTGCCATTTCCCTGCCTTTTCCCTTCACGGTATCCTACCCCTCATTTCCTCTTTCTGCCGACCTGATCTCTGTGGCCACCTCATCTTCCCCCACCCCTCCTCTGCACATTCATGTTGCCCCCCACATCCTCCTGTGGTGATTCCTTTTATTCTGTCCAGTGTCCCTTCTGTATCCCCTACTTCCCCATGCCTCTCTCAGCCTCTTCCTGCCCCGACATCTTTATATGCCCCCTCAGCCTCCTGCAGCTCTTCAGTGTTCTTCCTGATCCCCATCCTTAGGCATGGAAATGCAGCCAGCTCTCCTTAGGGCAGCTTGGCTTCCACTCTCATATCCTGAATGGGAAATGAGGGTCACGTTGAATAGGTGACAGGTTTCAGAGTGGCAGCCGTGTTAGTCTGTATCAGCAAAAAGAATGAGGAGGACTTGTGGCACTTTAGAGACTAACAAATTTATTTGAGCATAAACTTTCGTGGGCTAAAACCCACTTCAACAGATGCATGCAGTGGAAAATACAGTAGGAAGATCTATATATTCATAGAGAACATGAAAAATATGGGTGTTGCCATACCCACTGCAACGAGAGTGATCCATTAAGCAAAAAGAAAAGGAGTACTTGTGGCACCTTAGAGACTAACCAATTTATTTGAGCATGAGCTTTCGTGAGCTACAGCTCACTTCTTCGGATGCATACCGTGGAAACTGCAGCAGACTTTATATATACACAGAGAATATGAAACAATACCTCCTTCCACCCCACTGTCCTGCTGGTAATAGCTTATCTAAAGTGATCATCAGGTTGGGCCATTTCCAGCACAAATCCAGGTTTTCTCACCCTCCACCCCCCCACACAAATTCACTCTCCTGCTGGTGATAGCCCATCCAAAGTGACAACTCTTTACACAATGTGCATGATAATCAAGTTGGGCCATTTCCTGCACAAATCCAGGTTCTCTCACCCCCTCACCCCCCTCCCCAAAACCACACACACAAACTCACTATCCTGCTGGTAATAGCTCATCCAAAGTGACCATTCTCCCTACAATGTGCATGATAATCAAGGTGGGCCATTTCCAGCACAAATCCAGGTTTTCTCACATCCCCCCCACCCCCATACACACACAAACTCACTCTCCTGCTGGTAATAGCTCATCCAAACTGACCACTCTCCAAGTTTAAATCCAAGTTAAACCAGAACATCTGGGGGGGGGGGGGGTAGGAAAAAACAAGAGGAAATAGGCTACCTTGCATAATGACTTAGCCACTCCCAGTCTCTATTTAAACCTAAATTAATAGTATCCAATTTGCAAATGAAATCCAATTCAGCAGTTTCTCGCTGGAGTCTGGATTTGAAGTTTTTTTGTTTTAAGATAGCGACCTTCATGTCTGTGATTGCGTGACCAGAGAGATTGAAGTGTTCTCCGACTGGTTTATGAATGTTATAATTCTTGACATCTGATTTGTGTCCATTTATTCTTTTATGTAGAGACTGTCCAGTTTGACCAATGTACATGGCAGAGGGACATTGCTGGCACATGATGGCATATATCACATTGGTGGATGTGCAGGTGAACGAGCCTCTGATAGTGTGGCTGATGTTATTAGGCCCTGTGATGGTGTCCCCTGAATAGATATGTGGGCACAATTGGCAACGGGCTTTGTTGCAAGGATAAGTTCCTGGGTTAGTGGTTCTGTTGTGTGGTATGTGGTTGTTGGTGAGTATTTGCTTCAGGTTGCGGGGCTGTCTGTAGGCAAGGACTGACCTGTCTCCCAAGATTTGTGAGAGTGTTGGGTCATCCTTTAGGATAGGTTGTAGATCCTTAATAATGCGTTAGAGGGGTTTTATTTGGGGGCTGAAGGTGACGGCTAGTGGCGTTCTGTTATTTTCTTTGTTAGGCCTGTCCTGTAGTAGGTAACTTCTGGGAACTCTTCTGGCTCTATCAATCTGTTTCTTTACTTCTGCAGGTGGGTATTGTAGTTGTAAGAAAGCTTGACAGAGATCCCCCCAGATGTTCTGGTTTAACTTGGATTTAAACTTGGAGAGTGGTCAGTTTGGATGAGCTATTACCAGCAGGAGAGTGAGTTTGTGTGTGTATGGGGGTGGGGGGGATGTGAGAAAACCTGGATTTGTGCTGGAAATGGCCCACCTTGATTATCATGCACATTGTAGGGAGAATGGTCACTTTGGATGAGCTATTACCAGCAGGAGAGTGAGTTTGTGTGTGTGGTTTTTGGGAGGGGGGTGAGGGGGTGAGAGAACCTGGATTTGTGCAGGAAATGGCCCAACTTGATTATCATGCACATTGTGTAAAGAGTTGTCACTTTGGATGGGCTATCACCAGCAGGAGAGTGAATTTGTGTGGGGGGGTGGAGGGTGAGAAAACCTGGATTTGTGCTGGAAATGGCCCAACCTGATGATCACTTTAGATAAGCTATTACCAGCAGGACAGTGGGGTGGGAGGAGGTATTGTTTCATATTCTCTGTGTATATATAAAGTCTGCTGCAGTTTCCACGGTATGCATCCGATGAAGTGAGCTGTAGCTCACGAAAGCTCATGCTCAAATAAATTGGTTAGTCTCTAAGGTGCCACAAGTACTCCTTTTCTTTTTGCGAATACAGACTAACACGGCTGTTACTCTGAAACCTGATCCATTAAGGTGAGCCTTTACCAGCAGGAGAAAAAAAAACTTTTGTGGTGATAATCAGGATGGCCCATTTCCAACAGTTGACAAGAAGGTGTCAGTAACAGCAGGGGGAAAAAATAAGCAAGGGGAAATAGTTTTCCTTTGTGTCATGACCCATCCACTCCCAGTCTTTATTCAAGCCTAATTTAATGGTGTCCAGTTTACAAATTAATTCCAGTTCTGCAGTTTCTTGTTGGAGCCTGTTTTTGAAGTTTAGTTGTTGTAATATTGCGACTTTTAGGTCTCTAATCGAGTGACCAGGGAAATTGAAGTGTTGTCTGACTGGTTTTTGAATGTTATAATTCTTGACGTCTGATTTGTGTCCATTTATTCTTTTATGTAGAGATTGTCTGGTTTGGCCAATGTACGTGGCAGAGGGGCATGTACATTGAATAGGGGAAAATTTATAAGTTAGTTTCCAGGGAATGTGAGATCCTGTGGCGCTCGCAGGCACCAGAAATAAGAACATAAGAATGGCCACACCAGGTCAGACCAAGGGTTCATCTAGCCCAGTATCCTGTCTTCCAACAGTGGCCAATGCCAGGTGCCCCAGAGGGAATGAACAGAACAGGGAATCATCAAGTGATCCATCCCCTGTCGCCCATTCCCAGCTTCTGACAAGCAGAGGTTAGGGACACGATCCCTGCCCATCCTGGCTACTAGCCATTGATGGCCCTAGCCTCCATGAATTTGTCTACTTCTTTTTTAAACCCTGTTATGGTCTTGGCCTTCACAACACCCTCTGGCAAGGAGTTCCACAGGTTGACTGTATGTTGTGTGAAGAAATACTTTTGATTGATTTAAACCTGCTGCCTATTGATTTCATTTTGTGACTCCTAATTCTTGTGTTATGAGAAACAGTAAATAACACTTCCTTATTTCCTTTTTCCACACCAGTCATGATTTTATAGACCTCAATAATATCCTACCCTTAGGCATCGCTTTTCCAAGCTGAAAAGTCCCAGTCTTATTAATCTCTCCTCAAATGGAAGCTGTTCCATATCCCTAATGATTTTTGTTGCCCTTTTTTGGTACCTTTTCCAATTCCAATATATCTTTTTTGAGATGGGGTGACCTCATGTGCACGCAGTGTTCCAGGCGTACCCTGGATTTATGTAGAGGCAATGTGATATTTTTTGTCTTATTATCTGACTCTTTCGTAAAGATTCCCAACATTCTGTTCCCTTTTTTGACGGCTGCTGCACATGGAGTGGATGATTTCATAGAACTATCCACAGTAACTCCAAGGTCTCTTTCTTGAGTGGTAACAGCTCGTTTAGACCCTACCATTTTATATGTATAGCTGGGATTATGTTTTCCAATGTGCATTACTTTGCATTTATCAACTTGGCTAGATTTGCTATACAACCATGAGAGTTGGGAACTCTGGAAGGTGGAGTCACCTCACATGCAGGGTAAAGCCTCAGGGCAGCTGTTTTCCCTCCAAAATCAGTTCCTCCAGTTTTAAAGTGGGGAGGGGAAAAATCTGAGGGGATTTTATATCACTATTTGATAAAGGAATGGAAAGATATCGCCTCGCTTTTCCTACCATTTACATGGGCAGTGGGGAGCCCTAGGGTGACGCAACTTCATCGGCTGGGAGGGGAGGATGGAGAAAGAAGGTTCTGGAAATTTCCAAGCCCCGTCTGTAGAACAGAATAGCTGCCATCTTCCTTCATATTACCATGTCTCAGCAGTGGAAGCGTTCATTGATCCTGTGTGCTGCCGGGAGCTGCAGGGACTCAGTCACACACAGAGCGGCCCCTTCTGGAAAGTGGACTTCTCGTCTCGCAGGATCTGAGGCAAAAGAAAAACCAGTCTGTCAGGGCCTAGCCAGTTGCCCCATAAGCAGCTGGAAGACACCATTCCCTCAAGTGTGGCTTTGATGCTCATTAAACATGGAGAAGGTTACGTTCATCTGCAGACATGTCAGTGTTAATGGATGCATGCGGGGAAGAATTTAATCTGAAAATGTGAGGAGGAAAGTTGATCACAGGTGTGCTGACTCAAGGCAACAGATTCCTTCCAAAATAAGAAGGTGCTGTAGATAAAAATAGTGAGTAATGCCCCCAAATTTGAGGATATTTTTACATCAACATTCTATAAAAAGTGAATAAACAGGCAAAATATGAAGGCATTACATATCAATATTCAATAATTAGAAGGAACTGGCAAAATGTGAAGATATTTGATATCGGTGCTTAATAACTAAAGAGAAAAGAGTGGAAATTTGGGGAAATTTATATTGCTATTTGACCATAGATAAAGGGGCAAAATCTGAAAAGATTTTAGATCAACATTCAAGCATTTAATAAGGAAACAAGTATAATCTGAGAGTTTACATTGCTATCAGTTAATTAGAGAGAAAAGGGACAAAACTGAGGATACTAAATCAATGATAGATAATTAGAGAGAAAATGGAGCAACATTTTAGGGCATCTTGTGTCAGTATTTGACAATCCTCCATAATATGAAAGAAAAGCAGGAAGATTTGAGGGGATTTTATGTTGATATTCAATATTGGGAGATGTCAGGGTTCCTTCCCCACTCTGAACTCTAGGGTACAGATGTGGGGACCCGCATGAAAGACCCCCTAAGCTTATTCTTACCAGCTTAGGTTAAAAACTTCCCCAAGGTACAAACTTTGCCTTGTCCTTGAACAGTATGCTGCCACCACCAAGCCTTTTAAACAAAGAACAAAGAAAGAGACCACTTGGAGACGTCTTCCCCCAAAATATCCCCCCAAGCCCTACACACACCCTTTCCTGGGGAGGCTTGAGAATAATATCTGAACTAATTGGTTACAAAATCATCAAAGACCCAAACCCCTGGATCTTGGAACAATGGGAAAATCAGTCAGGTTCTTAAAAGAAGGGTTTTATTAAAAAAAGAAAGGTAAAAATCATCTCTGTAAAATCAGGATGGAAAATACTTTACAGGGTATTCAGATTCAAAACACAGAGCATCCCCCTCTGGGCCAAACTTTAAAGTTACAGAAAACAGGAATAAACCTCCCTCTTAACACAGGGAAAATTCACATAAAACAAAAGAGAAACCAATCCGCCTTGCCCAGCTTACCTATACTGGTTGCAATATTGGAGACTTGGATTAGGATGGGTTGGAGAAGATGGATTTCTGTCTGGCCTCTCTCAGTCCCAAGAGAGAACAACCACATAAACAAAAAGCACAAACAAAAGCCTTCCCCCCCCAAGATTTGAAAGTATCTTGTCCCCTTATTGGTCCTTTGGGTCAGGTGCCAGCCAGGTTAGCTGAGCTTCTTAACCCTTCACAGGGAAGAGGATGTTGCCTCTGGCCAGGAGGGATTTTCCAGCACTGTATACAAACAGGTGGTTACCCTTCCCCATATATTTATGACAGGAGAGAGAAGGGAAAATCCGAGGGAGTGTTAGATCAACATTCAGTACATAACTGGAAAATGCTTGTTCCCCCAGCCCTGCCATTAACATGGGCAGCAGTGAGCCCTGGGCGATGCTGTGTTAACAGGGGCTGGGGGCCGGAGGGAGGTGTGGAGCCAGGAGGTCCCATGGCAGTTGGGAGGAGGCAGAAGTGGGATGGGGCAGATGATTGGCATCGGTGATTGGGGGGCAGCTGGGCTGTAGGGAGTAGAAGTTGTGACTGGGCAAACTGGGGCTAAGCAATACATTAATGTTCAATAAATTGTATAAAATGGGGTAAAATCTGTAAAGAACTGTACATAAATATTTAATAATTCACTGGGAATTTAATACCCGTTTCACAGGACAGTTATCCTGTTAGTCATGGGCAGGCACTGTTCCCCCAACCAAGACAAGGCTTCTGGCTTTTATTTTTATTCAGTATATTCTGGGGTGGTGGCAACAGACTGTCTTCTGACCCTCACCTGGGATAGCGACTGAGGGCAACACCAGGGAGACGTCGCCGCAGAGAAAAAGAGGGCAGGGATGCAGCCCAAAATCCTTGGCTATTTTATGTGGGCATTTGAGAAATAGCAAGAAAATTGGGCAAAATCTAAGGGGAAATAAGAGGAAAATGTTCATTAATTGGAGAGAAAAGGGCAAAGATCTGGCTGGATATCCATACTGGACAATTTGCGTGAAGTGGGGAAGAAATGGAGATAATTTTTAGTTGATAGTTGTGATAGACGTGGCAAAATCTGAGCAGATTTAATTTCAATCCAAGAGGGAAAATGGTGAAATGTGAAGGTGGAGACTAATATGCAGCAATTTAATGTTCAGGAGACTGTCCCCTTTTGGGCTTCTCTGGGGGTTCTAGCAGAGGCCTGACAGGGTCTTGGAGTTTCTCCCTCCTAAAAAGCACCTGTTCTGCTTGCTTTCTCCATCAGCAACAGATTCCCCCCAGATAAGGAGAAACTGCCCCAGTTCAAAGGGGAAAACAACTCTGAGGAGATTTCATGTCCATACTTGATAATCAGAGGGGAAAGGGCAAAGATTGGACAGAGCTGACATTAACAGTTAATTAAATAGAGAGAACAGATAAATGTGATGGGATTTTATATCCTTATTCAATAATGAGAAAACAAAAAGATTAACCTAGAACATAAGAACGGCCAGACTGGGTCAGACCGGTGGTCCATCTAGCCCAGTATCCTGTCTGCCGACAGCGGCCTGTGCCAGGTGCCCCAGAGGGAATGAACAGAACAGGTCAGTTTATCCAATGATCCATCCCCTGCCATCCAGTCCCAGCTTCTGGCAGTCAGAGGTTTAGGGACAGCCAGACATCTGACCATCTTGGCTAACAGGCTGGATGGACCTATCCTCCACAAACCCATCTAATTGTTTTTTGAACCTAAGTTACGCCTGAGGGCTAGAAACTCAGATCCCTCCCCCGGGGTGCATTCACAACCAGGGAGCAGATTCCCGGGGGACTGCCAGATCTGCGGGATCCTTTGTGCAGAGAGTCACTTTCCTGCCCAGTCCCAGCCCTGTCCCCATCACCCGGCTGCGGTGCAGGCAGAGCCCGGTGCAGGGGCTGGGTCCAGCCGTCGCAGAAAGTCCCCCCCAGCCGGTCACAGAGGGGGGTTAATGCCGGGCTCTCCCCACTTTTCCCATCTCCCACTTCCTTCCTCCCAGCAGCACCACCAGCTGCTGTCAGCTGATTCAGCCCCTTCCCGTGTCCCCCAGTAGCCACCTGCCTGCAACAACATTTGCTGCTGGGACCTGGGACTTTCCCAGGCTGGCAGTACCGGGTTTACCATGGTGCCGGGCCCAGAGTCAGAAGGGGCCCCAGCCAGCCCGATCCCCCGGCTGGCTGAGCCGGCCAGGAAAGGTGCCCCAGCCCCTGCTGCGCCACGCCTTTTCCCACCCCTGCTCTACCCCTGCCCCACCCCTACTCTGCCCCTTCCCCCCCAAGCCCCTTCCCCTGAGCTACATCCCAGGGGACTGCAGCAGGGGTCAGGCCCACCCTGCACTCACCGGGCAGCAGGAAGTGGAGCGACCTGGCGCCAACCTCCTCCGCTCTGCCAGCTCCTGCTGGGGGGCAGTTTCCCCCCTGCTCCCCAAGCCTGGGGAGGAGATGTAGTGGTGGGGAAGGGGCATGGGATGGGGAAGAGAAGGGGATGGGGGAAGGGGGGCCTAGCACGCAGATCCCCTTGGCAGAAGCTGGGGCTCCCTTGTTCAGCAGGCCGATCAAACCCTCACCCTGACAAACCCTACCTCCCCTGCATCTGTACCACCCTGATGAGTCCCCCAGACTCCCTCCCCACTGAGCCCCAAACACCTTCACCTGGATCCCCTGCAGAGTCCCATTGCGCCCCTGCACTTGGAAACCCCCCCCAATGAGCTTCTGTGTATCCAGATCTCCCACTGAGCCGCCCCCACCCAGACTGCCCCACAGAGAACTCTCTTACCCCCACCTGGATCCCCCCACACTAAGTCCCTCTGCTGAGCCTGCTCACCCACACCTGGTGCGCCGGGCACGGGGGGGCAGGGCCCCAGGGTGTTTCTGGGGCAGGCCTGGCCCTTGCACTGTGTCAGGGTCAGGTGCAGCTTCACTGCCAAGTCCCTTTCCCGGCGTGGGGTCGGGGGAGGCTGCAGGGTAAACTCCCACCTCCATGCAGCCAGTGACCTGTGCTCCTCACTGCCATGTTGGAGCCTCCACATTTATTTATTGACAGATAAAATTTGCAGAATTTTAAAATATTGTGCAGTTGTGGTGGGAGGCCAGCGGGGGAGGTCTCTGGGCGAAGGGGAGCTGGGCATAAGGGTGGGGCACTAGGCGGGGGGGCGGTGTGGTGCAGGTCCACCTGTTATACCAATAAAATAAAAACCAGCAGGATCTTATTAAAGGGAAAAAGGCAAAATACCACACTTATTGTGAATACAGAAAGAATCATAGTAAGCAGTTAGTTATAGCTATAACATTCCATTCAATCTCATATTTATTCACACATTCATTCATACAAACACACAGGTTCTGCAAGGTTGTTATCATAGTTACCAGCCTTAGAGTTGCTCATGCCAAGCCACTGGCCAGGTGGCCTGGACATGAGGAGGGAGCAGGGCCTTGTCAGATGCTCATCTGATGCTCCTGGAAGTTGGTTTGCAGAATCAGACCCCAAAGTTCTCACTTTCTAGAGTCTATTTTTATAGGAATTTCTTCCTATGCCAGTCTGGGGGAATTGCTTCATCATGCTGTTGCTGAATCAATCAGCAGATAGCACATTCCTGACCGCTCCGTGCTCCAAGATGTTATCTTGTTCTTTGGTTCTCCCATTCTTGAAGCTGTTGGGTGGATTCCAGTCTGCCCTCCGGGGGTCCTCTGGTTATTTCCACTTGACGCCTTCTTCAGCCCATGGACACTGGATTCTTAGGCTGGCACCTCCCTGATCATTCAGTTATTATCCACACCAAGCATCCATCCACATACATCCTCTATCTCTATTTGAATCACAATTGTTAATACAACAAAAGGGCGGGGAGTCTCTGGGTGCTGTTTCTGTTGTTACAGAGTATTGCTTTGGGTCTCTCTCTCTGTGAATTGCTTTGAGAACAGACTCTGTCTTAGAATGTACTAACACAATTAGCAGCTTGCAAGTTTCACACATAGAGGGAGAGAAACAGTACCAAAAACCAAGAGACCTCTTAATTAGTAATACCCTGGAATTTAAACTACGGAGAATCAAACTCATTTGTGATTTTAATACAGAACTTCTTTAATATGATCCAACACACCCTCAAGGGGAAGGGGCATGCTGGCAGCTCAGGGCTGGGCAGGCCAGCGTGCGTCCGGCAGCTGCAGGTTTGTAAATGGTGCCTCCCGCTGGGCTGCGCGGAACGGGGCTGTTCCCACCACACTGGGCCTCATTGCCCCCAGCCCGCCCTCACTCTGGAGACTGACCGTCCCGCCCCTCTGCATCTTGCCCCAGGGGGGGCCACAAACATGTTTGGCACTGGGCCCACAGAAAATTAATCCGGCCCTGCAGGCTGGGGCTCGCCTTTGGCTGGAAGAACCCAGGCATCCTGACTCCCAGTTCCCCCGCCCCGTCCTGCTCTCTCACCCCCCACTCCGGTGGGTGTACCCTGTCACAGCCAGCGATCTGCATTTCTTTTCACTTCCATCCAAGCCGAGGAGGGTTCCCCCCGCATCCAGAGTCGCATTCACCGAGCGTCCCAAACACCCTAGGAGGGGCTAGGGTGACCAGACAGCAAGTATGAAAAATCAGGACAGAGTGTGGAGGGTAATAGGTGCCCATATAAGAAAAAGCCCTGAATATTGGCACTGTCCCTATAAAATAGGGACATCTGGTCACCCTAGGAGGCCTGGACACCCTGGCACAAGCCTATGAGAAGCTCCTCTGTGGTCGTCGTCCCCCCCCCAACCCAAGGGACCCCATCCTGGCTGCGGAGGACCCATGGGGTAACTTACAAACTGCTTCCCTTCTGGCCCAATTAGTTACTTGTTGCAGTTACTGACAAGTAGATATTTTCCTTTGCTGCCCCCCGTCAAACTTTGCTGCCTCTGTCTTCTTTCCCATCTCTAGGGTGGGGGCAGCAAATTGTGCTGGATGGGGCATTCCTGGACCATTTTGCTACCATTGTGAAATCACTATTTTGAATTTGGACACAAAAAAAGACGGGTTTTTGTGGGGGGGGGAACATTCTATAATGTGAAACCTCCAGACAGTTGTATATAAAGCTCTGATGGAAGGCATTGCTATTTCTTTATTAGTCTCTTTTGATTGTAGATTAGGCCATACCATTTCTATAGCAAACAAACATTTAATGCACACAAAACTGTGAAAATAGTGCAAAGCATTGTAAACAGTATTTGAAATACTTACGAAGGCCTTGGAAACACAAGCTGTTAGGCAGAAAATTGACCATTGTTCCTTGTACAGACTTCCCCGCATTGTCTCTGTTACATATATCAGGGGTGCTGGAACAATTTGTGCAGTGGGGGTGCTGAGAGCCATTGAAGCAAACTGTTAACCCTGTCTATGATGGAAACCACTTCAAGCCAGGGGCTATGGCAGCTCCCCTAGTTCCAACACCTAGAACACATATTGAACAAGTTTTCAACACAGAATCTGTAGTTCGGTAGGAAACAAAACAGACACCCCCTTTTTTAACTATGAGGAAAAGACCTAAGGGCTAAATTCACCAAGGGACTTAAGAGTTGTGATGCTGAGTGTTGCAATGCCAAACTTTCAGATGCCTAGAAAGTCACAGGAACAGCGGTGTGACCCACAAAGCCTGAGTCAGGTGCCTAGGATCTCTGTACAATGAATGACGAGAGAGGGGAGCCTTAGAATGGGATCCACAAAAGCCAGCGAGCTCAGTGGGGAGAACCCCAAGCTAGCCAATGGGAGATGCTGATGACAGGGGTCTGTCCTAAGCCCCGTTTCCCTCTTGATACTGAGGGGGCACACTGTAAAGGGGGGGACACACATGACCACCCCACAGGTTGCCTCTAGGAGTAACGTCCAGCCCACCTCCCTGGGCCAGGGCAGCCAATCCTGCCAGCTCTTGGGGGGCTGGTCACAGGATCAGAGAGCACGTGTCTCTGGGCTTCAGCAGGGGAGAGCCGGGATGCAGGCAAAGCCTCTATCAGTGGCTGAGCAGAGATCAGGGAACCAGCTCCCAGTGCGTTCGCCTGTGACACCCCTGCCCTGCGCCCAGCCGTGCTCTCCCCACCCCACCACTGTAACCTGTGGGAGTGAGGGGACTCTGTCCTTCTCCCACGGTGCCTGTCCCCAGCACATTTCCAGCTCCCTTGGCTGTTCTCCCTGGCAGCTGGGTCCAGGCCCGGGCAGGGCACGGAACTGCTGTGGGTGACTGCTCCGGGTCACCTCCTCTGGGCAACGCAGCAGGTGTCCGAGAGAGAGCCCAGCTGGGGAGGCAGCGGCGGCCCACCCCCTCTGCTCCCCGGCTACCTGGGATGGGGCCTTGCTTGGCCCCTGTCCTTGGCTGCTGGGCACAGGTGGGGAGCAGAAGGGGCAGTCCCACAGCTGGGTTCTCACAGGCAGCCTTTGCGCTGCACAGAGCAGCCACCTTCCTTTAGCATAAGCATCTTCCGCATCAGAAGTGGCTCCATCCCATCCTTCCGCTCCCCCTGGGCCCGTCTGCCAGCCAGGGAGAGGGGCCAAACGCGCAGCAGGAGAAGGACAGAGCCTCTCTCCCTACCTCCAACCCCCCGCCAGGCCAAGCAGGACTGAGATGGGCACTGGACCTCACATTGCCCCCACCCCACGCGTTGCCTATGCTAAGCCCCACCTGTCCGATACAGTTCAGCACCTAAGGGCCCATCTACTGTACACATTGTCGCTGATGCAAGTTACATCAGCGTAAAGCCGCTGCAGCTAGCATGGGGCTCATGCACGTGCGTACTTGGCTGCTTGGGTCAGCGCTGCACCCACTCAGCTGTTACCAGATGTGCCCGTTGGTACTCTCCTTTATTCCAGCTACTTTTCGGGGGGGGGGGGGGGGAGAGGGCAGCGTTCTGTAATTCTATCGATGTACTGCTTGTGTTTTCATATGGAGCTCTACTTCTCCTTTCTGCAAGTCCCCCCCAATGGAGCGATCCTGCAGGACCTAGGTTCCCCAGGGCTGGGTTCCTCCAGCCCCAGAACCAGATGAACACACACACACATTCACAGAGCAAGTCTGAGTGGACCGGGTCAATCAGCACTTTCAAGCCAACCCCTTATATGCCACAGGTACCGCACAGGAATAGAGTAAGCCTGAGCAGGCGGGGTCAAACAGCACTTCCAGGCTGCCACCCTTGTATGCCCCTGGACTCAATAGTCTTGATCCAGCAGCACTTCCCAGTTGCCACCCTCGTATGTCCCAGGTTCAGCACGTCCCTATCCCCACTTTCACGTTACAATTGTTCTGGTCGTAACCCACTTGATGAGCAAACCCCACAGGATTTTTGGGCGCTACAGGGATCTTTAGCTTAGATAAGAGAAGCGTTACTGCAGAGTAAATGAGGAAGCTAAAACCACGAAAGAGTAAAGTTCAAAGAGAGAGAGAGAGAGAGAGAGAGGGAAGCAACCAGCTTAACCATAAAAGTTATTTATTGGATAATAGTGATAACTACACAAGGAGAGCCTAAACAGACAGAGTTTGGATCCAGGCATCAGAACACTTACTTGAACATAGGTAGGAGTTTTTGTAGAGAAACAACAATGGTTCAAGGGAGAACACTAGATTTGTTTATGGGTAAACTGATGACTCAAGGGTTTCCTTTAGGCTAGACAATAGGAGCTGATCACTCTTGGCTATGGGTGGTGTTCCTTCCAGGGAGCTTGCAATGCAATTAGGCTGCTTCAATATTTTGGACATCAGTCGAGGATTCATGACTAGAATTAGTCTGATAACTGCTGAGCTGGGTGTGGGCTGGCGTATGTCCATTAACATCTGGAGCAGAGATCCCCCATGATGCCATGCTTCCCTGCTTTTCTGCTCCCAGAGTTCAGTGCGGTTCTTGCCTTGGAATCTCTGTTCTCCATTCTGTGTGCTAATGGAGATGCCTTCTTATCCCATCTTTGATGCAGTTGGGGCTATGGGAGTTGCCTTAATTCTATCACCCTTGTCAGGAGGGGTTTAGGTGTCTGCCACCACCCTTCGCTGCTCTCTGCAAGTCTTTTCTCTGATCGGTGTTGGTTCAAGCAGAGGCTGGGGGGGAAGGGCAGGGGTCTGTCCTAAGCTCCGTATGCCTCCTGATACTGAGGGGGCAAACTGTAAAGGGGGACACACACATGACCACCCCACATGTTGCCTCTGGGAGTAACGTCCAGCCCACCTCCCTGGGCCAGGGCAGCCAATCCTGCCAGCTCTTGGGGGGCTGGTCACAGGATCAGAGAGCACGTGTCTCTGGGCTTCAGCAGGGGAGAGCCGGGATGCAGGCAAAGCCTCTATCTGTGGCTGAGCAGAGATCAGGGAACCAGCTCCGAGTGCGTTCGCCTGTGACACCCCTGCCCCAGCTCACCTCCGCTCCACCATCGCCCCGGAGCATGCTTTTGGCCGCCCCCAACCACTTGGCGCCCTAGGCGACCGCCCTGGAGGCTCCATTAGTCCTCACGCTGCTCTCCCCCAGTGAGAGCCAGAACCCGCTGCTGCTGGCAGCTTTGCTGGGAGCTGTGGAATAGCTGCCCAGGCGGCATTGCCACGGGAAGGGCTCAGGACAGCGCTCGGGCCAAGCCCAACCGTTCTCAACAAAAGCCAGAACGTCTAATGGGGTTTGCCCTAGTGCTACGACCAGTCCCGTCCAGCCAGTCCCATCCACGAGGCTTGAGAACTTACAGTCAGTGGGAGTTGGGCTCCGCTGAGAATCCCAGCCCAGATTTCTCACCCGGCAGGCTTCTGGGATTGCTGTCACTTTGTCAGTTAAACCTTCTCCAAAACAGGTTGTTTCACACCGTGAAAGAAAATCCAAGGGTGTGACCCCAGTTTCATGTTGGTGTAAATCAGGGGAGACACGAGGTCAAATATAAAACATTCCCAGGCTCCATGAATAGGACTCCACTTCCTTGGCATCTCTGACATCATAAACCTTCTCCAGCCACCAGCAGAGACAAGTCTGTCTTTAGGTTGGGGAGGTTTTTTTGGTTCACCAATAAAAATAAAAATCAAACCAGCCACATCATTTCTGACGATTCAGGAACAAGCCAGATCCATCGGAAGATTCTGAGGGGAGAGAGAGAAAAACTCCTGGGATTGAAACTGAGTCGAGAGAAGAGAAGCCAGGAGTATCTGGTAGGTTCCTGCCCACGCTGCACCCTCTTCTCCAAGCCAGTGGCAGTCCAGCTCCGGCTGGAGGCCAGCAAGTGGCAGAGGGCAGCCGGTGACCTGGCGCTGGGGCTGATGCTAAGGCTGGGTGGCCACCCAGTGCTGGGGCCAGCAGGCGACCTGACACTGGGGGCAGCTGGCAGGCAGGCGAGCTGGCCCTGAGGCTGGCCGGTGGCCCGGGGCTGTTCAGATGGGGTCCTCCAGCCATTGGGGAGGAGGGCTCGGGGGGGATGTTGGGGAGGTTTGGGGGTGGGGGGGATGTTGGGGGCTCAGGCTCCAATGGGTGTAGGGGGGCTCGGGCAGAAGGGGTGGGGGCTGCATGGCTAGCTTCCCCAAAGGGGGGCTCACACACCGCCCATAAGGGGCATCTGAACTGATGGGGGATGGGTGGAGACAGAACTGATGGGGGGCTGGAGGGGGACAGGATTAATTGCTGGGCAGGAGGTGGGCTGATGTGGGGCCGAGAGCTCCTGTAGCAGGGACCCAAATCACCCTACCCAGCATGTGGGAGAGTGGGCGACATAATTGTCCCATGCGCAGGCCCCAGCAATGGGCAGGGGGAGTTCACACATCACCAGCCTGACCTAAAAACACAATGTAAACGTATATTAAAATGTTATAATTTGGGGGCCAATCCCCTGGCTTGGGGGGGGGGGGTCGGACTCACGATTTTTGATCTCCCCGAACTGGTAATGCTGCACTGATGGGCAAAGGGAGAGGCAGCAAACTGTGAGGGGCACGCCCCGCATCCATCACAGCTCTGGGGACCGGCGAGAGGCAGCAGGCTGCGGTGAGACCGTCCGCAGCCCGCAGAAGTACCCGCCCCGGCCCGCGGGACGGAGAAGGGCCGAGGTGGGGACGCCAGGAACCCCGTGCCTCGCAGCTGGGAAGGGGCAGAAGGGCCGGCCGGTGGCGGGCACGGCTCCCCCAGCCCCGGGACTGCCGGGCGGGGAAAGGCAGAAGCGGCGAAGCAGGGACACCCCGAGGCCGCCCGGAGTCAGCCGGGCAGCGGCGGAGCAGCGGCCCCGCGGGGCGAGGGCGGCGGGGCGTCCCCCGCAGCCCGGCGCGGGAGGTCCCCCGCAGCCCGGCGCGGGTTAACGGGGCCCGGCGGGCAGCCAGCGCGGGCAGCGGCCTGGCCCGAGCGAAGGGAGCAGCCGGTGAGAAGCGGCGCAGCAGGGAGACCCCGACCCGGAGCCCGCCCGGTGGCCGGCTGCGCACCGGGGACGCGGGGGAGGGCCCCGCTCCCTGCAGCCTCCGGCGGGGGCGCGGCTCGGGGGGGGGCACGGCGGGGGGGCAGTGCAATTTGCGGGGGGGGGGGGCGGTTTGCAGACAGCCGGAGACACGAACAAGGCAGCGGAGGACGTGGCCAGCCCGGCCCCACCCGGCCCCGGGCGCGGTGCGCGGTGCGGACCCGCCCCGGGCAGACCCGGCACAACCCATCCGGGGTCAGCGCCCGGCGGCAGGAAGCGCAGCGCGGCGGCGGCTCCGGTGCGACTCCGGTGCGACGCGACCCACGGTCCTCGCCAGCCCCCGGCCCTGGCTGCGGGCGGGATATTCCCGCGCCCCCCCCGGGACCCTCCCCGTGCAGAGACCCCGGCCCCCCCCCGCCCCGCCTGGGACCCCGAGCCCCGCCCCGGCTGTGCCCCACGTGGAGCGAAGGTGAGACCTGCCCCCCCCCGGTGCAGCCCGTGCGGGGCGGGGGGCCCGTCTGCTCCCCGCGGGGGGGCCCGGCTCCCTGCCTGGGCCGGGGGGGTGCCCAGGGGTGTGGAGGGGTCAGGAATTGGGGGACAGGGATTCACGGGATGTGGGGCGGCTGGGGACACACAAAGGTACCAGGGGGAGAATTCTGGGGCTCAGGGGAGCAGAGCTGGACTAGAGGGAAACTCGGGGGGGGGGGGGATAAAGGGAAGGAAATGGGGGTGTGGGGGGAGGGGCTGTGGGGAGGCTGGAGGGAGAATATGGAGCAAGAGACTGGCTGGGGAGGGCAGGGCCAGAGGGCGGGAGGCGGGAGGGGGATGGGGAGAGATACAATGGCAGCTCCCCCAGCCCATGGGGTAGGGAACAATCTCAGTATTTGCGGGTCTGACTCCTTAATTTTAAATGAGGTTGACGGGACTGAACTGGGCCCTGCTCTGATTTCTGTGCAGGATTCTGTGTGAAACCAGAGTCACTGCTAGCAACAGCAGGCAAGGAGCCCAGCTGGGATTTATTTAGGTTTGGTTCAGGTTTGGGTTCAGTTCCATTCAAAGTGTGTTCCCTTTCATTTGTGGTTCAAGCCACCCAAAGAAACAAAAATAGAAGTTCAGTGACAGGTTTAAATTCTATCCCAATCTCAGTGGACGTAAACCCCAAAAAACAGCTGGAACTTAAAATGCCAACAGTCTTGATTTTTGATTCTTTATTTTGTGACTTTAACTTTACATGAGTTTTCCGAGTGTTTTTCTGTTGTCAAATGTACATGATTATTTTTTCCTAACCAAACTCTTTGAACAACCTCAGATAACCTGTTTAAACAGTTGCTTTGCCATATCGGACCTCTGCAGTGAAAGGACACATCTGAGGCCTGGAAATGTTCTTTCAGCACTCACTTGTCTTGCTGGACCTGCCAGTACAATTTGTGCCAGTTGGCACAGCTTGGGCATGCTGACATTTTTCTGATGCTCCCAGCAGTTGGGCAGGTTTTCTTCTTATTTGCAGATGAGCCACATCTCAATGAATCAGAAATTGGCCCAACCCTTTCCTGGGCTTTCCTTTGTCCAGATATCGCTTTCTTTCTGGAGATTTCACAAGCGTTCAGAATTTCCATTTCATCTTTCAATTTCGGACCCGTCTGACATTGATTCTGTGTAATGAAATTTTGCCTTGACTTTGTCCTCTGCTGACAGTGGGGGTTGACATTAGGATCAAGATATGTGTGTGACATTCTTTACTTTGGGGGAACACCCTCTGACTCCCATATGTCCTCCTCTGGATATAATTGTGATAATGCATATAAAGCATGCCAGGTGGGGTATCAGGGAAAAGGTTATGGTTGGCTGAAAGTCACTGTTCCATCTGAATACGAATATCTTTAGTGCATATGAAGTTATGAGATTGTGTTATATGGTTGTCACTAAAATATGCTGTGGGTTTGGGAGGTGCCCAGATACTGGCTTACAGAGGTAATGACAAAGGGAGGTAACCAACCCTTGGAAGGGTGCTGTTAAACAGAAATCACCAGCCATTGTCCAGCAACAGAGTTACAATGCAGTGACTCACCCTCATGAGGCTACAGTAGGGAGAATTGCTCAACCTTGCTTAGAAACTCAGCAATACTGGTTTGTACTGTATAGACGTGCCTGGACTTGTATTCTCCAAGCACATGGACCAAGGGTATAAAAACCAAACACAGGGGCCATGCTTGGCCTTCCTCCTTCACCCACCTACGCTGCAAGCCACAAGTTACACTCTGAAGACTCCAACTGAGGGGACTGGCCCAGATTTCAAGGTGAAATCTGTATATTAAGGACTGCAATATCCAGTGGGGGTGAGAAAAACAGCCTAGTCAAGTTGTTGCCTAGTTTAATGGGGGGAAAGTAACTTAAATTTCTTACGGGTACTGTTGTATCGCAACCCCCCCCCCCTTGGGGAGAGGGGCTCAGGATTGGAGGGTGTGGGGTGTGCAGGATTCAGGGCAGGAGGTTGGGGGACATGGCGGGGGGCTCAGGCAAGCTCAGGGTAGGGGGTTGGGGTGATTGTGGGGAGCTTGGGTCTGGGAGTGCGGCCACCACGCTGCCCGGCCACTGGACCCCCCAGGATGTTGGGGACCGCGCTGCCTGGCCACCCAAGTCCTGTGGCTGGAGCCTGGGGGTGCCGTGGCCGCATCACCCAGGGCCTGGGGCTGCTGGCTCGGGCCCGCTGGGGCTGGGGCCTCACCCCCTGCCACTGGCCGTCATGCAGTGGGGCTGGGAGTCACGGGGGGGGGGGGTGGTTGGGATCCTTTGGGGGAGGGTAGAAGGGAAAGGGGGCAGAAGGAGAGGGGTGGGCTGCCCATGCCCAGCACCAGCACTGAAACCTTACTGGTCGGTCGGCAGCATCCAGAGCCCCAGCCGCTCTCTTACCGGGGCGCCGCTCCGGGGTGCACCGGCCTACTTTCACCTTTGCTAATTGGGCTGAGAGTTTAAAAAGCCAGAGTTAGTTACCAGTCACATAATATCACCTAAAATCTGTCTTTTATAGTCAGTACATTTGTTTTACTGTTTATCTTCACCAGTGAGTTTGTATGAAGTGTGTGGCACATTGCTCAGGTTTTGCAAAGGCTGGTGTAGATCCGCTTTCCATTGCTGAAGTGGTGAACCAGTTAATAAATGTGCATTGCTCATCTTGAGCAATCAAAGGCGGCATATTCCTGAGGTACAGTGCTGGGAGCTGGGGGGATTTGCTGTGGCCTTTCTCTGTGTGATTCAGGAGTGGCCCTGGGAGCTTTCATGCGATCCAGCTGGGCGTTGGGTCTGCACATGTGGTTGTGCTGAGTGACAACAGCACCTGGCGGGGTTGCTGCTGGTCACTAGCAGGGCATTGTGAGAGACAGCCCAGGCTGGAGAGACTTTGGGGGCACAGCGGTCCCACAGTCCCAGGCTGCACCCTGGGGATCCCATCACAATATGTATGAGAGAAACATATTTTTCTGGGGTAGGGCTGGGGGACTGGAGGTGGGTATCATAGAATATCAGGGTTGGAAGGGACCTCAGGAGGTTATCTAGTCCCACCCCCTGCTCAAAGCAGGACCAGTCCCCAACTAAATTTATTGGAGAATTGCTAATATAGTTCCTATTTTTAAGAAAGGGAAAAAAAGTGATCCGGGTAACTATAGGCCTGTTAGTTTGACATCTGTAGTGTGCCAGGTCTTGGAAAAAGTTTTGAAGGAGAAAGTAGTTAAGGACATTGAAGTAAATGGGACAAAATACAACATGGTTTTACAAAAGGTAGATCGTGCCAAACCAACCTATCTTCTTTGAGAAAGTAACAGATTTTTTAGACAAAGGAAACGCTGTGGATCTAATTTACCTAGATTTCAGTAAGGCGTTTGATACTGTGCCACGTGGGGAATTACTAGTTAAATTGGAAAAGATGGGGATCAATATGAAAATTGAAAGGTGGATAAGGAATTGGTTAAAGGGGAGACTACAACGGGTCCTACTGAAAGGTGAACTGTCAGGCTGGAGGGAGGTTACCAGTGGAGTTCCTCAAGGATCGGTTTTGGGACCAATCTTATTTAATCTTTCTATTACTGACCTCGGCACAAAAAGTGGGAGTTTGCTCATAAAGTTTGCGGATGATACAAAACTGGGAGGTATTGCCAATTTAGAGAAGGACTGGGATATCATACAGGAGGATCTGGATGACCTTGTAAACTGGAGTAATAGTAATAGGATGAAATTGAATAGTGAGAAGTGTAAGGTCATTCATTTAGGGATTAATAACAAGAATTTTAGTTATAAGCTGGGGACGCATCAATTAGAAATAATGGAGGAGGAGAAGGACCTTGGAGTATTGGTTGACCACAGGATGACTATGAGCCGCCAATGTGATATGGCTGTGAAAAAAGCTAATGCAGTCTTGGGATGCATCAGAAGAGGTATTTCCAGTAGGGATAAAGAGGTTTTAGTACCGTTATACAAGGCATGGGTGAGACCTCACCTGGAATACTGTGTGCAGTTCTGGTCTCCCATGTTTAAGAAGGATGAATTCAAACTGGAACAGGTACAGAGAAGGGCTACTCGGATGATCCAAGGAATGGAAAACTTGTCTTATGAAAGGAGACTCAAGGAGCTTGGCTTGTTTAGCCTAACCGAAAGAAGATTGAGGGGAGATATGATTGCTCTCTATAAATATATCAGAGGGATAAATACCGGAGGGGGAGAGTAATTATTTAAGCTCAGTACCAATGTGGACACAAGAACAAATGGATATAAACTGGCCACCAGGAAGTTTAGACTTGAAATTAGATGAAGATTTCTAACCATCAGAGGAGTGAAGTTTTGTAATAGCCTTCCAAGGGAAGCAGTGGGGGCAAAGGATCTATCTGGCTTTAAGATTAAACTCGATAAGTTTATGGAGGAGATGTTATGATGGGATAACATGATTTTGGTAATTAAATATTCATGGTAAATAGGCCTAATGGCCTGTGATGGGATGTAAGATGGGGTGGGATCTGAGTTACTCAGGAAAGAATTTTCTGTAGTATCTGGCTGATGAATCTTGCCCATATGCTCAGGGTTTAGCTGATCGCCATATTTGGGGTTGGGAAGGAATTTTCCTCCAGGGCAGAGCTCTTTGGAACCCCCTTTCAGGTAGTTGAAAGCAGCTATCAAATCCCCCCTCATTCTTCTTTTCTGCAGACTGAATAATCCCCGTTCCCTCAGCCTCTCGTCATAAGTCATGTGTTCCAGTCCCCTAATAATTTTTGTTGCCCTCCGCTGGACGCTTTCCAATTTTTCCACATCCTTCTTGTCATGGGGGGCCCAAAACTGGACACAGTACTCCAGATGAGGCCTCACCAATGTCGAATAGAGGGGAATGATCACATCCCTCGATCTGCTAGCAATGCCCCTTCTTATACAGCCCAAAATGCCATTGGCCTTCTTGGCCTTCTTGGCAACAAGGGCACACTGTTGACTCCTATCCAGCTTCTCGTCCACTGTCACCCCTAGGTCCTTTTCTGCAGAACTGCTGCCTAGCCATTCGGTCCCTAGTCTGTAGCGGTGCCTGGGATTCTTGTGTCCCAGTTCAGTGTCATCTGCAAACTTGCTGAGGGTGCAGTCCACGCCATCCTCCAGATCATGAATCATTATCATTAATAAGTATTAATCAGTCTCCTGAGGGGCGGAGAGCGGGCCCTGCAGGTGGCTTCAGTGGGGAGGGGAGTTTGGAGCATGAGCCCTGCCTCAGCTGGGGCAACTGGAGGGAGGAGCTGCCCTAGAGGTGGGGATGGTGGGAGGAGGCCTGTCTAAGGGGAGAAGGTTGGGGAGCCGTTACCTTTGCCCTTGGGCTTGAAGAGTTGTTACGAACGTCACAGCCCAAGGAACAGCCAACCCCTTTTCTCCCCAGGGGTATCTCAGAGATGCGTCATCTACTTCTGGGCCCCCTTCTGCCTCCCATGGTGGGCAGACAGCTCCCAAGCCTGCACTTGTGGGCTGGCCCCCTTCTCATTCTCTTTTCGCTATATGTAGTTTTTTGGGTTTTTTTAATAATGAGCTTAAAAAAATGCTGAATCTTTATTTTAACTGTTAACAGCCCCTCCAGGCCCCCCCCCCTTTTTTTTTTGTTCAGTTCCATTCGGGTTCAGTCAGTAACACAGATTTATGGTTGCGATTCGGTTCCGGTTCATGTGTGAAATACCAGTTTGACGATTCCAGTGTGAGTCCAGATGGGCGAATGAAATCAGCATCGACCTGACTGTCCCTGGGGGCTGCAGGGGCAGCAGAGCGGGGCTCGGTCATTAGCTGCCCCCAGCAGAGGCTCTGGTCATTGCTCAGGCCTAGGAGGCCGGTGTCAGCCTCTCTCTGAGCTCGGGATACTGGAGCCCTGGAGCTCGCTGGGCCTCCTGGGGCAGATGCTGCGGCTGCCTCTGTTGTGATCTGGGAGGCCGGGCTGAGCAGTCGCTGCTCCCCCAGTGGGGTCTGTGCTGGGACAGACCATCATTAAAGCACCCCCTGTGCCCAGCCGAGGGGGGACGTCCTCCTGGGGCTGGAACCAACCCCGGGCTCTGCTGGTATCAACTCCTGAGCCAGAGATGGCGGGTGATAAGACACCTGGGGGAAGTGCTGAGGGCCCGCAGGAAAGTGACTCTGCATAAATGGCCCCTCTTCACACTATGTCTGTTCCCGGGTGACTGTGAGTCCCAGAGCTGCGGCCCCCGACGCTCCCAGACTCACCCCCCTGTTACCAGTGGCAGTAGCTATTGGAGAGGAAACACCCCCAGGAATGGCAGGACAGCGACCAGTTCTTCCGCGCAGTTGGGAAAGTGGAGAGACTGGAAGGGGCAGCAGGAGCAATGCGGGGAGGGAGGTTCCTGGCTCCCAGCCCTGCCCAGCCCCATTCCCTGCAGCCCCCCAGGGCAGTGACTGTCCTGGGAAGAAGGTGAGGGGAAGAGAGAGGAAAAGCCAGTTCCTGCCTCCGCCTGGTCCCCGCGCCACTGGGGGAATGTGCTGCCCTGGGGACAGTGTCGGGGGTGATACCCCAAAGTGGCTCCTTTGATTCTGCTCTTTTCTAGTATTTGGCTCAGAAGCTCTGTTCCGTGGAGGGTGTAAATGTGTCTCCTGGATTTAGTCCCAGTGGTAGGGGTCAGGTCTGTGTTGTAATGACGTCACTGAGGCTTCTCCCAGCATGGCAGAGTCTAGAGTGTCTGCAGGGAAAGAGCCTGGGGGGAATCGGGGTGTGAAATGGACTAACACTAATTCAGAAATCTCCCGAATTTCCCTTCTCGCCCTGACAGGCTGCAGAATAACGACCCCGTTTTGCTCCAGACCGTCCCATCTTTCTCGGGGCCGGGACAGGGAAATGGCTGTGGTGGATCCAGCTCAGGTAGGGATTTTGGGGGAGCTGCTGGGGAGGGTTGTTGTAGAGGGGGAGGGTCAGGAAACGCTCAGGGTGAGGTGGAGGAAAAAGGGACTGGTAAACCTGCTGGGTCATGCTCAGTCTAGGGCCTGATTTATTAACAGGCCCGTGGTGGGGGTGAACATTCCCCCATTTCTCAAACAAGAAACAAGCCCCTGGACAAGGCTGGGAAAACAGAGCAAAGTTCTGGAGCCTCAATCCCCTAGGCAGAGACTGCAGAGAAATACAAAGGGAGGGTGCTGGGATTCCTGTCCCTGTTCCCTGCATGGAGCTCTGCTTCCCACATTCAGCCTGTGGCTAGTAGGTAGGTGGTAAATGAGAAGACCCCGCACTCCTCCATCTCCCCTTCTCTTTGTTCCCTGCAGCCCCCTGGCCACTGGTAGGTGTCAGCCCTTCAAACCCCACAGCTGGGTTTTCTCCATGGCTACAAGCTCAAATCTGTCTTAGGGCTTGTCTGTACTGGCCCTTTACAACACTGAAACTTCCTCACTCAGAGGTGTGAAAACACCCCCCCCACCCCCCCGCGAGCAATACAAGTTTCAGCGTTCTAAAAAGCCTAAGGGTTTGTCTACACTTACATTTTGTAGTGCTCTACCTTGCTGGCTCAGGGGTGTGAAAAATCACCACCCCAAGCACTCAGACTTGCTGCGCTCTAAAGCGCTGGTGTGGGCAGGCTTCAAGCGCTTGGAGCCATTCCCAGCGCTCCTGCATGACCACACTCACACTTCGATCTTCGCCTTTTGGAGCAGGTGATCCGCAAACAATGGCTCTCCTCAGGGCAGTTTCAAAAAGCTGGGTGTTCGCAAAACCGGACCTGGGTCATTTGCATTAATCTCTCCCCAGGAAATCCACTTTACACTCACTGTCCCAAAAGCCCATATTTGGTTGGCATGTTTTCAACATCGTCTTTTGAACTTCCAAGTCTTGTACCGGTCGCATCTCCCTGCTAGCGAGGGTACATGCAGTCCTAGCCAACAACAACACATACACTGAATACAGTAAAGTTTTTCAAGGATATTGCAGGAAATTGCCACATCAATCACACTGGGAAATCCAGGTTCAATTCCCCTCTCTGCTCCATAAGAAGGAATTTGAACAGACATTTCCCACCTCTCTAGAGAGTGCCCTAACCACTGGGTTATGGGATATTCTGATGTGAGTCTTACCAGTCTTTCATGTTGAAGCTGTTCCACTTTGTATAAATATTTGAATATAAGGAACGTGCCAAGAAGAGAGCACGAATGACTTGATAGTCCAGTGGTTAGGGAGAGTGCAAATAGTTCTTGGGGGTGATGATACAATAAAAAATAACAATAACAGACAGACACACCCAGGCCACACCCAGTGCAATCCAGCTCGCTAGGACTCAGGAGGCACCGGGCGGAGCAAGCCCGGTCCCAGCCCGGCAGCAGGCGTGAATTGCAGTCTCTGCACGGACTCTGGTGTGGTGCAACCCACGTTCCTTGCCAGCCCCCAGGGCCTCGCTTGCTGCTGCTCGGGCCCTCCGAGTCCTGGCTGTGGGGGGTGGGGGGAACAGCGATGTGAAAGGGGGCAAGAGGGGGGCAAGGGGCAGGATGGAGGGGAACCATGGGAATGTGGGGCTGCTGAAGGGAGGCTGGGGGAACACACAGGTATTGGGGCAGGGGGAGAATTCTGAAGCTCAGGGGAGCAGAGCTGGACTAGAGGGAAACTCTGAGAGGGGGGATTAAGGAAAGGGGGGCTGTGGGGAGGCTGGAGGGAGAATATGGAGCAAGCGGAGACTGGCTGGAAAGGGCAGGGCCAGAGGGCAGAAGGCAGGAGAGGGATGGGGAGAGATACAATGGCAGCTCCCCTAGCCCATGAGGTAGGGAACAATCTCATTATTTTGAGGGTCTGACTCCTGAATGTTAAATGTTGGAGGTTGACGGGACTGAACAGGGTCCTGCTCTGATTTCTGTGCAGGATTCTGTGTGAAACCAGTCACTGCTAGCAACAGCAGGCAAGGAGCCCAGTTGGGATTTAGGTTTGGTTCAGGTTTGGGTTCAGTTCCATTCAATATGTTCGGTTTCATTTCTGGTTCTAGCCACTCGAAACAAAAGTAAAAGTTCAGTTACTGGTTCAAATCCTGTTTCAATCTTAGTGGAGGTAAATTCAAAAAAGAGGACTGCAACTTAAAATGGAAACTGTTTTGGTTTTTGACTGTTTATTTTTTAACTTTACATGAATTGTCCTGTTGTTTTTGTGTTGTCAAATAAACACGATTATTTTTGAAGAACAATTTGTTTGAGCAACCTAATATAACATCTTTAAATGTTTGCTTTGTCATGTTGGGCCTCTGCAGTGAAAGGACACATCTGAGGCCTGGAAATGTTCTTTCAACACACACTTGTGTTGCTGGAACTGCCAGTACAAGCTTTGCTAGTTGATACAGCTTGGGCATGCTGACATTTTTCTGATGCTCCCAGTAGTTTGGCAGGTTTTCTTATTGAGATGTGGCTCAGATGCAAATGAATCAGAAATTGGCCCAATCCTTTCCTGGGCTTTCCTTTGTCCAGATATCACTTTCTTTTTGGAGATTTGACAAGCGTTCAGAATTTCCCTTTCATTTTTCAATTTCAGACCTGTCTGACATTGATTCTATGACATCATTATTTCTGACTTCTGATTCAAGCATTTCCATCTTCATCCATGTTTTGGTGAAATTAAATTTTGCCTTGAGTTTGTCCTCTTCGGACAGTGGGAATGGCTCTCTAGGATCAGGGTATTTATATATGAGAGAAAGATGTCAGTTCCAACAGATTTCTTTCGAATTGTTTTCATTGACTGTAGTAAGAATTCAGGAAATGGAGAAGAGATTTTTGATATTTCCACTTGGCATTTTAACCATGCACCAGAAAGTTACCCATGGTCAGTCGTTCATATGGAAAAAAATTCTTTGTTGTCACTCTCAGACATCAGTGCAATTGTGACAGGCTGGGTCAAAAAAAACCCCTTTGGGACTGCCACCTGATGTGATGAGACTACCTCTAAGCCCGTTTTCCCTGGCAGCTTGGGACTGCAGTACCCTGCCTTGTGCCAGACACGCCAGCCTGCTCCAGCACAGACCCAGGTCTGAACCACGTCCCCCACAAGCTGCAGACTTAACTGAAAAGAGCTTAAGAAGTGCTCCTGTTTCTAGCACCCAGACACCCAGTTCCCAATGGGATCCAAAGAGCAAATAAATCCATTTTACTCTGTATACAGCTTATACAGGGTAAACTCATAAATTGTTCGCCCTCTATAACACTGATAGAGAGATATGCACAGCTGTTTGCTCCCCCAGGAATTAATTACTTGCTCTGGGTCAATTAATAAGCAAAAAGTGATTTTATTAAATATAAAAAATAGGATTTAAGTGGCTCCAAGTATTAACAGACAGAACGAAGTAAATTACCAAGCAAAATAAAACAAAAACACGCAAGTCCAAGCCTAATACAGTAGGAAACTCAATGCAGGTAAATCTCACCCTCAGAGATGTTCCAATAAGTTTCTTTAGCAGACTAGACTCCTTCCTAGTCTGGGTCCAGCAATCACTCTCACCCCTGTAGTTACTGTCCTTTGTTCCAGTTTCTTTCAGGTATTCTTTGGGGGTGGAGAGGCTATCTTTTGAGCCAGCTGAAGACAAAATGGAGGGGTTTCCAGGTCCTTTTATATTCTCTCTCTTGTGCAACATCACAGTCACAAGATGGGGTCTCTAGCCACCTGGGCAAGTCACGTGTCTATGAATGATTAGGCTTTTGGCAGGCCAATGCCATTGTTTACGTGTTAGTATGAACCTTCCCAGGAAAGCTCAGATTTGGATTGGCGTCTCCCAAAGTCCATTGTTAGTTAAGTGCTCCCAATTACTTGAATAACCCCTTCACACTACGTTGACCAAATCTGCCTGATGTGCTTCCTACAGCAAACATTTTAAATACAAGCACAGAGCCAATGCTCGTAACTTCAGATATACAAATGATCCATGCATACAAATAGGAGGAATACATTCAGTAGATCAGAACCTTTGCAAATATAGGTTACATGGCTTATCTAGCATAAAACATATTCCAGTTATGTCACATGTACACTCATCAGCATATTTCCATAAAGCATTATGGGGTGCAACGTCCCAGTGTTCCTTCGCCTTCCATTCCGACCCTGTCAGGTGAAGCTCATGGCCTGAGGTGGTCAGGTCTTGGCAGAACTCCCGGAGCTCCAAGAGTTGCTCAGACCCCGGCCCGGGACCCTCTGCTGCAGCAGGGTTGGGTCAGCGGCATCAGCAGGAACACACGGTGCTGCAGGCAGACTGGCCTGCCCCCCAGGCAAAAAGTGGCTCTGGATGTGAGCCTGCTATAGCCAGGATGGGTGAAAAGAGAGAACAGCTCCAGGGAGAGGGAGGGGGGGCATGAAGGTGGGTATCAGACAGTGCCCCAAGCAGGGGCTGGGAGTTGGCCCTGCAGGCAGTTTCAGTGGGAGTTTGCAGCACGAACCCTGCCTCAAGTGGGGCAACTGGAGGGAGGAGCTGCCCCAGGGGCTGGTGATGGTGGGAGGAGGCCTGTTGAAGTGGGGAAGTTTGGGGAGCCGTTACCTTTACCCTTGCTCTTGACGAGTTATTGTGAACTTCACGGCCCAGGGAGCATCCAACCCCTTCTCTCCCCGGGGGGCATCTCAGAGATGGGTCATCTACCTTTGGGCCCCCCCTTCTGACTCCCATGGTGTGCAGGCAGCTCCCAAGTTTCCCCTTTCCCTCCCTGGTCTTGTGGGCTGGCCCCCTTCTCTTCTCGCTGTCCTAGGGCAGGCCGTTCTGGGGTCATCACCAGCCCACTGGCTAGTCTGTTGTCCTCTCTTAAATGAAAATAAGATCGCTGTACATGGTTTTTTTAAAAATTTATTTATTTTAAAGATTGAGCTTAAAAAAGGCTGGTGTCAGAGTAGCAGCCGTGTTAGTCTGTGTCCGCAAAAAGAAAAGGAGGACTTGTGGCACCTAAGAGACTAACAAATTTATTTGAGCATAAGCTTTCATGAGCTACAGCTCACTTCATCAGATGCATTCAGTGGAAAATACAGTGGGGAGATTTATATACACAGAGAACGTGAAACAATGGGTGTTATCATATATACTGTAACGAGAGTGATCAAGTAAGGTGAGCTATTACCAGCAGGAGAGAAAAAAAACCTTTTGTAGTGATAATCAAGGTGGGCCATTTCCAGCAGTTGACAAGAACATCTGAGGAACAGTGGGGGGTGGGCGGGGAGGATTAACATGGGGAAATAGTTTTACTTTGTGTAATGACCCATCCACTCCCAGTTTCTATTCAAGCCTAAGTTAATTGTATCCAGTTTGCAAATTAATTCCAATTCAGCAGTCTCTCGTTGGAGTCTGTTTTTGAAGATTCTTTGTTAAAGAATTGTCACCTTTAGGTCTCTAATCGAGTGACCCGAGAGATTGAAGTGTTCTCCGACTGGTTTTTGAATGTTATAATTCTTGACATCTGATTTGTGTCCATTTATTCTTTTGCGTAGAGACTGTCCAGTTTGACCAATGTACATGGCAGAGGGGCATTGCTGGCACATGATGGCATATATCACATTGGTGGATGTGCAGGTGAATGAGCCTCTGATAGTGTGGCTGATGTGGTTAGGCCCTATGATGGTGTCCCCTGAATAGAGCCAGAAGAGTACCCAGAAGTCACCGACTACAGGACAGGCCCAACAAAGAAAATAACAGAACGCCACTAGCCGTCACGTTCAGCCCCCAACTAAAACCTCTCCAGCTCATCATCCAGGATCGACAACCTATCCTGAAAGATGACCCATCACTCTCACAGATCTTTGGAGACAGGCCTGTCCTTGCTTACAGACAGCCCCCCAACCTGAAGCAAATATTGACCAGCAACCACACACCACACAACAGAACCACTAACCCAGGAACCTATCCTTGCAACAAAGCCCGTTGCCAACTCTGTCCACATATCTATTCAGGGGACACCATCATAGGACCTAATCACATCAGCCACACCATCAGGGGCTCGTTCACCTGCACATCCACCAATGTGATATATGCCATCATGTGCCAGCAATGCCCCTCTGCCATGTACATTGGCCAAACCGGACAGTCTCTACGCAAAACAATAAATGGACACAAATCAGATGTCAAGAATTATAACATTCAAAAACCAGTCGGAGAACACTTCAATCTCTTTGGTCACTCGATTAGAGACCTAAAAGTGACAGTTCTTCAACAAAAAAACTTCAAAAACAGACTCCAACAAGAGACTGCTGAATTGGAATTAATTTGCAAACTGGATACAATTAACTTAGGCTTGAATAGAGACTGGGAGTGGATGGGTCATTACACAAAGTAAAACTATTTCCCCATGTTTATTCCCCCCCCCCCCACACACACACACACACTGTTCCTCAGATGTTCTTGTCAACTGCTGGAAATGGCCCACCTTGATTATCACTACAAAAGGTCCCCGTGTCCCCCCGCTCTCCTGCTAGTTATAGCTCACCTTAAGTGATCACTCTGGTTACAGTGTGTATGGTAACACCCATTGTTTCATGTTCTGTGTGTATATAAAATCTCCCCACTGTATTTTCCACTGCATGCATCTGATGAAGTGAGCTGTAGCTCACGAAAGCTTATGCTCAAATAAATTTGTTAGTCTCTAAGGTGCCACAAGTCCCCTCGTTCTTTTTAAAAAAAGGCTGACTCTTTATTTTAACTGATGTCCCTCCCTCCCCCGTCTTTTCCTTCCCTTCCCCAGTCGGTTCAGTCAATAAAAGAAAATTATGGCTCAGGTTCGGTTCCGGTTCATGTATGAAACTCCGGTTTGATCTGGGTCTCCGGTTCCACTGTGGGTCCAGATGGGCGAATGAGATCAGCATCGGCCTGACCGTCCCTGGGGGCTGTGGGGGCAGCACAGGGGGACTCGGTCATTAGCTGCTCCCAGCAGAGGCTCTGGTCATTGCTCAGGCCGAGGAGGCCGGTGTCAGCCTCTCTCTGAGCTCGGGATACTGGAGCCCTGGAGCTCGCTGGGTCTCCTGGGGCAGATGCTGCCGCTGCCTCCGTTGTGATCTGGGAGGCCGGTCTGAGCAGTCGCTGCTCCCGCAGTGGGGTCTGTGCTGGGACAGACCATCACTAAACCTCCCTCTATGGCCAGCCGAGGGGGGATGTCCTCCTGGGGCTGGAACAAGCCCAGTAGGGCATCCCCAAACTCTCCCGGCATCAACTCCTGAGCCTGCAGGTGATGGGAAAGACCTCTGGGGTAAGGGCTGGGGAGGGGTAGGAAGGTGACTCTGCATAAACAGCCCTTCCTCACCCAGTCTTTGCTGCTCCGTTGAGTCTGCTCTTTTCTAGCATTTGGCTGGAGCCTGAACCCCCTGGGCAGAGACTGTGATGAAATACAAAGGGAAGGTGCTGAAGGTCCTGTCCCTGTTCCTTGCCCAGAGCTCTGCTTCCCACCTCCACCTGTGCCTAGTCGGTGGGTGGTAAATGAGAAGACCCTGCCCTCCTCTGTCTGCTGGGAGGGACAAGGAGCTCTGCCCTTCTCTCTGTTCCCTGCAGCCTCCTGGCCACTCTGAGCAGGGTGGGGTGGGATTCTGCTCCTCTGGCCTCCCAGACCTGTCCTAGGGTTGTGTTTCTTCCCCCATGAACAGTGGGATTGTGTCTGGGGCAGCAGGCACTGAGTGCGGGGCACCTGTTGTTTCAGATGCCGGTGACCTTCGAGGAGGTGGCTGTGTATTTCACCGTGGGGCAGGGGGCTCTGCTGGACCCCTCTCAGAGAGCCCTCTACAGAGACGTCATGCAGGAGAACTATGAGACTGTGACCACGCTGGGTAAGGATTCCTGTCCCCTCAGCTATGTGAAGCCATGGGGCCTGGATTTCTGCCTCTGGTCAGGTTCTTCCCTGGTCACTTAGATTACAGGGGAGTGGGTCACGTAGCCCATAGGAGGGAGCATTCACCTCCAAACCCTGTCCAATGGGATAGGGGAGTCATGGACCTAATGGACATGCTAATTCATCCCCATCCCTTCAGCTATCATGGGGGCAGGAGCAGTGTATTATCCCCTCTGCATTAATTCTCGCTCAAACGCAGGATCTCTGTGTACTTCCCTTCATGGGATTAGCTCCATCTCTGGGGAGGGCTCTGGCCTCTCGGGGTTCAGACATAGGCAGGTGTTTAACGCCGGAGCTGTATGGTGCCTCAGCAAGTCCCCCAGAGGACAAAGATCCTGAAAATTCCTAGTGAGGGTGTGATAAGTCCTCCTCCACCAGACATCGGCCTCTCCCACGGGGACTCAGTGACCATGTTTCCATCTGTTCACATCCCGCAACCCCCCAGGAAAGCATGGGGTCATTTGAAACTTCAGATGTGCCCTTTGTGAAAAATACGCCACCAATCCTCAGTGCATTCTGCTCATGCCTGATTTCACTTTCTGAGCAGGACTCCCCTTTCCCAAACCTGACCTGATAGCCCAGCTGGAAGCAGGGGAAGAGCCATGGGTCCCAGATCTCCAGGTCTTCGAGGAAAGGAAGATCCCAAGAGGCACCCGCACAGGTGAGGAGTCAGTGACACTGACTCAGAAACTATATGGAAAAAGCTGAAAACCGCAAAAATCTTGTGTGAGCCCCCCTCAGTTCTGCCTCATCTCACCCAGGTCAGGCTCTGGTCGGCAGGTGTCATCTCATGGCAGGTATCGCTCATGGCTTCCCACCCAGCCTGTTCGCTGTCAGGAGTTTTCTCCCTGACTTCACTTCCCTGGGAGTGTTTGGATGGGATGTGGAGGCAGAATCCAATTTCTCAGTCTCCCCCACTGTTACTGTGTTGTGTTTTCCCTCTTTGCTACTTCCCTTTGTGTCCTTTCTGCCAGCCCAGGCACTGACTCGTGCCTGGATTCTCTCTCTCCCCCAGATGGTGATGAGACAAGTGAGAACGAGGAGGGGAATCCACAACAGGAAGGTCCTGAGCAAGTGGAGCTGCAGGAAAATTTTTTGAGAAGAGCAGATGGGAATTTTCCCCAGTGCTTGGAACAGAGAAAAGTCTGGAGTAATTGGGACAGGTCAGAGAGGAAGCTGGGAAACCATCCAAGAAAGCAAGTGCATGAATCCTTTGAATGTGAGGGAGGAGACAAGGATTCCAAAGAAACCACAGCCCCACAGTCAAATCCCAGGGAAAAGAAACCCTATAAATGCTTGGACTGTGGAAAAAGCTTCAGCTGGATCTCAAACCTTACTACCCATCGGAGACTGCACACGGGAGAGAAACCGTATAAATGCCTTGAGTGTGGGAAAAGCTTCAGTCAGTGCTCAGGCCTTATTAGCCATGGGAGAACCCACACGGGAGAGGGACCATACAAATGCCTTGAATGTGGGAAAAGTTTCAGTACATCATCAGTCCTTATTATACATCAGAGAACCCACACGGGAGAGAGACCATTTAAATGCCTGCACTGTGGGAAAACTTTCAGTCAGCGCTCACATCTTACAAGCCATGGGAGAATCCACACAGGAGACGGCCCACATAAATGCTTATACTGTGGGAAAAGTTTCAGCGGACCATCAGCCCTTACTGCACATCAGAGGATCCACACAGGAGAGAAACCCTATAAGTGCTTGGAGTGTGGGAAAAGCTTCAGTCAGAGCTCAAGCCTTATTAGCCATAGGAGAATTCATACAGGAGAGAAACCCTATAAATGCCTTGCATGTGGGAAAGGTTTCAGTGTATCATCAGCCCTTATTGTGCATCAGAGAACTCACACGGGGGAGAAACCCTATAAATGCTTGGACTGTGGGAAAAGCTTCAGTCTGCACTCAAGACTTATAAACCATAGGAGAATCCACACAGGAGAGAGACCCTATACATGCCTGGACTGTGGGAAAAGTTTCAGCCAGCGTTCACATCTTAATAGCCATGGGAGAATCCACACAGGAGAGGGAACACATAAATGCTTGTACTGTGGGAAAAGTTTCAGTGGCCCATCAGCCCTTACTGCACATCAGAGGATCCACACAGGGGAGAAACCCTATAAATGCTTGTACTGTGAGAAAAGTTTCAGTCAACACTCAGGCCTTATTAGCCATGGCAGAATCCACACGGGAGAGGGACCATATAAATGCCTTGAGTGTGGGAAAAGTTGCAATGCACCATCAGCCCTCATTACGCATCAGAGAACTCACACGGGAGAGAAACCCTATAAATGCTTATACTGTGAGAAAAGTTTCAGTCAGCGCTCACATCTTACTAGCCATGGGAGGATCCACACAGGAGAGGGACCACATAAATGTCTTGAGTGTGGGAAAAGTTTCAGTGCACCATCAGCCCTCATTACACATCAGAGAACTCACACGGGAGAGAAACCCTATAAATGCCTTGAGTGTGGGACAAGTTTCAGTGCACCATCAGCCCTCATTACACATCAGAGGACCCACACAGGGGAGAAACCCTATAAATGCTTGGACTGTGGGAAAAGCTTCAGTCAGAGCTCAAATCTTACTGCCCATCGGAGACTGCACATGGGAGAGAAACCCTGTAAATGCTTGGTCTGTGGGAAAAGCTTCAGTGCACCATCCGCCCTTATTGTACATCAGAAAACCCACATAGGAGAGAAACCATATAAATGCCTCCACTGTGAGGAAGGCTTCTGTCAGCACTCACTCCTTATTCGACAATCCACACAAGAGAAAAACCCCATAAATGCTTAGATGATTGGAAAAGTTTCAGTCCCCGCTCATAACTTCATAAAAATTGAAGAATTCACATGGGACAGAATCTATAAATGCCTCAACTGTGGAAAAATTTTCATTTGAAGATCAAACCTTGCTTCACATCAGACAACCCACACAAGAGAGAGAACCCATAAATGCTTGGATTATGGGAAAAGCTTCAATAACTGCAAGAAGAGATTCAGTCTGAGCTCACACTTTATTCCTCATCGCATAATTCACAGAAGAAGGAGCTTGAATGTGGGGGAAGCTTTATCTGGTGCTCACACGGCATCAAGCCTCAGTAAATCCACACAGAGAAGAGCCCTTTTATGTGTCCTTAGCATGGAAAATGCTTCTGTTGGAGGTAACACCACAGTGAACATCAGAGACTCCTCCACACAGGAGAGAAATTCCCTCAGTGCCCTAACTAGAGCTGGCCATAGTAAAAACTCCATTTCCTAATTCCCACATGCATTGGTGGCATTTGGCTCCCAGGTATCTGTTAGAGGGCTTTTCCCTTCACCTGCTTCCCTGGTTCTTGTCTCACAGACAGAGAGCAGACCAGAAGGCCGAAGGGCAGACAATTCAATGTTTATTGGGGTTAGTTTCCAAGCAAGCATATTTTGCACCCTTCACACCAGTCAGGCTTATCCCTATACGCCGATAGAGCCTTTACCCTGCGTCCCCCCCTTTCCGGCCCTGACGCTGCAGAGCCTTTACCCTGCGTCCCCCCCTTTCCGGCCCTGACGCTGCAGAGCCTTTACCCCACATCCCCCCCTTCCCGGCCCTGACGCCTCAGAGCTTTGCCTGTGTCCCAATTCCCCATTCTCATTTTCCATTCCCTGTTCCCAGTCCTCCAGTCTCCCATTCCCCAATTACCATTCCCCTTCCCCTTCCTCCTTCTTAGCAGGCCCAAATAGACCTGCAGTGCACACCCCTAGTCATATCCCTTACAAGTTATGGTCGTGTTTTGTTCTCGAGGGTCATGAGTTGGGGTCTTCATGTCCCCTCTTTTGTACCCCATGGGAGGAGTGAGGTTGTTCTCCAGTTAGGGACAGGTATTTCTTTGGTCTTTTAGTCTTTTACCTCTCCCTCATCCCTCCTTTCCCCTCCTGACTTGTTGCTTGACCTTGCTTTGAGAGAAAGAGTTGAGGCAGTTGTCAGGTGTGCGCTCATATATTCCATTCCAGCTATGCCCAGTAACACTTTAGTTCCAGCTCTTCTCACCCCATCTGCTTGTGGGCAAATGTAAAACATGGGGTCCTTGTCCTTTGTTTACACATATTAGTATAAAATGTAAGAGTATCAAAAAGTCAACCCCCAAATTCTGTCTCAGGCTGACAAACAGGCTTATATGCTAACTGAATCCATCTGCCCGTCTCTGGGGGCAGGTTCTGGCAGCAGCTGACCCTAAGCTGATCAGTGACCCTCTGGCTTTGCCTGGTCTAAGCTAGCCCCAGGCAGAGGAGGAGAAGCCCCGATCAGCCCTCCGACGGGTTGCCCTGCCGGTCTGGGTATGCCACCTGAGGTACTGGGGTTCCACTGAGCCTGCCCATTCAGCCAGGGCCCCCTGCCCTGCCAAGCCGGGCTCTCCAGCCTGCTCTGTCACACATACAGGAAGGGCCACATCCTGCTGCAGACAGACACAGACGCGGAGATTAGGTCTGCGCCGTGAGACCCAGCTCAGGAAGTGCCCTGCATGTGCGTGCACACCACTGTAGGAGTGCAAAGCCAAGGAGTGCACTGTCCTCCCAGCATGGCACTTACCACAACGTTCTGTGCTCTCCGTGCTTAGGAACCACACTCTGATTTCTTTGATCCTGACTCAGACTCCTTAGGGCTAGAGATGAGTGTCCCAGACCTGGAGGGGGAATTCAAATGAACCCCAAACCTCTGGCTGATCTTTCTGAGCTAAAATCCCCGCTTTCATCTATTGCAGAGGTCAGCAATCTTTGGCTCCTGGTCCGTCATAGTAAGCGCGGGCCGAGAGACATGCTGGCCGCTCTTCCTGCAGCCCCCACTGGCCGGGAACGGTGAACCGCAGCCACTGGTAGCTGCGAGCGGCTCTGCCAGTGGGCACTCAGGTAAACAAAGCATCTCGCGGCCCGCCAGCGGCTTACCCTGGCAGGCTGGGAGCCAAAGGTTGCCAATCCCTCATCTATTGTTAAAGTAGCTTCTGGGCTTTGTAGATGTTCAGGTTTGGGGTCTGGGTTTTTTTATTGTTATTTTTGCATTAGGACGATGTTAAAACTTTTGTAAATGACCCAACAAAATAATGAGGAGGTGCTGAGTACAGCAGGTTTAGCCAGTTCAGAAGAAAATGAATAAACTGGGTTTCCTTCTTTGGGGAGTTAGAGTTCTGTGGGATTTCACTTTATGAACCTGCAAGTATTTTGTAGTGCACCTTGTCGTGTTGGTTTCTGTCTCTTCCTGAAGGCCGTTTGGTCACATATTTGGATATTAGTTTACTTTGACAGGATGTAGCAGGTTTATTGAGGACTTTATGAGACAAAGGATCAATTGCCAGAAGAGTCCTTTCTTTGTTTTATTTTAACCATTCTTTCCCATTGTCATAAGATTTTCGTGTGTTTGAACAATGAAAAGTCTCAATATCTGTCAGCAGGAACACTGAGGGTGAGTGCTAGATTCACACTCCGAGAGGCCGAGACCGAGCGGGACATGGATTTACTGCCTGATCCCTGCAGAGATGTGAGATGCACCGGGAGAGGGCAGGGAAACAGAGTTGGGAAACTGCAGATTTTTCTCTTGACATCCAGAGAGTGGAGGCTGAAGACTGTGAACTTGCTGCACCAATGCCAGAGAGAGACAGGAACTGCCCTGTGAGTGCTGGGTGAAGCCATCCCTCAAATCTAAAGGCTACAAATGATGCCCCGAGATGAATGATCGGGGAGGGGGCTGCATCTCCTGAGACAAGAAAGAAGCTGGGGAAACCAACAGGCCTGGGCCCATGTTGAAGCCAGATTGACCCCCATCATTGAGGCCAGAAGTAGATGAGGAGCCTGACAGCCCAGCTCATCGCCCCTCCCCATCTACCAGTGTCCAGTGTGGGGATGACAGCAGCTCTCTCTGCCCCCCCTTAACCCCACACTGCATCCGTCTAACCTCTGCTTCATGGATTCCCTGCCCTCGGAGTGCTTGCTTTGTGACTGGTCCCAGCATCTCTCCTGGATTCTCTGCCCTTTTCCACCAGTCGGTAAATGTTGCTCTGTTGCGGGTGCGTGGGGGATTTGGGCGCAGCAGTGTGCTGGGCTGCGATGCAAAGTCCCGTGCTGAGCTGGGGTGGGGGACAGGAGTCTGTTTCTCCTCGGTCATAATAAACTAGAATTTAGTTTCTCACACTGTGTCCTTGTTTTCCATTAACTACCCACCGGATTCGGAGGGGAGGTTACCAGAAAATGCAGAGCGAGCCTGGTCTGCTACGGAAATGCACAGTGAGGTCACTCATACAGTCTCAGCTCTGCCTTGTCATAGACTCAGTTACAGGCCGTATACTGACAGATTTCTATACGGAGAATATGGCTACAGTGGTTCTGCTCTGAGCTGGTTTCATCCCCAAACCCCGGCTCGCTCAGCCTTCCCACCGGCCATTCTAGCTCAGACCCGTTTAAAGCACTGGGGCTATGGGCAGTGGTACAATTAAGCATGTGATTAAGGTTTGGCAGTACTGGGAGGTTAGATGTGTGGGTTTGGGAGAATGCATCCGATGAAGTGAGCTGTAGCTCATGAAAGCTTATGCTCAGATAAATTTTTTAGTCTCTAAGGTGCCACAAGTCCTCCTTTTCTTTCTCCCTGTTGAAACTCGGCCTGGTCCTCAAAGCAAAACTTTCCTCAAATTCCTTCTTGTCTGGTTTCAAAATAATTTTGTCTCAGTTAATACCATGATAATTTGTAACACAGCAGCAGCCAGAGGCTCTACAGAAGACTAAGGCTGTGTTGTGCTAGGTGCTGTATCTACACATCATGAGAGACAGCTCCTAAGGGAAAGAGCTTAGAGTCTAAATATGCAGAACAGCCAACGCAAGGATTTTGTAAGTGTCAGGAGCGACCCTGAAATCTAACGGGCTACGAGTGACGCCCCAGGGGGAATGATGAGGGGAGGGGGCAGCATCTCCTGGTGGCTGAGAGACCGAGGCTCTGCCCTTGAAGCAGGAATTCAACTTCTGTTATGTATGAAACACAGATTGTTCTTCCCCAGAATTACAGCTCTTACCCCTAGAGCACGGAACACATTTTCTGAGAAAAGTCAATCTCTTTCTGGCTTATCAATAATCATTAACGATGGGTCTGATCAGACATTCTGCACTGACTGTCAGACCCTGCCATGGAGTGATACCCTTTAAAGCCCCGTATGGTTCTGATTAAGGTATTTGAGTGCTTGGGGACCCAGATTATATTAAACTGATTTTTAAATCCCATTAGATTTTCAGTAAGTCTTTCAAAAGTATTGTTTAAAAAATGACTTTGGGTTAGATTTTTAAGGTATTAGGCACCTGAGGGTGCAGATAGGGGTTGGCAAAGCAGGTTAGGCGTTAGGGGCTAGATGCACAAAAAGATTTAGATGCCCAGCTGCTAATTTCACTTTAGATACCTGAATCTGACTCGTAGATGCCAACAATCCTAAAACACACACACTCAACTGTTGCCTAACTCTGCTCGGGAGCGGAGAGTGCAGGAGTTTGGGGGAAGGGGCGGTGGGGGGTGGAGTGGAGCAGGGGCAGAAAGAGGTGGAACAGGGCCTTGGAGGAAGTGGTGGAATGGGGGCGGGGAAGGAGGAGAATGGGGGGCAGGGGTGGAGCAGGAAGAGGAGGGGTGGCGTGGGCCCTGGGGCGGGGTAAATTGTCTCTTCCCCCAGGCCCCGCCCCCTTCACTCCCCAACTTCCCACCAGTGCTCTGCCTCTTCCACGGGACCCCGGCCTCACTCCGCCTCTTCCCCTAGGCCCCGTCCTGACTCCACCTTTTCCCACCTCCGCTCCGCCTCTTCCCCTAGGCCCCGCCCTGACTCCACCTCTTCCCACCTCCGCTCCGCCTCTTCCCCCAGGCCTCGCCCTGACTCCGCCTCTTCCCACCACAGCTCCGCCCTGACTCCACCTCCACTCCTTCCCCCAGGCCCCACCCTGACTCCACCTCTTCCCACCTCCACTCCTCCTCTTCCCCCAGGCCCCGTCCTCATTCCACCTCTTCCCACCTCCACTCCGCCTCTTCCCCTAGGCCCCACCCTGACTCCGCCTCTTCCCACCACCGCTCCGCCCTGACTCCACCTCCACTCCTTCCCCCAGGCCCCGCCCTGACTCCACCTCTTCCCACCACTGCTCCGCCTCTTCCCATCTCCGCTCTGCCTCTTCCCCTAGGCGCCTCCCTCACATCCGCCTCTTCCCACCTCTGCTCCGCCTCTTCCCCTAGGCCCCACCCTGACTCCACCTCTTCCCACCACCGCTCTGCCTCTCCCCCTAGGCCCCTCCCTGACTCCGCCTCTTCCCACCTCCGCTCCGCCTCTCCGCCTAGGCCTCTTCCTCACGCCGCCTCTTCCCCCAGGCCTTGCCCTGACTCCGCCTCTTCCCACCACCGCTCCGCCCTGACTCCACCTCCACTCCTTCCCCCAGGCCCCGCCCTGACTCCACCTCTTCCCACCACTGCTCCGCCTCTTCCCATCTCCGCTCTGCCTCTTCCCCTAGGCGCCTCCCTCACATCCGCCTCTTCCCACCTCTGCTCCGCCTCTTCCCCTAGGCCCCACCCTGACTCTGCCTCTTCCCACCTCCGCTCTGCCTCTCCCCCTAGGCCCCGCCCTGACTCCGCCTCTTCCCACCTCCGCTCCGCCTCTTCCCCCAGGCCTCGCCCTGACTCCGCCTCTTCCCACCACCGCTCCGCCCTGACTCCACCTCCACTCCTTCCCCCAGGCCCCTCCCTGACTCCACCTCTTCCCACCTCCACTCCGCCTCTTCCCCTAGGCCCCACCCTGACTCCGCCTCTTCCCACCACCGCTCCGCCCTGACTCCACCTCCACTCCTTCCCCCAGGCCCCACCCTGACTCCACCTCTTCCCACCACTGCTCCGCCTCTTCCCATCTCCACTCTGCCTCTTCCCCTAGGCGCCTCCCTCACATCCGCCTCTTCCCACCTCTGCTCCGCCTGTTCCCCTAGGCCCCACCCTGACTCCGCCTCTTCCCACCTCCGCTCTGCCTCTCCCCCTAGGCCCCGCCCTGACTCCGCCTCTTCCCACCTCCGCTCCGCCTCTTCCCCCAGGCCTCGCCCTAACTCCGCCTCTTCCCACCACCGCTCCGCCCTGACTCCACCTCCACTCCTTCCCCCAGGCCCCTCCCTGACTCCACCTCTTCCCACCTCCACTCCGCCTCTTCCCCCAGGCCCCGTCCTCATTCCACCTCTTCCCACCTCCACTCCGCCTCTTCCCCTAGGCCCCACCCTGACTCCGCCTCTTCCCACCACCGCTCTGCCTCTCCCCCTAGGCCCCGCCCTGACTCCGCCTCTTCCCACCTCCGCTCCGCCTCTCCGCCTAGGCCTCGCCCTGACTCCGCCTCTTCCCACCACCGCTCCGCCCTGACTCCACCTCCACTCCTTCCCCCAGGCCCCACCCTGACTCCACCTCTTCCCACCTCCACTCCTCCTCTTCCCCCAGGCCCCGTCCTCATTCCACCTCTTCCCACCTCCACTCCGCCTCTTCCCCTAGGCCCCACCCTGACTCCGCCTCTTCCCACCACCGCTCCGCCCTGACTCCACCTCCACTCCTTCCCCCAGGCCCCGCCCTGACTCCACCTCTTCCCACCACTGCTCCGCCTCTTCCCATCTCCGCTCTGCCTCTTCCCCTAGGCGCCTCCCTCACATCCGCCTCTTCCCACCTCTGCTCCGCCTCTTCCCCTAGGCCCCACCCTGACTCCACCTCTTCCCACCACCGCTCTGCCTCTCCCCCTAGGCCCCGCCCTGACTCCGCCTCTTCCCACCTCCGCTCTGCCTCTCCGCCTAGGCCTCTTCCTCACGCCGCCTCTTCCCCCAGGCCTTGCCCTGACTCAGCCTCTTCTCACCACCGCTCCGCCTCTTCCCATCTCCACTCCGCCTCTTCCCCTAGGCGCCTCCCTCACATCCGCCTCTTCCCACCTCTGCTCCGCCTCTTCCCCTAGGCCCCACCCTGACTCCGCCTCTTCCCACCTCCGCTCCGCCTCTTCCCCTAGGACCCGCCCTGACTCCGCCTCTTCCCATCTCCACTCCGCCTCTTCCCCTAGGCGCCTCCCTCACATCCGCCTCTTCCCACGTCTGCTCCGCCTCTTCCCCTAGGCCCCACCCTGACTCCGCCTCTTCCCACCTCCGCTCCGCCTCTCCGCCTAGGCCTCTTCCTCACGCCGCCTCTTCCCCCAGGCCTTGCCCTGAATCCGCCTCTTCTCACCACCGCTCCGCCTCTTCCCATCTCCACTCCGCCTCTTCCCCTAGGTGCCTCCCTCACATCCGCCTCTTCCCACCTCTGCTCCGCCTCTTCCCCTAGGCCCCACCCTGACTCCGCCTCTTCCCACCTCCGCTCCGCCTCTCCCCCTAGGCCTCTTCCTCACGCTGCCTCTTCCCCCAGGCCTTGCCCTGACTCCGCCTCTTCTCACCACCGCTCCGCCTCTTCCCCCAGGCCCTGCCCTGATGCCGCCTCTTCCCACCACCGCTCCACCTCTTCCCCTAGGCCCTGCCCTGACTCCGCCTCTTCCCACCACCGCTCCGTCTCTCCCCCTAGGCCCCGACCTGACTTCGCCTCTTCCCACCTCCGCTCCGCCTCTACCCCTAGACCCCGCCCTGACTCCACCTCTCCCCACCTCCGCTCCGCCTCTCCCCCTAGACCCCGCCCTGACTCCGCCTCTTCCCACCTCCGCTCCGCCTCTCCCCCTAGACCCCGCCCTGACTCCACCTCTTCCCACCTCCACTCTGCCTCTTCCCCTAGGCCCCGCCCTGACTCCGCCTCTTCCCACCACCGCTCCGTTTCTCCCCCTATGCCCTGACCTGACTCCGCCTCTTCCCACCTCCGCTCCGCCTCTCGCCCTAGACCCCGCCCTGACTCCGCCTCTTCCCACCACTGCTCCGCCTCTTCCCATCTCCACTCCGCCTCTTCCCCGAGGCGCCTCCCTCACATCCGCCTCTTCCCACCTCTGCTCCGCCTCTCCCCCTAGGCCCCGCCCTGACTCCGCCTCTTCCCACCTCAGCTCCGCCTCTCCCCCAGGCCTCTTCCTCACGCCACCTCTTCCCACCTCCGCTCCGCCTCTTCCCCCAGGCCTTGCCCTGACTCCGCCTCTTCTCACCACCGCTCCGCCTCTTCCCCCAGGCCCTGCCCTGACTCCGCCTCTTCCCACCACCGCTCCGTCTCTCCCCCTAGGCCCCGACCTGACTCCACCTCTTCCCACCTCCACTCCACCTCTTCCCCTAGGCGCCTCCCTCACATCCGCCTCTTCCCACCTCCGCTCCGCTTCTCCCCCTAGGCCCCGCCCTGACTCCACCTCTTCCCATCTCCGCTCTGCCTCTCCCCCTAGGCCCCGCCCTGACTCCGCCTCTTCCCACCACCACTCCGCCTCTTCCCCCAGGCCCTGCCCTGACTCCGCCTCTTTCCACCTCCACTCCGCCTCTTTCCCTAGGCCCCGCCCTGACTCCGCCTCTTCCCACCTCCGCGCCACCTCTCTCCCAGGCCCTGCCCTGACTCCACCTCTTCCCACCTCCGCTCCGCCTCTTCCCCCAGGCCCTGCCCTGACTCCACCTCTTCCCACCACCGCTCCGCCTCTCCCCCTAGGCTCCGCCCTGACTCCGCCTCTTCCCACCTCCACTCCGCCTCTTCCCCCAGGCCCTGCCCTGATTCCGCCTCTTCCCACCTCCACTCCACCTCTTCCCCTAGGTCCCGCCCTGACTCCACCTCTTCCCATCTCTGCGCCGCCTCTCCCCCAGGCCTCTTCCTCACGCCCCCTCTTCCCACCTCCGCTCCGCCTCTTCCCCCAGGCCCTGCCCTGACTCCGCCTCTTCCCACCTCTGCTCTGCCTCTTCCCCCAGGCCCTGCCCTGACTCCGCCTCTTCCCACCACCGCTCCGCCTCTCCCCCTAGGCTCCGCCTTGACTCCGCCTCTTCCCACCTCCACTCCGCCTCTTCCCCCAGGCCCTGCCCTGATTCCGCCTCTTCCCACCTCCACTCCACCTCTTCCCCTAGGTCCCGCCCTGACTCCACCTCTTCCCATCTCTGCGCCGCCTCTCCCCCAGGCCTCTTCCTCACGCCCCCTCTTCCCACCTCCGCTCCGCCTCTTCCCCCAGGCCCTGCCCTGACTCCGCCTCTTCCCACCACCGCTCCGCCTCTCCCCCTAGGCTCCGCCTTGACTCCGCCTCTTCCCACCTCCACTCCGCCTCTTCCCCCAGGCCCTGCCCTGATTCCGCCTCTTCCCACCTCTGCTCCGCCTCTTCCCCTAGGCCCCGCCCTGACTCCACCTCTTCCCACCTCCGCTCCGCCTCTTCCCCCAGGCCCTGCCCTGACTCCGCCTCTTCCCACCTCCGCGCCGCCTCTCCCCCCAGACGCTGCTCTCAGTCTGCATGGGCACTGCCAGCTGGACCGTGATATGGGGCAGCAGCTGCTCTCAGGCACCCCAGTTCCCCACCCAGGACAGGTGGAGGCTCATGGGCTCCCCACAGCTGCCTGGGCTCCCCAAATTGCTTTTACCACAGTCCAGGACAGTGATCCCCACACTGTGGGGTGTCCCAGCCATACGGCTGGCCCCACTCCCAATGCAACCCCACTCCTGGCCCCTGACTGCAACCTCTGGACCCACCACAACCCCTGGCTCTTGCTCCTGGCTCTGGCCTTGGCTCCCAGGGTGGGGTGGAGACCAGGTAAGTGTTGGGGCCCCTGACCTTGTGTGGCCATCCAATCTGTTTTGGCCTCGGGGGTCCCAACTTTTTTGACAAAACTGGACATTTGTTCCATTTGCTTTTGCCAACTGATCATCAGTTGCCAAGAGAAAACTTTATGAATACCCAGTTTTGCCAAAAAGGGATGGGGGGGGGGCAGCAGGGGGCCTGGGTGGGGCTGAGGGAAGGAAGGGCAAGGGGGCTCAGCCAGCTCGACATGGAGGGCTGGGGGGAAAGAGAGAGGGGGCTCGGCCACCTGCACGGAGGTTTGGGGGGAAGGGAGACAGGGCTCGGCCAGCTCCGCACGGGGGGTAAGGGAGAGGGGGCTCGGCCAGCTCCACGCTGGGGTTTGGGGGGGTAAGGGGGGGGCTCAGCCGGCTCTGCGCGGGGGGCTGTGAGGGAAGGAAGGGAGAGGGGGCTTGGCTGGCTCCATGCTGGGGGCTGGTGTGGAAGGGAGAGGGGGCTCGGCCGACTCTGCACGGAGGTTTGGGGTGGAAGGGAGCGGGGGCTCGGCCGACTCCGCATGGAGGTTTGGGGGAGACGGGAGAGGGGGCTCGGCTGGCTCCACACGGAGGTTTGGGGGGAAGGGAGAGGGGGCTCAGCCGGCTCCATGCGGGGGGCTGGCGGGGAAGGGAGAGGGGGCTCGGCCGGCTCCGCACGGGGAGCTGGGGGGGAAGGGAGAGGGGGCTCGGCCAGCTCCGCACTGGGGTTTGGGGGGGGAAGGGAGAGGGGGCTCGGCCGGCTCCGCACGGGGAGCTGGGGGGGGCTCGGCCGGCTCCGCACGGAGGTTTGGGGGGGAAGGGAGGGGGGCTCGGCCGGCTCCACGTGGGGGGGAAGGGAGAGGGGGCTCGGCCAGCTCCACGCGGGGGGCTGGGGGGGAAGGGAGAGGGGGGCTCGGCCGGCTCCGCACGGAGGTTTGGGGGGGAAGGGAGGGGGGCTCGGCCGGCTCCACGTGGGGGGCTGGGGGGGGAAGGGAAAGGGGGCTCGGCCGGCTCCACGCGGGGGTTTGGGGGGGAAGGGAGAGGGGGCTCGGCCGGCTCCGCGGGGAGGGGCGGAGGAGTTCACTCATTCTCTATGCGGGTCCCGCACTCTTCCGGCCTGGCGTGGGACCTCAGAAGAAAAAGGGGGAGCAGGGCTGGGGGGTGGGGGGCAGCAGGGGGCGGGGCCAGAGTGCCAGCCCTCCTGTGGGGCTGGGGCCCCGAGACACAGGGCCCTTCGGCCCGTGCAGTAATCCGCCCCGGGCAGGAGGGGTGAAGGGGGATGCAGGGGCCAGGCTGGGATGGGGATGCGGGGCAGTGGGTGCACGGGAGGGCAATGGGTGGCGGGTCTGAAGTGCTTGAGGAGGCGAAGCCTCCCCGAACTGGGCAAGTCACGCTGGACGGGGCGCACATCCCTTCGAGCCTGCCACCTTTGAAGGGTTGGAGTTGGGAGGGCCCGAGACAGGCGTGGCACCAGCACCTGAACCATGGCCCCGCGCCAGCCGGAGACCCTGCTCCCTCGCGGCTTCTTCCCCTGTGGCCCCGCCCTGACTGCGCCTTTTCCCCAAGGCCTTGCCGGCCACGGCTTGCTCCTCTCTGTCCTGTTCCCCATGCCCCTCACACCTCTCCTTGCTCTGAGAAGCCCCAGACTGCTTCCGGCCGGAAATCAGTCATGGAGACGAGACTATTGCAAGGCATTTTCAGCGCACGGCGAGCAGGCAGATGCGGTTTTCTGCTTTCCTGGCAAACGGGTTCCAGTGATTTGACAGCAGCGTCCCTGGTCAGCAGCAGCCGGCAGTCAGCGGGAACTGGGGGCAGCGAATGCCCCCCCCCAAGTGTTTGTACTTGCTCAAGTTCCAGAACGGGCCAGGGGAGCGCTTGGCTCGGGCAGAGGGTGCGAGCAGCAGGAACTGTGGGGTTCTGGGGGTGGAGGAAAGAAGGAACTCAGTGAGCAGCAGACGGGGGGCACAGGGAGGGGGTGGAGGAAAGGAGGGACTCAGTGAGCAGCAGACGGGGGGCACAGGGAGGGGTGGAGGAAAGGAGGGACTCAGTGAGCAGCAGACGGGGGGTAGCACAGGGAGGGGTGGAGGAAAGGAGGGACTCAGTGAGCAGCAGACGGGGGGTAGCACAGGGAGGGGTGGAGGAAAGGAGGGACTCAGTGAGCAGCAGACGGGGGGGGTAGCACAGGGAGGGGTGGAGGAAAGGAGGGACTCAGTGAGCAGCAGACAGGGGGCACAGGGAGGGGTGGAGGAAAGGAGGGACTCAGTGAGCAGCAGATGGGGGGGCACAGGGAGGGGTGGAGGAAAGGAGGGACTCAGTGAGCAGCAGACGGGGGGCACAGGGAGGGGTGGAGGAAAGGAGGGACTCAGTGAGCAGCAGACGGGGGGCACAGGGAGGGGTGGAGGAAAGGAGGGACTCAGTGAGCAGCAGACGGGGGGGCACAGGGAGGGGTGGAGGAAAGGAGGGACTCAGTGAGCAGCAGACGGGGGGCACAGGGAGGGGTGGAGGAAAGGAGGGACTCAGTGAGCAGCAGACGGGGGGCACAGGGAGGGGTGGAGGAAAGGAGGGACTCAGTGAGCAGCAGACGGGGGGCACAGGGAGGGGTGGAGGAAAGGAGGGACGCAGTGAGCAGCAGACGGGGGGGGGCACAGGGAGGGGTGGAGGAAAGGAGGGAGACAGGACTCAGAAAGCGCCAAAGCGGGCAGGGGAGCGGGGTGGAGGAACTCAGCAAGGAGCAGGTGGTGGGGGTCTCAGAGGGGTCTTGCGGTTCGGTGGCCTGTGAACGGTAGCGTCTCAAGGAAGGGGGTGGAGGGATGTGCGGGGTGGGTGGGCCTTGGGGGACGGGGCTCAGTGGGGCTGGGGCCTTGGGCTGACCCAAGGGACGTGGTGGGGAGAGGGGCGTGGCGAGGAGGCCAAGCAGGGGCTGGGCAGAGCCGCGGTCAGGCCTCGGGGAGCTTCCGGCGCGCTGCTCAGCCTCCCCAAAAGCCAGAGCGACGTGGCGCCACCCCCAGCCGTGCGGGCAGTAGCACACCTTTGCCGAGACGCCACCTCTTACAAGCGACCACTTTTGCCAACTTCCATGAGTGGTCGCTCTGGGCACGTGTTACCCTAATTTCTTAAACGGTCAAGGGCTGGGGCCCCTTCCTCTGCTTTGCCTTCTCCACGCTTGGACACGTTCTTGCTTAGGGGAGAGCAGGGAATGGGGCTGTCCGAGCCATGCCTGGCGTGGCTGCCCGCTCCGGTCCCCAGCAGTGACCCGAGAGCCTCCAGCACCGGTGCCATGTTTACAGGGCTCAGTGCAGGGAGGGAGGCCCGGGCAGCCCAGCCCCTCTGGGGCCCGGCCCAGCCTGCATCCCAACTTCAGGGAGACTCAGTGCAGCCAACTGCTCCAAAGAGATACACTGCGCCACTCGCTGGTGCCTGCTTGGTGCTCCCACTTGCCTATCACAGCTCCCCGGCCTCTGCTTGGCGTGCAAGGCAACTCCCCGCCTCTCCCTATTGCACTTGAGCCATCCAAGTCAGAGCGGCTTCGTCCCAGGAAGGGTGTTTAAATGTGCATTTGCTAGTCGCTGACTGGCCCGTGCAAAGAGCACCTGGGGCTGTAATTGGAGGCCGGACCAGGAGCTCCCCTCCTTGCTAGGCTGTGCCATGGGGGTGAGTCTTGCCACACTCTCAGAAACTCCCCAGCCCCTGTGGGGGGGGTTGAAGTAGGTGGTACATACCAGCCCCATACCCACCGCCCGCAGCCATCGCTCTCTCCCCTCTGCCTTCAGAGCTGGGTGGCCGGAAAGCAGTGGCTGCTTTGACCTTTGTGTTTAGAGGGGTGGCTATGGCCCCCACAAGCCCTCCCCCCCAGCACTGCTCCCGGGGTGTGTTCGTTCAGTGTGCTGCCCAGCTCTGCGCAGATAGCGGGTCCCGCAGACATCGACAGCACGACCCAGTGTCGCTAAGTGCTGGAGGCTGGAACGTCCTCTCCTTCCTGACGCTGCCAGGAACGGCTCAGTCGGTGGCGGGACTGCCCACTGTCCCCTCGGCTGAACAAAGAATTAAGGCAAAGTGCCCTGACATTTATAGACTGAAACAAACATCTAGAATACACAACTAACACCCCACCTTACGTGTGTCCTGACAGCGGTTTGTCACCTCCCCTTCCTCCTGATATCTTGGACGCAACATTCCTCTCCATTGATTTGTCAAACCAGCTTGTACTAGCCTGGGCTGTATCTCTATGAGCTGGGCTATAGTTATGTAGATCTCTAGTGCCCGGTACACTAGCAACAACTTTGCCAAATTCATGTACTGGGCAGTGAACTTGTGAGCATCTGCTTTAATACATGGCCTGGCTCTGGTTACAATACCAGCCTCTGGTTCAGGACTCAGATCTTGCGCCAGGCCCACTGCTCCAGGCTTCTTCTCTCTACTATCCCCCAATCTATGGTGATTACTGAAGGTGGCAGTTCTCCTCCCAAACTGAGGGAATCCTACATTAGTCAGTAATTAGAGACAGAACAAACCTGTGAACATTGAAGAGAGTTTATAGCCATATTTGACAATTAAGAGAAAGTGAGGAAAAATCGAAGAAGATTTACACACATTAGCTAAGCAGACAGGAAAAAATAAAAATCTGAAAGGTTTCATAGCAAACGGGTCTTTAAAGCAAAACCACACAATCTTTATGCAGAGATTATGTCAGTAACCCATCAAGAGAGGGAAAGTGATCAGCATGGGGCGGGAGGGGTGCAGTAGAATTCAGTAAGTGAAGAAAGGGGGGAATCTGTGCAGCAATATTTGATGATTGGAGAGAAAAGCGGCAAGATTGCAGGGTAGAATATCTGCAGGTTAAATTATTCCATGGTGGAGCAGGAAAAGTGAATGGGAGGTATGTCAACTTTAGCCTCAAAATATTATAGTAAAAGCATGTTCTTAACGGTGCACAGTTGAGCAGTCTCAGTTACCATTGCCAGAATCAAGGATGTCTGGGCTCTGTTAATTCAGCCCCCATGTGTCTGTGCCTTGCCATATAATCTCCAGTGACAAGACCACACACTGCAGCGCTCATTAACGCAGGACCCTGCCTCATTCAGGGTACATCTACCCTGCAAAGCCCCCCAAAACAACACAAAAAACCACTGCAGTGAGTCTCAGGGTCTGGGGCAGGCGACTCAGGGTTGTGGGGCTCCGTCCGCAGAGCTAAAATAGCAGTGTCAAGGCTCGGGCTGGAGCCTGAGGTCTGAGATCCTCCCTCCTTGCCAGGTTTCAAAGCCCAGGGTCCCACCTGAACCCAAACACCCACATTGCTATTTTAGCTCCAAAGCCAAGTCAAACGGCCTGTGCTCTGAGATTCCCTGACTCGGGTCTTTATTTGCAATGTAGACGAACCCTGAGGGAATTTTAAGCTCTGAAGTCTCTGAGGGAGCCAACATGTCCCTGACCCATCTCTGGAATTCAGTGGCTCCCCTTGACTTGCCCCAGGGCCGTAATGGAGCTGTGTGTGTAAATGGCAAATCACCCCCAAACAAATATCTCCCCACTCTCTGTGTCACCCTCTCTACTCTGTCTTAATTACTCTGGGCAAAACACCCTGATTCCCTCCGACAACCCATGTGTGGGGTTAATTACATTTTCTCTGTCTGTGTCCCAAATTGTTCCTTTTCCTTCTCTGTTTGTGGTGCTGGAAACTTTAAAATTGAAATCCATCTTCTGGGGCTTTTCTGCAGACCTTATCTGGGCTGAGCTGTGACCTGCAGACTCGGAAATAACAACACTTAGATGCCCCATGAAAGATAAAATCCGTCTTCGGTTTGAGGCTCTGCCACATCCTGGGTGCAATCCAGACCGGGCAGAGCAGACATGCCAGCTCTCGTGAACTGATCCCAAGAGTCACCATTTCTGAGTCAAATTAAGCCTCACGCAGAGATCTCCTGGTAGAACGCTCAAATGTCAGGGTTTTTTTCCACCTGAGGCACATTCTTAAAATGGGTTTCCAGCCAAACAGGAGTGACCTGTCCTAAACAAAGGAATGTGCTTCCTCCATAAGGCAGTTACTTCTACTGCACTTGGAAAGACCATGAGAAATCTCTTACATAGCAGGTAAACAAAGTTAACAAGTCGGGGGGAAGGGAGAACTTCAGCTGAGATAGAAAGAAGCGGGGAGGGGCCAACCCTCAAACAAGCAATTTAATCAGCTGGAAAAAAAAAAACCCTGACATGTGAGAGCTCTAAAAGTGAGGCTTCAATGTTACTTTGAAATTCTGTCAGCTGCCCCAGATGCGGCAGGGCTCCAGCTGTCAGCCCCAGGTGGCTGCTCCCCTGCTATCCTGGGACGTGGGAGAGGGGACCCCACTGCAGCCCCCCCTTTCTGGGAAGGGTGAAGGACCCTAAGGAGCAGAGATGAGGCTGGGGGCTGTAGGAGGCTGAAGTGAGGCGGATGGGGGCTGATGGGGGGGGGCTGCAAGGACGGTGGGTTCTGAGCTGGGATGGGATGAGTGCTGGGAGGGTGCACTGAGTGCAGTGGGGGTCAGTGGGGTGGGGAGACTGGAGTGATGGCGTGGTGACGATGGTGGCTGGGGGGTTGAACTGGGGGGCTGAATTGAGGGGTTGGGTGGGGACAGAAGTGATGGGGGGTTGGGGAGACAGGATTAATTGCTGGGCAGGAGACGGGCACTTGTGGGCCGAGAGCTCCTGTAGCAGGGACCAAAATCACCTTATCCAGTACGTGAGAGAGTGCGGGACACTGATTCTCACATGCGCACACACTAAGCTCTGATGGGCAGGGGAGGCGAGGTCAAACAAGACTGACCTACAAACACAGTATAAACTTTTATTAAAATCTCATGACTTCTGGGCAATTTCATGATTTTGGGAGGTCAGACTCATGATTTTTGATCTCCCCAAATTGGCAATACTGCACTGATGGGCAAAGAGAGAGGTAGCAAATTATGACAGGACCCTGTTGCCTGATTTTAGGAGGTTAATATTATGAGTTAGCTCATATGGATTATAGGCTCAGATCAGAAGATAAGAAGTTTCTTGTCCCAGAATCAGGCTACATAGAGTTTGCGAGGACCCTTGGGATGTACAACAAGGACACTCACACTGAGACAAATGTAGCCTTAAAGACTTTTATAGAGATACATGGAATAGTAACCAAACAGCAATCAAGTCTTAAAATGATCAGAGTTGCAAAGGCAATAATGTTGGTCTACAGATACATGTGATATTATGCACTATCAAGCTTTGGATTAATACACTCACAGTCTTGCATTATAACCAGGGCTGACGACAGAATTGCCGGGCTCCTGGGCAAAGGGGGAGCATGACTTTGGGCCCCTGGAAGGGGCAGGGCCTCATGCAGAAGGGGCGGGGCTTCAGGCTTCCTGTAGCCTCCCTTTTGCCCCCTCTCCCCATCAGCAGCATTGGGTGCCCCCTACTGCTGCTGGCCTGGCCAACGATTTAAAAGCGGCCAGGAGCCCTGAGCTGCCAGAGGCACTGCTACTGCTCTTTAAAAGCAGCAAGGAGCTTCCTGCTGCTGCTTCCCTGGCAGCCCTGGGAGTTCCGGGCCCTTTTCAGTCACCCGGGCCCCTGGGCAATTGCCCCCCCTTTGCCCCACGCCCTGCCGTCAGCAGCCCTGTTTATAACCCGGAGGTAAGAGACCAAGGACTGGCCTTGCCTCTGTCATGCCACGAGAGTTCAGGTCCAGGTCCCTCAATTCTTGAGTGAGAAGGACAGAGCTTACGAGAAGCTAGAGAGCTAAGAGCTATTGAAGACTGACAAAGCTAACTTAAGAGTTTTACTTATCTGACTGACTTAACACTTACAGTTCAGAACTAACAGAGTAATAAACCAAAGGGCAATAAAGAGAGAACTAAGAAGCCTCTTAGGCGTGGTGGGTCACCCTTGTCACAGAGCTTTAACACCTGAGCCCTCTTTCTATGTCCAAACTTCATTTCCTCTCCCACAGAAATGTTGGGGTACCCTTACTTCGTAGGCTGGTACGTTTGTATATATTGATAACATATATACACATATTAATGACATTAGCTCATTCTCTTATTTCTGCCCTACCTGGTTATTTCGGTTCTTTTCCAAGTTCCAAGTTGAGGCATGCCTGTTAAATTTAAAGAGGGTATGCAGTTAGGTAGCCCCCCAGACCACCCTGCTTCAACACATCCTTTACCTATCTGGGTTAAAGGTTGCAACCACATATGGACCTTATGCTTTTACTCATCAGCACCTATCTAGGTGAAAGATCCTAAACTGACATACACTAACTTTGCCTTAAAACAACATACAGGGCGTGGCCTGTAGGTCCCTTGCACTGCAGCCAAAAATACTTTAATATAAATCTCTACACATTTTATAACCTATTATAATAAAACAAATAGTCAAACCCATAAGAAAATAAGAATCCCATAAGAAAAGATATATAGGCAAGTAAGCAAGCTAGCCCTATAGGCTTCAATATCCTCAATCTATCACAACTTTCTACCCCGGTCTAGGAGATGGGGAAAGGTAGAGAATGGGGAAAGGTAATCGTGTTGGGAATGTCCCCAGCCATCAGAATTTACCAGCCCCGGACCACAGGATGGAGAAAGAGCGAGATGGGAAAACGATGATAGAGGAACCCCATTCATCACAGTCTGTTACCGCGGGAGCAGAAAGTGGGGAAAGGTGAGAAGTACCAAACTGTGGTGGGAATGTCTCCACCCATCACAACTTACTGGCCTGGGACTGTAGGGCGGGGAAAGGCAGAAGCAGCAAACTGTGACAGGGCAGCAAAGGAGGGATGCACCAATGTACCAGAGCAACTTGTGCAGCCAGAGTTACACTGGCAGGGGAGGAGCAGGGAGCCCTGCGGGGGCAGGAGGGAGAACTGGAGGGTTTTCCCTACAGCCAAGGGGCAGGGTAATTGAACCCTACAGCTAACACCAGAAGAAGCTGGTGGCAGAGCGCTGACAGCTCCATGGCCCGAACTAGGGGACCAGCCCTTGCAGCTCAGCCCAGGGCTCGCAGACGGTGACATGCTGTGGGGAAAAGAGACCCAGTGATCCAGCACACGAGGACCCCGGAGGCACTGAGCGGAGGAAGCCTGGGGCCCAGCCTGGCAGCAAAAGGGAATTGCGGTCGCGGCCTCACCAGCTCCCCGAGCCTCTGCTGCAGCCGCTGGGGCCCCTCGAGCCCTGGCTGCAGGCGGGGGAGGGACATTCCCGCTGCCCCCACCCCCACCCCAAGAGACTCTCCCTGTGCAGAGATCCCAGCTCGGCCCCCCTGACTGGGATTCTGAGCCCTGCCCCCCAGCAGTGCCCCATGGGGAGAGAAGGGGAGACCTGCCCCCCCAGGGAGATGCTCCTGGTGCAGCCTGTGCGGGGCAAAGGGGCCCCGGGCTGCTCCCAGAGTTCCTGCCTCAGGCAGAGGGAAGCTGCTACAGCTCCCAGGGTTTGGAGGGGATGAGGGGGGGCAGCGAGATGTGGGGAGCCGAAAGGGGAGCAGGGGGCTGTGATAGCCAGAGGGCATTGAGGGGCAAATGGGAATGTGGTAGGGGGCAGGAGGGGGTTGAATAGGGATGTGGAAGCGGGGATGCAGGGGGTGGGAGGGGGCCATGGGGATGTGGGAGGGGGGAATAAGAATGCAGGGGGCAGGGGGTGGGGCCGCTGGAGGGAGGCTGGGGGAACACACAGGTATCAGGGGGAGAATTCTGGGGTTCAGGGGAGCAGAGCTGGACTAGAGGGAAACTCTGAGTGTCTGATAAAGGGAAGGAAAGGGGGGGGATGTGAGGGAGGGGCTGTGGGGAGGCTGGAGAGAGAACATGGAGCAAGCACAGACTGGCTGGGAAGGGCAGGACCAGAGGGCAGGAGGCGGGAGGGGGATGGGGAGAGATACAATGGCAGCTCCCTCAGGCCAAGGGGTAGGAGAGGGGGAGGGGGCTGCCCAGCCCAATCCTTTCTCCTAGAAATGGTGAAACAAACACTGGGGGAGGGTGGACACTGGCAGGGGACTTCCGCCTAAGGGCTCAGCATTTACAAGGCAAATATCCGCCCACACAGCCACCCTGCTCCCCACCACACACACACCCTGCTCATTGCTCACAATTTAGTCTGGTTTCAGAGTAACAGCCATGTTAGTCTGTATTCGCAAAAAGAAAAGGAGTACTTGTGGCACCTTAGAGACTAACCAATTTATTTGAGCATGAGCTTTCGTGAGCTACAGCTCACTTCATCGGATGCATACTGTGGAACCTGCAGAAGACATTATATACACAGAGACCATGAAACAATACCTCCTCCCACCCCAGTCTCCTGCTGGTAATAGCTTATCTAAAGTGATCATCAAGTTGGGCCATTTCCAGCACAAATCCAGGTCTTCTCACCCTCCGCCCCCCCCCCCCACACACACACAAACTCACTCTCCTGCTGGTAATAGCCCATCCAAAGTGACCACTCTCCCTACAATGTGTATGATAATCAAGGTGGGCCATTTCCAGCACAAATCCAGGTTTTCTCACCCCCCCCCCCGAAAAAAACAAACCACACACACACAAACTCACTCTCCTGCTGGTAACAGCTTATCCAAAGTGACTACTCTCCCTACAATGTGCATGATAATCAAGGTGGACCATTTCCAGCATAAATCCAAGTTTAACCAGAACGTCTGGGGGGGGGGGGGGGGGTAGGAAAAAACAAGGGGAAATAGGCTACCTTGCATAATGACTTAGCCACTCCCAGTCTCTATTTAAGCCTAAATTAATAGTATCCAGTTTGCAAATGAAATCCAATTCAGCAGTTTCTCGCTGGAGTCTGGATTTGAAGTTTTTTTGTTGTAAGATAGCGACCTTCATATCTGTAATTGCGTGACCAGAGAGATTGAAGTCTTCTCCAACTGGTTTATGAATGTTATAATTCTTGACATCTGATTTGGGTCCATTTATTCTTTTACATAGAGACTGTCCAGTTTGACCAATGTACATGGCAGAGGGGCATTGCTGGCACATGATGGCATATATCATATTGGTGGATGTGCAGGTGAACGAGCCTCTGATAGTGTGGCTGATGTGATTAGGCCCTGTGATGGTGTCCCCTGAATAGATATGTGGGCACAGTTGGCAACGGGCTTTGTTGCAAGGATAGGTTCCTGGGTTAGTGGTTCTGTTGTGTGGTATGTGGTTGTTGGTGAGTACTTGCTTCAGGTTGGGGGGCTGTCTGTAGGCAAGGACTGGCCTGTCTCCCAAGATTTGTGAGAGTGTTGGGTCATCCTTCAGGATAGGTTGTAGGGCCTCTCCTTCTGCCCCTCCACCCTCACGAACATGATACAGTTTTGTGGTGACCTAGAATCCTATTTTCGACGTCTCCGACTCAAGGAATATTTCCAACACACCTCTGAAGAACATACTAATCCACAGAGGCCTCCCTACCAACATTACAAAAAGAAGGATTCTAGGTGGACTCCTCCTGAAGGTCGAAACAGCAGACTGGACTTCTACATAGAGTGCTTCCACCGACGTGCACGGGCTGAAATTGTGGAAAAGCAGCATCACTTGCCCCATAACCTCAGCCGTGCAGAACACAATGCCATCCACAGCCTCAGAAACAACTCTGACATCATAATCAAAAAGGCTGACAAAGGAGGTGCTGTTGTCATCATGAATAGGTCGGAATATGAACAAGAGGCTGCTTGGCAGCTCTCCAACACCACTTTCTACAAGCCATTACCCTCTGATCCCACTGAGAGTTACCAAAAGCAACTACAGCATTTGCTCAAGAAACTTCCTGAAAAAGCACAAGATCAAATCCGCACAGACACAACCCTGGAACCTCGACCTGGGATATTCTATCTACTACCCAAGATCCATAAACCTGGAACTCCTGGGCGCCCCATCATCTCAGGCATTGGCACCCTGACAGCAGAATTGTCTGGCTATGTAGACTCCCTCCTCAGGCCCTACGCTACTAGCACTCCCAGCTATCTTCGAGACACCACTGACTTCCTGAGGAAACTACAATCCATCGGTGATCTTCCTGATAACACCATCCTGGCCACTATGGATGTAGAAGCCCTCTACACCAACATTCCACACAAAGATGGACTACGAGCCGTCAAGAACACTATCCCCGATAATGTCATGGCTAACCTGGTGGCTGAACTTTGTGACTTTGTCCTTACCCATAACTATTTTACATTTGGGGACAATGTATACCTTCAGATCAGCGGCACTGCTATGGGTACCCGCATGACCCCACAGTATGCCAACATTTTTATGGCTGATTTAGAACAACGCTTCCTCAGCTCTCATCCCCTAACGCCCCTACTCTACTTGCGCTATATTGATGACATCTTCATCATCTGGACCCATGGAAAAGAAGCCCTTGAGGAATTCCACCATGATTTCAACAATTTCCATCCCACCATCAACCTCAGCCTGGTCCAGTCCACACAAGAGATCCACTTCCTGGACACTACAGTACTAATAAACAATGGTCACATAAACACCACCCTATACCAGAAACCTACTGACTGCTATTCCTACCTACATGCCTCCAGCTTTTACCCTGAACACACCACACGATCCATTGTCTATAGCAAAGCTCTGCGATACAACCGCATTTGCTCCAACCCCTCAGACAGAGACAAACACCTACAAGATCTCTATCAAGCATTCTTACAACTACAATACCCACCTGCGGAAGTGAAGAAACAGATTGATAGAGCCAGAAGAGTTCCTAGAAGTCACCTACTACAGGACAGGCCTAACAAAGAAAATAACAGAACACCACTAGCCGTCACCTTCAGCCCCCAACTAAAACCCCTCCAACGCATTATTAAGGATCTACAACCTATCCTGAAGGATGACCCAACACTCTCACAAATCTTGGGAGACAGGCCAGTCCTTGCCTACAGACAGCCCCCCAACCTGAAGCAAATACTCACCAACAACCACATACCACACAACAGAACCACTAACCCGGGAACCTATCCTTGCAACAAAGCCCGTTGCCAACTGTGCCCACATATCTATTCAGGGGACACCATCACAGGGCCTAATCACATCAGCCACACTATCAGAGGCTCGTTCACCTGCACATCCACCAATGTGATATATGCCATCATGTGCCAGCAATGCCCCTCTGCCATGTACATTGGTCAAACTGGACAGTCTCTATGTAAAAGAATAAATGGACACAAATCAGATGTCAAGAATTATAACATTCATAAACCAGTCGGAGAACACTTCAATCTCTCTGGTCACGCAATTACAGATATGAAGGTCGAAATCTTACAACAAAAAAACTTCAAATCCAGACTCCAGCGAGAAACTGCTGAATTGGATTTCATTTGCAAATTGGATACTATTAATTTAGGCTTAAATAGAGACTGGGAGTGGCTAAGTTATTATGCAAGGTAGCCTATTTCCCCTTGTTTTTTCCTACCCCCCCCAGACGTTCTGGTTAAACTTGGATTTATGCTGAAAATGGCCCACCTTGATTTTCATACACATTGTAAGGAGAGTGGTCACTTTGGATAAGTTATTACCAGCAGGAGAGTGAGTTTGTGTGTGTGGTTTTTGGAAGGGGGGGTGGGGGATGAGAAAACCTGGATTTGTGCTGGAAATGGCCCACCTTGATTATCATACACATTGTAAAGAGAGTGGTCACTTTGGATGGGCTATTACCAGCAGGAGAGTGAGTTTGTGGGGGGGGGGGGGCGGAGGGTGAGAAAACCTGGATTTGTGCTGGAAATGGCCCAAATTGATTATCATACACATTGTAAGGAGAGCGATCACTTTAGATAAGCTATTACCAGCAGAGAGTGGGATGGGAGGAGTTATTGTTTCATGGTCTCTGTGTATATAATGTCTTCTGCAGTTTCCACAGTATGCATCCGATGAAGTGAGCTGTAGCTCACGAAAGCTTATGCTCAAATAAATTGGTTAGTCTCTAAGGTGCCACAAGTACTTTTTTCTTTTTACAATTTAGTCTTTGATTTACATGATTTGGGGGTCTGACTCCTGATGTTAAATGTTTTAGGTTGAGAGAACTGAAGAGGGCCCTGCTTTGATTTCTGTGCAGGATTCTGTGTCCAACCAGAGTCTCGAGAGCAACAGCAGGCAGAGTCCGACTGATACTTACTTTGGTTTGTTTTTCTGTTCAGTTCAGGCTCAGTCAGTTCAACAAAATTATGGCTGAGGGTCCATTCTCGTTCACGTATGAAATACCTGTGTGAGTCCAGAGGGGAAATGAGATCAGCATTGACCTGACTGTCCCTGGGGGCTGCAGAGGGGGGCTCAGTCATTAGCTGCCCCCAGCAGAGGGTCTGGTCATTGCTCAGGCCGAGGAGGCCGGTGTCAGCCTCTCTCTGAGCTCGGGATACTGGAGCCCTAGAGCTCGCTGGGCCTCCTGGGACAGATGCTGCTGCTGCCTCCGTTGTGATCTGGGAGGCCAGGCTGAGCAGTCGCTGCTCCCCCAGTGGGGTCTGTGCTGGGACAGACCATCACTAAACCTCCCTCTATGACCAGCCGAGGGGGACGTCCTCCTGGGGCTGGAACCAACCCCGGGGGCGGCCCTATGTGGTCATCGTGGGCTTTAAGTGTGGGCCAGTGTGGCAGTGCCCTAGTGTACCCAGAACTGAATCTCAGAGACATTTTTCATTTTGATCCCACACCTCTACATGACTAGCTGCATTGCCATACGCAGCTCCCTCAGCCTCCAGTTCTTCTCACTGAGCTGTACACCCATGTGGGTTTACCAGTGTCCACAGGGAGCGGAACTTTCAGAGTGATCAGGGGAAACACCCCACAGATTTATCTCCTTCCTCATTCAGACCTTCTATAGCCACGTCTCCAGTCCCACCCCATGTCACCAGTCACAGTGTGTCATCCTAGTCTCAGCTCAAAGTTCCAAAGCCAGCAGGTACCTGATCAATTCGGACAAATCCCTCCCTCAGCACCCATCCTGCAATTTGAGCAAGCCACTTGCAAACACCATTTCCCCAAAGTGAGGACTTAGCCTTCGGGAAGCTGAAGACACCAACCTTTCTCCCTCTGCTCCCATCTACATGCTAGTCTACTACCTGATCATCACCACCACCTCTCCCCATGCTTGTTTCCTTTCTACTTTGGACATGCTCCTCAACCAGCTGGGGCTATTCTCCCATTGTAAACCTGACCTGCTTCCTCCTTTCCGGCTTCCCTTGACATTCCTTTCCTATGGGTGATCTCTGTTCCTTGAGGTTAACTCCAGTTTCTTTATCTGCTCTAGCTTAATGGCCCGCAGTAGTCACAGAGCCACCTGCAGCATCTCTGGCTACAGCCATGGGGCCAATTTCCAGAGGCCAACCTTAGATAGCTGCAGCTGGTAGCAAGGGAAGGGTGGCAATTACAAGGCTGAGCATGCTCGAACCTTGCAACAGCGGCACTAGGGACTCTAAATCCTCAGTGCCAGCCCTAGGCAGCCGCAGACTCTGCAGTTAAGTGCTTCCCTCCTCTAGGCCATGACTTTAAGTACCTGAGATGCCCATCACCTGCAGCAGGGGCACTAATTCCCATACACCCCTCAGCTAGCATGTAGTCATGCAGAAAGTGAATGATTTTGAAGGCTGGGGTGCAGGAGGTTCCCATCCCTGAGCAGCAGCTCTGCAACAAGCTCACATGGCCCCCTGCCGCTGTGGGACCAGGACCCTGTGAAGACAGTGGAGTTACCCTGTGTATAACCAGTTCTGTCCAAAGCCTGTTGAAGTGACTGGGAGTCTTTTCATGGTCTTTAATGGGTTGTGTATAGAAGCAAAGGACCCCATTCTCGACTCTGGGAGCAAAGCGCATTCTGTGCTGCACTGGTTTACTATGGTAACAGGAAGGCCTCACATTACCCAGTGAATAAGCAACACCTCCCACAGCACCTAACTTTTTCTGAGAGGCCTCCTGCCCGATTAAGAACTGTAAACCTGCTTTGCTTACCAAGGCTGAAAATATCTGGTAGTGTGGTCACAAAAGCAAGGCTCTTCTGAATTCAGGAGGGATTTTGGATGTGCACAGAACGCAGACAGGACTGGTTCCCGCACGGTTACAGAACTGTGGTAAAGTGGAACAATTTTCAGTTTGTGTGATTGGAGGATATCTGGATCCATATGATAAGACTGTCCTAGATAAATGAGGAAAAGTTGAGGTGCCTTTGTTATTCTTTTCTTCCGCTCTTCGTTTCTGTGGGGAATTTCCCAGTGCAATATTACTGTCTTCCTTTTAAACAAAAAAAACTAAAGAAAAAATGGTAATGGCTGTTGAAAATAGCAATTCCAGTCCGAGTTAGCACTGGGAAGACCCCAGCATTTGTTTCTCAATTTTATCCAGTTTTTCTACAGCAAGTTACAGTGGATCAGCATTTTTGATTTGGGAGAAATGAAGTAACAGCAGCCTAAATTGAGCTTGAGCACCCCTGAATGTTGAGGGTGTTCAAATCGGGAAGGCAGGTGCTAGATTCCCCTTTCTGAATACTGGATAAATCTGGAAAGGAAAAGCCAATTTCTGCTTCCACAGCTCAGACCTGGAAATCCTCCTGCGGGCCTGGTACTGCACCTAAAGGTGCCCAGGTCCTCTAGCCTCCCCTCCCTTACTTTTCATTTTAACTTCTCCTGGTGGGGTCCCCAGGACCCCCCTTGCTAGGCGTCAGACAGAGAGGGGCACTGCTCACTCAGTCCACCCAGTTCCTTCCTTGGGGGCTGCCAGGCGAGGTCACCCCGGCGCCCCTAAGCCAGCCTGGGGACGCCTCGGAAGGCGACAGCGGGGCCAAAGCCTTGGGCAGGCCCGCTCCCCATTCACAGCGCCCGCACCGGCCCGCTCCCCCTGCGCGGCCAGCTGCGGCCTCGCCCCCCGTGCAGAGCGGCCCAGGGAATGCTGGGAAATGTAGTTCCTGAGCGGCCCAGGGAATGCTGGGAAATGTAGTTCCCGCCCGGCCCCGCGGCCGGCTCTCCCGGCGGGGGGCTGCGGGCCAGGGAACTACAGCTCCCAGCGCCCCGCGGTTCTCGGCTCCTGGGCCGCCGGGGGCGCGGCGCGGCGCGGCGCGGCGAGGGGGCGGAAGCGGGGCAGCCCGGTGCGTCCGGGGCCGGCCGGGCGAGGCGGGGGGAGCCCGGCGGGGGCCGCTCCAGCCCGCGGGGACAGCGAGTGGGGCGGGAGCTGGGGAGAACGGACCCAGAGAGCGGGCGGAGGTCCGTGGGGGCCGGGGGGGTTGGACTGTCTGTGCAGCCGGGAGATATACGGGGGGGGGTTAATTTCATCCCGTCCCTGTTTGTGGCCCCCCCCCCCCCCCGTCCCTCGCTCGCTGCCCCGTCGGGAGGTGGCGTCCGGGGAGCCCCCGCCTTTCCCGACACGGGCTCGCTGGCCTCTCCTTTTTGCCCTGTTTTTCCCCAGAAGTCTCACATGGCCATTTAAAGCCTCTGATTTGGGGGGGGTCCCACGGGGGTTTCCCCGCGTTTCCCACCCATTTGATCAGCAGCGATTTGTCCTGGTTTAGGTGGGAAATTGTTGCCCTGGGCCATTCCCCAAGAGGGATCGGGGTTCCTGGGGGCTGTTCGGGGGAGCCCTGAGACAGCTGCCTCGGGGATGGGGTGACCGTTCCCTGCTAGCAAGGGGGCACGGGAGGGGAAGGAAGGAAGGAGCGAGCGAGTCCCCATGGAGCCCGCCCAGCCCCCTTGGTTCTGCTCTCCCCTAGCATGTTGTTCAGAGACTTTGTTACTGGGAGGCTTGAAAATCTCTCTGTGGGCTTAGCCTGGCAGGGGGGGCCAGGTCTACGCTGGAATAAAGAGATCAAACGTTTTCCCAGCCTGGCAGAATCGAGGGTGTCTGTCTGCTGGGAAAGAACCTGGGGGAACTGTGGTGTGAGATTAACTGAAGCCTGTTCTGAAACCTCCCCCATTTCCCTTCTCGCCCGGCCAGGCTGCAGAACGACTCCTCGTTTCGCTCCAGCTCATCCTGTCCTCCCACGGCACAGGGCAGAGAAATGGCTGCAGCCGATCCAGTTCAGGTAGGGATTACTGGGGGATGGCTGGGGGGTTCCTGCAGGGGGGAGAGAGGAAGCAAATACGCGGGCAGTGGGAAAGTTTGGGTCGTCTGCTTTGGAGGTTGGAGTGGTCAGGAAATTCACGGGGTGGAGAAAGGGAGGAGGCCAGGGTGTGGTAAACCTGCTGGGACTTGTTTAATATGTGGCCTAGATTCTAGTACCAGAGCCATGAGGTCCGGAGGTGGAAATGTCCTAATTTATAGAAGAGGACACAACCCGCCTAGTTGGGGCTAGGAAAACGGACCAGACTAACCAGCAGCTGCTGTGAGATATGAAGGTGGCACCCAGCAGTGAGGCTTAGGGTGGTGACTTGGCCCCTCATATCCAGCTCCTCACAATGAGGAGGGTGTTGGGCTTCCTACCAAGGAGCTCTCCCTGGACCCTGCTAGGGCTCCACCTCCTGTATCAGTCTCTGGCTAGTAGGTGTGTGATGGGTCTGCTGGGAGAGACAAGGGGCTCTCTCTTCATCCCCTCACCCTAGTGTTTCCTGGATGCTCTGAGTGGGGTGGGGGTGGGACTGTGGTGACTGCGAGCTACTCAGAGTTTCCGTTTGATTGGCTTCTCTCCCCCGTGAATAGTGGGGTGTGACTGGGCAGCAGGTCCTGAGTGTTGGATTCTTGCTCTTTCAGGGGCCGGTGACCTTCGAGGAGGTGGCTGTGTATTTCACCAGGGCAGAGTGGGCTCTGTTGGACCCTGCTCAGAGAGCCCTCTATGGAGATGTCATGCAGGAGAACTATGAGGATGTGACCTTTCTGGGTAAGGGTTCCTGTCCCCTCGGTTCTTAGATGGGGAAACCTGAGTTAAGGTTCACGTCATCCCCACAATGCAATCTCTACTCTGCACTGTTTCAGCATTACCTGACTTTTGGTTTTACTAGTTGGTGCCCCAACCTGGCCCCACCCCCGCCCCTAAAGCCCCACCACTGAGCCCCCACCCCAACTCCATTTCTCTCTGCTCCTCCCATCCTGGTGGCTCTGTCTAGCAACCACCCACACCCACATACTCAAAGTGGCCCAGGAGGTTCTCCCTCCTCAGGGTAGGAAGGGTGGCCTAGTGGTTAAGGCTCAGGCCTAGGGCTCAGATGTTCCGGTTTTGATTCTCTGCTTTGCCACAGACTTCCTGCTTAGCTTTGAGAAAGTCACTTCACCTCTGGGTGCCCTAGATCCCACCTGCCCAATGGGGCTTATGCTGACCCAGCTTCCTAGGCTAAATCCATTCATGCCTGTGTGGTGATACAGGCAATGGAGGTATCAAGGTTTTGGCATTTACAGCACCCCTGGCAAGGAGTTCCGCAAGCTGACTGTATGTTGTGTATAGAAATACTTCCTTTTGTTTGTATCCCATCAGCTCTAAGACACCTGAAGGTGTATTTCCAGAACATACAAATGTTTTCACCTTTCTCCAGTGACAGTGCCTTCTTTTCCTATAAAATACTCAGGAATTAGAAATCAGCTCTTAAACATTGCAATTCATTTATACAATGCATTTGATATTTCTCCAGCACAAGTGAAAACACACTTCAGTTCAAGGTATAGTAAAGATTCAAAACATAAAAACAAATTTAAAAAATTGAACTCACACTTACAAATGACCGATCGAAAAGCCTGTTTTAGCCTCTGGAGACTGTTCACTTTTATAATGTGATATAGAAATCCTGAGTATGTATCTACAGTGACCCAACTGGATGAGTCTTAACTATGCCTTAATGAAAATACAATATGACGCTCTACACCTTAAATGTTAAGAAAATTTTTCCTCTAAACAATGTCATTTCAAGGGCATACTCAAATATTATGGAAGCTAGTAAAGGGACCTGTTCTAGGGCTGTAAAAACAGGTAGAACTAAGAGCACTCCAGGAATTGTTTTAAAAAAAATATCCCCAGGATCTATAGACCAATTGAAGAAAGCAAACATTGTTATTTTGGGATTGAGAAGCAGAGCTCTGTACAATAACTTCCTCTGATTTCCATCGGGAACAACTGAAATGTCTATTTCACCAAAATAGGACTGATTTATTCTATTATAGACTAAATAGAACTGAAATAGACTCTTAAACTGACAATAAAACTGACCAGCTTTGTGGGAGAGCCTTAAGGAGATCAGCATCATCAGATCCCTTCTCTCGGCCAAGGCTTGCTGGAACCTGCTCCCTCCTGACTCATCCTATCAGCTGGGTGACAAGGAGCTCTTTCTCCAGACAGTGCTTTGACTGCCCCTCTGGACCCCGGGCTGCTTGTGTTGTTGCTGGCTGCGGGGGCTGGCAGGGGGGTTTCTAAGTGGCACAGGCTCTCAGCTGGAGGGGGCATTTGAGAACCTCATTAGAGACCCTCTGTGTGCAAAGGGGTGGGAGTGGACAGAACGGTACAGCTCTCCCCTCCCGCTCCCAGCCACGGAGCTGCAGCAGCCTGCACAAGGGGGAATTTACATCTCCCAGCTGCTGCTCTGGGGGACAGCCCTACCAGCAAAGCAACTTCTAGCTCCTCTCGCAGCTAAGGGCTTCCGGATCCTCCGGTGCCAGCGGGGACAGGGAGCAGCAGTTCATTTTCTGGCTGTGCTAGGAAACTCAGGGAGGAGCAGAAGCGCTCTCTGCCCGCCCTAAATGGTGCCCAGCTCCCTCTGCCCTGGAAAGGGATCACCTTTCCGTGCTGGGGGAGCCGGGCGAGGAATTACAGCCACATACTGCTGCAGCAGATCTCATCTGCGGGCTCCGTGGTCAGTGGGTGAACAGCTGGCGTGGGGAGGCTAGCTCCCCTGCCCCTTCCATGCCCACCAAACTGATTGGTTGGAAACAGTTAATCCTGCTGCCCTGGGACAGGTTGAGGGGGCCCCTCTGCATGCGCAAAGGCTGATCTGTGCACTTCTCTTCCTGCCACAGTCACAGCTCTGCTGAGCTGCTCCAGCTGATCCTCGCACCAGTCGGTTACCACTGACACAGTGCACACGGCTGGGGGGCATGCAGATAAATCTGGTTTCCCATCTGTGGAACACAACAGAAACAATGACAAGTTCTCTTAGTCCTCTCTCATGTCTATTGTAGAGTCATAGATTTTATGGCCAGAAAGTACTATTCATCCATCAAATGGGGAGTCCTGTATAAGACAGGCTATAGAATTTCATCCAGCTGTTGCTGTATTCAGCTGAACACCTTGTGTTTGAATAAATCATCTTCCAGAAAGGCAGTCAGTCTTGACGTGGAGACTTCCTGAAATGGAGAAGTTTGTAGTTTGTAAACCTTTACACCAGCCTTACTGAACTATTTCCCATTGTTAGTGCCAGCTCAAGGGTTAAGGAAGGGGAGAGTTAAGGTTGTGTTGCAGGTGTGGCATGTATTTAAATGTATCATTTCCTAGTTTTCAAAGGTTTGTTTTTACCTACCATCCACATGCTGGGAGGACATGAAACAGCACTGGGCAATGTTAACAGCATGAATGTAGTTCATGGGTATTTAATTACCTTGATTTTTTAGTGGATTTTTTGCCAGTATAACTCTATCTACCTTAGAGCTTTTCCTGACACAGCTATGATAGTTAGCAGTGTGATTTTTCACATCCCCATCTGACAGAGCTATGCTGGCAAAACTTTTAAGTGTAGACTGGGAAGACTGTGTGTGTGGATTTTAGAGCACTTTAAAATATGATTGAACCCAAATATTTTGTAATCAGAGGGCAAAACTTTCAAGGCCGAACTTCTGCTGAATGCAAGAAAAATGGACAACATGCGTTGTCTGAAAGGTAGCAGATGTGGGGCTCAGTCTCACATTCATGGGTGTAGCTCAGGTTCAATGACCAGACCCTATCCAAAACAACATCCAACCCTTGAGCCATCTCAAAGAAACAATGGGGGCCACCTACTAACTGAGATCAACGCCAAGTGATTGAGATCAGTCGGGGGAAATCAGAACCGTAGTTTCAGCTCCAGCTGTGTGCAAGCAAATGTTACCAGAGCAAGATGATTTTGTAAAATGCTACCTTAGGTGTGGGGACTGTATCTTAGGAACCTCTTTAACAAATCACCCCATAATTGGACCACAAACTCTTCCCTGAGTGCCCATGAAAAATTTGTCCAGCAAATTTCAAGACATTCCGAAGAAACCTGTGGAATTTAGGGTAGTTAGAATAGTTGGTCTTTAAACAAAAAATAATATTTCTATTGACCTAGCTCTTGCCTCTGGGGGAGGTGGATGGCCTACCCTGACAGGAAAGCCCAGTGTCTACCCTAACGCCCTACAGCGGTACAGTTTCAATGTCTCAAGTGTAGACAAGCTCTGAGATGCGACATTCAATGATGCCCCTCCCACCCCCGGCAGTCCCTCCTATTCCTTACTGCGCTGAACCCCACCAGCCCCTGCTCAATGGTCCCGGCTGTCCTACAACTCTCCCATTCTCTCTGGGTTTCCCTCTGTCATGAAGAAGCAGGTCCAAGGTAACTTCCCTTCTGGCTGGAGCCTTAACTTCCTGGAACATGGAGTTACTGCCTATGTGTTTTAGGAGCCTCTTTGCTGAGCAGTGTCTGGCTGTGTGTGTTCCCAGCAGAGACGGGGATAGTTAAATCCCTCATAAGCAGAGTCTCCTGCACCTAGGGAGCTGCCCCCAGGATTTCACTGCTGTAAAATGGGCTGGGGTTAAAGTAATAGAAACTTCTTTGCAGCAAACGTCCGTGAATTCCTCTGATCTCCCTTGTTTTCTTTCCCCTGAGCAGGGTTTCCAGTTTCCAAACCTGATGTGATCTCCCAGCTGGAACGAGGGGAGGAGCCGTGGGTCCCAGATCTCCAGGGCTGTGAGGAAGGAAAGATCCTGAGAGGTGCCTGCGCAGGTGAGGGATCATTAAACCAACTCGAAGCTCTCAGTGCCTGAAAGGAAACAGCTGGGACGCCCTAAAAGCCTTGTGAGCTCTCGGGGTTCAGGAGTATCCCCAGGAGGTCTTGTATCCTCAGGGCAGCTGTCGCTCATGACTTCTTACGCATCCTGACTGACACCTGGCAGCAGCTCCCTCCCTGAGGGGATGTGAAAGCAGAATTGTTCCCTTCCTCTATCCCCTATGGGAGTAAATTTACAAGAATCCAGCTACTAGGTTGCTTTTCTGTCTCTCCAGCTCTAATTTTGGTTTGTTTCCCCCTTTTCCATCCAGTTTCTGAGGTTTCTCTCTCTGTCCCAATAGGTTCTGGGATGGTGAGTGAGGAGAAGAAGCAGAATCCTCAGCAGGAAGATTCTGAGGAAGTGGAACCACATGGGGGATTATTGCAAGGCTCCAGAGGGAATGTGCCCAGGCATCTTGTGCAGGGGAAAGCCTGTGAGAGTCAGCACAGGCCAGAGAGGGAGCAGAGAAACAAGCCAGTGGAGAAAGTGGGTAAATTCATTAATTGTCAGGGAACTCACCAGGACCTCATGGAAACCGCAGCCCAGCAGCGAATACCTACAGGAGAGAGAAAAAACACATGCAGTGAATGTGGAAAACATTTCACTAGCCATTCAGGCCTTATAAAACATAAGAGAATCCACACTGGAGAGAGGCCCTATGGATGCAGTATGTGTGGGAAAACCTTCAGTCAGAGCATTCACCTTATTCGACATCACAGGATCCACACAGGAGAGAGACCCCATGAATGCAGTGAGTGCGGGAAAACCTTCACTCTGAGCTCCACCCTTATTAATCATCAGAGGATCCACACAGGAGAACGACCCTTTAAATGCAGTGAGTGTGGGAAAAAGTTCACTCAGAGCTCAGGTCTTGTTAAACATCAGAGAATCCACACAGGAGAGAAACCTTATGAATGCTGTGAGTGTGGGAAAAGCTTCACTGACAGATCAGATCTTATTAATCATCAGAGGATCCACACAGGAGAGCGACCCTATAAATGTAGTGAGTGTGGGAAAAAGTTCACTCGGAGCTCAGGTCTTATTACACATCAGAAGATCCACACAGGAGAGAAACCCTACAAATGCTGTGAATGTGGGAAAAGCTTCATTCAGAGCTCAGCCCTCAATAAACATCAGAGGATCCACACAGGGGAGAGAACCTACAAATGCTGTGAGTGTGGGAAAAGCTTCAGTCAGAGCTGTCACCTTATTCGACATCACAGGTTGCACACAGGAGAGAAACCCTACGAATGCAGTGAGTGTGGGAAAAGCTTCACTCAGAGTTCAGCCCTTAATAAACACCAGAGGATCCACACAAGGGAGAGACCCTACGAATGCTGTGAGTGTGGGGAAAGCTTCTCTGTAAAGTCAGACCTTATTGAACATCAGAATATCCACATGGGAAGGATACTTCATCAATGCTCTGAGTGTGGAAAAACTTTCACACAGAGTTCATCCCTTAATACACATCAGAGGATCCACACAGGAGAGCGCCCCTATGAGTGCTGTGAGTGTGGGAAACAGTTCAGTCAGAAATCAACCCTAATTACACATCAAGCAAGGCATACAGGAGAGAGACCCTATCAGTGCTGTGATTGCGGGAAAGGCTTCAGTGTGAGCTCAGACCTCATTGTACATCAGAGAATTCACACGGGAGAGAGACCTTATAGATGCTGTGAGTGTGGGAAAAGTTTCACCCGGAGCTCACCCCTTAAAAGACATCAGAGTATTCACAGGAGAGAGACACAGCATAGAAACTCTGTGTAGGGCAGAGAAAAGATTTTAAAAAAACCAGAACACATTTGCTAATTCCCACATAGTGACCTTTTGGTTTGTTTGCACTATTTGTGTCACTCTGTTCTCTCAGATCCCTCATGTGTTGCCCACTTGTGCCTTTTACAGGTCGCCCTTCTCTAGGGTGAATCCTGTGGTCCTTTCTGCCAACTCCTTTCTCCTGTGAGTCATTGGAGTGTGTGTCCTTCCAGCAAGGAGTTTCCATCAGCCCCAGGTGGGGGACCACAAGTAGCCTCACTGAGTGAAAATGGACTAGGGTTTTCTCTCTTACTGTAGGATTTCCTTGGAGTCGGTGTGCTTGAGGAGCTATCCTGATGTAAACACACCGCTACATTTGCAGTGCTGACATAGCCCAGGCACAGGGGTTGGGGTTAGCTAGCATCTTCCCCTTTGGCCTGTCCTAATGGACACCAATTTTCCTGGTCTGGACAATCCCTGAGCATCACGTTTATGCTGTCACCCCACTAGCAGAGTTAGTCACCAAGTTCCCCCTTCGCTGACAAAATGTCTCCTTCCCAGCTGTGCTGGGCAGCAGGTATTTTTACTTTTATCCGTTTCCTTATTGACAATAGATTTCAATATAGCAAAGAGGAGAAGCAGGAGTAGGACGAATGTATCATTTCAGCCTCTGCAACGCTGTAAGGAAAGGGGGTGAGCCAGAGGGATTCCCTCCTTCCCCATCACCATCACCGTGCCCACTCAGTGCTGGCACCTGTGAGGCACAGTGGAGTTTCTCCACCTATATTCTACCCCTCCAGCTCCCAAAGAGTCTCTGCAATTAGTATCAATTTGATCCTAAATCTGACTCATTAGAGCTGGAAATGAAAGTGTCCCAGACCTGGACGGGGAATTCCAATGGATCCCAAACACAGTGACATCATTCCGAGTTTAAATCCCAGTTGCTGTCTATTGACAAAGCCACTTCTGGACTTTTTCCTGCTGATATGAGATTCTTTGCCGATGAGAAGGTCGGCAGTTTTTCCCTATTACGATGATGATTCCCCCCGCCCCTCCCAATAACAACTCCATAATAAGGAAGTGCTGTTGATGAAGCAGGTTTGAATGGATCAGAGGAGAAAGCAATGGGGGAATCTGCTCTCCTGATTTCCGAGTTATCAGATGTAAGCTGATCTGGAATTTCATTTTTCATGAAAGAGAAACTGACTTACACCGCTCTGTGTTGAAGCTTTTTCTCTCTCTCCTGAAGACCATTTGGTCACATAATCGAATATCAGTTTTGTTCTCCAGGACGTAGCTTGGATTTATCGAGGACTTTGGGAGAAATGACTGTTTGCTAAAAGAGTCCTTCCTTTATTTTTGTCTTTCCCCCCACTGCTGCATAATGACATTACAGAAACTTTAGTGCAGTTCATGCACCTGGAGAGGCTGCTCCAAGCCATTGGGCATGCTACCAAGGAAACAGGAGTGGGTTTAGGCCTCCATCCACTCTGAAATGGTGAACAACAGCAAACCTCCGATTGCACAAATAACTGAACTAACTGGGTGGTGTGGCCTATTTGGGAAACGCTGTCCCTGCCTGTGTTGATGTGGAGAAAAGAGAAGTACATTTGTGAACTTGCCTGTGATAGATGCTCAAATGTGGACTGAAATGAACTCAGTGTTGAAAGTGAGATAACTGCAGAATATCTATTTTTAATAAGTTTCCCAAGTTTCCCCTCCTTTGGTGGCTTTTGGGGATTCTGAGGCAGGAGAGTTTCTAGTCTCTAACTTACACCCTGTGCCACCAGATTAAAGAAACAAACTGGGCATGTTTGTAGAAGCCATTCCTCACTAACTCAGCTCAGATGTTGGGTTTGGTAAAGGACTCTGTTCCAGAGAAATGGAAATGTATCTTGACCAAGGCCAAGGATTTGGAAGAACTCAGGCTGATATAGCAGACACCCAGTAGTTGATTGTTGCCCTAGAGAAGGATGCTGTGGTGAACTACGGTCCAGGTAAAATTGTTTGTTTCTAACACCACTCCCTAGTTCAGTGTCACTGATTACAGTCCCAGCAGATGCCAGGGCTACATTAAAAGGTCCTTCACTATTGGGATCCAGAGTTCCATGATGCAAAGTGAAAAATAGTTGATGCCTTTAGCGGGGACTTCCCTTCCCTAGCCTGATGGAGCACCAAGGACTTCCATGCTGTTAGAACAATGGTAATGGAGGAGGGACTCAATGTGTCAGGCTCCAATTTCAGACGGCTGGAAGTACAAATTCTGATTCTGTGCTCTTGTCACTTAGTTTAGCTCTTGTGTTTGTTGTAGTTGTACCCACTTCGCCTCCACTTCCTGCTACTATGAACGATCGGAAGGAGTGAATATAGGGCCGAGGTCCTTTTTCTCATGATGCAAACCTTCCTGCATAGCATGAGCCCCCTTCCACCAACACTTCTGTCAGAAGAATCAGAGATAAATGAACTCACAGATGTGGAAAGCTCCTATGCTGGTGTAGCCCACATTTACACAGTGCTCGCTTGCTTGAAATGCGGCTTAAAATGAAACAAACCGGTATGATCAGATTTTATAATCTTTGACTATGTTCTCATTCCCAGTGAATATGAAGTTAAACATGAAGTTCATTATTGCTTAAAGCCTAACTTAGTGATTACCTGAATTATATTGGAACCCTGCAACGCCCATTGGTTTGCTTTTTGTTAGTACTGTACGAAGTGATGGCTAATCCTGACAAGTTTATTTGATGTCATATATCCCCTTTGACTAGGGAGTTCTGACATAAAACATCACTCCAAGGCTGAGGTGGGGGAATGTCTGAGAGAAATAGCGTATAGGAGAACACAGACCCCATCTAGAAGACAGTTATTTCTATTTCAAATGGAATTTTTTCTGACAAGCTCTAAAGTAAAATTAATAAGGAGACAAGTTGTGTAACCTTTTACCCAATGAGACAGTGTGGGTCACTGAGTTCCTCTCATCTCTGCAAAGTGAAGATGTAGAACATCTGTCAGGAGGTGGCCACGGTTCTTTTTATGAATGGCAATGGATGCATGAGGGAGGCAGTAGGTAGTTTGTTCAGGTTTTTTGTTTATTTTGGCTACCCATTATATTTATGGCAGCTGAGACCCCTTTTTCTTTTTTAAGGAAGCCCACCGTCACAGTTAGGCCTTTTAACCCCCAGGCCAGGCTCATGTAACTTCTAAACGGTCTTTCATTTTGGAGATCTTTGGGGTTCAAACCTCCACAATGCTTGTGGTTCGCAACAACCGATATTTTAAGAATACTGGTGGCTTTAATGGGACTTTTCCAAACTGACGATAACCCAAAGTCTGCCTCGCTTGAAATGGATCAGGCGACGGTGTCTGTAAACGAGGCGTCCTTCGCTCCTCATATGCCCGGAGACTTCAGGGGAGTGACCGTAATGTGGGGTGAGCTGGAATCCTCAACCATAAAGACCAAGGTGAAGGCAGAAGCCCTTTTGCACCAGCAACCTGTCACATAAAGATGGACATTCCAGGACACCGAGACTGATCTCCTCTGGGGAAGGAAGTCATAATATTAGCAACAGGCTGTGCCAGCCTTGACCTCTCTCCTCGTACCTGAGAAAGCTTATGAATGTGGAGTACTGAGCCTGTGACCCCGTCACCGAGACTGCAGCTTTAGCTCCTACTCCATGGGAGTCCAAAAAGCTGCAGAGTTTCCATCACTTGTCAATTTCAATGTCTTATTGTTACTTTTTCTCATTTTTGGTGTTTGATTTTTACAAACTGGGTGTCATCCCAGCCTTTCTGTTCCACTGCAGTGGTACAGTGGGGCTCTGCATGTACCTGTGTGTATGAAATCTGTCACATCCACACAGGGAAGGAGCTAGAAACAAATTCCCAAACCTAAATAACTCTAAAATACTGCCCATCAAAATGATTGAGTATGTGCTCCTCATTCTGTTAAAGTGTTTGAAGAAACTAAGCTGTCTGATATCATCAAAATTCTATGTATTAAGGTCTGTCTCTATTAAGTTTTTTATCTTTGGAAGCCATCAGGAGAAGGTTAGCCACATACTGGTGAAGTCGAAGAGGGAAACTCTGAGGTCATGGCTTAAATGTGAACAAGCAATTGAAATATTTGAGCGGCTCAGCGTAGATCACAGTGCCTGAGTGAAGTTCAGTAGCTGAGATGAATGGGCAGAGGGCTCCTTTGTTCCTGTTTCAGGATTTTGAAGGGTTGTTTTTCTGCTGTATTATTCTGATGATTTGGCTGAACAGATAATTTGATTCCAAAGCAGGATCCTTGCTGACTGACTGATTTCCTGGTCTGACCTGTACTGTGTACCCCAGAGCGAGCTGATGGTGCTGGTAGTAGTTTAGGTTCTTCATTTTATTTGTTTTATGTATTTCATTAAAATGAACAAAGATAGCACATCATGTTTTCCAGTAAGCTCTCTTGGTCAGAACTGTAGAGAATCGGGGTGGAGATCAGCTGGTCCAACTTGGAGCTTTATCAGCTTCCTCTCTATTAACTCTTAGGTTCTCGTATGGGAGAAGCTGGGCAGGGGGCTCCCATCTAAGGTCTGACTGCATCCTAGGGAACTCAGAGCATCACAAGGGAAAATGAACTCCCCTATGCAGGCTTTCAGGAGTGGGGAATGGGTGGAGAGGAGGTGGGCCGGGGCAGTGTGTCTGCCTGATGAGGGGATGATTAAAGGGGGCGGGGTATCTCTCAGTAGGGTTGGGGTGATAGTGGAGTTCTCTGCTGTCACTGTCAGGGCCAGGCCCAGCCGTCACACCCATCTGACTTGCCCTGGGGTTGTGTCTGGTCAGGCCCAAATGAGTTTGGGGGTCTGGTTTGAAAGCTTATAAACGGGGGCGGTTCTGGCTTGCTTAGCCCTATCCCCAGCATCCAGGCCTGGGCGAGGAGCGGAGGGGGCAGGTGGCAACTGCCCCCTCCCCTGACGGGTTCTCTCGGGCAATTGCTGCATGACTCTGAATGGCCACCGTCAACCAGCGTGAGAACCGGAAGCAGGGACCCTCTGCTCAGCCCGTGATAGGGGCACTGCCCACACCCCTCCCCCTGCTGAGGTGCTCATGAGGGGGCCGGAGCTCTGAGCAGACATTGCGGTGATCTGAGTCTGCCTGCCAGCCAAGGAGCATGTGATCCCTGCTCCTGTGGCTTCAGCCCCCCAGGAACCAGCAGTGATGTTCCCTCTGCTTTTCCCATCCGTGTGCGGAATGTATTTTGTTATGTGCACCAATACGGAGGTGAAGTGTGGCGGGGCTGGGGCCGAGGTATATGGGGTGTGGGAGGGGGCTCAGGGCTAGGGAGACTTTGGAGTGTTGGGGATGAGGGTTCTGACTGGGGTTGCAGGCTCTGGGGTGGGGTCAGGGATGAGGGGTTTGGGGTGTGGAAGGGGGCTCAGGGCTGGGGCAGCAGATTGGAGTGCAGGGATGAGGGTATCGGCTGTGGGGTGGGGCTGGGGACAAGGGCTTTGGGGTTCAGGTTTCCTTGGGGCTGCAACAGGGAGAGGACTTCCCCCCACAGCAGCTCTGGGACTGGGGAGAGGTGCCTCTTCCTGCTAGAGCAGCTCCAGGACTGGGGAGAGAGGCATGTCTCCTCACCACACCCCTGCACTGGGGGTGGGAGATTCGCTGCAGCCCTGCATGCCCAAGCTCCCGCATCACCTCTCCCCACCTCACCCTATTGCCATCTTCCAGGCCCTCCTGTGGCCACACCCCTGAGTGCAGGGTGCACACCTGCATGACTCTCCCAATTAAGTGTGTGGCTCTTGGTGGGGTCCTACGTGGCGTGGAGGTGCGCACCTTAGAGGGAACGTAGGCTAGTGTGATTGCCTGCCCTGGCCAGGGACATGGGGCTGGAAGTTTCCACCCAGAGGCGACACGTGGGACATCCCCGACATTGTACCCCTCCTGTATCAGCAGGTTTGAGTCATCTCTGCTGGGAGAGGTAGCTTGTCCCCCACTGTAACATTAGGGGTGGGGGCTGACTCCATGGCGGATGACCCCTCTCCCTTCCCTACCAGTGGAGGGAGGGGAAATCCCTTATTCACTTCTCCAGCTTCCTCCTTCAGCTGCAAGAGGTTTCTAGGTTGTGTTAAATACACTGTGTGGCCGTACCAGCCAGCTGGTGGTTGGAGCTGGCTGTGCTGAAGTGCAGGTTTCAGGGTCCTGCTATAATAACCTCAATGTCACCATTCAGGGCAATTGTACCTGGATTCCCACTCCGTGGCCCACCAGCAACACCCACTCTTAGACTTAGATTCATAGATTCATAGATATTTAGGTCAGAAGGGACCATTATGATCATCTAGTCTGACCTCCTGCACAACGCAGGCCACAGAATTTCACCCACCACTCCTACAAAAAAAACCTCACACCTATATCTGTGCTATTGAAGTCCTCAAATTGTAGTTTAAAGACCTCAAGGAGCAGAGAATCCTCCAGCAAGTGACCCGTGCCCCATGCTACAGAGGAAGGCGAAAAACCTCCAGGGCCTCTTCCAATCTGCCCTGGAGGAAAATTCCTTCCCGACCCCAAATATGGCGATCAGCTAAACCCTGAGCATATGGGCAAGATTCATCAGCCAGATACTACAGAAAATTCTTTCCCAGGTAACTTGGATCTTACCCCATCTAAAACCCATCACAGGCCATTGGGCCTATTTACCATGAATATTTAATTACCAAAACCATGTTATCCCATCATACCATCTCCATAAACTTATCGAGTTTAATCTTAAACTTCCAGCCTTCACCTCTCTTGGGGGGAAACACATATCTCCCCCTCTCCTGAACAGGGTATTTCCAGGCTGCACTGGTCCCATTTACATCCCACACAGGCAACGTGGCACCAATGTCCCTCAGATGGATGACCTGTGCAATGTCGCATTGATCACCCACACCTTCCGCCTCCTGATGTGCCTGGACCCAACAGTAAGGAGCATCGTGGAGAGAGCGGGGAGACCTGTCCTTACTCTGGTCTCGCGCCTGCAATGCCTCGCAACGACTAGGGAAGAGGATCGGCTGTCACTGGATGTGATGCGGGGAGCACCAGGAGCTGGGACTGCTGGTCCAACGCATAAAGAGCTGAGCCCAGCATAAAGAGCCTCATCACCCTGACTGCCAGAATGATGCTGGAGAGGACCCTGAAGGATGCCATCTGCTGTCACTGCCGACAACTTAAAGCGGAAGTTGGATGAGGGCAAGGTTTTCCAGTAAGACGCCAGCAACCACTTCCTCCCCAGGGGCAGCTTCACCCAGTTTGCCAACTGGTGACAGGGCCCAGCTCAACTGCATTCCCCTGAGAAATGAGATGCTTCCCCACTTCAGAGCCTGGCAGTTACACCACAATGCCATCCAGGACCGACTGGTCAAAGCCATCCCGACAGCCCTGGGGGAGATCACCGTCAACCGTGCCATCCCCGGAACGGACAGCCAGCTACACCCAGGCATCGTTGTGACCAGCGAAGAGCAGAGAAGGGTCATCATGGTGGCCATAACGGTGCCCTATGAGAATAGGACCCCAGCCTTCCACGGGGTCTGATCTCAGAAGGTGGAGAAATACCGACAATACCAGGACGCAAGAAAGAGAAAGCCGGCAGGGGACACAGTCAGGGAAATAACCCATTTTCTTCCGTGACAGACAGTATCTGTCCATAGAAGACCCACCAGACACGGACAGAGTGAGGAACAAACTCCACCCATGCCATATCCCCTTTTCTGCTACTGACTCTGATTCTGTACACTGTAGGGGTGGCGTACCCGAGATCACTTACTCCCTACCACTTTTAAAAACTTACACACCTTAATCTGGAACAATTCTTGATATGTACCCTATGTGTATCTCATCAGCTTGTAACTAAGACTTCTAATTTTTCATAACCCTATCCCCACAGTCCTTGTCTGCCCTGGGTCTGAGCAGGGTCAGATGTCACTGGGCCATCAGCCGGTCCATACCACACGCCCACACCATGGCTGCACCTGTGGAGCTGTCTGGTCTATTAGATTGTAATGCACTTTTGAGAGCAGGGCTGGTTGCTCACTATTGGTGTGTACGGTGCCCGGCACAACGGGGTCCGCATCTTGGTTGGGGCATTTAGACACTGTAACGATGCTGTCTCTGGTGGGACACAACTGAGCGTACCAATTCAAGACAAATTGCTTAGAGCAGGACAGTTACAGCCCAAAGCTGGGGTTCCTATGCACACCAAGGCAAACCAAACCAAAGCAGTCAACCAGAGAGGACTTCGGTTTTACCCCACTGGCTATCCAGAAGTCATACAAGCAATTTCCTTAGACACTCTGGTTTCCCAGTATCACCACCAGGGCCACTTGTTATGGGTACGAATGGTTATGAAAACCAATGCCCCAGTAGAAAAAAAAAGGTTCTCCCGATCCCAAAGGACCCAGCCCCAGACCTAAATCAATATACAAATCAGATCTTACCCACAAATCACTCAGTTGCCAATCCTTTAGGATCTAAAATTTAAAGGTTTACTCAGAATAGGAAAAAGATATAGATGAGAGCTAAAATTGGTTAAATGGAATCAATTACACACAGCAATGGCAAAGTTCTTGGTTCAGGCTTGTAGCAGTGATGGAATAAACTGCAGGTTCAAATCAAGTCTCTGGAGCACATCCACAACTGGGGTGGATCATTCAGTTCTTGGTTCAGAGCTTCAGTTTGCAGCAAGGTTCCTCCAGAGGCAAGAAGCCGGATTGAAGACCAGATGGAGGGGTTTTCAGGCCTTTTATATTCTCTGCCTGTGGAAGGACCCCTCTTTGTTCTTATTGTGGAAAATCATAGCATCAAGATGGAGCTTGGAGTCACATGAGCAAGTTACATGTCCATGCATGACTCAGTTTGCAGGCCAACACCATTGTTTACATGTTAGTTTGAATGTTCCCAGGTAAGCTCAGATGTGGATTAGCATCTCCCAAAGTCCATTGTCAGTTAAGTGTTTCTGGATTGGGCACTTACTGAGAATAGTCCTTTCTCAAGAAGCTGACCAAATGCTTCTCTGAGACTACTTAGAATGAAAACACATTGAGATAGAAGTACATAGCCAATATTTATAACTTCAATTACAAAAATGATACATGCATACAAATAGCATCATCCTAACAGGCAAATCATAACCTTTCCATAGAAACCTTATTGGATGTCCTTTGTACAATATTTGCTGCAAATATATAACAGTGGTTGCAACAATGATCTATACAGTCCCAGTTCATATTAATAACGTCACAGACACTACTGTAGAATGGACGTATTGAGGAAAACAAGCCAGTGTGCAGAGGTGCTGGAACAGTTTTTATAGTGGGGGTGCAGAGCTATTGAACCAAACTGTAAACCGTGTATATAATGGAAAGCACATCTCCCACCCTTAGTTCCAGCACCTATGCCAGCATGGTATGAATGGCCACTGATTGCTGTGGGGAAAAGTGGCTCCATCGCCTGACCACACCTGTCCCAGGTGAAGGCTCTCTGGGGATCTCTCAATGAGCAGATGAGTCTCTGGCCCTGGTGATTTTACATGTCAGTGACCCACCCTCATTGGCTCCAGCCTTGGTGCAAAGGTCGGATGAATTCAGTACAGGGTCACCCTGGCTCTTTGCCCCCTGGGATCTGAAACATTTAAACCTCTCTCAGGGTGCATCTGCACTGCAGGTGGGAGCGAGCTTTCCGTGGGTGTAGACAGACACATGCTAGGTCTGCTCGAGCTAGTACACTAAAACTAGCAGTGTAGCTGGGATAACCCGGGCAGCAGCTCGGGTTACCTGCCTGAGAACAACCCCGCCTGGACCCCCTTAGTTATGTACTTGAGAAGATAGCTTGAGCCACCGCCCACGCAACCCACCGCTACACTGCTGTTTTTATTGCACTAGTGTTAGTCACTCAGGGCACGCTGCACCCAGCCGTGCGGCTCCTGCCAGGCCGTGCAGTGGTCAGTGTGAACCAGACTGTGCCCGGGACTTTCCCTAGACTGGGACAGCCGCCAGCCAGTGTTTTCCACAGAGTGGCCAGCATTGGCCAGGAAGGGAGCCTGACCAAGGCTCCAGGGCACAGACTCACAACCTCCCCCACACCCTGCACTCTGATTCCTATTGACAGAGCTCTGGGCAGAGATGAAGCACCCCCTGCCCTGTGAGGCTGTGAAGTGTACAGAGACTAGAGAACAGGAATTAGAAACCCTTCAGCTCCTGGTTTTGAGTTAGTGAGAAAGCCAGTTACAAGACACTGCTGCCTCCATTGTGATCTGTGATCCTGGGCTGAGCAGCTGCTGCTCCCCAGTGCGGTTTGTGCCAAGGAAAGACCTTCATTAAAGCCCCTTCTATGCCCAGCCTGGTGGGGAGGAGGGTTCCTGTGGCTGGAACTAGCCCCCTAGGGCAGCCCCGGGCTCTGTTGACACCAACCCCTGAACTGGAGGCTCTAAGTGATGAGAGAGACCTGGGGGAAAGTGCTGGGCTGAGCAGGAAAATGACTGCACAAAGGGCCCTGGGAGCCTTAGATCTCGCCGCCTGTGGGAATCTGCTCACTTATTATTCATGCACCTGAGGAAATTCTCTGAGCTGTGTGAACATCATGAAGCTGCTGCCCTGACCCAGCTCTGTCCAGGATCTGCCCCTGGGGGAGCTCCAGAGAGACCCAGGGAAGGGGAAGCCTGGAGGGAGCTGCCCACAGAAAGCAGGTCTCTGCCAGAAGGGATCAGAGAAGGTACCAGGCAGGAGGTACCTGCAAGGATTTGAGGCAGGAAGCAGGAGGTGGTTTAAACACAGTCCCTGACTGCATCACTCAGCCTCCCTGGGCTGGGACCTACAGGAGAGGGCGGGCCTGGGTCCCCCTACCACCCAGGGATGGACGTGCGTAGAGACTGCTGAGATCCCTGACCGGGAGAGAACAGGAATAGTGAACTTTGCCTTTGTGTTCCTGCTGTAACTTACTTTATTTCTGCTCGGTTGAAGAAAGAAGGGAAGAAACCTGTACAGCAATGGAAAAGGGGTCAGGAGAGGCCCTGAGACAAAGGCCTAAACCCCTGGGACAAAGGCCCCACTAAAGGGGCCGGCAGCACTTTGGGTGGGGCCAGACTCCTTTCAGACCCGAAAGCAAAGAGACAAAGTAAATCAGCTGGAGGACTGGAGTTATAGACAAAGACTGACAGACCTAGGTTTCATCCCTGAACCAACTAAGGGAAACTGAGTCAGGGACAGACACAGTTCTGCTGCACACTGCCAGGGTTGCTACAGGGCTAAAGTCCCTCAGTTATAGGCGCCTGTTAATACAGATGAAATTTATGGTCATTTGGCATCTAGACACTTTTGAAAATCCCACGAGGCATCTATCTGCATCTTTAGGTGGCTACCTACTTTTAAATGTGGGGCCTCAATGACATGATTGCGAGGGGTAGTTAGTTTCATTCTGTCAGTTCAAACGGATTTTTTTATTTGTTTGGTTTTGTGACACTTATTCAACTGCAGAACACCTGGGGGAAAAGATCTGCTTGTTCCAGATTCAGCCCCTCCATCTCCAATGAGAAACCTTCTAACATAAGTGGGGGTCCCCAACCAGCCCCAGAAGCAGCGGGGAAGACCAGGCTCCACTGTCTGGAGGCTGCTGGAGGGAAACAGACAAATGGCAGAATGGTTCTTTTATTCAGGATGGAAAAGCTCCAGGATCTTGTCAGGCCTCCCCTGTGCCCCGAGAGACGCACAATGGGGCTCAGCCCCCCAGTTATTCTCCTCTCTTCGGCTCAGCTTCAGGAACGGCCAGTTTATAAACCAGGGATCTTGTCTAGAGTTTTTGCCATTTTCTCTCATTCGCACATTTGGAAATAAAATCACCTCAGGTTTTGTTCCTTCTCTCAAATATTGACAATAAAAATATCTCCAGTTTTGCCCCTTTTTGTCTCTAATTATCAAAGATGGAGATAAAATCCCCTCAGATTTCCCTTTGCTCACAAACTATTGAACATTTATGTCTCCCCCCGCCCCCCCAGGTTCTGCCCCATTTCCTCAAGTCACAAATATCCCCAAACTGCCCAGCCCCAGGCCCCTCGGTCCCAGTTGCTGCCCCCTCCCAGCCCAGCTCCCCATCCCCCGACCAACTGCCAGTTACCTGCCCCTCCCCCGCTGCTGTCCCCTCCCAACTGCCATGCGAAGCCCAGCTCCCCATAGCCCCTGGCACCTGGCCGGTACAGGCTGGCGAGTGGGGAGTGCGGAGGCTTTACCTCCCAGGTCCTGGGTCCCGCTGCCAGGGTGGGTCTCCCTGCTGAACTCCCCCCGCCCCCCATGGGTGAGCCGGGCTCTTTGCTACTCCAAGGGCAGTGGCTCCTGGGAGCTAATGGGGGCCACCCCCCACACTGTGCTCACTGCCTAGGTACGTGCCCAATTCTCACACCGCCCCACAGCCCCACTCAGCTGGACAGAAACCCCAGCAATGGCAGACACGCCCCATGCACAGAGCCAGTGACTCTAATACACACACCTGAGGGGACTGGGGTTTGAACCGTCTCTGTGCGGCCACCCCCCGAGGCTGCCGTAACCTCTCTGGTGTCTGTTTGGTCACTAACATGCCCCTGCAAAGTGTCCCTGCTCCAGCTGCTAAGCCAGCCCGGTAACACGTCAGGCCCCAGGCCAGTCCCTGTGGGTGGGGCGCTTGTGGCTGGTGGGGCGCTGTGCTCCGAGGTCTGTCTCATCTGAGGGGGCCGGTGACCCACAGAGCTGGCTGGGTCTGACACAGCCTTTCCACTCCCAGGATTTCTCTGAATCCTCCTCACGCAGGGTCCCGAGCTTAGCTCTCGGCTTCCCACTCGTCCTGCGGCTGAGGGACTGTCAGTGACCAGGCTGGAAGCTGAGTGGCAGGGGCCAGCTGAGCTCCCGTGGGGCCGTCCCTCCCTTCCCCACACTGGGCCAGGCCCTGTGGGGACCAGCTCTAGGGAGTTTCCCAGCTGAGACCTGGGAACAGCCGAACAGCCGCACAGTGCAGGGAGCTGGACGGTCCCTGCTCTCTGGCTCGCGCTGCCCTCTCCTTCCTGGCAGCTGTCACCCGGGGGAGGGGATGGCTCCTCCCTGGCACCTGGACTGTGGGGTCAGGAACCCCCCAGAGCTCCCCGCTCACGAGGCAGCTGCTGCTTCAGCGCCGTCCCTCCAGCCTCCTCCCTGCTTCAGGGGTGGGGGGGGTCACCTGGCAGGGGGCAGCAACGGCGGGGATGTAAACTTCAGCCCTGGCTGGGCCCCAGTAAGTGTCACCGCCCCCCTTATGGTCAGGGGGTTACAGCCCCCCCTGCCCTGGTAACGCGGCGTGGCTCCCTGCTGCCCGCGTCAATGGCAGGGCTGAGGGACCCAGCACATCCCTGAGTGTGGATGGAAAGTTCCCTTGGATTTCGCCCTTTTCTCTCTGATAACCCAATATTGACCAAACCCCACAGATTTCCCCCATTTCCCATCGAATTCCCAAATTAGATGTAAAACACCCTTCAGCTCGGCCCCTTCTCTCTCGTTACTGGTGACTAATGTGAAATCTCCTCAGATTGTGCCACTTTTTGTCTAATTCTCAAATACTGATGGAAAATCCTCTCCGGCTGGGATTTTTTCCCCTCACATGTTTTAAGTGCAGCAACTTCTCCTTTTTTGGAGGGAAGCTGTTTCCCTGAGTCATTCTCCATGTTGGGGGGCTGCACGGGTAGGGGGTCAAACCCCCCAGTGACCAACTTTCTCTTCACATCTCAGAATCAAATTGTTTCCCCCTTTATGCTCATTAAAATTGACCTGTCGGTGGTGACCATCAGAGCCAGGAGCCTCCCCCATTTGGGAAACAGGGTCTCCCAGCTGCTAGTGGGACATTTGGCCAGACCTGATCTGGTTTTAGCCCCAGATGCATCAGGATAAGGGGTCACTCCCCTACAAGGGGAGGGTGCTCTGTGTGTGACTGGGTCCCTTCTCCCCACTGTTCAGCTCCCACAGAGTGGCTGAAAATCTGCACTTAACACCCCCATTCCTGCCATTGACATGGGAGGCAGGGAGCCGTGGGCGATGCTAGGGCGGGGAGCGGGATGGGGCAGGAAGCTCCTGTGGTGAGTTGGGGGAAGCAGCAGTGGAGGAAGAGCAGGTGATTGGCAGCTGTTGGTTGTGGGGGGCTGGGTTGGGTTAATTATTTGATAATTTGGGGAAAATGGGGTACAGGCTGCAGAGGATTTTATATCAGTATTTAATTAGTAGTTGGGAGTTTAAAGTGAGATAGACACTCCTCCACCCTCCGACAAGGCTAGGAGTCAGCTAAGTGGGGTTTTGTGGATCACAGACACTGACCTTTCCGTCTCTCCAGTTCAGATAGCAGAATCTCCAGGGGGAGAGAAGGGGGAGATGTGAGATTTCACCCTGTTATGTTTATGATGGTAAGCCCCCAGCTAATGTAACTGGTCCAGACACTGACCTTTCTCTCTCTCCATCTCAGATCACAGAGTCTCTGGGGGGAGAAAAGGGTGGAGGTGATTCATAGATTCTAAGGCCAGAAGGGACCTGTGATGGGTTGGATCACAGAAACCCCCTTGGGGACTGCTGCCTGATGTGCTGAGACTACTTCTAACCCATTTTGCCTGCCAGCTATGGACTCCAGAACTTTACCAGTTTGTGCCAGACATGCTAGCCTGCAACAAACACAGACCCAGGTCTGAACCATGTCCCACACAAGCTGCAGGCTTAACTGAAAACAGTTTAAGAAGTTTTCCTGTCTTTAACACTCAGATGCCCAACTCCCAATGGGGTCCAAACCCCAAATAAATCTGTTTTACCCTGTATAAAGCTTACACAGGGTAAACTCATAAATTGTTTGCCCTCTATAGCACTGATAGAGAGATATGCACAGCTGTTTGCCCCCCCAGGTATTAATACATACTCTGGGTTAATTAATAAGTAAAAAGTGATTTTATTAAATACAAAAAGTAGGATTTAAGTGGTTCCAAGTAATAACAGAACAAAGTAAATTACCAAACAAAATAAAATAAAACATGCAAGTCTAAACCTAATACAGTAAAAAAGTGATTACAGATGAAATCTCACCCTCAGAGATGTTCCAGTAAGCTTCTTTTACAGACTAGTCTTCTTCTAGTCTGGGTCCAACAATCACTCACACTCCCGTGGTTACTGTCCTTTGTTCCAGCTTCTTTCAGGTATCCTTTGGGGGTCGACAGGCTATCTCTTGAGCCAGCTGAAGACAAAATGGAGGGGTTTCCCAGGGGCTTATATAGTCTCTCTCTCGTGGGTGGATACCTCTCCTTCCCCCTGTGTAGAATCCTAGCTACAAGATGGAGTTTTGGAGTCACATGGGCAAGTCACATGTCCATGCATGACTCAGTTCCTTACCAGTGGCAGCCATTGTTTACATGCTACCTTGAACGTCCTCAGGTAGACTTCTCATGTGGATTGGAGTCTTCCAAGGTGCATTGTCCATTAATTGTTTCTTGATCGGGCACTTAACTTGCAAATTCCTTTCTAAAGAAGCTGACCAAATGCCTTACTAAGGTTACTTAAAATCAAACAAGTACACAGCCAATATTCATAACTTCGAATACAAAAATGATATATGCATACAAATAGAATTAATATATACAGTAGATAATAACCTTTGCAGAGATATGTTACATGGCATATGTAGCATAAAACATATGTAGCATAAAACATATTCCAGTTATGTCAGATATACATTCATAAGCATATTTCCATAAAGCATTATGGGGTGCAACGTCACAGGACCATTGTGATCATCTAGTCTGAGGAAGGAACAATTAGATGCACACGTACAGAATGGGAAATGATGGCCTAGGAGGGAGTACTGCGGCAGGGGATCTGGGGGTCATAGTGATCACAAGCTAAATATGAGTCAACAGTGTAACACTGTTGCAAAAAAAGCAAACATCATTCTGAGATGTATTAGTAGGAATGTTGTAAGCAAGAGAAGTAATTCTTCCATTCTATTTCACCGTGCCACATTTCAGGAAAGATGTGGACAAATTGGAAAAAGTCTAGAGAAGAGCAACAAAAAGGAGGTCTAAAAAACATGACCTATGAGGAAGATTGAAAGAATTGGGTTTGTTTAATCTGGAAAAGAGAAGACTGAGACGGGATATGAGAACAGTTTTCAAGTACCTAAAATGTTGTTACAAGGAGGAGGAAGAAATATTATTCTCCTTAACCTCTGATGATAGGACAAGACGCAATGGGCTGAAATTGTAGCAAGGGAGGTTTAGGTTGGACATTAGGAAAAACTTCCTGTCAGGAAGGCACTGGAGTAAATTGCCTAGGGAGGTTGTGGAATCTCCATCATTGAAGATTTTTAAGAGCAGGTTAGACAAACACCTGTCAGGGATGTTCTAGATGGTGCTTGGTCCTGCCATGAGTGCAGGGGCCTGGACTTGATGACCTCTTGAGGTCCCTTCCAGTCCTATGATTCTATGATTCTATGCAGATGGGCCCCTCCAGGCATTGCCTCTAAAATCAGTTCTTTCCCACTTGGAGCTCGTCCACTTGGGCTGTCAGCCCTTGGGTACCAACACTGCTGGAAATGAGAGAAACATTGTCATAGGCTGATTCCCCATTCTGGCACTTTGAGTGCAGAAGGTGGGGCCCCGCAAGGACTCCAAAGATTAATACTGGCTACTACAGGCTGGTATGCTGCCAGCACCCAAGTGTAGAACCCCTTTGAGAGCCCAGGAAGGCACACTTGGGAAATTCCTTCCTGTGCGGTACCCTCAAGTGTTTTCACCCCCTCCCCCCAGGGAAAGAGTTGAGAAAGGAAAAGAAAAAAAGAAATCAGGCATTGCCACCAGCTAACTAAAAACATGTGCACAACCCTCTTACGACACAGAAATCCAATCAGCTTCTAAAAAGGGTAAATGTTATTAAAAAAACAAGAAAAGAAATACTTCTGGAATTCAGGCTATTGCTAGGTTTAGAATTAAGCATCAAGAATAGCTTTCTTTAGGGTTCAGCTTAAAGATTACAAGCAAACAAAACAAAAGCACCTGGGGTTAGCACAGCAGAATCTACAGACCACAACAAAAAGATCCCTGATCATCTGTCTAACATTTCCTAATCTACTTACAAATCTGGGGTTCAAATGAGTAGTTTCTAGGTATGATATAGATTATTTCTCATACCTGGCTCAAGTTCCTTATTGTATATTTGCAGTCTGGTTTCTCTCTGCAATCCTGAGAACAAAGAAAAAAGACATCCAGCAGTTTTTCCCAATTTGAAAAGGTACAGCTTTCCTATGGGCTCCCCTGGTCAGGTGCCAACCCATTTTAAGCTTACCTCTTAGCCCTTTACAGGAAGGCAGTTAGGGTACAGTTGCTAAGGCGGATTCTATAACTAACTGAATGGCTGGGGAGTTACACAAAGGTGGTACCTCCCCCCCCATTTATCACACCACCGATTCCAGGGGGAAGCAGGACAGCTACAGCACAGAAGTAACAAACCCAGGGAGGTAGCAAGTAGCCCAGGGAAACCCGTCTGGTTTGCACTTGGCTGGATACTAGGCCGGGGTTTATTGACTCACTCTTGCCCAGCCCAGAGCCAGCAGACTGAGCTCTAAAGACCGCTCATTTCCCCACTAATTGATTGCAGTGCTAAGGGCTCTGCGTGGCTTTCCTCAGGGCTAGACCCAGAGGGGGGGCCCCACAGGATTACAGAGTGGGATTATTTTGCAAGTCTGAGCTGGTTTGTATGGAGCAGGCTCAGCATTTGACTGTCGGCCAGGGGTCGGAAGGGTCTGTTGGTTACGCTGAACCTAAATCCTTAGCGAAGAGAAGATGTTAGACTTCGCACCCGTGCTCTGTTCCCATAGCCTTCGGGGGGTGGGGGGGTGGGAGGGGCAGAGCGCTACTGTATGTTGGGGGTTGCTCATAAGTGCTGACTCCGTGGGCACACCGGGGCTGAAGCACCTACAGAAAAACATTAGTGGGTGCTCAGCACCCACCGGGATAATCAGCGGTGGCAGCCACAAATTAGCCCTTGCGCATGCAGCGGGGCCCTCTCACCCTTTCCCGGAATGGCAGGATTAGCTGTTTCCAGCCAATCAGCAATAGCATGCAGCCGCTTATCAGCTGTTTGGCAGGGAGCCAGCCATGGCCAGCAGGTATCAGAGGCAGGGGGAGGCTGAGCCTCTCCATACATCCAGGTGTGGCCCGCCTGCACTCCGCCCTCAGTCCCCCTCCTGCTTCCAGCTCTGCATGGCTTGCTGCCTGGCCTCCCCATGCTCTGGGGACTGGAGATGTGCTGCCTGACCTCCCTGCGCTCCGGGGCGTGGGGCCACAATGCCTGGCTCTCCAGCACCTGGGCCACTAGCCTGGAGCAGGGACCAGCAGCCTCAATGGGGACTGGGCTCCAGGGGGCGTGGAAGGGGCGGGGTTTTGGGTGGAAGGAGCGGGGGAGCTAGCCTCCCCACGCCAGCCGTTCACCCACCGACCACGGAGCCCGCAGATGAGCTCTGCTGCAGCAGTGTGTGGCTGTAATTCCTTGCCCGGCTCCCCCAGCAGGGAAAGGTGATCCCTTTCCAGGGCAGAGGGAGCTGGGCACCATTTAGGGCGGGCAGAGAGTCTATTTAGTCTATAATAGAATAATTCAGTCCTATTTTGGTGAAATAGACATTTCAGTTGTTCCCGATGGAAATCAGAGGAAGTTATTGTGCAGAGCTCTGCTTCTCAATCCCAAAATAACAACATTTGCTTTCTTCAATTGGTCTATGGATCCTGGGGATATTTGGCAGGTGGGATCTAGGGCACCCAGAGGTGAAGTGACTTTCTCAAGGCTAAGCAGGGAGTCTGTGGCAGATTAGATAACTAAACCCAGCATACCTGAGCCCCAGGCCTGTGCCTTAACCACTAGGCCATCCTTCCTACAATGGGGAGGAGAAACCTCCTGGGCCATTTTCAGTGCGGGGGTGGAGGTGGGTGCTAGACAGAGTCACCAGGAGGTGGGGAGCACAGAGAGGTGGAGTGGGGGTGGGGCCTCAGGCGCAGAGTGGGGGCCTGGCCTCGGGGGAGGAGGCAGAGCCAGGGTGTGGCACATGCTGGCAAAACCAAAAGTCAGTGCGAATGATGGGTTGTATATCCCCTACTGAGAACTCCTCCCTCTGTCATCTTCCAATTGAAGTGGGCATCAGCCCTGTAGGACCACCCCGAGAGGGGATTTGACCAAATAGGGGAAGTGCCATAGTGGAGTGACCTGCCTGCAACAGGATCCCGTGGTCCCTCTAAGATGTTCCCACACTGCCCTCTACCACTTCATAGAATATCAGGGTTGGAAGGGAACTGAGGAGGTCATCTAGTCCAACCTCCTGCTCAAAGCAGGACCAATCCCCAATTTTTGCCCCAGATCCCTAAATGGCCCCCTCAAGGACTGAACTCACAACCCTGGGTTTAGGAGGCCAATGCTCAAACCACTGAGCTATCCCTCCACCTGGTTGGTGAGGGTTTCACTCCTGCCTTAGGCCATCTGAGAAGGGAAACGTGTACCAATCAGAACAGGTATAGCCCAAAGGTCTGGGCCATGATTTCAACAAAACACATCCTTGGAATGAGATGGCCTCTTCCACGTAGTGTTGTGTTGTGACTTCCAGGGTGATGCTGCCAGCCACGCAAACATGGAGCTCCAGAGATTGGCAGCTTCGGGCCTAGACCTTCGGGCACTGCCTATTCTGATCGGTACGTTTCCCTTCTGGGATGGACTATGGGGTGTGTGTGAAACCCTGACCAATTAGTAGAGGATGGTGGGGGGATTTCATGGAGGGGTGATGGGCCCCTCTTGCAAGCAGGTCACCCCACCATGGCACTTACCCTATTTGGTGAAATCCCGCCTCTGGTTGGTCCTAAGGGGATGAGGCCGACCCCAACTGGGAGAAGTTCTCGGAGGGGTCACATGACCCACTTCTGGATGGGTCATTCTGCCCCAGAACTTTCCTCCATTGCTCAAATCCATTCCTGAGGCAGATCGATGGAGATAAAACATGCCCAGATTGGTAGAGGAGTGGGAGGAGCTCTTAGAGGGGTCACATGCCACTCCTTGCTTCCGCTCACGTTGGCATCTTGACCCCAGACGTCATACATCATGAGGTGGCCCAGCGACCAGAGTCTGTGCAGCCACCCTCTCCACTGGGACTGTGTGGCTGAGAGTTCAGAGACAAGATGGTTGCCTCTCCTCTTGGGGCTGTGCAGTCTTGTGGCACACTGAGGAGGTGGGCTGCCACCCACGGATGGATGGTTACCAGGGCAGGGGGACCAGGGGCCTCGCTACTCAACTGGGTCCTAGCTCAGGGCCTGGTCCGTGGCCAATGTGTTTACCGTTGAGTCAGTGGGGATCCAACCAGAACATGCTGACGTCACTCAGCATGACAATGGCTAGTTCACCCAGGTTACTTCAGAGGAGAAGTCTCTAGGCCATGGGCTGGGGGTCTCTGGGCTCCCGGCGTGGGAAACTCCCAGACACTCCGATCTCCCTTGCACGTCTGCAGGCACCCGGGGGTGCGGCTGAGTCTCGGCGCCTCAGGGCTCTGCAGTCAGGGGCTTCAGCTGCTTCTGGACTGGAGCCTACAATGTGCATCCTCCGTTTTCGGCGCTCTGCCTAGCGTGAGCTGAGCTGCTCCCTTTCACACTGGTGCTCCAGTTGTAGCGTGTCCGGCAGGGCTGGGGAGGGGCTTGGCTTCCTCCGCCTAGAATGTGGGGTTATGTGGGGCTGGTACACCCCGGCACACGCTGCTCGGCCTCTTCTGTCTCCTCCTTCCCATGCAACAGCTGCTTTGCCATCTCAGAAGAGATGGGATCAGTGGTGGGCTCAATTGGCTCCTGTTCGCCTCCAGGTGTCTGGAAGAGGGAGAAAGGGCAGGAACACAAATTAGAAAAACAAAACCTTCAAGCAGGGTAGTTTTCCACGGTACAAAACCACCCCACTTTGCTAATGTTCATTTGTAACTTCCCTGAGAACTGGCATTTCTTAAAGAGAGCACCCAACCCCCCGCAACCTCCACTACCCTGGGGGCTGGCAATGGTTAAAGGGAGTCTGGGAGAATTTCTCCTCTCTCCGCCTGGCTCTGATGAGTGACTGGAATCACATGCGAGAAGCTGTGTGAATGTAGGGCTCTATGCACTGGGGTGAGATGTCCTACATAGAATCATAGAATCATAGAATATCAGGGTTGGAAGGGACCTCAGGAGGTCATCTAGTCCAACCCCCTGCTCAAAAGCAGGACCCATCCCCAATTAAATCATCCCAGCCAGGGCTTTGTCAAGCCTGATCTTAAAAACTTCTAAGGAAGGAGATTCCACCACTCCCTAGGTAACGCATTCCAGTGTTTCACCACCCTCCTAGTGAAAAAGTTTTTCCTAATATCCAACCTAAACCTCCCCCACTGCAACTTGAGACCATTACTCCTTGTCCTGTCCTACATAGAGCCCAAAGGTGGGGTTGTCCTGACACTGTGCTAACTTCATTATAGGGAGAGAGATGTCAGAGATCAGCTCCAGGGTGCTGCCCTGTAACAGTGTGTGGGAATGGGGCAGAAGTGGGGCAATGATGCACTCATGAAAGGAGTCAAGCCTGATGAAGCCACATGCTGGGATGCATTTTCCTGTGTTAGGCTCCAGGCAATGCATAGGCCAGGAGTTGGTTTGGTGACCCTCAGAGCAGGCATAAGCACCACAGAGGAGAACCAGCACCTCAGCCTGCTCAGTGTTGTTTCCTGGCTTGGAACTCTCCTCTGTCTGACAGTGGTGACAGACTGCCCATGGTTCAGCCTGCTCCAGCCCTACTCCCCAGGCTGTTCCAATCCTGCTTTTGACTTCTGACTCCAGCTCCAACCTTGGCTCTCCTCGGCTCAACCTCCACCACTCTGACCACTAAGCCCCACTACCACTGCTCCAACCACTGGGCCCAACCATCCGTGCTTTGGTTTCTGACACCAGCGATGTGTAGGAGTTATTCACCTCACTGCTTTCCATGTGTATGGCCCTGCATTTGTCAGCACTGGTTTTCATCTGCCATTGTGCTGCCCAGTCACATAGCTTTGTTAGATCCCTTTGAACTTCTTCAAAGTCTTCTCTAGGCCTGACTAACCAACATAATTTTGTGTCATCTGCCAATATCCACCTCACTGTTCAGCCGTACTTCCATAGAGTTGATAAGGATCTGTTGTACTTACCATAGCAGGACAAAGAGGTCTTCTGTGTTGGTCCCAGTTCCGTAGTCGAATGCAGAACCCAACACAAGATTTCCAAGCTTCTGTAACCACTTGTTTTATGTATTGAGGATGTACCATGTGAGGTACCACCATGTCAGATTTCAAAGGCACTTCCTGAAAAGCTGAATCAGAGGAAACAGGTTGAAAACCCCATGGTGCTGATGTGACTGGTTCCTAGGAAACCTCCACTTCAGATGGCCATTGCCCTATGCTATTAGCTACCCAAGATTCTAAAAAGAAAAGGAGGACTTGTGGCACCTTAGAGACTAACCAATTTATTTGAGCATAAGCTTTCGTGACCTACAGCTCACTTCATGAAGGTGCCACAAGTCCTCCTTTTCTTTTTAAGGTGCCACAAGTACTCCTTTTCCTTTTGCGAATACAGACTGACACAGCAGCTACTCTGAAACCTGCCAAGATTCTAAGGGCACAACAACAATAACACAGCTACTCCCAAAATAGCCCTGGACAGAGAGAAGACCCCATTCTTGCGTAACTTCCCCATGTGCTGGCATACACTCATACACACACCCGTACACACAGATGGTTGGGGGCACTTTTTCTTTCGATGGAACAGGAAAGTGACAGCCACAGCGACATTAAACCATCGAACATTTAGGCTGAGATCCACAATGGGATTTAGGCTCCTAATGTCTACTGAAATCCTTTGTGGCCCTGTGCCTTCATTCCTGAAGAGATCACAGGGAAAAGTGTTTCCCCTGTGCTCTCATGGGATTTCCTATGAGCTGATAACCAATCTCGGAGTGAATCTACCTGGCCTGCAATCACTCCATTACAGGGAGGGAAGGTGATGAATCTTGCCCTACAGAGGGTAATCGTCACCATCACCATCATCATCATCCTTAATAACAACAGCTTTTTTCAGTTCTGTCAGGCCTTCCTTTAGAGACTTTCTGACCTTTATGAAGACAGTTTCCTCACACAGCTCTAAGGCTACGTCTATACTAGGAGCTAGGGATGGAATTCCCCTGCTCCTGTACACATATTGTGGTACCTCGATGAAAGCTCACGTGACCATCCTTCTTCCTTAAACGCTGTCCTTAGACAGAGAGGGACCTGTGTCCACATTCAAACCTGTGTTCAGGCCCTGTGCTGCACCCCTGTACTTCCCACAGAGGCACAAACACACAACGATATTTCCTTACCTTCATACAGCTGGGAGATGCCATCTTCATTCACTGTTTCAGACAACAAATCGCAGTAATGGCGGATAGTCTTTCCTAGACATACAATGAATACAATGGATCTCATTACTTTTCAAATCCTTCGCTGAAAACTGCTAAAGATGCAGCCATTCCCCCAGGACACCCTTCGGAAATTAAATACATTCCTTACATCTGTTCACAAAGCACATTAGATAAAGCATCAGATGCCCAGAAGTTACTGAGAGGCTGATTTCCAAAGGAGATTGAATTCACATCATGCTGGTTTCCCCTAGGTTCAGCCAAAAAGTTCTTGTGGGCAGGGGAAGTTGGTGCGGTATCCACACACCCCGTTTTAGGATTCTGGTGCTGTCAGAGGGAACAGAGCAGCAGTCTAGAAAAGGGCTTTGAAGGAAACATTTAAAAAAGATCAAGTGAATTTGCTCTGCTTACCAACGAACAGGGCTGCAGAATGTCGTATTGTTGTCTGTGAGCTTTCCAGGTACTCTAAGGCCTGAAACAGGAATTTGGGGATGTGGTTCTGGTTATTCTGCATCTAGGAAGAAAGAAGGAAGAAATGCACAATATACAAATGACATGTTCTTCCCACAGCGAATAGTCCAGGAAAGCCAAAGCATATAGCCAGGCCATGGCAAACGCCAATACGAACCCATACACCAGAGCAGCACCTCTCTGAAGTCACTGTTGTGTTCTCCAGAACCTCCGCTTTCATTTGAAAAGACAAAAGTTTGGAGGTCTGACAGTTGTGGAGAAAAATGTCAACAATGTGAATGGATTGTAACTCCTGCAGAAATAACCAGGAGAGAGCCTGGAATAGAGTCTTGCAACCAGACTGAAGCGGATGGGTACTCAGAGTGTGGGGTTAGAAAGATCTCCCTCAAGTCCCCATTCACCCCCTCAAGGCACAAAGAATTCACCTACCAAGAAGTTCCAGACACACTTCAAGAGCTGTGAGGAGCCATCCCAGTCCATGCTGAGGAACAGCCTCTTCAAATGAGCCCAGCCGAGAAACACTGCGCAGCAGAAGGGCGTCAGTTTACATCGCTGCAAGAGAAGGGAGACCAAGAGGGTTCTCACTGAGAGAGGGATAGTCTGGGGGACATCGAACCTTCCCCATCCCTTGTTCTCCTGCTTTTCCTGCTAGTGGAGATTCCTGTAATTTGTCCTACACAGGACTGTGCTCAGGAGAGGAAACTGAGAATTGGCTGGAGAGAGCCAGAGTTGTCCTGTCCTTTGGATGGTTTGGAGCAATTACCCAGGGCCCCGTACTTTAGGGGGAAGCAGGACCTGGGCCGTGCCAGGGCCAGCAGCAATACTCCTGGCTCCGCTATGCTTTGCCTTCTGCTCAGTCCTTCTGCACAAAGAGACTGTATGAGAGCGTGAGTCAGCTTTGGGATCCCAAAGAGTCTCACCAAAGGAGCCCTCAGATCAGGCTTCCCTCCCCAACGAAAGAGGGCAACGTCCGGTGAAGGTTGGGAAGCTGGGACCTGGAGAAGTTCTCTCAGGAGTTCCAAGGAAGAAGGCAGGGCAGGTGCACCCACTGTCCAGAAGGCTGTGGGCATATATCAGCTCCCTGAACCGACAGGGCACTGACAGATCTTTGCTCCCTTTTCTTTTGCTGCCTCTTGTAGTGAATCTTTGGATGCAGCAGCCCAAAGGCCTGAGGCCTGTCTTTGCAGGAAAGACTCAGGGCTCTTTCCCAGAAGAAGGCTTTTCTTCCCAATTGTGCTGTGTGCTGTGAGGATGGATGAGGCACTAGGTTCCAGCAGGGAGTGAAGCAGGGAGGAGGAGACTCTGCTTGGGCAAGGGGCTCTGGTGATGAATGGAGTGGGGGCCCCAGGGGATTCTGGCTCTTTGCTCTGAAGGAAATAATGTTCGTGGCACTTACCAGTGTCACACTCTCCTCCTGGTCTGCAAGATGCAGCAGCAGCGGGAGCAAGCAGTGGATGATTTCCTGCTGCACGAGGGCTTTGTCCGGGTCCTGCACCCTGCTCACCACGTTGCCAAGCAGTGAAATGGCAGCTGAGCGCACACTGCCCCTCTCCTGGCAATGACACACAGGGGGTGGGGACGCCCGGTTAAAGCCAGGCAGTATCAGAGCAGAACGCGACAGAGTCATAATCCGCCCGCTGCTCCGGTTCCCCCGTGTGAACTGACTTGGCTGGCGGGAGCAGGGCGGACACTAGGCCAGCGCCATAGACATCTTGTGCAGGGCCTGAGACCCTGTGCAGGACAGCGCAGCCCCAGGGTGTCCCAGAGGCAGTTTCTGTCTGGAGAGCCCAGAATCCCAGAACCCAAGAAGATTTGGGGAGAAGGAGGGAAGTCTGGTGGAGACTGGTCTGGGGAAGGGGAGAAGCCGCTGCTGGAGCCTTGCAGGGATTCGCTGCTACAAAACACAGCATTTCTTTTGCTCTTCGGTGCCCCCGAGAGCCGGGCCATTCCCGACCCACCTCTTTCCTTCTGAGAATCTCCACCTCTTTGGGGGCCTGTGTTCTCCAGACAGCTGGTCATCTGCCCAGGGCCAGGCCCCCTCTCCCCCAGGCCAGGCTGCAGCAGGGGCTGGGAGCATGGTGCTGAGACTGAGCTTTGGCGAGAAGGGCTCTGACAGGGAGGTGGCTCAGCAGGAGATTCCCCACCCATGGCGGGGGCACTCCTTGGAGGCTCCATGGCAGGCCTGAGGGGCAGGAACCAAGGAGATGGGGAGAGAGAGACAAGGGCATCAGAGACAGGTGGAGGGGGGGCATGGGCTTCTCCTGGGGTTCCAAGCCTTACGTCATCAATGAAGGGACGAAGGCTGACTGCAATGTCCTGGGAGATGGAGCCAAGCCCCTCCCTCTTGAGGAGGTAGATGATGTCTCCAGCTTTATGCATGGCCTCCTTGACACACCCTCCATCCTGGTCACAAAACCTGGCCACGATTGCTGGCAGCTGGGACCGTAACAATTGCAGCTGCAGGAATGAAGAAGGCAGCTCATTACTATCTGGGGTGACAGCCTGGAGCACATGCTGGACCACTCCCACCCAGGAGAAACCATGGATGGCACAGCCCCCCAATGGGGCAGAAAGTCATTCTCCTGTCACTCTGTGCCATCTGCTCACTGTAACCTTTGTCTTTGTTAACTCCGCTTCCACCATTGCATCACATCTCCAATCAGGGGTCAGCTCATGGGAGCAGGGAGCACGTCATGCCTTGATTTGCTCAGGAAAGCACCTCCACCATTTGAGGGCTATGTGTTAAACAACAAGGCTTGTGTGTGGATCTCGCTCTCATTTCTGAGCTATTTGAGAGACATCGGCTTCCTCGGTCCCCTGGGCAATCCACGGCTCTCACCTTTTCTGGCTGGAACACAATACTGCCAAGGCCTCGCAGACTGAGCTTACGTATGATGGGATTTGCGTCTTTGGTCCATTCCATGAGCTGTGCCCGGAGCTCTGATTTTGTCAGTACTGTGTCAATGGAAGGACTCTGGAGAAACTGGAAAGAGTCAAATCAACATCAGGTTGAGGAGCAGAGGTCTTCCTGTGGGGTCTCTTCCCTGGACAGTCGTCTTTACCAAAGGGCCACTTACTCCCACCCAAAGTCTCTGGTGCGTACGGAGCCAGTTGCTGCTGTTGCAGTTGGTTCATTCCCAAAAGTTAGACTCATGCACAAATCACAAATCAACCCCCAGGGAAAGGGGCATCTCCAGGCCTCATTGAGTGCCATACAGAGACCCCTGGGACAGAAGAAAAGCAGAACCTCAGGATAGGTGAGGAGAGAAGCATGGTCTTGGGGCATTGGAAAAACCTCTCCTCTTGTCCCATAATCCCATCTTGGCACATCCAGCCAGGAGCAATCTCACCCTGTCTCTCCCTCCCTCTCTTTGCCATGCCCCACAACCATCCATGTGCAGAGAGGAGCTAGCTGGCAGTAAGGCTGCTGAGCTGCTGACAATGTGCCCCAGAGCTTACTGGCCTGAGCTGCTCTCCAGAAAGCGCCCTTGTGCCTGTCAACTAATGAATCTCACCTCAGTGCAGAAAGCCATGGTGATCGCTCTCTGCTCATCCTCCCTCTCACTCTGGACGATGGTGATTGCCTCTCTGAAAACTGCAGGGAGCTGAGGGTTCTCACACTCGATCATGGCTCTGGAACACAGAACAGAAAGTCCCTTGTGATTTTCAAGGGGGAGAGAGAGTTCTTCTCTAGTTGCTGGGCTGAGCTGGCAGCCTGGAACAGAGGAATATTTCACACGGAAATCCCATTCCCAAGAGAGACCCAGTGAGGAGGAAACTTTGGGCTCCTACCTTGCAATCAGGCCAACACCCTGCAGGTAGTAATATCGGGAAGATATCATGTCCCAACCCTGCTGAAATTGGAGGCTGGCAAATTCCTTCCAGCTTCCGGGCATGGAGAAAAGAGTCTTCACAGCCTCCACTGACGTGCTAAAGAGAAAAAAATACCAGTATCAGGCAACGAGATCTGCCCCAAGCATGGCAAACCAGTACAAACCCTGGGACACACAGCATGGTCAGCAGTAGCTAGCCTCCCCGAGGATAGATCCAGAGTGATATCATGGTGCTTCCCTGCCCAATGGGCCCTGTCTACACTGCTGTTTCATTGAGTTTCTAACCAATTAGTGACACTGTAGCTTCCTAAGATGGTTGGTGTCATCACTCCCTATGGCTGAATACTTGACTCTTTACTGTGACAGGTAACAGGACTCAAGCTGGCATGTGGGGTCGGATCCTTAGTTGGTGTAAGCAAGCAAAGTGATGTCAGTTTACACCACCTGAGGTGTCTTCCGGCGCTCTGGTTTTCCCGTGTAGATGGAAGCCCCTCACTGTGCCCACAGAGCCAGTTGAACGGGTCCCTCTTCCTCCTGCCTGCCTGTGAGGCTGAGATCCTGCAGGGCCTGGCCCCATGTGCTGACGGTGTGGCTCTGTCTGCATTTGGGGACGGAGGCCCACAGATTTGCTCAGCAGACAGTGATGAAAGCACTGACCCTTTGGCGGGTGGCACAGGTGGATGGATGCACAAACATGACTGCTGCCTGCCTGTGTAGGGAAAGCAGCTGGCCTGTGGACGGCATCAGATGAGTGACTGTGACTCACAAGAACACACAGCTCTCAATGCTTTTTCCTCAAGAGAGACCTGCACGCAACTGAGCCTGGGCTAACGACAGCACCCGAACCACTGATGGCCATGAACAACCCCCATGTGTTTAGCAGAACAAATCTGTTCTTCCTTTTCCTTTCAGTCATTACCTTAGGGGGCTGAGGCAGCTGGATCCCTCCTCAAATCTCACTTACAGCCAGAGACACATTGCCGCTCCTCTCCTCCTGGCGTCTCTGCTGGAACTTGTCCAGCAGCTGCTGCAGCATCTCCCTGGTGAGCTGTGATTCTTCACCCAAGGCCTTCCACAGCTCAATGGCACACCTGCAGAGTCAGAAAGAGAAGTCAGACCTTCCCTGCTTGACCACCTCTTGCCCTCCCCAGGGAATGTAGGCAGGAAAGGCGTCTCTCAGAGGAGACACTGATTGGTGCAGGGAGGCTGAAGCAGGGCAAGTCCCTTCAGAGAGCTTTGTATTTATTCCTTTTCCCTAATGGGTTATTGTTCCTGAAGCTAGCACCCCTGTTCCCAAGACAGTGACCATGTACTGACCGCAGTGTGGTGGATGGGGTCAGACACTGAATCAGAACATGCCCTGATAGGACAGGATTCAGGAACTTGGAAGGGGAGATTGTACTGCCCAGTGTGACAGAGATGGAAGGAAACTAGTATTGAAATCCCTCTCATCTCTTCTCTCCATTCTTGCTGATGTAAGTCCTGCTGGTCCCCGCAGGCATCTGCAAAGGAAGACTGCAGATGGATCCAAAAGACTTCCAGTCATTTGACTTTCAAGTTTGGTGAGGAAGGTCGGACATGGTGGTCAAGCCCTGTGGACACTGAGAGCTAGGTTGGACAAATCAAGAGCAAATGGCCTGGAAGCAAGGTCTTCAGGAAGCTTGACTGAAATTCTGTGCCAAGGGTGCCGAGTTTCTACAGCTTGTGAGCACAGCCCCTGGAAAGCACTGTGGCTGTTCCAAGGAATTCAAACCTGAAAGGTTTACAAATCAAACACTCAAAGAAATATGAAAACCAACACTGTATTCCTCTGGTAACTGAATTGGGCAAGAAATTCAATTTCTTTCATGCTGCTCTTCAATTTGCTCTCCCATGTGACACAGATTTGTCTCTGGGCACTGCAGAACTGCATTGCAGAAGATGCCAAGGAAAGCCGGAGTTTTGACCTCTGGCTAGGGTCCAAGTTGGGTTTCACGGCCCCTAGGGACATGGGGATTGTGTTATAAACACCTCAGATGGATGACTCTGCAAAGTGACCAGCAATAACCAGCAGGACTCAGAGTTAACAACATACTGAGATGAAAAGAGGCACTCGCCCCTCTCAGAGCTATTATTGCCGGCTGTCTGCAGACTCAGGCAGGCTGCACTGCATTTACGCTCTGGTCATGTGTGGATGATTTTTTTTTTTTGTAACAATTAGGGCTGGAAATTTCTGTCTTCAGAGATTTACCTCTGCTGCACAGCTCCAGAAGGATGAGTGCATTTTGTCACTAATTCCTCAGCCACGGAATAAGTAGGGATCTGACTACGGGTAACAATCCTGCACTGGTCTGCAGGGGATAGACAGATGGGCCTCATGGGCCTTTTCCATCTCTGCCTTCTCTCATGCACTAAGGAGCAGCCAGACCTCATGAGCCAGGGATATTGCGTGAGCCCCAAAGTCATTTATTGGCCCTGTACTGGATCTGAGAGGAAGTGGGTGACCCATAGAAATCAGGACAATGCTGGAATTCTCCAGAAAACTGGCACGTCTCCATCCTGGGGAGTGCAGGAGGAGGGGTTGGCTCCTCAGCGGCTGGGCTTGGACATCTCCTCTTAGTAAGCATGGACAGCTCTCTGCACAGCAGGAAACTCCCTCCAACTGTGTGAGCCCCACGGACCCTTCCCAGCCTGTGGCATGTCAGTGGGAGCAGGAAGAGAAATAACGGACTGAGGTGATAACAGAGCAGCTCCCTACCTGTGCGATGACAGCGTGTGAGCCACACAGGTTAGAACCACGTCCTGGGGGTGGGAGCGAGCCAGCAAGGCCGTGGCCCTCAGCGCTGATTTTCTGGCTCTGGGATCACAAACGTTGTCGAGCCAGATTAAGATCCCTCCCACAACGTCTCCAACCTGGAAGAATGCCAGGAAGTTGAGGGATGGATTTATCAAAGAGTGGCCTCGTCCCAGGGAAGCCCTCCTGGCAGCCCTGCAAGCCTCCTCTGACCTCAGTTTCCCATCTTGGCTCCTCCATAATCTGAAGAAAGAGGCTTTGACAAGTCCAGGAACCCCAGTCTTCCTGAGGTCTGGTTTAGCACCTTAAAGCTCAGAAACACACACAAAAGCCTTCCCCAAAACCTTACAGACCAAACTCCCCTGATGTTCCAGGGCCTTCCCTGCCTTAGCAAGCTGCTTTCAGCCCTGCTCTCAAAGGCTTCCCTGCAGGAGCCTTTCCTCACTCTCTGCAACTTCCTGTTGCTCTTTCTAGCACAATCAGTTCCTCCAGACCAGGGGTCTCAACCTAGTTTCCATTGTGGGCCACATCCAATCCTACCTGTTTGGCCCTGAGGATGTCCCATGGGGCGCAGCTCTGTGCTGATTGGCCCGCAGGTTGAGAACCACTGCTCCAGACCCCAGAGCCCATCCTAGAGATGGCAGGCCGGGCTGGTTGGATGGGGCGAGCCAGCTCCAGGCCCCAGCCCTAAGGAGAACCTCTGTACTGCAGGATTGTAAAACCTGCTGTAACAAATCTTAAAGCTGGCTCTCTACCCTCGGGCTCAGGCTCTGGCACCAAGAACATCAGTGTAGACGTGGTGACTTGGGCTGGAGCCCAGGCTCTGAAGGTCCCCTCCTCCCTGGGCTTCAGAGATCAAAGTCCAGCCCAAGCCCAGAAGAGTCTGCATTCCTGTTTTGGCCCCACAGTGCCAGCCCTGGGAGCCCAAGTCCATAGGCCCAGGAGGCTTTCAGGCTCCTGCTGCAGAGTTTGCAACACAGGCTAGACAGACTCGAAAGGGACAAGCCACCCCCGAGGGCTCTTCCATGAGGAATTGGTCATGGCTCTTGCCTCTCTCGAACAAGGAGCAAGAGCTACAGCCCTGGGTGGAGGATTCTGTTGACCTGTTCTGCTAGCGGGAGTTAAAGCCCTGAACAAATCAATCTGCTGATTGAGGGGCCATTTGTTAACTTCCCGCTGGGACCTGTTGGAAAGAAGGAACTCAGGCAGAGACAGGGATGACCTGGAGGAAACCCTAGGGACAGGCAGGTTGGGGAGGAAGTTCAGGCTGAGGGTTCTGTTCGTTAATTAGTCTCAGAGTTTCCAGGAAAGGGGAATAAGTCTGCACTTACACACCACGTGCAGGCGGTCTTTGGAGAAGGGCAGGAATGTCACCTATTTCCAGGCTGAGCGATTAAAGGCAACGTTGAAAGGACTGTAGGGAACGTGGACCCTGATTCCTTTCTCAAGAAACTGCACCGGCTTGGGCAATTCAAGGAGCTCTCTGGGCTTCAGATTCCCCAGGTGTCAAATGGGTAGAATTCCTACCTCCCAGGAGGGCAGTGGAGCGTCATTAATCAGGGGGAGTAAATGACGCGGAGAGCCTCCTACCCAGGGGATGTAGAAATGACGTCGGCCAGAAACCTCCCTAGGCCAGTCTAATTCATGGGGCAGGCACTCAGATTCTGTGGGGATGGGCAACAGGATCAGAGCTTGGGAGAGACAGAGAGAGACGTGCAAAGCCAAATTCTTCCTGATACTTCAGCTGGAAAACAAGGCCCTGCAGCATGTCTGAGGAAACCATGTCTGCTTCTGGAGCCTAATGTGGAGGCTCGTCAGCAGACTAGGTGAGTGCTGCCTTGCCAGGGCTGGGGCTGTCACACACCTTCAGTGTGGCTGGGCGTCCTCAGGGAAGTGTCAGAGCTCCTTCGGGCAGAGAACACTTCAAAACCTGACGCCGCGGATCCCCGCGGCCAAGCGCTGAATGGCAAGGGGCTGAGCCAAGCTTCAAAGCACCATGCTAGTGTGTCCCAGGAACGGTTTCCTAGGAGAGGCGATTCTCCCGTCCCCCTCTCTGCCCAGCATCCCCCTGCCCCACTGCGAGCGTCTCTTACTCTCTCCATCTTGTCTCCGTGGAGAGATACGATGGCCCTCAGCTCTTCCTCTGTGGCTCTAAATCTCTGCAGGGTGGGTGTTGTCAGACCCTGCATGGCTGTCATCAGCAGGGCGTGGAGCGGGGCTGAGGAAGGGTGCTCCCCGAGGGTCTGCAATAAACAGGGACAAAGCCTGTTGGGACTGAGTATTTCCCTTGGGCAGCTGCCCTGGAACAGTCTGTCCCCGGGGGAGGCTGGCAGCGCCGAGGGAGCCTGGAGACTCCGGCTGAGCCCGTTTCTTAAAAAGCCTCCCCAGGTGCCAAGGTTTCCTCAGCCTTTCGTCCGCTCTCTGGCCCCCTCTCCTGAGAAGAGACGGGAGCCTCTCGGGCAGTGCGGGGACCCCAAGGGCCACCCCATTTCCTCCCTCTCTAGCCCCTCCTCCCAGGACGCCCAGCTTTTCTTGAGAAAGCCTCAATGTCCTGCAAAGCCCGTTCGAGTTGCTCCTTGTGTGTTGCCGAGGGGTCACTGGAGAACCTGCCCCATGTCCCATCCCACCCCGAGCGCCTGAGCAGATTGGCTCAGCAACTCTGGCAGCCCACAGTGTCTGCGAGGAAAGGAGTGAGAATAGGGCCCAAAGGGAAACGCCCTCTTCCTTCCCCACCCCGCAGCGTGAGGCGCTGCCAGAAAACAGGCAGGAATCGCCGGCAGGAGAGAAAGTAGCTGAGACTGAAGGAGCGAGTCTGCCTGGCTGAGGAGAACCCCAAACCGTGGGCCTCCGGGTCCAGGCTCCTGTGGGTCAGAACTCACTGGGGACAATGTTACTCCAGGGGGCCTGGTTCCGGGGTCACCTCAACCCAGGGCCTGGGGTGCTGGAGGCCTTTGCCCTGGTGTCTCAGGGCAGCCCCTGGGGATTGCTGCGGTTGGCCTGCGTGGCGCTGGATTAGCACCGTCTGTCCTGGATGCCTGCAGCTGAGGACGCAGTAGAGCACACCGGAGTGGCCGACTCGCATACACACTCCAGCCCCCCGGCACATCAGGAGCTCCCAGAATTGCAGACTTTTGTATGCGCTGCAGGGTGCTCTGTCACTGACAGCAAGAGTCACAAGGGCGTCGAGGTGCCTTTGTAACTCCGACGGAGCCCAGATGTTGGCAGGCGGGATTGAACCTGGGACCTCGGGAGCTTCATGCATGAGCCTCTACAGCAGGGGCGGGCAAACTTTTTGGCCTGAGGGCCACATCAAGTTTCCAAAATTGTATGGAGGGCCAGTTAGGGGAGGCTTTGTCTTCCCAAACAGCCAGGTGTGGCCTGGCCCCCGACCCCATCAGACCCGCCACACACACTTCTCGCCCCCTGATGGCCCCCCCGGGACTCCTGCCCCATCCACCACCACCCGCTCCCTGTCCCCTGACCGCTCCTGGATCCCCTGCCTCTGACTGCCCCCCACCACCCATCGAACCCCTCCTCTTATTCCTGACTGCCCCCCCAGGACCCCTGCCCCCATTCAACCCCCCCATTTCCCACCCTCTGACCTCCCCGACCCCTATCCACACCCCCGTCCCCCGTCCACCCCCTCAAACTACCCTGCCCTCTATCCAACCCCCTGCTCCCTGCCCCCTCACCACGCTGCCTGGAGCACCAGTGCCTGGCGGCGTTACAGCTGGGCCATGCAGCACAGAGCCCCGGGTCAGGCTGTGGCTCTGCAACTGCACTGCCCCAGGAGCTCGCAGCCCCCAGCCCAGAGCATCGCGCCGGCGGTGCAGTGAGCTGAGGCTGCGGGGGAGGGGGAACAGTTGGGGAGGGGCCAGGGGTGAGCCTCCCGGGTCAGGAGCTCAGGGGCCGGGCAGGAGGGTCCTGCAGGCCGGATGTGGCCCTCGGGCCGTAGTTTGCCCACCTCTGCTCTACCGCATGAACTAAAACCCAACTGGCTATTAGCTGAGGCTATAGAGCAAATCATGGAGCAGGTCGTCAAGGAATCAATTTTGAAGCACTTTGAGGAGAGGAACGTGATCAGGAAGAGTCAGCATGGATTCACCAAGGGCAAGTCATGCCTGACTAATCTAATTGCCTTCTATGATGAGATAACTGGCTCTGTGGATGAGGGGAAAACAGTGGACGTGTTATTCCTTGACTTTAGCAAAGTTTTTGATATGGTCTCCCCCAGTATTCTTGCCAGCAAGTTAAAGAAGTGTGGGCTGGATGAATGGACTATATGTGGATAGAAAGCTGGCTAGATCATGGGGCTCAATGGGTGGTGATCAATGGCTCCATGTCGAATTGGCAGCTGGTATAAAGCGGAGTGCCCCAAAGATCGGTCCTGGGGCCGGTTTTGTTCAATATCTTCATTAATGATCTGGAGGATGGGATTAATTGCACCCTCAGCAAGTTTGCAGATGACACTAAACTGGGAGGAGTGGTCGATATGCTGGAGGGTAGGGATAGGATACAGAGGGCCCTAGACAAATTGGAGGATTGGGCCAAAAGAAATCTGATGAGGTTCAACAAGGACAAGTGCAGAGTCCTGCACTTAGGACAGAAGAATCCCATGCACTGCTACAGACTAGGGACCGAGTGGCTCGGCAGCAGTTCTGTGGAAAAGGACCTAGGGGTTACAGTGGACGAGAAGCTGGATATGAGTCAACAGTGAGCCCCTGTTGCCAAGAAGGCTAACGGCATTTTGGGCTCTATAAGTAGAAGTATTGCCAGCAGATCGAGGGACGTGATCGTTCCCCTCTATTCGGCATTGGTGAGGCCTCATCTGCAGTATTGCATCCAGTTTTGGGCCCCACACTACAAAAAGGATGTGGAAAAATTGGAAAGAATCCAGCGGAGGGCAACAAAAATTATTAGGGGGCTGGAGCACATGATTTATGAGGAGAGGCTGAGAGAACTGGGATTATTTAGTCTGCAGAAGAGAAGAATGAGGGGGGATTTGATAGCTGCTTTCAACTGCCTGAAAGGGGGTTCCAAAGAGGATGGATCTAGACTGTTCTCAGTGGTAGCAGATGACAGAACGAGGAGTAATGGTCTCAAGTTGCAGTGCAGAGGTTTAGGCTGGATATTAGGAAAAACTTTTTCACTAGGAGGGTGGTGAAGCCTGGAATGTATTACCTAGGGAGGTGGTGGAATCTCCTTCCTTAGAGGTTTTTAAGGTCAGGCTTGACAAAGCCCTGGCTGGGATGATTTAGTTGGGGATTGGTCCTGCTTTGAACAGGGGGTTGGACTAGATGACCTCCTGAGGTCCCTTCCAACCCTGATATTCTATGATTCTATGACTCACCTTTTCTCTGTCTCTAAGTGGTCCTGGTGTCACTAAATGGGACAGAACACCACACCCAGGAGGTGTGCGGGTTACACCTATAAGTGCAGGGATGGGCCTTGTATGATTTTCAGCAGTGCCTGTGTCCCATGGAAAGTGCATCAGAATCAGGCACCTGAGTCAGGCACTTCTGTGAATCCCACTAAGAACCTCCGTACTTCTTTAGGTGCCTAAACCCCTTTGTCAATCTGGGCCTCATCCAAGCAACCCAGATAAACTTGTAAAGACTGGCTGGAGTTGATCACACTTGAAGAGTGTTTCTTTTCACCTCCCTGAGCAAGGGGCAGGTTGTTCTCCTGTCAGAAATACCAGCACCGGGAGATATTAATACACACAGCAGGGGATGCTTTCCATTATCTCAGTCACAAAGCATGATTACCATCGTCATATGGGAGCTGCTTGTTAATGAGGAGATGGGAGTGAGCTCTTCTTCCTGCTCTTCTGGGCTCCCTTTTTCCCACTTCTCCTTAGTCTCTGATGGCTCCTTCTTCATCCCTAGAGCAGAAAGAAACCTTCTTAACATTTTGCTTTTCCATGTCTTATCCCTGGTTTCCAGAGGATGGAAGTTGGGCACAGAGCCCTGAAGCGAATTGCCCCAGGTCAGACTGAAGGTTGTTGGCAGAGCTGAGCAGAGAACTCCAATCTCATGACTCTTAGCTGGAGGCTTTTACCAAACAAGGCTTCCTCTTACCTAGGGGCCGGTTTCTTTTCTATTCTACTCTTCCCCTCCCCTTGCACACCTTTCCCGTCAGTGATGGGCAACAGGCCTCATTTTGCATTTAACCCCCCAAGAAGTAATGACTCAGCTCTGGTACGGTTCCCAGCTGTGACCTGTTGAGACCTCTGGAGCATTTTATTGATGAAATGGACCCGATCCAGGAGAAAAGAAATGATTTCCTCCAACGTCCAGCCTCTCTGTTCCCCTTACAGCCTGGAGCAATGCTAGTACTCCCCACCCCACAGAGCCAGACCCCCAGAGGGGGGTGACCTGACATTGTCAGCTCTCCCCACCTCAGCGATGGTCCTCTGACACCCTATCCCAGAGGATCGGGCACTAAATGGATTCCAGAGTCTGAGGTACCCATCACTGCCCCATGAGACGGCCCTGATGTCAAAGGCTTCTCGAGTGACTGGTGTGAGTATTCCTCACATGCTCCTCGCGAACCATGTGGATTGAATCCTCACCTGTAAGATCCAGTTCAACTTTGCCTGTAGTCTCCTGCAGCTTCATCTCCTCTGCCTCCACCTGGTTCTCAGCTGCTTTCTTCTTCAGAGACAAGTGCATCCTTCTTGGAGAGGAAGCTGTTCTCTCCTTATCCCTATCAGGCATCAAATGGTCAGATTGGCCACAGACACAGTCTTTTCATGCCTGACAGGATGGTCCATGAGCATTTGCTTCTCTTGGGCTTCTCTGGCAAGGCCTGCTCTTGCTGGATGAGGACAGAGCATGACTCATTTGCTGCAGGTTGGACGAACACTGTGTGCACATGGATCTCTCTGTGCTCCGTAGAGGCGAGTCTTTGGAAAAAGGAATGAAGCCTGGAATAGAAAGAAGGAGGAAATGGGTTTTTCTGTCCTTCTCTAAAGGAAGGGAATTAGTTTGCCCAGGATTCCCAGATCCAAGAGTGTGGTCTTTTGAAGCCATCTGCTCCTCTAATAGCCAGGACTGGTTCATACAACCAAGAACAGAAGCAACACAAGACTGGCCATACTGGGTCAAACCAAAGGTCCATCTAGCCCTGTGTCCCGTCTTCTGACAATGGCCAATGCCAGGTGCCCCAGAGGGAATGAATAGGTAATCATCAAGTGATCCATTCCTGTTGCTCATTCCCGGCTCCTGGCAAACAGAGGCTAGGGACACCATCCATACCTATCGTGGCTAATAGCCATTAATGGACCTCTCCTGCATGAATTTATCTAGCTCATTTTTGAACCCTGTTATAGTCTTGGCCTTCACAATATCCTCCGGCAAAGAATTCCACAGGTTAACTGTGCATTGTGTGGAAAAAAATACTTCCTTTTGTTTGGTTTAAATCTGCTGCTTATTAAGAAAAACAGCACTTGGATTTGAACAAAGGACCACTTGATCTGCAGACAAACACTCTATCACTGAACTCTACCCCCATTACTAGATCCAGCCACAGGTGAAGATACATGGGACCACTGTGAAACAGGAATTCTTCTGGGGAAGTTCTAGGGCCCGTGTTATGCAGGAGGTCAGACTAGATGATCAGGGCTGGCCTTAGAGCCTTTGAAACTATGAACTTATGAAACTAAAGTTGCCTTTAACGGCTAGGATGAAAATTGCTGCTCCTGTCCCAGAGGAGATGCTTTGAGGTTTCCTTGGGGAGAGGCACCAGGATCCCCATTCCACCTTTGTCACAGCCTTTCTTTGACACAGCACATCACAGCTTCCCCCCTTTTGCTCTATAACAAGAAACCTCCATGCACCAGATCTGTAATCCCATCCTAGCACAGTCACTGGCTCCAGTTCCTAGCCTGACTCTCACTCCATGGAGCTCACGCCTCCTCTGCCAATGGACAGACATGGAAACAGCCAAGGTCAATTTCTATTTTCTTTGCTCATTGCCTGGGCCTAGCTGCAAAAATGCTTCATTATTAACCCCACTCCTTTGTGCACAGAATGTTGGGACTCTGGGAACAGACAGGGCCAAGCTGAAACCAAGAAACCTCTGTTCCCAGAGAAGCCAGGAAAAGGAACAAAGGATTGTCATCTAGAAGGCTTGAGGGTCTGGAAGGATGGATTAGCAGCTGCAAATATGTTGACTTATTCTCAACTATCTCCAAAATCTGGAATGTATTAGCATGGGGAAAATAACCAGTAAACTTCAACTGAAGAATTTCCTATACTATTTATAACGTCCAATCAGAAGTTAGGCCACCAAAACAATGACAAAGAAATCACACCGAGATCCATGACAAATTTAGTCTGCAGTTTATTTAAACCCCTTTCCCCTATTTAAAGCAGGGCTGGGAAGAGGTGGGGCTGGGATTTAGGGAAGGGGGTGGAGCGGGGATGGGAAGACTCCAATGACACCAAGATTTCTTTCTTGAGCGGCAACAGCTATTTTAGACTCTGTGATTTTATATGTATGGTTGGGATTCTGTTTTCCAGTGTGCATTGTTTTGCATTTATCAACATGAATTTCATCTGCCATTTTGTTGCCCAGTCAGGCACCCAGTTTTGTGAGATCCCCTCTTTGTAGTCTGTTTTGGACTTAAGTATCTTAGTTTGTATTTGTTTGTATTTGTATGTAACCCTTCTGCCCGTCAGAGTTGGCAGCAACAAGGGCCGGGTTCAATATCTAGGGGATCCATTCCAATAACACAATGCAAACCGGCTCGAGCCCCCACCCAGTGACCTGGGACAAATATATACCACCCCCGCTGGGCGCCTCCAAGAGGCAATACTTCCCCTCTCGCAAGCACATAGCCTGAGTGTAGCAAAAGCCTTTTAATAACAGAGAGAAACAATGTGGCATTATGTTGGGGAAACACCACCAACAGGATTCATAACACAACCCATGAGCAAAAAAAAACCCACCCCAGGCAAATTGGGGCATGCCCTTTTCCCTTTGGTTCTTGAGTCCAGCAACCCCAAATCACCCAAAGTCCCAAAAGTCCAATGCCCCAAAAGTCTCTGTCCCTGGTCAGGGCAGCCCCAGAGTTCGAAAGTTTATCTGCGGAGCTTTACCTCCCAACCTGGGTGGAAATGGGACGGGGGTAAGAGGCACCTTACATAATCTGAAGCTGACCGCCCCATAGCTCCATAGCGGCGCTCCGCTCCGCCAGCCGCCCCACAAACTCCTTTGCTCCGCTGCGCTCCGCCAGCCACCCCACGAACTCCTTCGCTCAGCTGCGCTCCGCTCCGCCAGCTGCCCCACGAACTCCTTCGCTCAGCTGCGCTCCGCTCCGCCAGCTGCCCCACAAACTCCTTCGCTCAGCTCCACGACCCACAAGCAGCTCCTGCCATCCACACACTGCTCCGCGTCGAACTGCTTCACCAGCCGTGCCGCAAACTGCTCCACAATATATCTTCAGGCTCCCCCACTACTTAACACAACACTCAGTGATTTCAGCTCTTAGGTGAATTCAGCTTGTAGTAGGGGAGCCCCAGTGCTGGTGCACTGTCAGCCCAAAGTGAGCTCAGCAGCCTATAACTAGACTTCTAATGAAATCAAAATTAGCTCTGATATTCCACAGTGGAGAGAGGAGGAAGTGCAATTAGCATGGAAGGCCCTCACCAAGGGGCCCATGCCACCAAGTATTAATACTTGTCCCCAGCCTCTCTCTATTCACACAGTTTTGGAACCCATGACCCTTGCCTAGCGAGTGCTACTTAGTTGATGGTGAATCCCTCCATCATAACAAAAGGCCACGTACAGTTCCAAGCACAGTTCCCATAATCAGGGTAATAACAATTTATTCTTCCTGCCCCAATAACAGAGACGCTGGGGATCCCACAGCAGCCAAAGTGACCATTTGAGCAGTTATGGTCTCATTCTAGGCGTGGTGGGTGTGCCTATGCAAATGACATCGGCCCCTGAAGTTCTTTTCCACAACTTGCCACACCTCACCACCAGATGTCAGGGTGGAGCTCATCCTGACACTGCTTACATGTATTATCTGCAAATTTGGCCACCTCACTGTTTACCCCATTTTCCAGGTAATTTATGAATATGTTGAACAGTACTGGTCCCAGTACAGACCCCTGGGGGACACCATTATTTACCCCTCTCCGTCCTAAAAACCGACCATTTATTCCTACCCTGTGTTTACTATCTCAGAAACAGTTACTGATCCATGAGACAACCTTCTCTTTTATTCCATGACAGCTTAAGAGAGCAGAATAGGGTTTCCTTGGGAGGGGGATGAATTGAGAATATATCAGAAGGTTTTACAGATTTATTGTTCCATGAAAGTGAAAGTACATCTGAAACTCAGAGCAGGATTTAAACCTGCATAAGGGAAACCTCCAGTGGATTTCAAATCCAACGCCTTAACAGCTCGGCCATCACAGCTGTTGAGAAATAAAAGCTGCAATTCCAGATAAACTGATAAATAACCACAATGTCCAGCACTGAAGTCGTCTGAAATATGGAATTCAAACAGTAAACCCGGCTCCTAAAGCAGAGGGGAAATAGGGCCTTTTCTTTTTACTTAGCCATGTACAATAGCTCAGAGAGCACTTTTAAAAGTCTCCCCTCCCACAGCCTGGAAAAGGCCAAGGATTTTCGCGTTCTAACTTGCTCTGAATGAGGATCACTGGACCATAGAACCATTCATTAGAGAAACCTGTGATGCACAGAACGAGGCTGAGAAAAATGCTTACTGGAAACAAGAATTGCTCCCCTGGAATAGCAGCTGTATTGGGCAGCTGGAAATCTCACAAGAGAAGCTCGAGCTTTGGAGGCTCTGTAGTAGAAGTCCTAGTTATTGCATGGGAGGTCTACATTTGTTTTATGGACAATAGAGGTCTGAGGTCTATTGCCGCAAAATTTCAGTAGAAAATTTCAGACTCAAATTGTGTGTGGTGGGGGGATTGGTGGGGGTTTCTTTGGTTTTGGTTTAGTGTGTTTTCTTTTTCTCATTTTAAATGTCCTTGGTCATTTTGATGGGAAAAAGATTTGTAGGAGGCCAAGGAAAAGTAAGAAAAGTTAAAAATCTGCATTGGCAAGAGGGGGTCTCTGAATTCCAGGGGTAAGGGTGGAGATTTTCATGGCGGAGTGGGGCGGTTAAGGGATAAATGAGAGGCTTTTGCTGGAACACAGGGAGAGGTTTTGCAGTTTAATTTTTCCAAAGAGAAACCTCCCCACTTTGCCTGTGCTGTTGCCCAGCTCAGACCCCACTGACACCCCTGTGATGAAGTGGGATTTTCTGAACGTTTTGTATGCATATTGTGTATACCTCAGTTTCCCCTATTTGTTAAACAATTATCTAGGTCAGAGGTCCCAATCTGTGGGGTTCACCCCTACGTTGGCCTTGGGGAACATTCCTGGGGATGCAACTGGGGCCTAGGCCAGCCCCCACAGGAGGAGGCGGGGGTGGGTGGGAAGGAGGACCACCCTGCTCAGCTCCTGGCAGACTGCAAAGAGTTACAAAAAGATCTCTCAAAACTGGGTGACTGGGCAACCAAATGGCAGATGAAATTTAATGTTGATAAATGCAAAGTAATGCACATTGGAAAACATAATCCCAGCTATACATATAAAATGATGGGGTCTAAATTAGCTGTTACCACCCAAGAAAGAGATCTTGGAGTCATTGTGGATAGTTCTCTGAAATCATCCACTCAATGTGCAGTGGCAGTCAAAAAAGTGAACAGAATGTTGGGGATCATTAAGAAAGGGATAGATAATAAGTCAGAAAATATCATATTGTCTCTATAAATCCATGGTATGCCCACATCTTGAATACTGCATGTAGATGTGGTTGCTCCATCTCAAAAAAGATATATTGGACTTGGAAAAGGTTCAGAAAAGGGCAACAAAATGATTAGGGGCATGGAACCGCTGCTGTATGAGGAGAGATTAATAAGACTAGGACTTTTCAGCTTGAAAAAGAGATAACTAAGGGGGGATTTAATTGGTGTTGGTCCTGCTTTGAGCAAGGGGTTGGACTAAATGACCTCCTGAGGTCTCTTCTAACCCTAATCTTCTATTATTCTATTATTCTATGATATGATAGAGGTCTATAAAATCATGACTGGTGTGGGGAAAGTAAATAAGGAAGTGTTATTTACTTCTTCTCACAACACAAGAACTAGGTGCTACCAAATGAAATTAATAGGCAGCAGGTTTAAAACAAACAAAAGGAAGGTTTTTTTTTCATGCAACGCACAATGAACCTGTGGAACTCCTTGCCAGGGGATGTTGTGAAGGCCAAAACTATAGCAGGGTTCAAAAAAGAACTAGATACATTCATGGAGAATAGGTCCATCAACAGCTATTAGCCAGGATGGGCAGGGATGGTGTCCCCTAGCCTCTGTTTGCCAGAAGGTGGAAATGAGCGACAGGGAATGGATCACTTGAAGATGACCTGTTCTGTTCATTCCCTCTGGGGCACCTGGCACTGGCCACTGTTGGAAGACAGGATACTGGGCTAGATGGACCTTTGGTCTGTTCCAGTCTGGCCGTTCTTATGTTCTATGTTCTTAATAAGGAGGATGTAAGCAACAATGTTTCTCCAGGGTACATGATGAAGAGTCAATGACTCCACTTCCCTTGCTGGTTTCTATCATAGAGGGTGAAGCAGAAGAGTAAGGGGCAGGGGTGATGCAGAATTAAGAGGGCAACAGACAGCCATCTCATAGCAGGCCCTCTAGATTCACACCAATAATTACCTGCCTTTTCCTGGGTGAAACCCACAGCTGAGGTTCCCGTGCTTCACCATGTCCCCTGCTACAAAGTGCAGCTGACTCTCCCCCAGTGCTCTTGCTGAGGAGGAATGAGGGGAAGAAAGAACAAGGCCATGCACCCCAACCATAATTTAGGGGTCCTCTCAATGGAATCCATTTATGGTTCTAAAGACAAGCTTCAAACCATTGTGTGCCCTAAAAATAAAGAGTCTAATGATTGCGGGTTTGAGTCCCATGGTAGTTCTGCTTCCTTAGTTTTCACTTTGGCCAAAGGCTCTGGCTCCAGATGGGCCAGGGAAAGCAAAGACTGGCATGTGAGTCCTAGATAGTCCCAGTCTAGCCTCTGGGCTTCCAAGCTTGCCAAAGAAAGTGGGTGGATGCCTGGGTTAGTGTGTAGAGAAGTCTCCCTCCTCCTAATCTGTGCCTGTCCCTGTGCTTCAGGGGGCTGGTTAATTAGCACCTTTGGAGCCCTGGGTATTTCTCTGCTTCTCGCCAGTCGGTGAAAAGCTGCTTGGCGAAAAATCTCCCACCAGAATGAGTGCCTTGAGTGGGAACGATACAAGCCCCCACCTGGGGGCTGGCCCTGCTTTCCTACCACATTCTGATGCTGGCCACAGAACGCCAGCAGTTGGTCTGCGGTTGGCCTGCAGTGGGTGTTTGAAGCGCCAGGAGGCGGGGAGCAGATCGGCCGGGTGTCTTTGTAGCTGTCTGCAGACCACAATTAGGTATGGTCCCCCCTCCTCTTGCCCCACCCTCTGGAGTTTGATGGTGTGGAAGCCTTCCCTTAGAGCTGTCAGCCCCAGCCACCCCTGCTGTAGGTGCCCAGAGGAAGAAAGTGGTGCTGAACTCCAGCCCGTGACTCTTGCTCCTGGTTCTTTCTCCTGATTTTGAAGCCTGGCCATGGTGCTCCTTCTTTTAAGGATGTGGTGGGCAAGAGGAAAAGCGTGGAGACAAGTGCAATGGCAAAAGCCTGTCAGCATCAGGTATCTCTATCAAGACACTCAAGTTGTGGGACCCCAAGCTATTGCATGGGTTCATCCTCTCAAGCCAGCTGGACCAAAGACCTCCCTCGAGTAGGCATGAGGAACCCAGCAGTAGGGAAAAGACAAATTCTTGTGCAAACCAATGCAGTGCCAGGAAGTCCCACCAAGATTTGAATTGGGATTACAGGAATCGGAGTTCTGAGTGCCATTGGAGCACAGGACCAGCTGGCCTGGCCTTTTCTAGAGGACACCTGTGACCACCAACATTCAGATGTGTTGTATCCTTGGGGGCAACAATTTTAGGAAGAAATCACTTGAGACACAGAGAGCTGTAAACCTGGAGAGCAGCCATTTATTGCCACATACTGAACTAACCAAAAACCAGCCAAAACTGGCTGGGCTATCCCCCAATAATCTGACTCAGTTGCCATAGCAACAACAAGATTCTATTACCATAACAACCAAATACACAACATATTCCTCCCCACTTAATGAGAACATCCCCTAAATAAAACAAACACGAAACTAGAGAAGGAGGGTAGACTGCCTCCGTTCCTGGCTAAACCCCGGGGACTATTTCGCCTGTAACCATGGGTTCACCCTAGCTAAAGCTCCAGCCATTGAGGAGGCCTTCTGTTTCTAGGTGGATTACAGCAGACTTCTGGTGTTGTTGCACCTGACAGTGTCCTGGGCGCAGACCTGACAATGGGCTCAGGGTTCGTAGCGCGAAAGGGTGGGGATGTGGTATCAGCTCGTTCCAGGCAGGGATCTATCTCCACTGCAGGCAGTAATGGAGGAGGAAAGTCAGGAACAGGTGACTCTTGATTCAGTGTCTCGCCGGAAGTGGTGAAGTCAGGCAACTCAACTGAAGATGTGTCCTGAGGACTGGTATGACCTGGCAACCGCTGATCCACATGTTGCTGACAGGTGAGGTCCTCTGAAGTCCGGACAGTGTAGGAAACAAGTCCTGTCTGAGCGATGACAGTGGCAGGGACCCATTTAGCTCCAGAAGTATAATTCGAAGCCAAAACTGGCTGTCCCGGGCTAAAGGTTCGGTCTTTTGTTCTGGGTGCACACCTGATGACTTGATCTTGCTGCTGACGTTGCACAATTTGTCGGGGTTCAGAAGGTTTCAGCAGATCAAAGTAAGTGTCGTCCCATCATTAGAAAGGCCGGGGATGCCTTGGTCATAGCATGAGGTGTGTTTCTGTAGGATAGTAAGAAGGTGTCCAGAAGCTTTTGAATGGATAATTGTCCCCTTGCCAGTTTCAAAACTTGTTTCATTGTCTGCACAAACCTTTCAGTTAATCCATTGGTGGACGGATGATATGGTGCTGAAGTGATGTGGTGTATCCCTTTTGTCTTCATAAAATTTCTAAACTCCTGAGAGATGAACTGCGGTCCATTGTCACTCACAAGTTGTTCTGGCAGACCAGAATGACTAAAGAGTCCCCATAGTTTTTGGATAGTACTCTCTGCAGTAGTGGACTGCATTAGAGAGACTTCTGGCCATTTAGAATGGACGTTTACCACTACCAAGAACATGTTTCCTTCAAATGGGCCAGTGAAGTCAACGTTAATATGTTGCCACGGGTTGTCAGGCCAGTCCTCTGGGTGTAGAGGTGCCCACTGGGGTGCACTCCTCACATCCTGACATAACATACAAGCTCTTGCCTTCTCTTCAATAGCACTGTCCAATCCAGGCCACCAAAAATAGCTTAGTGCAATTTCCTTCATGCGCCCTATTCCACAGTGACTGGAATGTAGCTGTTCTAACATCTGTGATCTCAGTGGTGGTGGGATAATGACATGTCTTCCCCAAAACAAACAACCATACTGAATCATAGAATATCAAGGTTGGAAGGGACCTCAGGAGGTCATCTAGTCCAACGCCCTGCTCAAAGCAGGACCAATCCCCAATTTTTGCCCCAGATCCCTAAATGGCCCCCTCAAGGATTGAGCTCACAATCCTAGGCTTAGTAGGCCAATGCTCAAACCACTGAGCTATCCCTTCCCCTGGATTGATAACTCCATCCTCCTGGACATGTAAGTAACAAGGTCAGGTGAGACCGGACGGATGTTCCATGCATCACCAGGTCTGTAACTTGGGACAATACTGGGTCAACGCGGGTTGCCTTCTTTACCTGAGTAGTGGTGATGGGTGTGTTCTCTACCAGTTCAAAGTAAAAGATTTTCTTCTGGGCAATATCTTGACTTTTGACAGGCAAAGGCAGCCTTGGGAGACAATCCACATTGCCATCAAGAGTGGATTTCTGATATTTGATTTCATATGTGTGCGTGGAAAGCAACAATGCCCAATGCTGCATAAAAACATGACATACAAATACAACTAGCAGCTAATGGGGGAATGCCTGTGTGGGGTCCAAAAACTGAAGTCAGAGGTTGATGGTCTATGAGAAGAGTAAACTTCCGTCTGAACAGGTTCTGATGAAACTTCCAAATTCCGAAAACGATTCCCAATACCTCACATTCGATTTGGGCATAGTTAGTTTCTGCTTTGCTTAGGGTGTGAGAAGCAAAAGCAATAGATGTCTCTTCTCCCAAAGGCATAATGTGTGACACGACCGCTCCCACTCCATAAGGGGATTCATCGCAGGCCAACTGTAGGGGTAAGGATGGATCAAAGTGCGTCAGAACTTCAGAATTCAGCAATGCACCCTTGCTTTGTTAAATGCAACATCACAGGCTTCAGTCCACTTCCAGGCCTTGTTCTGCCCAAGGAGTCTGTGGAGTGGTTTTTGCAGTGTGGCAAACTGCGAGATAAACTTTCCATAATAATTCAATAGTCCTAGAAATGAGCAAAGCTGGCTAACATTTTGAGGAGGGGGAGCTTCCACAAAAGCCTTAACTTTTGCAGGGGCCTTATGAAGACCCACAGTATCAATAATGTGTCCCAAATATTCAAGAGAGGGCTGGAAGAATTCATACTTGTCTTTGCGGACTAGTAGGCTATACTCTTCCAGTCCTTGTAGGGTAGCCTCTACATTCTTTAGGTGATCCTCCTCGTTCTTTCCAGTGACCAGGATGTCATCCAGATACCACTGGACTGTTGGCAAGCTACACAAGATTTGGTCCACAGCCCTCTGGAACAGGGCAGGAGCAGACGTTATTCCGAAGGGTAGGCAACAGTATCAATAAAGCCCTTTATGCACCACAATAGTCAGCAGCTCTTGGGACTTTTCATCAATGTGCATCTGTAAATACGCTTGACTCAGGTCAATCTTACTGAACTTCTGTCCCCCAGCCAGGCCCGCAAAGAGGTCATCGATGCGAGGAAGCAGATTTTGCTCTGCATACAACACCGGGTTGACAGTGACCTTAAAATCACTGCAAATCCAGAGGGAGCCATCTTTCTTCGCTATTGGAACAATAGGAGTTGCCCATGGGCTATAGGTAACTGGTATTAGGACTCCATTTGTGGCCAGGCGCTCCAGGTCCACTTCAACTTTCGGCCTGATGGCATATGGCACAGTTCTGGCTTTCAGATATTCTGGTTGACTGTCAGGTTTAATGTTCTATGTCACAGTGATTCCCTTCACCCTTCCCAGATCCTCTCCAAAAATAGCAGCATGTTTCCTTAGTACAGTGGTCAGACCAGTTTCTTCTTTAGTCATTTGGTGCACTTCTGCCCAGTTCAGCTGGATCTTCCCAAACCAAGACCTACCCATTAAGGCTGGGTAATTACCTCTCACCACAAACAGTGGCAATTTAGCAGCTAGTCCATTGAGCTCCACCTTAACCTCGGTAGTGCCCAACATGGGCACAGCTTCTCCCCTGTATGTCTTCAGATCAGTTTTCATTGCCTGAAGCAGAAGATGCTCTAGCTTTTTGTTATACACCGTCTCGGAGACCAGCAAGGCGGCTGTATCGGTGTCCAGTTCCGTGCGTATCGGTTTGCCGTCCAACAACGGGGTTACCCAGTGTTCATGTGAGCCCACTGCCAAAGACAAAACGTGGAGCGGCACTTCTTCTTGTGATGTGGTGTCTCCTTGGTCATCCTGGGTCTGCTCTAGGGTATGCAGATTTCCCTTTTAGGTCAGCCAGACCACAGGCCTCTTTTTCCTTTGTTTACAGGCACACTCAGTGTGTTCGTTTTTGCCCCATTGTCGACACACAAGGTCCTGACACCAGCATTCTGATGCCTGGTGACCAGGCTTACCACAGCCGCAACACTCCTGACTCCGCACAGTTTTGTGGGTAGGTTCTTGTGACACCTTATGCACCCTAGGGGATGCACCTCCTGTATTGCACCTCCTTTGTAGCCAGTTCCATGGAGACTGCAATATCAACAGCTTTCTGTAAGGTAAGCTGAACCTCTGTCAATAGGCACTTCTGTATAGCTTCACTGTACAAGCCGCAAACTAACCTGTCACATAGGGCGTCATTTAATAGCTCCTTAAATTCACAGTGTTCCTCAAGCTTTTTCAAAGTTGCTACAAATTGCATAACTGTTTCGTCCTCTTTTTGGTCTCTTTTGTGGAACCTATATCTTTCCGCAATTACCAATGGTTTTGGAGAAAAATGGGACCCCAGGATTTCCACAATGTTACTGTAAGATTTGGTCTCAGGCTTAACAGGGTGTAGTAAGCTGCGCAGCAGGGAATAGGTCTTAGCCCCTACAACACTTAAGAATATTGGCACCTTCTCTTCTGTAATGTCATTTGCAATAACAAAAAGCTCAAAACACTCAGTATATATGTGCCATTGCACTAGAGTCTCCTCAAAAGGTTCCAGTGGCCCGTAAGTGTACCCATGGTTTTAGTTTCAGTTTGCACGTGAGTGCAAACAAGCCAGTTCTCACCCCCTTCCGACAGTTTGGGGTGGGGAGTGTTGTACTTGACTTCTACTTTCTTCTGTTGCTGGGGAAGCACAGGAATCCCATCCTTGTTGCCATGTTGTTGTATCCTTGGGGGCAACAGTTTTAGGAAGAAATCACTTGAGACACAGAGAGCTGTAAACCTTAAAAGGCATCCATTTATTGCCACACACTGAACTAACCAAAAACCAGCCAAAACCAGCTGGGCTATCCCCTAATAATCTAACTCAGTTGCCATAGTAACAACAAGATTCTATTACCATGACAACCAAATACACAACACCCCACTATCTCAGTATTTGTCTGTAACCAGCCCTGAGTGCTGGGACAGGGGAGAGGAAGGCAAGGAAAGTTTTGATGAGCTTAGGCAGCTGTGTGAGCTGATGACTTTGTCTAACCAGTTGGGGAAGGCAAGGTTAGTGGAAGAGGAGTGTCCCTGTACCTTACCTGTTACCTGTGTGGAGGATTGTGACCGCGAAGGGAATGTTCCTGTCTCTGTTAGGGGTAAATGTACATTAAGTAAATGTTGCCCATGGAGGGAGCTACCCCAGTCTAAAACTTGCCCATGGAGGGAGCTACCCCAGTCTAAAAGCAGTTGTCTGTGAACAGCCATGTGTGCTGGGAAAAGGGAAATAATATCCCAAGTGTCTGTTAAAGGGGAAGGTTTCTCCAGCTCTTTTTTGTCTGTGGAGCAGACAGAAGGTGCCTCTCAGCCTGTGATGGTTGAGGGTAGTGCAGTTGTCTTAGAGTTGGTTCTGGTTACAACCAACATCCAGAAAAGAAATGGTCCTAAATTTTTGTCTGCTAGGGAGAGTGACACTGTAACTAGGTTGCATCCAGTAAGGGTATGTCTACACTACGGAATAAGGTCGAATTTATAGAAGTCGGTTTTTTAGAAATCGGTTTTATATATTCGAGTGTGTGTGTCCCCACAGAAAATGCTCTAAGTGCATTAAGTGCATTAACTCGGTGGAGCGCTTCCACAGTACCGAGGCTAGAGTCGACTTCCGGAGCATTGCACTGTGGATAGCTATCCCACAGTTCCCGCAGTCTCCGCTGCCCATTGGAATTCTGGGTTGAGATCCCAATGCCTGATGGGGCTAAAACATTGTTGCGGGTGGTTCTGGGTACATATCGTCAGGCCCCCGTTCCCTCCCTCCCTCCGTGAAAGCAAGGGCAGACAATGGTTTCGCGCCTCTTTTCCTGAGTTACCTGTGCAGACGCCATACCATGGCAAGCATGGAGCCCGCTCAGGTAACCGTCACCCTATGACTCCTGGGTGCTGGCAGACGTGGTACGGCATTGCTACACAGTAGCAGCACCCCCTTGCCTTGTGGCAGCAGATGGTACAGTACGACTGGTAGCCGTCATCATCATGTCCGAGGTGCTCCTGGCCACGTCGGCTGGGAGCGCCTGGACAGACATGGGCGCAGGGACTAAATTTGGAGTGACTTGACCAGGTCATTCTCTTTCGTCCTGCAGTCAGTCCTATTGAACCGTCTTATGGTGAGCAGGCAGGCGATACGGATTGCTAGCAGTCGTACTGTACCATCTTCTGCCAGGCAGGCAAGAGATGAGGATTGCTAGCAGTCGTATTGTACCATCTTCTGCCAGGCAGGCAAGAGATGAGGATGGCTAGCAGTCGTACTGTACCATCTTCTGCCGAGCAGCCATGAGATGTGGATGGCATGCAGTCCTTCTGCACCGTCTGCTGCCAGCCAAAGATGTAAAAGATAGATGGAGTGGATCAAAACAAGAAATAGACCAGATTTGTTCTGTATTCATTTGCTTCCCCCCCCTCCCCGTCTAGGGGACTCATTCTTCTAGGTCACACTGCAGTCACTCACAGAGAAGGTGCAGCGAGGTAAATCTAGCCATGTATCAATCAGAGGCCAGGCTAACCTTCCTGTTCCAATAAGAACGATAACTTAGGTGCACGATTTCCTATTGGAACCCTCCGTGAAGTCCTGCCTGAAATACTCCTTGATGTAAAGACACCCCCTTTGTTGATTTTAGCTCCCTGAAGCCAACCCTGTAAGCCGTGTCCTCAGTCGGCCCTCCTTGCATCAGAGCAACGGCAAACAATTGGACATCTGAGAGTGCTGTCCAGAGCAGTCACAATGGAGCACTCTGATGGGGCTAAAACATTGTCGTGGGTGGTTCTGGGTACGTATCGTCAGGCCCCCGTTCCCTCCCTCCCTCCGTGAAAGCAAGGGCAGACAATCGTTTTGCGCCTTTTTTCCTGAGTTACCTGTGCAGACGCCATACCACGGCAAGCATGGAGCCCGCTCAGGTAACCGTCACCCTATGTCTCCTGGGTGCTGGCAGACGCGGTACGGCTTTGCTACACAGTAGCAGCAACCCATTGCCTTCTGGCAGCAGACGGTGCAGTATGACTGGTAGTCGTCCTCGTCATATCCGAGGTGCTCCTGGCCACGTCGGCTGGGAGCGCCTGGGCAGACATGGGCGCAGGGACTAAATTTGGAGTGACTTGACCAGGTCATTCTCTTTAGTCCTGCAGTCAGTCCCATTGAACTGTCTTATGGTGAGCAGGCAGGCGATACGGATTGCTAGCAGTCGTATTGTACCATCTTCTACCAGGCAGGCAAGAGATGAGGATTGCTAGTGGTCGTATTGTACCATCTTCTGCCAGGCAGGCAAGAGATGAGGATGGCTAGCAGTTGTACTGTACCATCTTCTGCCGAGTAGCCATGAGATGTGGATGGCATGCAGTCCTTCTGCACCGTCTGCTGCCAGCCAAAGATGTAAAAGATAGATGGAGTGGATCAAAACAAGAAATAGACCAGATTTGTTTTGTACTCATTTGCCTCCTCCCCTGTCTAGGGGACTCATTCCTCTAGGTCACACTGCAGTCACTCACAGAGAAGGTGCAGCGAGGTAAATCTAGCCATGTATCAATCAGAGGCCAGGCTAACCTCCTTGTTCCAATAAGAACGATAACTTAGGTGCACCATTTCTTATTGGAACCGTCCATGAAGTCCTGCCTGAAATACTCCTTGATGTAAAGATACCCCCTTTGTTGATTTTAGCTCCCTGAAGCCAACCCTGTAAGCCATGTCGTCAGTCGCCCCTCCCTCCGTCAGAGCAACGGCAGAGAATCGTTCCGCATCTTTTTTCTGTGCGGACGCCATACCAAGGCAAGCATGGAGGCCGCTCAGCTCACTTTGGCAATTAGGAGCACATTAAACACCACACGCATTATCCAGTAGTATATGCAGCACCAGAACCTGGCAAAGCGATACCGGGCGAGGAGGCGATGTCAGCACGGTCACGTGAGTGATCAGGACATGGACACAGATTTCTCTGAAAGCATGGGCCCTACCAATGCATGCATCATGGTGCTAATGGGGTAGGTTCATGCTGTGGAACGCTGATTCTGGGCTCGGGAAACAAGCACAGACTGGTGGGACCGCATAGTGTTGCAGGTCTGGGACGATTCCCAGTGGCTCCGAAACTTTCGCATGCATAAGGGCACTTTCATGGAACTTTGTGACTTGCTTTCCCCTGCCCTGAGGCGCATGAATACCGAGATGAGAGCAGCCCTCACAGTTGGGAAGCGAGTGGCAATAGCCCTGTGGAAGCTTGCAATGCCAGACAGCTACCGGTCAATTGGGAATCAATTTGGAGTGGGCAAATCTACTGTGGGGGCTGCTGTGATGCAAGTAGCCCACGCAATCAAAGATCTGCTGATATCAAGGGTAGTGACCCTGGGAAATGTGCAGGTCATAGTGGATGGCTTTGCTGCAATGGGATTCCCTAACTGTGGTGGGGCCATAGACGGAACCCATATCCCTATCTTGGCACCGGAGCACCAAGCCGCCGAGTACATAAACCACAAGGGGTACTTTTCGATAGTGTTGCAAGCTCTGGTGGATCACAAGGGACGTTTCACCAACATCAACGTGGGATGGCTGGGAAAGGTGCATGATGCTCGCATCTTCAGGAACTCTGGTCTGTTTCAAAAGCTGCAGGAAGGGACTTTATTCCCAGACCAGAAAATAACTGTTGGGGATGTTGAAATGCCTATATGTATCCTTGGGGACCCAGCCTACCCCTTAATGCCATGGCTCATGAAGCCGTACACAGGCAGCCTGGACAGTAGTCAGGAGCTGTTCAACTACAGGCTGAGCAAGTGCAGAATGGTGGTAGAATGTGCATTTGGACGTTTAAAGGCGCGCTGGCGCAGTTTACTGACTCGCTTAGACCTCAGCGAAACCAATATTCCCAGATGAAGTGAGCTGTAGCTCACGAAAGCTCATGCTCAAATAAACTGGTTAGTCTCTAAGGTGCCACAAGTACTCCTTTTCTTTTTGCGAATACAGACTAACACGGCTGTTACTCTGAAAACTGTTATTACTGCTTGCTGTGTGCTCCACAATATCTGTGAGAGTAAGGGGGAGACATTTATGGCAGGGTGGGAGGTTGAGGCAAATCGCCTGGCTGCTGGTTACGCGCAGCCAGACACCAGGGCGGTTAGAAGAGCACAGGAGAGTGCGGTACGCATCAGAGAAGCTTTGAAAACCAGTTTCATGACTGGCCAGGCTACGGTGTGAAAGTTCTGTTTGTTTCTCCTTGATGAAGCCCCCCGCCCCTTGGTTCACTCTACTTCCCTGTAAGCTAACCACCCGCCCCTCCTCCCTTCAATCACCGCTTGTAGAGGCAATAAAGTCATTGTTGCTTCACATTCATGCATTCTTTATTCATTCATCACACAAATAGCGGGATGACTACCAAGGTAGCCCAGGAGGGGTGGTGGAGGAGGGAAGGAAAATGCCACACAGCACTTTAAGCACAGCACTTTAAAAGTTTACAACTTTAAAATTTATTGAATGACAGCCTTCTTTTTTTTGGGCAATCCTCTATGGTGGAGTGGCTGGTTGGCCAGAGGCCCCCCCACCGTGTTCTTGGGCGTCTGGGTGTGGAGGCTATGGAACTTGGGGAGGAGGGCGGTTGGTTACACAGGGGCTGTAGCGGCAGTCTGTGCTCCAGCTGCCTTTTCTGCAGCTCAGCCATACACTGGAGCATACTGGTTTGGTCCTGCAGCAGCCTCAGCATTGAATCCTACCTCCTCTCATCACGCTGCCGCCACATTTGAGCTTCAGCCCTGTCTTCAGCCCGCCACTTACTCTCTTCAGCCCGCCACTTACTCTCTTCAGCCCACCACCTCTCCTCCCGGTCATTTTGTGCTTTCCTGCACTCTGACATTATTTGCCTCCACGCATTCGTCTGTGCTCTGTCAGTGTGGGAGGACAGCATGAGCTCGGAGAACATTTAATCGCGAGTGCGTTTTTTTTTCTTTCTAAGCTTCACTAGCCTCTGGGAAGGAGAAGATCCTGTGATCATTGAAACACATGCAGCTGGTGGAGAAAAAAAAAGGGACAGCGGTATTTAAAAAGACACATTTTATAAAACAGTGGCTACACTCTTTCAGGGTAAACCTTGCTGTTAACATTACATACATAGCACATGTGCTTTCGTTACAAGGTCGCATTTTGCCTCCCCCCACCGCGTGACTACCCCCTCAACCTTCCCCCCTCCCTGTGGCTAACAGCGGGGAACATTTCTGTTTAGCCACAGGCAAACAGCCCAGCAGGAATGGGCTCCTCTGAGTGTCCCCTGAAGAAAAGCACTGTATTTCAACCAGGTGACCATGAATTATATCTCACTCTCCTGAGGATAACACAGAGAGATAAAGAATGGATGTTGTTTGAATGCCAGCAAACATACACTGCAATGCTTTGTTCTACAGTGATTCCCGAGTACGTGTTACTGGCCTGGAGTGGTAAAGTGTCCTACCATGAAGGACGCAATAAGGCTGCCCTCCCCAGAAACCTTTTGCAAAGGCTTTAGGACTACATCTAGGAGAACCGCGAATGCCAGGGCAAAGTAATCCTTTCACATGCTTGCTTTTAAACCATGTATAGTATTTTAAAAGGTACACTCACCAGAGGTCCCTTCTCCGCCTGCTGGGTCCAGGAGGCAGCCTTGGGTGGGTTCGGGGGGTACTGGCTCCAGGTCCAGGGTGAGAAACAGTTCCTGGCTGTCGGGAAAACCGGTTTCTCCGCTTGCTTGCTGTGAGCTATCTACAACCTCCTCCTCATCATCATCTTCTTCGTCCCCAAAACCTGCTTCCGTATTGCCTCCATCTCCATTGAAGGAGTCAAACAACACGGCTGGGGTAGTGGTGGCTGAACCCCCTAAAATGGCATGCAGCTCATCATAGAAGCGGCATGTTTGGGGCTCTGACCCGGAGCGGCCGTTCGCCTCTCTGGTTTTCTGGTAGGCTTGCCTCAGCTCCTTCAGTTTCACGCGGCACTGCTTCGGGTCCCTGTTATGGCCTCTGTCCTTCATGCCCTGGGAGATTTTGACAAAGGTTTTGGCATTTCGAAAACTGGAACGGAGTTCTGATAGCACGGATTCCTCTCCCCAAACAGCGATCAGATCCCATACCTCCCGTTCGGTCCATGCTGGAGCTCTTTTGCGATTCTGGGACTCCATCATGGTCACTTGTGCTGATGAGCTCTGCATGGTCACCTGCAGCTTGCCACGCTGGCCAAACAGGAAATGAGATTCAAAAGTTCGCGGTTCTTTTCCTGTCTACCTGGCCAGTGCATCTGAGTTGAGAGTGCTGTCCAGAGCGGTCACAATGGAGCACTCTGGGATAGCTCCCAGAGGCTAATACCATCGAATTGTGTCCACAGTACCCCAAATTCGAGCCGGCAACGTCGATTTAAGCGCTAATCCACTTGTCAGAGGTGGAGTAAGGAAATCGATTTTAAAAGCCCTTTAAGTCGAAATAAAGGGCTTCATTGTGTGGACGGGTGCAGGTTTACATCGATTTAACGCTGCTAAATTTGACCTAAAGTCCTAGTGTAGACCAGGGCTTAGTGTCCTAACAAAATCCCAGAGACCAAATGACTCTGGTACTGTTGCTTTGCCTGTTGCTAGTGTGTTGCTGGGAAAGGGTGCAGCAACATTGTCAACGTTATCAAGTTGATACCCTAGCCAGGGCACAAGGAAAGCATAAAGGTGATTTGATTGTGTTGCCCACTGACAGTGTGGAAACGTAACCAGAAGGAAATGATTCCTGAACTTGTGTGTGTTGAGACTGACAACTTGTATGTTGCCTAGTCAAGGCACTAAGAGAATTTCTCTCCTGTGTGTAGGAGTCTCTGATGTTCAGTGTGGTGTTAGTTACAACTGAAGCATTTTCCAGGCTAAGGACATCTGAGAGGGCTCTTCCCTGTATAGACTTGCTGATGCTTGATGCCATCTGAGCACGAAATGCAGGTACCCCTTCAAGCTCTTTCTTGTGTGAATTATCCAATGCGGAATAATGTGTGAGTTCAGACTGAAGTTTTTCCTGCAGTTATTGAAGCTTTTCCCACATTCCAAGTATTTATGGGTTCTCTCTCTTGTGTGGATTGTCTGATGTGAAGTAAGGTTTGATCATCAATGAAACTTTTTCCAGTCGAGGCATTTATAAATACAGTGCTATGTGGATTCTGAAATGTTTACGAAGGTATGAACTGGAACTGAAGCTTTTCCCATCATCCAAGCATTTGTGGGGTCTCTCTCGTATGTGGATTGTCTGATGTATATTAAGATTTGAACTTTCATGGAGGCTTTCCCACAGTGCAGGGTGGGCAGAAAAGTTTTGCTACACTGAAACATGGTCAAAGAGCCACAGCGGCTACATTTCAGGTCGGAATCTGGGATAAGGTTGGTTTGACTCAGGTCTACATGCTTCAGTGTGGACACCAGAGCCCCAGGTTTGACCCTAGGTTAGAAATGTCTTTATGTAGGGTTAAGAAACAGTGTCGATGCTCAAGCCCAGGGTTCTCCAACATGGGCCAGCTGACTCCAGACTCAGTAACCCTGGGCTTACATTGCATTGTAAGCAATCCCAGAGTGACAGACATGCATATCCCCATTAGTGTTCGGTGACACAACCACGTCAGGAGAAAAAAAAATTCCACGACTATCTTCAAAAATCTCAGCTGGAAAATGAAAGGGATATAAACAAGGAAACATTTTTATATGCTTTATTTACATTAAGTAAATGTCAGGCTTAAAGAGACTGGGAGGGACTTTCATAACCAGACCATGTGGTAAAAACAGTCAAAAATTTGATGCATTGTCCTGAAAGGCATTAAAGTGGAAATATTGCAAATGAACTCTGGGTAGGAATTAATGAGCAGGGGTGAAAGTGGCTGGTGCAGGCCGCTATGGCGTGCTGGTGAGAACTGGCCGCCGGTACCAGCCAACGTTAAAGCGCTACTACTTTTGCTCCCCCGCGTCGGCAGCCCTGCGGTAGGGTCCGGCAGGGCCCCTGATGGGGGGGCCAAAAGGGCAGCGGCCTTGGGTGGCCCTTCAAATCACAGTGGCGGCAATGAAGGGCTGCCTGGGGGAGCCTGATCCCCAGCCCCCCCTCCACACGAGGCCCCCCCCTTCCGGTGGCCAGAGCCACCCCCCACACCTTGCCCAGGGGGGACCCAGGGTACCAGTAAGTCCCTCTGCTTACTTTCACCCCTGCTAATGAGTTACAGTCACACATTCAGAAAGATTTTATAGATCTCCCTCTCGTGTTTTCTTTCCTTCTCCCTTTTATTTTATTTCACCCGGTTTTTCACATCATTTTAGCTAGCACTTGTTTTCCATCCATTTATTTCTCTGTCTGCCCCTAAATCTCTTTTATTCCCTATCACAAATCATTCCAACACAGGTTCCCAGTTTTCTCCCCGAGCTCTTCCCTTCCTCTCCTCTGCCCCAAAGAGGTTTTCTGGTTTCAGGATTGTTTTGCTTTCACTCTTTTCACATTAGTTCCCTACCCCCCATGCCTTTCCCCAGGTTTCTCTATTTACACTTGTTTTACTTTATTCCCCCCCCACACTTTGATTTCTTCTCTCCCTTCTGATTAAAGCTGCTCTGTACCTGCCTCTCTCCTCCCTGCAGCCAGCTCACCTTCATCCAAATGACATCCCCCCCACCCCTCCTCCTCACCACAGCATCCCTTCCCCAGTAGCCTGGAGGTCACACTTCCCAGTCCCTGGGACTGGGTCTCTATCTCCCAGGCTCCCGGCTGGTGCAGAGGATCCACCTTCTCTCCAAACCTCCCAAATCACAATTAATTTGCTGTCCTTGCCACCCCCACATCTGCCTGTCCCCCAGACCCGCTAGTAGTTACAGCCCCAAGCCCCACATCACTTCTGTCCCTGACCCTCCAACAGTTCTCATCCTGCAGCCCCCACATGTGCCCTTCAGGGCCCCTATGCTCCTCCTGCAGCTCCAGAGCTATTCACACGCCCTCCTTCCCATCCCTGGGGCTGCAGGGCGGGAGGGGGAGTGTCAAAGAGATTAGATATTGGAGTTGGGTAGACAGGTGTCCTCCAAGGTCATACAGATGAGTCCCAGGCTAGGTAGATGAGAGTCCTCCAGTATCATAGAGACTAGGATGACTGTGATTAGAGACACCCATTTTTTCATGCCCATTGAACTATTCCCACCACGTTTCAGGAGCACTGTCTGAGCCAGAATTCCCACAGTCCTCCTGCGCCATAGAGGACAGTGCCATACGGGCGGCAAAAGCCGTGGGTCGATGAGATCGGAGGAGGTAGAGAAGCTGCCCCTGCTTCCTATACTTCGACAGGTCAGACACCTGTCAGGCCCTCCAGGGTCATAGAGATTGCATGGCAGAAAGTCTGAAGGAAGACAGGAAACGTCCAGTGTCACAAAGACAAGTGTGCGTGAGACTAGAGAGGTTGATTTCAAGGGGATATCCCTGTGATGGGTTCGGTCACAGAGCCCCCGTTGGGACTGTTACCTGATGTGCCAAAATTACTTCTGAGCCAGTTTTCCCTGCCAGCCTGGCCCCCCCAGAATCCTGCTTTGTTGAGCCAGACATGCTAGCCTCCCAACACAGACCCAGGGTCTGGGCCATGCCCCCAAAGCTGCAGAATTCACTGAAAACAGCTCAGCAGGGTACCTGTCTCCAGCACCCAGACACCCAGCTACCAATGGGATCCAAACCCCAATTAAATCATTTTTACTCTTTATAAAGCTTATACAAGGTCCATTCATAAATTGTCCATCCTCTATAACACTGATAGAGAGAGATGCACAGCTGTTTTCTCCCCCAGGTATTAATCACTTACTCTGGGTTTATTAATAAACAAAAGTGATTTTATTAAGTATAAAAGGTAGGATTTAAATGGTTTCAAGTAATAACAGACAGAACAAGGTAAGTTACTAAGTAAAATAAATCAAAATACGCAAGGCTAACTTAATACACTAAGGATCTAGTTACAGCTACTAACTTCTCACCCTGGATGTTATCTCTGGTATAATCCTTTTCAGACCAAAGCTGTAGTTTATGGCCTGGTTCCAGCAATCACTCCCACCCCTGTAGTTACTGTCCTCTGTTCCAGTTGCTTTCAGGCATCTCTTTGGGGTGTAGAAGCCATCTCTTGAGCCATCTGAAGACAAAATGGAGGGGCTTCCAGGGCCTTTTATATTCTCTGTCTTGTGGGAGGAAATCCCTTTGTTCTTCTGTGCAAAATTACAACAGCAAGAGGGAGCTGGGAGTCAGATGGGCAAGTCACATGTCCATGCATGACTCAGTTGGCAGGCATTGCTCGCATGCTACCTTGAACGTTCCCAGGAAGGCTCCTCAGACATGTATTGGAGTCTCCCAAGGTCCATTGTCAGTCAATTACTTGAATAGTCCCTTCACAATAAGATTAAGATTCAACTCGATAAATTTATGGAGGAGATGGTATGATGGGATAACATGGTTTTGGTAAGTAAATATTCATGGTAAATAGGCCCAATGGCCTGTGATGGGATATTAGATGGGGTGGGATCCGAGTTACCCAGGAAAGAATTTTCTGTAGTATCTGGCTGGTGAATCTTGCCCATATGCTCAGGGTTTAGCTGATCGCCGTATTTGGGGTTGGGAAGGAATTTTCCTCCAGGGCAGATTGGAAGAGGCCCTGGAGGCTTTTTGCCTTCCTCTGTAGCATGGGGCACGGGTCACTTGCTGGAGGATTCTCTGCTCCTTGAAGTCTTTAAACCACGATTTGAGGACTTCAATAGCTCAGACATAAGCGAGAGGTTTTTCACAGGAGTGGGTGGGTGAGATTCTGTGGCCTGCGTTGTCCAGGAGGTCAGACTAGATGATCATAATGGTCCCTTCTGACCTAAATATCTATGAATCTATGAATATGTTGGCCAAACCTCCCTTATGTGTTTTCCACAGCAAATGCTTCAAATACAAGCATAGAGCCAACGCTCATAACTTCAGAAATAAAAATGACACATGCATACAAATAGGATGAATATATTCAGTAGATCATAATCTTTACAAAGATATATTACATGGCATATTTAGCATAAAGCATATTACAGTTATGTCACATTTGCACTCATAAGCACATTTCTATAAAGCATTATGGGGTGCAACATCAAAATCCCCCCACCCCCACCCCACATCTCAGCTACACTGTTTGGGCCAGGATCCTGTCCAGAACCAGGGACGAATTCACTGCCCGGTGAAAGAGGCTGGTGGGAAAGTGAAGATCGGGGCCTCGTTATCAGCATCAAAAAATGCCACCTGCCCCCATTCACAGTCCAGAGAAACCCAGATCCTTCTGGGGACCCGGCTCAGGGGAAGGGGGATCTCAGGGAAGGTGAGAGCCTGGAACCGATGCCCCCACCGCTGCACAGCCCAGATCCCCCCCTCAGGGTTATGACTGATCCAGCCTTTCCTCCTCACAGACTCTCTGGCCACCCCCACAGCCCAGCGCCTCCCATCCCCCAGCTCCACCTCCCAGCAATGTCTCTGAATCCCTCACAGCCCAGCACACAGAGCTCAGTGTCAAATCGCTCAGGATTGTCAGGCAGATCCTGCCGGGTGTATCCCCTTCTCACACTTTTCCGATCCTCAGATAGGATGAGCTGGGGATGAGCCGTGTCTGGATCCAGAGTCACAGTCACTAGGGAGAGAGAATCAGAGTGTGAGGGGCAGGGCTCAGTCCTGGGGGAGGCTGGGACTATTTCTCACACTCCCCAGCAGCCCTGGTCTGGCTGGGACAGGCCTGGATCCCAGGGAGCTGCCTCTGTCCTGGGCACCTGACACTGAGCAGAAATGTCACTGCAGTTCTCAGTCTGGGTAATGGGACCCACTTTTGTACGTTCTCATTTGGTTACAGAGGCTGCAGCTCCCTGTTCCCCAGCTGGCTCTAGCTCAGATGGCAGAGAGTCTGGAGGGGGAAAGGGTCACAGAGATGAGAGCACCTGGTCTCGGATTTACAACGCCAGCCTGGGGAGCTGCTTCTCTGCCCTGAGTGCCTGAGACCCAGCAGAGATGCCCTGGCAGCTCCTCCCCATGGCTGCTGGGACCTGCTGTGGGGGCTGCAGAAACTGCCCCTCTCTCCCCCCTTCCCTGCTGCAACTCCCTGCTGGGGCTGCTCCTCTGAGGGTCAGAGAGGAAGAACCTGACGTTGTGCAGAGAGGAGTGAGAGGAGGGAGGCACCAGATATAAACCCAGGGGGAAGCTGTACACTGAGCCCATCCTCCTGTCCCTGGCCTGGGAGAAGAGGAGGGGACAGGGCGTTGGGGCAGAACCACTCCAGCCCAGAGAGTGGTAAATGGGGGGTGGTCTTGGGAAGAAAGAAGGTGGCAGCATCAGAGGGACACGCTATCTCTAACTGAGGAAGAACTGGGGAGCTCAGCCTGCCCAGCTGAAGAGAAAGGAGGGATGCTGGTGAAGAACAAGGGGAGAGAGCCCCTCACCCAGGGAAAAGCAGAGAGGTATGGCAGTGTCCTGAATTTAATATTTCAAAGGCACATGGACGGGTCTGGAAACACCAGGACATTTGTGTGTTGCTCAGTGCAAGAGTGTCTGTTCATGGACTCAGTGCAAAGGCTGGTGCCAGGATTGTTTGTTTGACTTCAGCATGGGACCTCCTTAGCATTTCATGTTTGTATTTTTATTTCTTGGGGGTGGGGGTGTCACGGTCGGTGTTGGTTTGGTTTGTGTCTTTAGCTACTTGTTCATAAACCTGTTTTCATGCATTTTTTCTCTGAAGTGCAAGTTAATCTCTCCTGAAATCTCTCACCTGGTCTGTATGAGCCTACGGATTTCCCTCTTTTTGTCTGAATTTCAGAGCACAATTCATGAAGCAGTGAATAGCTCTAATGGGAGAGCCCAGCCCTGGCCTAAGAAAAGGTCGGATGTTGGAGAAAAGCTATGTAGGAGACCCCCTCTTCCAGAGTAAAGGAGAGGGATGTGTCTGCCCTAAGGGGAGAGTGCTCTCTACACATTCCTCTCAGTTTAATATTGGAAGGGCCTGTGAATGTCTATGAAAACCCCAGGGTCAGAGTTAAGGGTGTTTGGATATTGGTCAGTATCTGTTTCTATTCACTGGTGTGGGCATGCACTGAGCACTAAGGTTGGTGTCAGGACTGTTTGTGTGCCTTCAGCGTGGGATTTCCGTAGCAGTGAATGTTTTCTTTTTAAGTCTGGTCGGTGTTGGTTTGGAAATGTTTTCATGGGAATTTTCTCCTTTTTTAAAGATAACCTGCACCTGCAATCTTACCCTGTCTGTGTGCTCCTGTCTCCAGTTCAGATAGCAGAGTGTCTGGAGACGGAAAGGATAAAAGAGAGGTGAGATTTCATGCTGTCATATTTATAACATCCCCACTCTTAACTGACATAATTATGTCTTAATAATGAGAGAGAAACAGAGACATACCCACCTCTTTAATAATAACTAAACTGAAACCTTCTATTTCAGGGGTCAGCAACAGTTGGCATGCAGCCCGGTAGGGTAATTCGCTGGCGGGCTGCAAGACATTTTGTTTACATTGAGCGTCCACAGGCATGGCCCCCTCTGCAGCTCCCAGCTGCTGTGGATTACACACAAGAGGCTCCTGTGCTGGAGAGGCTCACCAGGATTTACGCCTTCCCTTTTGGCCAACACCAGCTGCCATATGGGGCCAGAGCTGGTGGGCTGGGTCCACATTTCAAGAGTGGCCTGAAATGTTGGGTTCTAAACTGCTCTCGAGCACATGCCCTGTGCTCGAGTTGTGTAGCTGGGAGAGAGAAACTGAGGTACCCCAAGTTTTGCTATATTTTTACCTTAATGATTTTGCCAAGGCGCTCTAAATGAATCAACGTGAGACATCCTGGTGCCTGGGCCCCTACTACATCTGCTCAATTTGATGATAGATACATAACCTAATTATTAACCAATTGGCCAGAGTCTAACTCCTTCCACAGTCTCAGAGACACACCATGATTTCCCCTCCTAGATTTCAACTCTCAGTACCTTTGAATTTCCTCACAGTCTCCATTAAAACAATATTTTCTTGGGAGAAATCACTGAGCCTCTTCTCTAGCTCTGGAGAAATCTCCACTGGCTGCTGGAACTTCCCCTTCTCATACCTGGAGAGAGAGAATTTCATTATTACATTTCAGTCACTAACTCACCATCATCCCTTGCTAGGGGAAGTTGCTGCTCTACGGAACCTGCAGCACAGACCATGGCCGTGCCACCTTCCCCCAAAAGCCCAATTCGTGCTCTTCCACTCTGGCCTGGACAGAGCAGATCTGAGGATAACAGAGGAGTTGAGTCTCTAGGGCCAATTCTCTCGTTGGCTTCCATGCACCAATACTGTTATGCTCCATGTTTCTTGTGTGCATCGTGCTACAGGATCTTTCTTTCAGGTAGTAGACTGAGACCTCAGCTGCACCCAAACCAGCTCATTCCACACAGGTCTCCAAACAGACTTCCAGTGGAAAAGACCCTTGATCCCTGCTGAGCAGGGTCTGATTATTACCAGTACGCTAGGGGTGAACGGCCCGTATTGCATCTCCAGAACCCTGAGGCAGCCAGTCCCTCAGGATGTCACATCTCCGGGAAATACTTTAGGTCAGTCTTTCCCACTGAATAGATATTCCAGAGTATTCTATAAAAGGCGGAGACCCTCAGAATTAAGTTGATCAGAGAAATTTTTATCCAAGAAGTGACCCTGCCCCACGCATTTTGCTGTAGAGCCCTGTGGAGATGTGCTGTTAATGTTCTCTCCAAGCCCTTTCATAGCATCGTGAATTACAAGGGGGGTGAGAAAGAGCCATGTACCTGCTCAAGTGCTTCTGAAATCCTAGAGAGGAAACAGACAGAAAAACAACCTTAGTCTCACATGCCATGACGCCACCCGCTGCGGATCCCAGGGAAGGGATTTCGCAAATATTAGGAAAAGCAGCTTGGCCCAGGGCCCAGGCCATGGATCTGCTGACTCAATGTCACCTTTATATCTACGAGTGACACTGAGATCTCCGACTTCTGCACCCTGGTGCCCAGGATTCAGGATCTGTCCTGTCCCTGTGGTGGGATATGGGATGTTTCTAACTCAGTCTCACCTGCAGGAATTCACTCGCTGGCTTCTGACCCTTCCCCTCCAGCTCACTGATCAGCTCACTGAGATGGGAAATCTCCTCAGAAAGTTTATTGACATTGTCATTCTGTATCTTTACAACCTTCCTGTCCAGCTTCTCCAGCCGGGCCGGCAGGAGTCGCTCTTGTTCCTCCAGGAACTGCCGCAGTTGCTGAAATTCAGACACAATCTTCTGCCTCTCGGCCTATGTCTGGATCTATTAAAAAAAATGGCAGGCCAGGGACATAGAATCTAGGGTCCTCTCATGGAGTGCTGAATGTGCAGGAGACACAATTTTTTTGCAAACTCTAAGATGTCTGACACTTGACTTTACCCCATGGTTAATAGGGAGAGGATTTTCTAACACATTCCCACTACGGTGACCAGATAGCAAGTGTGAAAATTCGGGACAGGGGATGGGGGTGGTGGTGGTAATAGGAGCCTATACAAGACAAAGTCCCAAATATCAGGACTGTCCCTATAAAATCAGGACATCTGGTCACCCTAATTCTCACCAGCCCTCATATCTCTCAATGGGAAGTTTCTATGACTAACATGGGCAGGACACTGTGTTATCAGAGGTCTATGTTAATCCAGACCTAGAGCAGAAGGAGGCAGGACTCAACACTACATTGACAGAGATGCTAGGGGAGAAAAAAGAATGGAACAATTAAACAAGGCAAGAAATGCCTGCAGACCCAGGCAGACAGCGCTGCCCGGGATATAGGTCAGTTCCCTTGGGAGGAGTTTTGTGAAAGCCGCAAGGGCTAGAAATGAATTGGAATGAAAGTTGAGATTCTGCAGAATATGATGTTGTCCTGATCCAGCCAGAGGAGTTCGCAGGGCCAGTGTATGTGTGTGTGCAAACATGAATCTAACATAACAATCCCTGGTCATGGAGAAACACACACAAGCCCACTTTCTCCAAGGCTACAGTGGAATCTGTTTCCCAGCAGACCTCCCACTGCAAGTCTCTGCAGGTTAATAACATTGGGCACCTACCAGATATTCCCGGGTTTTCCTCGCTCCAGTCACTTTAAATCCCAGCAGCTTTTCTCTCTCTTCCTGCAGAGTCTCCAAATGGGCCTGAATCTTTCCCTGGAGAAACAGAAATGATTTGAGGGAGTTTATTTTGAGGGTTCAGAGTGTGTTTGTGGAAAGGGGTGTTTTTCCATTGCAACCAAAGACTCTTTAGGTGACTGTCAGCTCTACAGGGTCCATGACATCAGGAACCACAAGGAAATAAAAAGAAAAGGAGTACTTGTGGCACCTTAGAGACTAACCAATTTATTTGAGCATGAGCTTTCGTGAGCTACAGCTCACTTCATCGGATGCATACCGTGGAAACTGCAGCAGACTTTATATACACACAGAGATCATGAAACAATACCTCTGTGTGTATATAAAGTCTGCTGCAGTTTCCACGGTATGCATCTGATGAAGTGAGCTGTAGCTCACGAAAGCTCATGCTCAAATAAATTGGTTAGTCTCTAAGGTGCCACAAGTCCTCCTTTTCTTTTTGTGAATACAGACTAACACGGCTGTTACTCTAAAAGGAAATAAAACCTCATTAACAGAGACTAGGATGTTTTATATTCAGACAGTTTAGAATTATTTGTCCTCTTTCTCCATTGAGTTAAACTGGCAAGAAACTGCAGTCACATGGTGGTGAATCAAGAAACCTACATTTGACAAGTTTTCGCTAACAACTTTGGCTGGTGCTTGGCCACATACACAATAACACAGTACAGACTGCAATCCAGTCTAATCCCAATGGTATCTGATTTGGACCTGCGCTGTCTGGGGCCCTTCTGTGTTTGGATTCAAGGTGCTGAGGGTCCACACAGAGTTTGGCTCAGTGACCTCCCCTGTTGCTGGTCGGCTTCTGAGTATTAACTCCTCATGGAGCAATACGGGAATTCAGAACCCCAGTGGGAAACCTCATCTCCCTTCTGGGTCTGGGATTGTCATCAAGGCCTCGGCCTTGAAATGGCCACACTTCATCACAAGCAGGTACTGTTGGGGAGGCAACATGGCCCAGCAGTTGGAGCTTTGGCCTAGGCCTTAGAAGACCCGGTTTCTGCTCCCAGCCACTCATTTTCTGGGCACGTCAAAGCCCTTCTCTATGGTTCAATTTTCCTCTCCCACCCTTTGTGTCTCTTGTCTATTTAGACTGTAAACTCCTCAGGACAGGGATTGTCTCTTTGTGTTTTGTGGGGGCCCTGCAGAATCCAGGTCAGATCTCATCTGGGATTTGTAGTGGTTACTCGGATGCAAATATTATTATTATTATTAATAATAACAACAACAACAACAACAATAAATTTAGTAATAGCAACAGCTTTGTAACTCCCCCTTCCCCAGTCTGAAGGCAGCACTCTCACATAGATCAGCCTGCAGCTCTAGTGATTTAAACTTCACTGATCATTTAGCAGCTTAAGTTGGGCTGTAGGATCCCTTATCACTTATCTCACTAATGGGAACTAGATTTGAAATGGCTTCAGCTGCTCAGAGAAATGTTTCCCACATCCATCATATTTAAAGTCTTCATTTTCGTCTCATTAGCCACCTTACCCTGTACATTTCTTTTCATATCATTTTTCATACTGTGAAGGCTTTATGGAGCTGAATGATGCAGTTACATCCACAGCTGTAGGAGGGAGAAATTAAGCCTGACCTGTGAGTTATTGACAAAGTTAACCTGTAATTAACATAGAATCAACCAGACAGGACAGTGATTCCCTACCTTGTACTCCTGGGCAGCCTCCTCGATGGGAACCACTGTGTGAGCTCGGTGCGCCTGGGATCTGTCACACACCATGCAGATGGGACTTTGATCCTCCTCACAGAACAGGTTGAGAGGCTCCTGATGATCCCCACACACCCCCTTCCCTCCTGCTCTCTTTGCTGCCTGGAAACTCAGACCTTTGGCTATTTCTAGGACTGTTCAGTCTGAGGTTTCTCTGCTGAGCTGTTTCTCTGCACTGGGGGCAGGTGAAATTCGCATCGGATCCTTCCCAGCTCTGGGTGATGCAGACTTGGAAGAAACTGTGCCCACAGTCTATAACCACTGGATTTTTAAAAAGCTCCCAACAGATGGGACAAGCAGCTTCATTCTGGAGACTTTCCAAGACTTTCTGCAGCCATGGCTCCCTCTGGGCAGTGGAACTGGGTTAGTTTCACTTTCCTTAGCTCAGTGGAACTGACCCCCCCCTGCAATAAAAACAGGGTGTTTCCCTTCCTGGCACTGACTCATGCTGGTTGCTCAGCTGGAACCAGCCCCCTGGCAACATTCCACCCCAGAAGCTTTTGTGGAAAATGCACTAATAAGGCTCTGGTCCTGCAATCAGCCCCCTGTGTCTCTAAGGGGTGATATTAAATTCACAAGCTGAAAAGTTGGTTAAAGGGAATCAGTGTTTGAAAGGCCTGTTTGCCATTGGCACCAAGGCTGCTGGGACTCAGTGTCAAGGCGCCCTGGTGTCTCCAACTCTCATGGTTTTATCATGAGTCGAGGCCATTTAGTGGCACCCAGCTCCTGGAAGCATGGTGACTAGCTGAGAATCTTGCCTGCCAGTTTCTAAAATGCGGAAGTTTCTAGCCCTTGTGGCTGAAGCAAAAATCTTGAAATTGTTCCCCAGGCTTCAGATTTATGAGACTGTGACGCACTCTATATGATTTTATGGAAATATGCTTATGACTGTATATATGACATAACTGGAATATGTTTTATGCTACATATGCCATGAAACATATCTCTGTAACGGTTATGATCTACTGAATCTATTCATCCTATTTTTGTATACATGTGTCATTGCTGTATTTGAAGTTATGAATATTGGCTGTATACTTGTCTGATTCTAAGTAGGTTTTAGTGAAGCAGTTGGTCAGCTTCCTGAGAAAAGACTGTTCTCAGTAAGTGCCCAGTCAAGAAGCCCTTAAGCCAACAATGAACTTGGAGACACCAATCCACATCTGGGCTTTCCCAGGAATGTGTCTTGGCTGGTAAGGAACTCAGTCATGCATGGGCATGTGACTTGCCCACTTAACTCCAAACTCCATTTTGTAGCTGGGCTTGCATAGGAGAGAGGAGGGGGTCGCCACCCACAAGAGAAAGTGTATTTAAACCCCTGGGAGACCTCTCCATTTTGCCTTCAGCTGGCTAAAGAGAGAGCCTCTCCACCCCCAAAGATACCTGAAAGAAACTGGAACAAAGGACAGTAACTACAAGGGGTGTGAGTGATTGCTGGACCCAGACTAGAAGGAGATTAGTCTATAAAAGAAAGCTTACGGGAACTGGTGAGGTTATTATCTGTATTCAGTTTTCTTAGACATAGACTTGCGTGTTCTATTTTATTTTGCTTGGTAATTCACTTTGTTCTGTCTGTTACTACTTGGAACCACTTAAATCCTACTTTCTGTATTTAATAAAATCACTTATTAATTAACCCAGAGTATAAATACTGGGGGGGGGGGGGAAACAGCTGCGCATCTCTCTCTATCAGTGCTATCGAGGACGTACAATTTATGAGTTTACCCAGTATAAGCTTGAAACGGATTTATTTAGGGTTTGGACCCCTTTGGGAGTTGGGCATCTGAGTATCAAGGACAGGAACACTTCCTAAGTTGCTTTTAATTAAGCCTACAGCTGTTAGGGGACGTGGTTCAGACCTGGGTCTGGGTTTGCAGCAGGCTGGCGGGTCTGGCTCAAACCAGGCAGGGCGCTGCAGTCCCAAGCTGACGGGGCAGGAAAGCAGGAGCAGAAGTAGCCTTAGCACATCAGGTGGCAGCTCCCAGGGGGTTTCTGTGATCCGAACTGTCACAGAGATTTAAAACAAAACAAACAAAACCTACATTTTCCTTTATTCGACCGACATTTTAGTTTTGTTTGTTTGTTAGCTTTTGGGTGTCGCTCTGCTTTCTTTCTCAAGATTTTCTGCAAGACTAAATTTTTTTTAGAGAAAACTGCTCTTCTCCTCTAAGCACAGCACACCGAGAGCTGGGGCATTTAGGAAAGAATTGAAAGAACTGGGATACAATGGTAAGAGCCAGGGACAACACCGATGTGAGAGGTTTGCTGATGTGGAAAGGGCTGCACTGCTGACTAAGGTAGGTAGAAAGCCTCTGTCCTCATAGTATCTGAGCACATACTTCACAGCACCTGCATGAGGCAGAGAAGGGCTGTTATCCCGTTTTTTATACAGATGAGGACAGTGAGGCACAGAGTGAATAAGGATTTGCTTAACTTCCTCAGAAAAATGTTGACAGAGCAAGGAATAGAACCTGGGTTTGCTCTCTTCTTTCACTACCCCCTTAACTCCCCCACCCCGACAGTCATTGCACTGTCCCTCTCCACAATCATGAGGCCAGACATATGCACACTGAGGGGAAATAGTGGACAAGAATTGATTACATGAAGTAAAAAACTTATGAATTTTCAGGCCTGTTCTAAAATATACAGGATATCTCTGAATGTCTTTACTCAGCCCTCTGGCCCACATCCATTCCCCTCTCCTGTTCTGACTGCATCCACAGATCAGCTACTCCTTGGGGCTACACTGTTTCTAGAGATGAGAAAGAGAAACAGAGATTCAAACATCTCTCTCTCATCCACAAAGAAAGGGGAAGAACAGGTTAAAGAATATCTAGATAAGTTCAATGTATTCAAGTCAGAAGAGCCTGATGTAATTCGTCCTAGGGTGCTTAAGCAATTTTGGAACCATTAATAATTATCTTTGAGAACTCCAGGAGGACGGGTGAGGTCCGGGAGGACAGGAAAAGGGCACACAGAGCACCTATATTTTAAAAGAGGACCAAAGAGGCGGCCCCTGGATATCATAGACCAGTCAGCCTGACTTCGATACCTGAAAAGATACTGGAACAAATTATTACCCAATCCATTTGTGAGCACCTAGAGGATAAAAGCATGATAAATAATAGGTCACCTGGATTTGTCAAAAGAAAAACAAAACATGCCAAAGCAACCTAATGTACAAACGATTCAGTGTCACAGAGCTGTGTCCGTCTGGGCTTCCCTCTCTGGGCTCCCCTCTGGGTCAGACACTCCTGTGGTCCCCCAAATAGGGAAGGTGACCCTGGTCCAGCTGTGAGCTCAGCTGTGACAGACCCTTCGCTGGCCAGCAAACCCCCCCCCCGCCCCCCCGCAACTCAGATTGGGCTTCCTTCCAGCTACAGAGTCCCCGGGGTCTGTTCCCACCGCAGCGGTCACCAGGACCCCAACTTCCACCTTTGGGGTACATGCCTCTGTGCACCCCAGGGCAGGACCCGTCCCCCTGTCGACCTGCAGCTTCCTGGCAGCCAGCAGCTGGGATGGCCTCAGTGGGATGCTCCCCACCCCCAGAGAGATGACAGGACAGGAGCTGGCTTTATCCAGCCACTTCCGCAGGGACTTGCCTTGAGCCCCAGGGCTACCGGAACTGCTTTCGACCACCCCTTCCCTCAAAGCTGCATTTTCCACTCTTATAGAGGAATTAAAGAGACACTCCCTTATTTCCCCAGCAGAACATGTGACTTTATCCTCCCCTCTGGAGCTTTCCGCACAAGATTCCTTCTTGCTGCTAACAAACCCTAGGACAGATTCTGCCACATCAAAGATATCATTCCCCAGTAGAAATGGTGCAAAATTGCGTGCTTCTGTTGCAACAGTCAGTTCAGCCTGCAAATCACCAGTTTCCATGTGCACTGTAGCTAAAGGTGCAAGGACTTTGTAACCTCCCGCCAGTTCTAATTCTGCCATTTTCCCTGGCAACAAATCCTTCTCCTGGTCTCCCTCCTGACCACAGAAATCTCTGCACCCGTGTCTCTTAAACCGTGGAGTACTTTGCCATTAAGTTTAACAGCATGCATGTGCACGCTGCTTGGTTGTGTAGAAGCAACCTTTACAAATCCTGTGTGGAAAGAAGCAGTAGCCTGGCTCTGAGAAGCAGCAGCTTCATGTGTTACTTGCTGCCTGTTCTCACTCAGCGAGGGACATTTATTCCTCAGGTGCTCAGTGGACTTACTATGAGAGCACCTCTTGGGCTCCTCTGCTTGCACAGGAAATTTGGGACGGGTAACAGGAGGATGGGGAGGTGAACACCCCGCTTCCTTTTTCCCAGGGGTAAAATGGTGATTCTGCTTTCCCTCAACCCTGTACCCCTCTGCCAGTGGTTCATGTTTAATTGCAGCTTGTGACGGCTCAAGAGAGTCTGCAAACTCAGCCAATCAACCCACTCCATCCACCTTTTTGTCCCACAAATACTGTTTTACATCATCACTGCACATATTCAGGAACTGTTCCTGAGTAACCAAATCACACATTCCTTCAAAGCTTGTAATGCCTTTTCCCCTCACCCACTTGTCTAACAAATCTCTCATTTCATTTACATAGGCCACATTACTCAATCCAGATCCCCTTTTAAGATTCCTGAATTTAACCCTTTAGGTTTCAGGAGTAATCTGAAACTGTTTTAAAATCAGTTCCTTAAATTTACCATAGTTTGAAGCATCATCAATAGGAATCTTATTGAATATATCCAGAGCTTTTCCAATCAATTTTGCCATCAACATAGTCATTTCTTGATCATCAGGGATTGCATGGAGGGTGCACAGTCTCTCAAAGGTGATGAAATATTTGGCAATATCACTGGACTCACCATACTGCGGATATAATCGTTCCCATTTGTGGATTTTGGGGGAAGTGGAGCCAGCTGCTGGAGGGCTTTGTCTCTTCCACTCCATAACAGTCAGTTCATGCTTCTGGGCCTCCCTCTGGGCCTGTATTTCTCTGTCTTTTAACTCCATGGCTAGCTGCTTCGCTCGCTCCTTCTCCTGCCTTGTTGGTCAGCCTCCAGCTGCCCGAGTTTCATGGCTCTTTTGTGAGCAGCTTCCTCCATGGCTGCCCGTGCCTCTGTAGCCCTTGTGTGTGCAGTCTCCTCCCTGGCTGTCTCTGCTTCTTTGAGCTTCAGTTGAAACTCGCGGTCCTTTGCCTTCTCTTCTGCTTCCAGTCTGGCCACCTCTAGTTTTGTAGGTGCCTCACCGGTAGTCATTTTCCTGCTTTCTTGTGCTTATTTCCCTCACCCTAAATAAACAAACAGAAAATAACAAACCAGTAACCACTTTGTCTGTTCTCCAGCCACCACACCCGAAACTCACTTAAAATCACCACCAGTGTCTCAAAGCAATCAGCTGTGCACAGATCCTGCTCGACTACGCCACTGTGATGAGTTGTGTCACAGAAACCCCTTTGGGACTGCCACTTGATGTGCTGAGACTACCTCTAAGCCCGTTTTCCCTGGCAGCTTGGGACTTCAGTACCCGGCCTTGTGCCAGACACGCCAGCCTGCTCCAGCACAGACCCAGGTCTGAACCACGTCCCCCACAAGCTGCAGACTTAACTGAAAAGAGCTTAAGAAGTGCTCCTGTTTCTAGCACCCAGACACCCAGTTCCCAATGGGATCCAAACTCCAAATAAATCCGTTTTACTTTGTATAAAGCGTATACAGGGTAAACTCATAAATTGTTCGCCCTCTATAACACTGATAGAGAGAGAGGCACAGCTGTTTGCCCCCGCAGGTATTAATACTTGCTCTGGGTTAATTAATAAGTAAAAAGTGATTTTATTAAATATAAAAAGTAGGATTTAAGTGGTTCCAAGTAAAAACAGACACAACAAAGTAAATTACCAAACAAAATAAAAGAAAACACGCAAGTCTAAGCCTAATACAGAAGGAAACTAAATGCAGGAAAATCTCACCCTCAGAGATGTTCCAATAAGCTTCTTTGACAGACTAGCCTCCTTCCTCATCTGGGTCCAGCAATCACTCCCACCCCTGTAGTTACTGTCCTTTGTTCCAGTTCCTTTCAGGCATCTCTTTGGGGTGGAGAGGCTATCATCTGAGCCAGCTGAAGACCAAATGGAGAGGTTTCCAGGTGCTTATATAGTCTTTCTCTTCTGAGTGGAAACCCCTCAGATGGAGTTTTGCAGTCACCTGGTCAAGTCACATGTCTATGAATGATTCAGTTTTTGGCAGGCTAATGCCATTGTTTACGTGTTAGTTTGAACGTTCCCAGGAAAGCTCAGATGTGGATTGGCGTCTCCCAAAGTCCATTGTTAGATAAGTGCTCCCAATTACGTGAATAACCCCTTCACACTATGTTGACCAAATTTGCCTGATGTGCTTCCTACAGCAAACACTTTCAATACAAGCACAGAGCCAATGCTCGTAACTTCAGATATACAAATGATCCATGCATACGAATAGGAGGAATACATTCAGTAGACCGGAGCCTTTGTAAAGATAGGTTACATGGCATATCTAGCATAAAACATATTCCAGTTATGTCACATGTACACTCATAAGCACAGCTCCATAAAGCATTATGGGGGGCACCGTCCCAGCAGGAATGAAATTTAGCCTGGGAAAGGCGTGGTGGGGGACGGAGATGAGCAGCCTCTTTGATAATGTCTGTCGAAGTGGTTAGACGCTCTCACCCAGAAAGGGTGTGTTTGAGTTTCAGGCTAAATGCACCTTTTTTCCTGTGCTCCAACAATGGCACCTGATGGTGGTGTGCTCTAGTCACACTACCTGGTGCCGTCTCCTGACTGTCATGAGGAATAGCTGTCTGTGGCCGTGCTCCTTCTTGCAGTTGCTCGCTGCATCTCTGCCCGTCAGTCTCAGTCTGCAGCCCCTCTCTCACTCCAGGAGCTGCTGCTGCCTCTTTGTGACCTGGCCCTTTGCCCAGGTCACTATATATGTTTTCGCCTTTTGGGGCAGAGTCCTTCAAAATCTCTTCCATTCAAGAGGTGTCCTGTGCCCTTATCCTTTGACTTCTGCAGTTGCCCAGACAGTCTTCCAGTTCACTTCCCCAGTGGTGGGAGTGGAACTCAGACCTGCCCTGTACTCCAGGGTCCAGCCCGGGATCTAGAACACACAGCCGAGGTCTGTTCAGTCTCCAGGGTGTGAAGGATTCACAGTGCCTGGAGGGGTGCTGGGAGGATCCCTACTGAATAGAGCACTTGGGAAAAGGGAGCAGGTTACAGGTACAGCAATGGCTGCACAAAATACACTGGGCAGTGAGAAGCAAGGCTGTCAGTCATCAGGACCCCTGTAAAGTGGAATTTGAAAGTTTATTGTGGTGCTGGCAGACCACGTGCCAGCTCATGCCAAAGCCCCTAGGTGTCAGCTGAACATTGCCAAGCACAGAGCTGGAACCCATCTGGCGCACCAGTCTGTTAGTATTGTTAAAACAGGGATTAGAGTTTATAAGAATATGTTTAGTGTTTGGACTTTATGAAAAGCTTGTAAGCTTCTGCATGTGTTAGTCTCACTCGTAATATCTGTGTCCCGTGTTATAAGGTGATATTTAGGTGGTTGCTCTGTAACTCTAAATCACCCACAAAGAAGGCCCATTGACACCAGACAAACCATTCTGCAACCTCAGGGGACAAAAGACTGTTGATTGATCTGCCCACCATGAAGAGGAGACGTTCAAGTGAATTCCTCCCAACAGTGAATTTGCGATTCAAAGCAGAAGGGGGGGATGGAATAAAAAGCCCTGACGAGGAGGAACTTTATCTCTTATGTTGCTGGGACTCTGAGGGGCAAGGATTACTAAGCGTAAAGCAAAAGGTCCCCAGTGCTTGGTCTGGACTAGCCCTAAAGGACATCTAGAGTGTGCTTATTATAGAAGCCTCTTTTACTTTTTGAGACTTAAGATTGGAACTCATTTGTGTGTATCTCTGTTCACCTGCTTTAACCTTGCACATAACTCTCTTATTTCCTTTCCCTAGTTAATACATCTTTAGATAGTTTTTATTATAAGATTGGGTTTAAGCATTGTCTTTGGTGTAAGATCTAAGGTGCAACTGATCTAGGGCAAATGACTGGTCCTTTGGGACTGGGCGTAACCTGAATATTGCTGTGATAGGTGGTGTAAGGGACCATCTATCACAAAGGCATGCTTAAGGCAGGAGAGACTGGGGCATTAAAGGGGACTGCCAGGCTAAGGCTGTTGTAATGTTTGAGGAGGTTACATTTGATAATCGGTTGGTGAAATCTAAGTATAGAACTCCCTGCCAATGTGGGGTTTGTGCCCTGCTGACTAACAGTCTGCCTGAAGGTTGGTACGCATGGTCTGGAGCCATGGCAGGACAGCTTGACAGAGACATGTACAAATAGGCTGACATCAGGCTAACCTTGTCATGTAGACCAGGCCACAGCCCCAGAGACCCAAGATCTTGCTGAATCACAGCCAGAAGAACCACCAGACGGAAACCCAAATGTGAGAGGGGACCACTTCCATTACATATTGCGTGATCCATTATGACACAACTTCAATAGGGGGATTTAAATAACTGAGTTCTGAGTCCCGGCAGGGTGCTGCCATGTTGGTCTAACCTCTCTTCACCTTTTGCTCTTTTCATCCAGGCCATGTTGGTGGAAGCTCTCTCTGCCCCCCAGGCTTTTAACTCACCCATCCATGCTCACAGCTGCATTCCTGCCAGGGAGGTACAAAAAATGATGCAACAACCAACCACAGCTTCAGCTTCCTGTCTTCCCCCTTCCCACGGCCACGCTGTCTGTCAGTGGCTATTCTAATCCCCTGAGCGTACCTGCTCCTGGCCAAAACAAAACAAAAAAGTGGAAAATTCACCAGGCAGAAAATAACTTTATTTTAAACTGATTCATAGGAAATGTGCAGGATTTGAATGCCTCGAAAGGGATCATTTAATAATCAGAACAGAAACCAGGAACAACATTTGTACAAAGCACTTTTTCAAGGCACTGAAATGGCTACATTTCTCCTCAACTAAAGCATTAAAGTGATGAATTCTTTAAATAACAAATGACACCATCACTTTCAATGGAATCTACAAATCTCACGGTCAAGCAGTTCCTCAAAGGATTTTAAGTGCCTGACTCCCATTGATCTCAAAGGGAGTTAGGTGCCTAAATATGTCTGACCATCGGGGCCTTTTCCTTTTCACTTCTATTCATTTTGTTCCATTCAATTCCCAGATTCCCCACTCCAGCCCCACTGTCTTCTGCCCACTAGTGCCTCAGAGTTCAAAACGCCACCAACGATCACGAGATTGGCCTAAAATTCAGGAGAATTTTAAGATATACATATTTTTAAAAATTCTGGTTTGGGGTTGAATGTTTGACTTTTTGAACTGTTGCCTCCCCTGCCAAATGTTCCAGAGATAATTTCAAGTTGAAAATATAAAAAATAAATTCTCATATTAAAGAAATTAATATAATAAATACAAATACATAATGTAATCAATAAAATAAATATCTTTGGCCCATCATATATAAATATTTATAATTATCACAGAAATTAATCATCATTAATTCAATACCCCATGAAATAATCCTCCTCCAATATTCCCTGCCCTCCCGTCTCCCATCTGAGACCAGCTTTCTGAGGTCTCCCTTCACCTCTCTCCCACTTCTCCCAGGCCCCTTTTCCCACATAGTCCTGCTTCCTGACAGCTGTCTCTAGCCTTCTCCTTCCTCCAGAGCCCTGCTCTCTGAAAACCTCTTCCCCTGCCCCCAGCCCCACATGGAGGAATCGGCCTGGCTGGATGGTGGTGGAGTAGAGCAGAGGTTACATGAGGACTGACTGGAGCAGCACTGACTCCCCAGCAGAGAGCAGCTGGACCAGAGACCACAGAGCAAGCTGACTTCACAGTGCCCCAGCCCAGCCAGCTGGGAAAGCTGAGCTGAAATTACAGACCTGGATCCAGTAGCTCCTCACTGGGGTGGGACAAGGTGGAGCAGTGCTGCTACCAGGCTGGTGCAGACCAGCCGAGGAGAGACGCCTCTGGGTGCCCCTAAGCTACAACGGAGACTGACTCCATGTGTGAGAGGGGATTTGGTGTGTGGGCTTTGTGGTGAGTTCTGGGCTTTGCCTCCGCAGCACAGCTATTTGAAGGTGGGAGGGGCTGACGGAACTCCGCATGTTTTTATTTGGGTTGCTCAAATTCTTATCTTCAAATACAGATGTAAGCAGAGTCAGGATGGGCTCCACCCTGACATCTGGTGGCGAGGTGTGGAAAAGAACTTCAGGGGCCGATCTCATTTGCATAGACACACCCACCCCGCCTAGAATGAGGCCGTAGCTGCCCAAATGGTCACTTTGGCTGCTGTGGGATCCCCATTGTCTCTGTTACTGGGGCAGGAAGAATAAATTGTTATTACCCTGATTATGGGAACTGTGCTTGGAACTGCACTTGGCCTTTTGTTATGATGGAGGGACTCACCATCAACTAAGTAGCACTCGCTAGGCAAGGGTCATTGGTTCCAAAACTCTGTGAATTGAGAGAGGCTTGAGACAGGTATTAGTACCTGGTGGTGGGGACCCCTTTGTGAGGCATGTTTACCTGGGTGGCAGGATTGACACCAATTGCACCTCTGTCTCTCCCTGCTGTGGAATGTCAGAGCTAATTTTGGGTCTATTAAGAGTTTCAGGTACTGTGCTGAATTCACTTTGGTCTTAGGGTGCCCCAGCACTAAGGCTCCCACTGCTATGAGCTGGAATCACTGAGCACTGTGTCAAGTAGTGGGGAGCTGGAAGATCTAGAGTGCAGTGGTGCTGTTTGTGGATAGGCTGGCGGAGCGTTTGTGAGACGGCAAGTGGAGCCGAGCTGTTCGTGAGATGACGGAGTGGAGCGGAGCTGTTCGTGAGACAGCGGAGCCCTGTGGAGCTGTGGGGCAGTCAGCTTCAGGTCACGTAAGATGACCCTTACCTCTTCCCCCCCCCACAGGCACATTTTTAGCCGGACTGGGGAGTAACACTCTGCAGATGAACTTTTGAACTCTGGGGCCTGACCTTTTGGACTTTGGGTGATTTTTTGGATTGCTGGACTCAAGAGACGTTTGGGTTGTGGGACTCAAGAACCCAAGGGGGGGAAAGGATGTGGCCCAATTTGCTGGGGGGGGGGGGGTCTTTGCTCATGGTTTGGTTAATGAACACTAGTTGTGGTGTTTTCCCAATTTAATGCTGATGTCGTTTACCTCATGTTATTAAAGATTCTCTGCTACACTGAGACTCTGTGCTTGCGAGAGGGGAAGTATTGCCTCTTTGAGGCGCCCAGGGGGTGTGTAGGATTTTCCCAGGTCACTGGGTGGGGGCTCAAGCCAGTTTTGCATTTGCCTTGATGAGGGGGGACCCCTGTGCACTGAACCCGGCCCTTGCTGCTATCAACTTGGCCTGGCAGAAGGGTTACACATATACTGGGGCTTTCATGTTTCTTTTGACTCTTTTCTTCCCCACCCCCAACAAAGATTCCCATGTTCCATGTTGCCAAAGAGCATGTTCCCACTATCTCCTGGCTGCCCGGGCTGTGTTTGTCTCTTTGTTCACCAGATTTCATGAGCGCTGTCTCCTCCTGGTCTGTGCTGTGGTCATTGTGCCCTGTGCTGGTGAATGTGTTAGAGCCCCTTTCCCTGCCCAGGCCATAGAGGGGGAGCCTGCTACAGCCTCAGCCCAGGAGTCAGACCTCTGGAGCAGTGCCGGCTCTCGCTCTAGAGATGGCTGGGTCAGTCCCCGGTGTACTGGCTACGGTGCACCATCACGCTTATAAGCGGGAAAAACCTTCTGCAAAGTTAAGCGAGGTTTTGTCTTTAGTTCCCACTGCTCTGTGTGGAGGTTCAGTGGACTCCTAACACATTGACCCAGCCCTGTTTGCTCCCACAGGCACCTGGCTTCACAATGGACTGAGCGACCCACTGAGATAACTTACTCTCAGGATCATAGAGGCTAGGAGCTAAGGGGATAGAAGAGGTTTCTGCTAGAGTGATAGATGGGAGTCTTCCCAGATCATAGTGAGGTGGACACCAGAGACTACAGAAGACCAGCTGATAGTCCCCCATGGGATATTCCCCTGGTGTCTCAGGACACAGTCTGAGCTGGGATACTTTGCCCCAGCCCAGAGCCAGGGGCAGATTCTCTCTCCATTGAAAGAGGCTGTTGGGAAAGTGAAGATTGGAGCCTCGTTATCAGCATCAAAAAATTCCACATTCCCCCTTCATAGTCCAGAGAAACCCAGATCCTCTCAGGGAGCCGGGGCAGGGGCAGGGGCAGGAGGGTGAGAGGGGAGGTGAGAGCCTGGTACTGGTCCCAGTCACACTCCTCAGGGAAATGTCTGATCCATTCCTTCCTCCGCACAGATTCTCTGCCCCCCCCACCCCCAGCCCAGTACTCCCCATCCATCACCTCCACCTCCCAGTAACCTCTCCCCAAGGTGAACCCCTCATAGCCCAGCACACAGGCCCTAGAGTCAAATCTCTCTGGCTTGTTGGGCAGATTCTGACAGGTGTGTCCCCATCTAACACTTTTCCAATCCTCAGACAGGCCGATTTGGGGAGGATCCCTGTCTGGATCCAGAGTCACAGTCAGGGGTTGGCAACGTGTCTGTACATGGACACAGTGGCCAGTCAGGGTAAGCCACTGGTGGGCCGGGACGGTTTGATTACCTGCAGCATCCACAGGCATGGAGCCCCACAGTTCCCAGGGGCCATGGTTCACTGCTCCAGGCCAATGCGGGAAGTGGCACGGGCCCAGGGATGTGCTGGCTGCTGCTTCCTGCAGCTCCCATTGGCAGGGAATAGTGAACTGCGGCCACTGGGAGCTGTGGGGCTCTGTGCCTGCGGACACTCCAGGTAAACAAACTGTCCTGTCCCGCCAGCGGCTTACCCTGATGGGCCGGGAGCCAAAGGTTGCTGACCCTGGTCATGGTCACTGTAGGGATGAGAGAGAATCAGAGAGTTAGAGGTGGAGCCCAACAGGCTCAGGGAGTAACCTCAGCCCCACTGGAGACAGGAGGGCAGCAAACCTCACAATCTGCGTGGTCACTGCAGGTCTGTGCAACTGCCCCCTCCTCCCTCAGTGGCAGTCTGTGGGGGAGGTCTGGCAGCCCCCTCCCCAGCCACAGTCCGTGCGTGCCCAGCAGTCCATGTGTGTCTCAGCAGCCCCCTGCTCACTCCCACGTGGAGCCCAGATCAGAGTGGGCTGAGCCTCTGGTTTGTTTGATCCCTGAAGGGTTTTCTGGGCACTAACTGGGACCCCAAGTTTCTCCTACTTTGAGGAAATCCCTGTGAAAACTCACCTTTTCCGGGTGTCTGTTTCACACCCTCTGCCAGAGACGTTCCCCATTCTTTCTCCAGTTCAGCTGGCAGCAGGTCTCGTGCGAGGGGCGGGGGAGAGCTGAGATTTCAGGCTGCCGTCTTATGGCGGGATTGCTGCGATTAACTGGCTGAACGTGCTAATTCTGAGGACGAAACGGGGAAAGGGGCAGAGATCGAGAGTCAGGGAGTGAAATGGAGAAAATACAGGAAGCATTTCGAGCAAGGGCGAAGTGCAATGACCTGAATCCAGAATATTCTCTGCACCCCTTGTCTAACTCTGGGCCTGATTCTCTTCCGCATTGACGGCCCATTCCCTGTCTCCGGCCGTGTCTGGAGGGCTTTATGCCCCTGTCCAGCCCCTTCACACTGCCAGGAAGGGAGAGCTGTTATGGAATCTTAGCCCAAAGAGGAACCAGGCCCTGTGTCACCTTCATCCTGGGTTTCAGATGACCCCGAGAAGTTGGGGGGCCACCGGCGCCTAGAGCATGGCCCTGCCACAGAGGCTCCGCCCCGGTCATCCTCTTCCCCCGAGGCCCCGCCCACCCACTGTTCACTCCTCTGGCCCCCGAGGTCCCCCTACCTGCCCCTCGCTCCTCTTCGCCTCTTCCCCCAGGACTCCACTCACCCCCTGCTTGCTCCTCTCTGCCCCTTTCCCCGAAGGGGGGCTGCCGGGGGGCCATGGGGCCAGGCACCCATCCCTTTTCTCTGTCTTCGGTGAGCGGGGGGCAGGGGGGTCCTTGGGGAAGGAGGTGGAGCAGAACAGGAAGAGGCACGAGAAGACGGGGCCGCGGTGGAAAAGGCCGAGGGGGGTGGGGCGCAGGTTTTGGGGGAAGAGGCGGAGGGGGGATGGGAAGAGGCAGAGCAAGAGCAGGGCATCGGGCTAAGAGGCAGAGGGGAGCGGAGTGCAGGCGAGGCCCCCACTTCTCTGGAGCTTCGCTTCCAGTGCGGCCCACGGGCCTCCGGAGGGGAGACCCGCTCCGCATTCCCAGCGTCTCCGCCCCGCATGGACGGCCTTTTGGGGGAGGCTCAGCCTCCCCTGGCTTCTGATACGTGCTGCCCGTGCTCAGCTCCTTCCACGCTCTGGAGAGGAGCAGCACCCAGGGGTGGGGCTGAGCCGGGGGGCGCTGGGTGAGGGGCAGAGGCCTCGGGAGCTGAGACCGCAGGGACACAGCGTGAGGCACCATCCCAGGCATCCCCATGAAAGGAGCAGAACAGGGTTTACCTGGGGTGGGGAGTGTATGGAGAGCGTCTCAGGGCCGGTGGAGATGTATTGCCCTGGTGAGCAAGTGTGGCTAAAACACAGGCCTCGCTGTGAGCAGGATTTGAACCTGCGCAGGGAAACCCGATTGGATTTTGAGTCCAACGCCTTAACCGCTCGGCCCTCACAGCTGTGAGTGACGTGACCCCCTAAGGCCCGAGAAACTGGTAAATAATCACAGTGCCCAGGCCTGAAGTCCTCTGAAACACAGAATTCAAACAGGAGACCTGGTTCCCAAAGCACAGGGGGATTTCGGGTTCTCGTTGCTTAGCCATGTGGTTAAACATCAAACCAACCCCCTCCTGTGGGGCCTGTAATTGTTGCTATCCCCACTGTAAAGGGAGACAGGGAGAGGTTCACTGACCTGACCAAGGCCAGCTGGGAGTTAGAGCCCAGCTCTGCCCCTCCCTGCTTTATCCTCCCCTGTCCTGACTGTCTCGCTCGATTCCCCTGTTTTTATTGTCTCTTGTCTCTCTTTATAAACAGGACTAAGCCATGACTGGACTGTCAGCCGGGAGAATGGGACACGGCTCCCTTCACCTGGACCCTGGATTTCTCATTCCTTCAGAGAAACTTCTCAGTGGAAAAATGAATCACATTCAAATGACTACAGATTATGAACCGTTTGCTATTTTTGTTGCCTTGGAACACTGCTCTCCCCCCGCACCCGCCCCAGCCTCTTCCCCTGAGTCAGGAATTATGGTTTATTGGTTCACTCTGATTTGTTTCAGTTTTATGTTCGCGTCTCTTGCAACTAATTGGTCAGAACCTGACACTTCCGAAAGTCCCAGACGCGTGCCTCAGTTTCCCCACCTAGCTCCCTTCTCGGTACCTTTGATTTTCCTCAGAGTCTCCTTCAGATCACTGATTTGTTGGCACCAATAACCAGGTCTGATTTCCCGGTCAGGAGACGTGTCCTCCAGCTGCTGGAACTTTCCTTTTTCACATCAAGAAAGAAACAGGTTTTTTCCCCAAATAATCATGATTTATTTTATTTTTGTATTTTACTATGAATTTCTTGCCACTGCAAAATGCTGAATTGAGGGGCCTGGAGAATGAATTTCTGTGTAGCCAGCCACAGAATAGCTACAGCCCCAGCAATGGCTGGGCAAGCTTCCCCGAGGTGTCCCGTCAATGTGCTTCAGCCCTGATTGACTGAGACCAGCTCTGAGGACAGGATGGGAGTTCAGTCCCTGCGGGCAATTCACTCCTCGGCCTCCATCCTTCAGTGACCAATAGATTCCAATGTTCCTGCTGGTCTTTGTTCTGTGGACATCTGCCCACCTGCAACTGGACCGAGATCAACTCCCCTCAAACCAGCTCATTCCTCACCGGTTTCTGAACGGTCATCACGTCCTACAGACGTTTGCTCACTCCTGCCTTGGGCAGAAGAGAACCCCAGTGCCCTGGAGGTGACAGGCCCGGACTGTGTCCCTGGAGTCCCGGGGCATCGTCCCTGCCCTAAGGCTGTGGCTGCACTGGGGAGTTTACAGTGGCAGTCTCGAGTGGAGCCGCTGGAAGCCGACGGGAGGGAGCTCTCCACCCTCAACGAGCAGCCGTAGCCATGTTGGCAGGAGAAGCTCTCCCAGCACCATAGCACTGTCCACACCGGCGCTTTGGTCCGTGTAACTTGTGTCACTTGGGGGGTGGCTTATTCACACCCCTGAGCCACATACTTTCTACCGACACAAGGGGGAGTGTAGACGCAGCCTTAGCAGAGACGCGATTAAGAAAACCGCTTTAGTTTTGTAGGAAATGCAGGAACCCCAGGTTTGTAATAAACCAAAGGAGATTCCGACCCCACGAGTCACCTTCCCCACTTTGCAGTTGTGCCCTGGGATAGTTGTTTTGTCTCAGCCTGTGGCCAGAGTAATGAGGTGTGAAGGGGAAGGAGCCAGGCACCTGTCTATGGTGCTTCTGACATCCTAGAGGGGAGAAAGGAGAAAAGACGCTCAGTCCCCCATGCCACTCACACAGGGGGTGGGAACTTTGGTGGTAATTTAAAGAGAATCAAGGGGCTCAAAGAGAGACAAAGGTGTTAACGTGACCCTGTCACTGTCCAACATTAAACAGGTGAAACAAGGCTTGCAGTTTGGTATTTAGAAACTTCAGCCTGCTTAGTCCCAAGGCAAACACCCCTCTAAAATCCTTGTTAGTGTTTTCTTAAAATACAGAGAAAAAAAGAGAAAGAGCTAAAGCAATAGAAATGTAAAATATTCAATACGACTTTTCTTTTTACAGCATCCCTTGTGCCCTTTCTCTTTAGCTGGGAGAGTTTTTAGAAGGAAAGTTCCTTATGTGACAGTCTCTTAGATGGTGTTTAAGATGGTAAGAGCTGTCCTTCTGGGGAAATAGAAGAGGTTAGCTGAGGTGGGCTGGAGCTGTCATTGTTGTGGTGTTTCTTGTAAAAGTCCAATCCCATTTCCTAGGTGGCAAGAGACGGCAAACACACACCCAAATGGGGAACGAAAAGAACAGCAAAGATAGAAGATGCAGCTTCTGCCTCTGGTGTTGACATTCTCTTGCAGCTTCACTGTCAGAGAAACACAAGCCTTGCACAAGGCCTTCCAGCCACTCTGAGACTGAGCAAACTTGTTTCAGCTCAGGCTGCTTGGGGCATGGCATTTAGCTGTCGTTCTGGGCACAGGCTTACAGCAGTGTTGCAAAACATGCAGTCTTGGCAGGCTAAGTCAAATGTTGATTGAACAGAAGCAGAAGGAGAGGGATAGGAGAAAGAAAAAGAGATACGGAAGGGAAAAGAGAGGCTGGGGGTGGAGGTGTCTTACTTAGGCCTGGCTACACTAGAAAATGAGGTTGACAGAACGACATCATTGAAGGGTGAAATCCAGACCCCTGCGCAGCCTAGCGGAGCCAACAGACGTCCCTCCTCCCCCCGCGCCCCGACCCGGAGACAGTGCTCGGTCCAGGAGAGAATTCGTCCGTCCCCCAGCTCTCCGCAGCCGGTGATGGCGTTCCGTTGGCACGGGGGTGTCTCCATGGAGGCACACAGCTGTGCTACAGTGGTGTTTGAAGTGGAGACAAGCCCTTAGCCCTCGTCTACACTACGAGCTGAGGTCGAATTTAGCAGCGTTAGATCGACTTAACCCTGCACCCCTCCACACAAAGAAGCCATTTTTGTCGACTTAATGGGCTCTGAAAATCGATTTCTGTACTCTTCCCCGACGAGGGGATTAGCGCTGAAATCGACATCGCCGGGTCGAATTTGGGTTAGTGTGGAGGGAATTCGACCGTACTGGCCTCCGGGAGCTATCCCACAGTGCTCCATTGTGACCGCTCTGGACAGCACTCTCAGCTCAGATGCACTGGCCAGGTAGACAGCAAAAGCCCCGCGAACTTTTGAATTTCATTTCCTGTTTGGCCAGCGGGGCAGGCTGATCAGCACAGGTGACCGTGCAGATCCCATCAGCAGAGGTGACCATGGAGTCCCACGATCGCAAAAGAGCTCCAGCATGGCCCGAACGGGAGGTACTGGATCTGATTGCTGTATGGGGAGACCAATCCGTGCTATCAGAACTTCGTTCCAAAAGACAGAATGCCAAAATATTTGAAAAAATGTCCAAGGACAGAGGCTATCACAGGGACCCGCAGCAGTGCCGTGTGAAACTGAAGGAGCTCAGGCAAGCCTACCAAAAAACCCAAGAGGCAAATGCCCGCTCGGGGTCAGAGCCCCAGACATGCCGCTTCTATGTTGAGCTGCATGCAGTTCTCGGGGGTGCCCCTATAACTACCCACCCCTGTACCTGGACTCCTGCAAGGGCATCTCACGACACAGGATTTGGGGGACGAGGAAGATGATGAAGAGGGGGAGGTTGAAGATAGCACACACCAGGCAAGTGGAGAAACCGTTCTCCCTGACAGCCAGGAACTGTTGATCACCCTGGAGACAGTACCCTCCCAACCCGGGCTCCAGGACCTTGAAGGCGGAGAAGGCAGCTCTGGTGAGTGTACCTTTGTAAATATAATACACGGTTTAAAAGCAAGCGTGTTTAATGATTAATTTGCCCTGAAGACTTGGGATGCATTTGCGGCCAGTACAGCTATAGGAAAAGTCTGTTCACGTGTCTGGGGATGGAGGGGAAATTCTCCAGGGACATCTCAATGTTGCTGTCCTGGAGGTACTCCCAAAGCCTTTGCAAAAGGTTTCTGGGGAGGGCAGCCTTATCGCGTCCTCCATGGTAGGACACTTTCCCACGGCAGGCCGTTAGCACGTAGTCTGGAATCATTGCATAAGAAAGCATGGCAGCGTGTGGTCCCGGTGTTTGCTGGCATTCAAGCAACATCCGTTCTTTATCTCTCTGTAAAAAAAGAAAAGGAGTACTTGTGGCACCTTAGAGACTAACCAATTTATTTGAGCATGAGCTTTCGTGAGCTACAGCTCACTTCATCAGATGCATACCGTGGAAACTGCAGCAGACTTTATATATACACAGAGAATATGAAACAATACCTCCTCCCACCCCACTGTCCTGCTGGTAATAGCTTATCTAAAGTAATCTTCAGGTTAGGCCATTTCCAGCACAAATCCAGGTTTTCTCACCCTCCACCCCCTCACACAAATTCACTCTCCTGCTGGTGATAGCCCATCCAAAGTGACAACTCTTTACACAATGTGCATGATAATGAAGTTAGGCCATTTCCTGCACAAATCCAGGTTCTCTCACTCCCTCACCCCCCTCCAAAAACCCACCCCCATACACACACAAACTCACTCTCCTGCTGGTAATAGCTCATCCAAAACTGACCACTCTCCAAGTTTAAATCCAAGTTAAACCAGAACATCTGGGGGGGGGGGGGTAGGAAAAAACAAGAGGAAATAGGCTACCTTGCATAATGACTTAGCCACTCCCAGTCTCTATTTAAGCCTAAATTAATAGTATCCAATTTGCAAATGAATTCCAATTCAGCAGTTTCTCGCTGGAGTCTGGATTTGAAGTTTTTTTGTTTTAAGATAGCGACCTTCATGTCTGTGATTGCGTGACCAGAGAGATTGAAGTGTTCTCCGACTGGTTTATGAATGTTATAATTCTTGACATCTGATTTGTGTCCATTTATTCTTTTACGTAGAGACTGTCCAGTCGCTATCTTAAAACAAAAAAACTTCAAATCCAGACTCCAGCGAGAAACTGCTGAATTGGAATTCATTTGCAAATTGGATACTATTAATTTAGGCTTAAATAGAGACTGGGAGTGGCTAAGTCATTATGCAAGGTAGCCTATTTCCTCTTGTTTTTTCCTACCCCCCCCCCCAGATGTTCTGGTTTAACTTGGATTTAAACTTGGAGAGTGGTCAGTTTTGGATGAGCTATTACCAGCAGGAGAGTGAGTTTGTGTGTGTATGGGGGTGGGTTTTTGGAGGGGGGTGAGGGAGTGAGAGAACCTGGATTTGTGCAGGAAATGGCCTAACTTCATTATCATGCACATTGTGTAAAGAGTTGTCACTTTGGATGGGCTATCACCAGCAGGAGAGTGAATTTGTGTGGGGGGGTGGAGGGTGAGAAAACCTGGATTTGTGCTGGAAATGGCCTAACCTGAAGATTACTTTAGATAAGCTATTACCAGCAGGACAGTGGGGTGGGAGGAGGTATTGTTTCATATTCTCTGTGTATATATAAAGTCTGCTGCAGTTTCCACGGTATGCATCCGATGAAGTGAGCTGTAGCTCACGAAAGCTCATGCTCAAATAAATTGGTTAGTCTCTAAGGTGCCACAAGTACTCCTTTTCTTTTTGTGAATACAGACTAACACGGCTGTTACTCTGAAACTTATCTCTCTGTGTTATCCTCAGGAGAGTGACATCATTCACGGTCAGCTGGTTGAAATTGGGGAATTTTATTAAGGGGACATTCAGAGGTGGCCGTTCCTGCTGGGCTGTTTGCCTGTGGCTGAAAAGAAATCATCCTGCCTGTTAGCCATGCGGCGGTGGGAGGGAAGAAGCGATCATCCCAGAGAATTGGAGGGGGGGCGTGTGTTGGGGGGGCGGTTAGTTGGGTTTGTGCTGCGCATTAACCCGAAAACATCAGCCCCTCCTTTGAAATGGCCAGTGTGTCTCTTTCAGTTTTACTCTCCCTTTTTTCCCTCCGGCAGCTGCAAATGTTTCAAGGCTGCCACTCGCATCTCCGTCCCAGGGGCTGGCACAGATAAGAAGGGGAAAAAACACACTCGCGATGAACCGTTCTCTGAGCTCGTGCCGTACACCCAGCCTGAAAGAGCCCAGCCCAATGCGTGGAGGCAGACAGTGGCAGAGCCCAGGAAAGCACAAAATGAACGCGAGGACAGGTGCCGGGAGCAACAGGAAAGCTGGCGGGCTCAAGAGGAAAGGTGGCAGGAGCATGATGGGAGGAGGCAGGATGCAATGCTGAGGTGACTGGCGGATCAAACTGAGATGCTCCGGCGTATGCTTGAGGCGCAGGAAAGGCACAGACCGCCACTGCAGCCCCCGTGTAACCAACCGCCCTCCTCCCCAAGCCCCATAGCCTCCCCACCCAGACACCCAAGAGCGCGGGGGGCAGGGCTCCGGGCACCCAGCCACTCCACCCCAGAGGACTGCTCAAGCAACAGACGGCTGGCATTCAAGAAGTTTGAAGTGCACCCCAGCCGGTGCTTCCCTCCTCCCCCACCTACCCGGGCTACCTTGGCAGTTCTCCCTCTATTTGTGTGACAAATTAATAAAGAATGCATGAATTTGAAACAATGACTTTCTTGCCTCTGCAAGCGGTGATCGAAGTGGGGAGGGGAGGGCGGTTGGCTTACAGGGACGTAGAGAGAACCAAGGGGGCAGGTTTTCATCAAGGAGAAACAAACAGAACTGTTACCCCGTAGCCTGGCCAGCCATGAAACTGGGTTTTCAAAGCTTGTCTGATGCGCAACGCGCCCTGCTGTGCTCTTCGAACCGCCCTGGTGCCTGGCTGCGCATATCCAGCGGCCAGGCGATTTGCCTCAACTTCCCAGCCCGCCATAAACGTCTCCCCCTTACTCTCACAGAGATCGTGGCGCACACAGCAAGCAGTCATAGCAATGGGAATATTGGGCCCTGGGAGGGTGGGGGAGGAGTTGGTCAGCGGGAGATGCTCTGGGGAACGGCAGAGCTTGGCTGCTGGTGGGTGCTAAGCACCCACTAATTTTTCCCCATGGCTGCTCCAGCCTCGGGGCACCCATGCAGTCAGCTCCGATGATGCCCTCCCCCAAATCAAAAGTCCTCGAGATTTTGGGTGCATCTCTCCATGTTGTAAATGTTACCAGCTCCTGTGTGTGTGTCTCTCTGGGTGGGGGGGGGGTCTGTGTGTGTTGATGCTTAAGTTGATTGTGAGGTCACGGATGCCAACAGCAAAGACTGTTCGGCCTCAGCATTCTTGCCCTGCCTTCAGTCTGCCAACTGCCTTGGCTGACAACGGCTGGTGACCCAAGGAGCTGCTGAGAGACGCGGACTATCCCTCTGTCAACAACTTCTTGCATCAGCTTTTTCCACAGGTTTTCGACAAAAGATGAGTTTTTACAGAAGGTAATTCCCACATTCTTTTCCTGCTCCTTCGATTGCACATGACAGGTTGGTGCCTCCTTCCCTTCGGGCAGGGGTAGCCGACCTGGGGCTCCGGGGCCGCATGCGGCTCATCAGAGGTTAATACGCGGCTCCTTGCACAGGCCCGGACTCCGAGGCTGGAGCTACAGATGCCAACTTTCCAATACGCTGTGGGATGCTCAGTGCTCAACCCCCTGCTCTGCCCCAGGTCCTGCCACCTCTCCGCCCCTTCCCCCTAGTCCCCTGCCCCTTCCCCCGAGCCTGCCATGACCTCGCTCCTGCCCCTTCCCCACCAGAGCCTCCTGCGCACTGCAGAACAGCCGATTGCGGCGGGCGGGAGGAGTGGGGAGGGAGGGGGAGGCGCTGACGGGGGGGGCTGCCGCTGGGCGGGAGGTGCTGGGGGCTGGAGGGGGTGGTGGATGGGGGGCTGCTGGCGTGTTACTGGGGCTCTTTGGCAATATTCATTGGTCAATTCTGGCTCTTCTCAGGTTCAGCTTGGCCCCCCCGGTGCAGGGACGGGTGGGGGCCAGCGTTGCAACAGTCAGGTCTCAGCGTTCCATTTTGATTTGAATGTGGGCATCTCTCCCTTCTCCGTCTGCTTCAGCCTTTCCCGGTCTTTGGAGGCAGATTTCGATGCTTTTATCTTTCAACAGACTAGTATGGGTGAATTTCCATGGGTATAACCTAAAGGGAAGATAAAAAACTGGTGTAGAATTTAGACTGATAGCTCCATCAATAGTATTTCCCTTGGAGTTGCTCGACCCCCAACCTTGCTGTGGCCACCCAGGACAGGGGCTACGGTGTCCCGACTCCGGGGTGCTCTCTCTGCACTGGGCGCTTCCCTGACCCACTGATCATTACATACGATTTAAAGCAAATACAGTTTATTTAATCAGCAATTAATGTAAAAAAGAATAAGGAACAATGGGAAAGATGAAAGAAAACACATCACCCCGCTCTGTGGCAGGGAACGTCACAAACCATGTCTCCTTGCCTTCAAGTAGTGAATAGAAACCGTCTGTCTCATGTCATGACTGTCTAATGTATGTGTATTGAGACAAGATCGGTCTCAGAATTTACATGATTGAAAGACACATAAATGAGCTCAAATATGCAGAAGAAATAAATCTGAAGCTATTGAAAGTGACCCAGCTCCACTCCCATCCCCTGGTTGCCATCTTGGTAGTTCTCTCAGAAATAATCTCATGGAGAGAGACTTCAAAACTCTCTACAAATTCTACTATACCCCCATTGGGCTACATAAAATAGATGTGTCAAATCCCCCCTGCAATTCCTTTCCAGGAAAGGGGTTTAAATAAACTGCAGCCTAAATTTGTCATGGGTCTCGCTGTGATTTCTTTGTCATTGTTTGGGTGGCCTATTGTTCTGATTGGACGTTATAAATCGTATGGGAAATTCTTCAGTTAACCAGTTCACTGGTTATTTTCCCCATGCGACTACAGTCCAGATTTTGAAATAGTTGAGAATAAGTCAACATATTTGCAGCTGCTAATCCATCCTTCCAGACCCTCAAGCCTTCTAGATGACAATCCTTTGTTCCTTTTCCTGGCTTCTCTGGGAACAGAGGTTTCTTGGTTTCAGCTTGGCCCTGTCTGTTCCCAGAGTCCCAACATTCTGTGTGCAAAGGAGTGGGGTTAATAATGAAGCATTTTTGCAACTAGGCCCCGGCAATGAGCAAAGAAAATAGAAATTGACCTTGGCTGTTTCCATGTCTGTCCATTGGCAGAGGGGGCGTGAGCTCCATGGAGTGAGAGTCAGGCTAGGAACTGGAGCCAGTGACTGTGCTAGGACGGGATTACGGGTCTGGTGCGTGGAGGTTTCTTGTTATAGAGCAAAAGGGGAGAAGCTGTGATGTGCTGTGTCCAAGAAAGACTGTGACAAAGGTGGAACGGGGATCCTGGTGCCTCTCCCCAAGGAAACCTCAAAGCATCTCCTCTTGGACAGGAGCAGCAATTTTCATCCTAGCCGTTAAAGGCAACTTTAGGTTCATAAATTCACAGTTTCAAAGGCTCTAAGGCCAGCCCTGATCATCTAGTCTGACCTCCTGCATAACACGGGCCCTGGAACTTTCCCAGAAGAATTCCTCTTTCACCATGGTCCCAAATGTCTTCACCTGGGGCTGGGTCTAGTCATGGGGGTAGAGCTCAGTGATAGAGTGTTTGACTGCACATTAAGTGGTCCTTGGTTCAAATCGAAGTGCCCCCATTGAAGCCTTTGTTAATAAGCAGCAAATTTCAAACAAAAAAGGATTCAAAAATGAACTAGATAAATTCATGGAGGATCGGTCCATCAATCGCTGTTAGCCAAGATGGGAAGGGATGGTGTCCCTAGCCTCTGTTTGCCAGAAGCCAGGAGTGAGCAACAGGAATGGATCACTTGATGATTCTCTGTTCATTCCCTCTGGGGCACCTGGCACTGGCCACTGTCGGAAGACAGGCTACAGGGCTAGATGGACCTTTCGTTTGGGCCAGTGTGGCCAGTCTTTTGTTGCTTATGTTCTTGGTTGTATGAACCAGTCGTGGCTATTAGAGGAGCAGATGGCTTCAAAAGACCACTCTCTTGGATCTGGGAATCCTGGGCAGACTAATTCCCTTCCTTTAGAGTAGGACAGAAAAACCCATTTCCTCCGTCATTCTATTCCAGGCTTCGTTCCTTTTTTCAAAGACTCACCTCTTGGGAGCACAGAGAGAGCCATGTGCACACAGTGGTCGTCCAACCTGCAGCCATGGAGGCATGCTCTGCCATCAGCCAGCAAGAACAGGCCTTGCCAGAGAAGCCCACGAGAAGCAAATGCTCGTGGAAGATCCTGTCAGGCATGAAAAGACTCTGTGTCTGTAGCCAGTCTGACAACTCAATGGCAGATAGCGATGAGGAGAGAACAGTTTCCTCTCCAAGAAGGTGGACGTGCTTTTCCCTGAAGAAGGAGAAGAAGAAGAAGAAGAAGAAGAAGAAAGCAGCCAAGAACCAGGTGGAGTCAGAGGAGGAGAAGCTGCAGGAGAAGCAAGACAAAGTTGAACTGGATCTTACAGGTGAGGATACAAACCACATGGTTAGCAAGGAGCATGTGAGGAATACTCTCACCAGTCACTCTACAAGCCTTATGGAAGCGGGGGAACGGTCCCGCTATTGTGGGGAACTTTCCTGGCTTCTGCACTACTCCGGTGAAGTGCGCTAGAGGAAGGATCTGAGTCCTCGCTCCCACTTCCTTTCCCCAGAGGCCTCCCTGCCCTGGAGGACTCCCCTTCCACTCTCCTGTCTGGCAGAGTCCTCAACAAGGCTGGGCCCACGATTCCTGGGGGGCTCGACCCCCAACCTTGCTGTGGCCACCCAGGACAGGGGCTACGGTGTCCCGACTCCGGGGTGCTCTCTCTGCACTGGGCGCTTCCCTGACCCACTGATCATTACATACGATTTAAAGCAAATACAGTTTATTTAATCAGCAATTAATGTAAAAAAGAATAAGGAACAATGGGAAAGATGAAAGAAAACACATCACCCCGCTCTGTGGCAGGGAACGTCACAAACCATGTCTCTGGAACGTCAGGGCCGTTCACAGTTGGTTCCTTGTAGGTCCCAGGCCCCTTCTCCGGCCCTGGCTGTGCCGCAGGGATGCAGCGGGTCGGACACTTGCTCTGGTGGTGACCACACCCCTCCGGGCTTTGGGGAGTGGGACCCTCCTTCCCGCTGGGTTCAGATCCCCCTCCCAGTCTGGCCTGCAAGGACCCTCGGCTGGGGGTGCCTCTCTGCGCTGGGCCCTTTGCCAGGGTCCCCCCTTGGCTGGCCCCCGTTGCTCTCCGCACCCAGCTCCAGACTGCTCCAGCCCCAGCCCCAGCCCCAGCCCCAGCCCCAGCCCCAGCCCCACTGTTTGAGCTCCGGCTCCACCCTGCCTCAGCACGGATGCTGCTGCTCTGCCTCCAGCCCCCGGGGCTGCTTCTCCGGCCCCGCTGGCTCTGTGGCTGCAGCCCTGCTCCCAGCCCAGGGTCTGCTCTCCCTGGGCTGTCTCTCTGCCCCGCTGGCTGGCCCGCCTCTGCTCCCCAGCTCAGCTCGGGCCCCTGCTCTCTCCTTAGCTCGGCCCCACGCTGCCTGAGCCAGGCTATTCCAGCTCACGTGGAGGACGGGGACCTTTCTGACCCCCTGACTCTGTCATTAGCCTGCCCGCCCTTTCAATCAGGCTGACCTGGAGCGCTGGCCTCTCCCCATGGCCCCTGAGGACTGTCAGTATCAGAGTCCTGGTTTCCCATCCACCCTTCCCCTTCCTTTTGGGACTGGGACCTAGACAACCAAAAACCCCACTGAGTTTGAGTAAGGGGCCAACAGTCCCCTTACACTTCCACATCAGGGCCGTCTCATGGGACAGTGATGGGTACCTCAGACTCTGGAATCCATTTAGTGCCGGATCCTCTTGGAGAGGGTGGCAGAAGTCCATCGCTGAGGTGGGGAGAGCTGACAATGTCAGGTCACCCCCTCTTGGGTTCTGGCACTGTGGGGAGGGGAGTACTAACATTACTCCAGGCTGTAAGGGGAACAGAGAGGCTGGACGTTGGAGGAAATCATTTCTTTTCTCCTGGATCGGGTCCCTTTCATCAGGAGAATGCTCCCGAGGTCTCAGCAGGTCACAGCTGGGAACCGTACCAAAGCTGAGTCATTCCTTCTTGGGGGGTTAAATGCAAAATGAGGCCTGTTGCCCGTCACTGACGGGAAAGGTGGGCAAGAGGAGAGGAAGAGTAGAAAAGAAAAGAAACTGGCCCCGAGGTAAGAAGAAGTCTTGTTTGGTTAAAGCCCCCGGCTAAGAGGCATGAGATCGGAGTTCTCTGTTCAGCTCTGCCAACAACCTTCAGTCCAACCCGGGGCAATTCACTTCAGGGCTCTGTGCCCAACTTCCATCCTCTGGAAACCAGGGAGAAGACATGGAAAAGCAAAATGTTAAGAATGTTTCTTTCTGCTGCAGGGACGAAGAGGGAGCCGTCGGAGATGAAGGAGAAGTGGGAAAAAGGGAGCCCAGAAGAGCAGGAAGAAGAGCGCGCTCCCGTCTCCTCATTAACGAGCATCTCCCCTAGGACGATGGTAATGACACTGTGTGGCTGTGCTCATGGAAAGCACCCCTTGCTGTGTGTGTTCATATCTCCCAGAGCTGGGATCTCTGACAGGAGAACGACCTGCCCCTTGCTCAGGGGGCTGAAAAGGAACACTCTTGAAGTGTGATCAACTCCAGCCAGTCTTTACGAGTTTCTCTGGGTTGTTGAAGGAGGCCCAGTTTGACAAGGAGGTTTAGGCACCTCAAGAAGTCCAGGGGTGCTTCGTGGGATTGGCAGACGTGTCTGGCTCAGGTGCCTGATTCTGAGGCACTTCCCATGGCCCACAGGCACGGCTGAAAGTCAGACCAGGCCCATCCCTGCCCTTGTCGGGGTGACCCGCATATCTCCTGGCTGTGGGGTTCTGGCCCATCTCGTGGCACCAGGACCACTTCGAGACAGAACCGATGAGTCTGCTCTCCAGCCTGAGCTAACAGCCGCATGGGTTTTAGCTCCTGTGGTAGGGGCTCCTGCATTGAGATCCCAGGTTCGATCCCGCCTGCCAACATCTGGCTCCGTCCGAGTCACAAAGGCACCTCGACGCCTTTGTGACTCTTGCTGTCAGTGACAGGGCACCCTGCAGCGCATACAAAAGTCTGCAATTCTGGGAGCTCCTGAGGTGCCGGGGGGCTGGAGTGTGGAGGCGAGTCGGCCACTCCGGTGTGCTCTGCTGTGTCCTCAGCTGCGGGCATCCAGGACAGACGGTGCTAATCCAGCGCCACGCAGGCCAGCCGCAGCAATCCCCAGGGGCTGCCCTGAGACACCAGGGCAAAGGCCTCCAGCACCCCAGGCCCTGGGTTGAGGTGACCCCGGAACCAGGCCCCCTGGAGTAACATTGTGCCCAGTGAGTTCTGACCCACAGGAGCCTGGCCCCGGAGGCCCACGGTTTGGGGTTCTCCTCAGCCAGGCAGACTGCTCCTTCAGTCTCAGCTACTTTCTCTCCTGCCGGCGATTCCTGCCTGTTTTCTGGCAGCGCCTCACGCTGCGGGGTGGGGAAGGGAGAGGGCGTTTCCCTTTGGGCCCTATTCTCACTCCTTTCCTCGCAGACACTGTGGGCTGCCAGAGTTGCTGAGCCAATCTCCTCAGGCGCTCGGGGTGGGATGGGACATGGGGCAGGTTCTCCAGTGACCCCTCGGCGACACACAAGGAGCAACTCGAATCGGCTTTGCAGGACATTGAGGCTTTCTCAGCAACAGCTGGGCGTCCTGGGAGGAGGGGCTAGAGAGGGAGGAAATGGGGTGGCCCTTGGGGTCCCCGCACTGCCCGAGAGCCTCCCGTCTCTTCTCAGGAGAGGGGGACAGAGCGTGGACGAAAGGCTGAGGAAACCTTGGCACCTGGGGAGGCTTTTTAAGAAACGGGCTCAGCCGGAGTCTCCAGGGTCCCTCGGTGCTGGCAGCCTCCCCCGGGGACAGACTGTTCCAGGGCAGCTGCCCGAGGGAAATACTCAGTCCCCACAGGCTTTGTCCCTGTTCATTGCAGACCCTCGGGGAGCACCCTTCCTCAGCCCCGCTCCACGCCCTGCTGATGACAGCCGTGCAGGGTCTGACAACACCCACCCTGGAGAGATTTAGAGCCGCAGAGGAAGAGCTGAGGGCCATCGTATCTCTCCATGGAGACAAGATGGAGAGAGTAAGAGACGCCCGCAGTGGGGTAGGGGGATGCTGTGCATAGAGGAGGACGGGAGAATCGCCTCTCCTAGGAAACCGTTCCTGGGACACACTAGCATGATGCTTTGAAGCTTGGCTCAGCCCCTTGCCATTCAGCGCTTGGCTGCGGGGATCCGCGGCGTCAGGTTTTGAAGTGTTCTCTGCCCGAAGGAGCTCTGACACTTCCCTGAGGACGCCCAGCCACACTGAAGGTGTGTGACAGCCCCAGCCCTGGCAAGGCAGCACTCACCTAGTCTGCTGACGAGCCTCCACATTAGGCTCCAGGAGCAGACATGGTTTCCTCAGACATGCTGCAGGGCCTTGTTTTCCAGCTGAAGTATCAGGAAGAATTTGGCCTTGCACGTCTCTCTCTGTCTCTCCCAAGCTCTGATCCTGTTTCCCACCCCGCTAGCAGAACAGGTCAACCGAATCCTCCACCCAGGTTTGTCGCTCCTGCTCCTTGTTCGAGAGAGGCAAGAGCCATGACCAATTCCTCATGGAAGAGCCCTCGGGGGGGCTTGTCCCTTTCGGGTCTGTCTAGCCTGTGCTGCAAACTCTGCAGCAGGAGCCTGAAAGCCTCCTGGCCCTATGGACTTGGGCTCCCAGGGCTGGCACTGTGGGGCCAAAACAGGAATGCAGACTCTTCTGGGCGTGGGCTGGACCTTGATCTCTGAAGCCCAGGGAGGAGGGGAGCTTCAGAGCCTGGGCTCCAGCCCAAGTCACCACGTCTACACTGCTGTTCTTGGTGCCAGAGCCTGAGCCCGAGGGTAGAGAGCCGGCTTTAGGATTTGTTACGGCAGGTTTTACAATCCCGCAGTACAGAGGTTCTCCTTAGGGCTGGGGCCTGGAGCTGGCTCGCCCCATCCAACTAGCCCGGGCTGCCATCTCTAGGATGGGCTCTGGGGTCTGGAGCAGTGGTTCTCAACCTGCAGCCCAATCAGCAGAGAGTTGCGCCCCATGGGACATCCTCAGGGCCAAACAGGTAGGATTCGATGTGGCCCACAATGGAAACTAGGTTGAAAACCCCTGGTCTGGAGGAACTGATTGTGCTAGAAAGAGCAACAGGAAGCTGCAGAGACTGAGGAAAGGCTCCTGCAGGGAAGCCTTTGAGAGCAGGGCTGAGAGCAGTTTGCCATGGCAGGGAAGGCCCTGGGACATCAGGGGAGTTTCGGCTGTGCCCCCTGTTAGGTTTTGGGGAAGGCTTTTGTGTGTGTTTCTGAGCTTTAAGGTGCTAAACCAGACCTCAGGAAGACTGGGGTTCCTGGACTTGTCAAAGCCTCTTTCTTCAGATTAGGGAGGAGCCAAGGTGGGAAACTGAGGTCAGAGTCGGCTTGCGGGGCTGCCAGGAGGGCTTCCCTGGGAGGAGGCCGCTCTTTGATAAATCCATCCCTCAACTTCCTGGCATTCTTCCAGGTTGGAGACGTCGTGGGAGGGATCTTAATCTGGCTCGACAACGTCTGTGATCCCAGAGCCAGAAAAGCAGCGCTGAGGGCCACGGCCTTGCTGGCTCGCTCCCACCCCCAGGACGTGGTTCTGACCTGTGTGGCTCACACGCTGTCATCGCACAGGTAGGGAGCTGCTCTGTTATCACCTCAGCCTGTTATTTCTCTTCCTGCTCCCACTGACAGGCCACAGGCCGGGAAGGGTCCGTGGGGCTCACACAGTTGGAGGGAGTTTCCTGCTGTGCAGAGAGCTGTCCATGCTTACTGAGAGGAGATGGCCAGGCCCAGCCGCTGAGGAGCCAACCCCTCCTCCTGCACTCCCTGGGATGGAGACGTGCCAGTTTTCTGGAGAATTCCAGCATTGTCCTGATTTCTATGGGTCACCCACTTCCTCTCAGATCCAGTACAGGGCCAATAAATGACTTTGGGGCTCACTCAACATCCCTGGCTCATGAAGTCTGGCTGCTCCTTAGTGCATGAGAGAAGACAGAGACGGAAAAGGCCCATGAGGCCCATCTGTCTATCCCCTGCAGACCAGGGCAGGATTGTTACCTGTAGTCAGATCCCTAGTTATTCCATGGCTGAGGAATAGGTCAAAAAATACACTCATTCTTCTGGAGCTGTGCAGGAGAGGTAAATCTCTGAAGACAGAAATTTCCAGCCCTTATTGTTGCAAAAAAGACAAAAAATCATCCACACATGACCAGAGCGTAAATGCAGTGCAGCCTGCCTGAGTCTGCAGACAGCCGGCAATAATAGCTCTGAGAGGGGTGAGTGCCTCTTTTCATCTCAATATGTTGTAAACTCTGAGTCCTGCTGGTTATTGCTGGTCACTTTGCAGAGTCATCCAACTGAGGTGTTTAGAACACAATCCCCATGTCCCTAGGGGCCGTGAAACCCAACTTGGACCCTAGCCAGAGGTCACAACTCCGGCTTTTCTCAGCATCTTCTGCAATGCTGTTCTGCACTGCCCAGAGACAAATCTGTGACACATGGGAGAGCAAATTGAAGAGCAGCATGAAAGAAATTGAATTTCTTGCCTAGCCTCAGCCTCAGCGTTGAATAAATACAACGTTCTCTGAAGGGACTTGCCCAGCCTCAGCCTCCCCACACCAATCGGTGTTTCCACTGAGAGACGCCTTTCCTGCCTACATTGCAAGCCTCTCCCTGGGGAGGGCGAGAGGTGGCCAGGCAGGGAAGGTCTGACTTCTGTTTCTGACTCTGCAGATGTGCCCTTGAGCTGTGGAAGGCCCTGGGTGAAGAACCCCAGCTCACCAGGGAGGTGCTGCGGCAGCTGCTGGACAAGCTCCAGCAGAGACGCCGGGAGGAGAGGAGCGGCCATGTGTCCCTGGCTGTAAGTGAGATTTGAGATGTCACTTTGTGAACCCGCCACGGCAGGGAGGATGGTGCATCTTTGTGTGTGTGTGTGTGTGTGTCTGTGTGTGAGCTTCGCCCCTTCTGAGCTTCGGGCCACAGCTCCACTACACAGCTCAGCTGACCTAACCTCCCTCGGCTCACAGCCGCCACAGCAAGCCCATCCCTTGGGTGGGGCTGCACTTTGCTGCTTGTGTCAGCCAGGGCCGGCTCCGGGGGCCAGCAAAGGAAGCAGGGGCCTGGGGCAGCCAATAGAAAGTTGGGGTGGCACGTCCGGGTCTTTGGCGGTAATTCGGCAGCGGGTCCTTCATTCCCTCTCTTCCTCTTCAGCGCCACTTCGGGGGCAGCTCAATCAGGTTTTTCTTTTTTTCCCCTTCTCCGCTTGGGGCTGCCAAAAAGCTGGAGCCAGCCCTGGTGCCAGGAACGCACGTCCTCACCAGAAGCGCTTGTCGCAATTTCTCAGTCAGGGTGGGACATTGCGGGGAGGCTCCTGAGGGTCAGTTGACGTAAACGACGCGGTGTCCATGCTGACACTGCATCGACCGAACTGCATTGACTTGGACTCTCTGCCCCTTGGGGACGTGGAGTTATGAACTTGGCCCCCAGGGGCAGTTCTGCCAATGGGAAGGAAATTCCATAGTTAGGGTGATGCTGGGTGAGTGGCCTTGTGTTGACCTAACTCTGTCGTGTAGACCAGGCCTTCGTGTGTCCTGGCCACCTCCAGTCAAACCAAAGAGGTGTAAATAAAGTTTCCCCCAGGTAAAAGTTACAGATCTTAAGTGGTTTCTCTGCTGGTACCCTGGCTCCGTCGTCTTCTGCTTTAGATGGCCCTTTAGTGAGCAGGTGCAGTTCGGGTGTCTCTTGGAAGTATCCAGGTTTCTGGCTTTGTAAACTGTGGCTAGAATCTTCCCAGCATGGGATCTTGAGATGTCCAGTACGTTTGACTGGGCCAGAAACACTGGGCCTATGAGAACACATCTCCTCAGGATGATTTCAGCCCGTCCAGTCACGGCTGGAAAGCCAAAGTGCAGGGTCTGCACCATTAAGAGAAATAACGGGGAATAACGTCACCCAGACTCTTCTGATCTTTCCATAGGGTTCCATCCTGCTTCCGTTCCAGGAATGGGGGAAGGTTCAGGAGCTTCCAAATGTCTCCTCCCCTCTCAGGAGCCAATCCTCTTTTGTAACACGGCGGAGAGGAAATGAGACATGACAAAAGGACAGTTGCGAATGGCAATGGGGGCAGGGGACAGATTGGGATAGTTGAGTGAAATGCTTTCCTCCCTCCAGGCCATGAAGACCATTTACGAGGTCCTTTTCCTATGGGGATACCGAGAAGCCATCCTGGAAATGTATCCTCAGCTGCTCATCCTCTGCGTCAGGCAAGTGCAGTATGTGATGGATCTGCACTTGCCAGGGACCTACATGGCCAGCGAGACATCCAGCCCCGAGGAGGGATCCAGCTGCCTCAGCCCCCTAAGGTAATGACTGAAAGGAAAAGGAAGAACAGATTTGTTCTGCTAAACACCTGGGGTCCGTTCATGGCCATCGGTGGTTCGGGTGCTGTCGTTGGCCCAGGCTCAGTTGGGTGCAGGTCTCTCTTGAGGGAAAAGGGGTGAGAGCCGTGTGTTCTTGTGAGTCACACTCGCTCATCTGATGCCGTCCACAGGCCAGCTGCTTTCCCCACACACTCAGGCAGCAGCCATGTTTGTGCATCCATCCACCTGTGCCACCCGCCAAAGGGTCAGTGCTTTCATCACTGTCTGCTGAGCAAATCTGGGGGCCTCCGTCCCCAAACGCGGACAGAGCCACACCGTCAGCACATGGGGCCAGGCCCTGCAGGATCTCAGCCTCACAGGCAGGCAGGAGGAAGAGGGACCCGTTCAACTGGCTCTGTGGGCACAGTGAGGGGCTTCCATCTACACGGGAAAACCAGAGCGCCGGAAGACACCTCAGGTGGTGTAAACTGACATCGCTTTGCTCGCTTACACCAACTAAGGATCCGACCCCACATGCCCGCTTGAGTCCTGTTACCTGTCACAGTAAAGAGCCAAGTATTCAGCCATAGGGAGTGATGACACCAATCATCTTAAGAAGCTACATTGTCACTAATTGGTTAGAAACTCAATGAAACGGCAGTGTAGACAGGGCTCATTGGGTAGGGAAGCACCATGATATCACACTGGATCTATCCTCGGGGAGGCTAGCTACTGCTGACCACGCTGTGTATCCCAGGACTTCTGCAGATTTGCCATGCCTGGGGCTGATCTCGTTGCCTGACACTGGTATTTTTTTCTCTTTAGCACGTCAGTGGAGGCTGTGAAGACTCTTTTCTCCATGCCCGGCTACTGGAAGGAATTTGCCATCATCCAGTTTCAGCAGGGTTGGGACACGATAGCCTCCCGATATTACTATTCACAGGGTGTTGGCCTGATTGCAAGGTAGGAGCCCAAAGTTTCCTCCTCACTGGGTCTCTCTTGGGAATGGGATTTCCGTGTGAAATATTCCTCTGTTCCAGGCTGCCAGCTCAGCCTAGAAACTAGAGAGGAACTCTCTCTCCCCCTTGAAAATCACAAGGGACTTTCTGTTCCATGTTCCAGAGCCATGATCGAGTGTGAGAACCCTCAGCTCCCTGCAGTTTTCAGAGAGGCAATCACCATCGTCCAGAGTGAGAGGGAGGAGGAGCAGAGAACGATCGCCATGGCTTTCTGTATTGAGGTGAGATTCATTAGTTGACAGGCACAAGGGCGCTTTCTGGAGAGCAGCTCAGGCCAGTAAGCTCTGGGGCACATTGTCAGCAGCTCAGCAGCCTTAGCGCCAGCTAGGTCCTCTCTGCACAAGGATGGTTGTGGGGCATGGCAAAGAGAGGGAGGGAGAGACAGGGTGAGATTGCTCCTGGCTGGATGTGCCTCGATGGGATTATGGGACAAGAGGAGAGGTTTCTCCAGTGCCCCAAGACCATGCTTCTCTCCTCACCTTTTCCTGAGGTTGTGCTTTTCTTCTGTCCCAGGGGTCTCTACATGGCGCTCAATGAGGCCTGGAGACACCCCTTTCCCTGGGGGTTGATTTGTGATTTGTGCATTAGTCCAACTTTTGGGAATGAACATACTGAAACAGCAGCAACTGGCTCCCTGTTCACCAGAGACTTTGGGTGGGAGTAAGTGGCTCTTTGGTAAAGACGACTGTCCAGGGAAGAGACCCCCCAGGAAGACCTCTGCTCCTCAACCTGATGTTGATTTGGCTCTTTCCAGTTTCTCCAGAGTCCTTCCATTGACACAGTGCTGACAAAATCAGAGCTCCAGGCGCAGCTCATGGAATGGACCAAAGACACAAATCCCGTCATATGTAAGCTCAGTCTGCGAGGCCTTGGCAGTATTGTGTTCCAGCCAGAAAAGGTGAGAGGCGTGGATTGCCCAGGGGACCGAGGAAGCCGATGTCTCTCAAATAGCTCGGAAATGAGAACGAGATCCACACACAAGCCTTGTTGTTTAACACACAGCCCTCAAATGGTGGAGGTGCTTTCCTGAGCAAATCAAGGCATGACGTGCTCCCTGCTCCCATGAGCGGAGCCCTGATTGCACATGGGATGCAATGGGGGAGGTGGGGTGAGCAACGACAAAGGTTACAGTGAGCAGCTGGCACAGAGTGACAGGAGAATGACTTTCTGCCCCGTTGGGGGGCTGTGCCATCCATGGTTACTCCTAGGCGGGAGTGGTCCAGCATGTGCTCCAGGCTGTCACCCCGGAAAGTAATGAGTTGCCTTCTTCATTCCTGCACGTGAGATGGTTACAGGCCCAGCTGCCAGGAACCGTGGCCAGCTTTTGTGACCGGGATGGAGCGTGTGTCAAGGAGGCCATGCAGAAAGCCGGAGACATCATCTACCTCCTCAGGAGGGAGGGGCTTGGCTCCATCTCCCAGGACATTGCAGTCAGCCTTCGTCCCTTCATTGATGACGTAAGGCTTGGAACCCCAGGAGAAGCCCATGCCCCCCCCCCGCTCCACCTGTCTCTGATGCCCTTGTCTCTCTCTCCCCATCTCCTTGGCTCCCGCCCCTCAGGCCTGCCATGGAGCCTCCAAGGAGCGCCCCCGCCATGGGTGGGGAATGTCCTGCTTAGCCACCTCCCTGTCAGAGCCCTTCTCGCCGAAGCTCAGCCTCAGCGCCATGCTCCCAGCCCCTGCTGCAGCCTGGCCTGGGGGAGAGGGGGCCTGGCCCTGGGCAGATGACCAGCTGTCTGGAGAACACAGGCCCCCAAAGAGGTGGAGATTCTCAGCAGGAAAGAGGTGGGTCAGGAATGGCCCTGCTCTCGGGGGCACCGAAGAGCAAAAGAAATGCTGTGTTTTGTAGCAGCGAATCCCTGCAAGGCTCCAGCAGCGGCTTCTCCCCTTCCCCTGACCAGTCTCCACCAGACTTCCCTCCTTCTCCCCAAATCTTCTCAGGTTCTGGGATTCTGGGCTCTCCAGACAGAAACTGCCTCTGGGACACCCTGGGGCTGTGCTGTCCTGCACAGGGTCTCAGGCCCTGCACAAGATGTCTATGGCGCTGGCCTAGTGTCCGCCCTGCTCCCGCCAGCCAAGTCAGTTCACACAGGGGAACCGGAGCAGCGGGCGGATTATGACTCTGTCACGTTCTGCTCTGATACTGCCTGGCTTTAACCGGGCGTCCCCACCCCCTGCGTGTCATTGCCAGGAGAGGGGCAGTGTGTGCTCAGCTGCCATTTCACTGCTTGGCAACGTGGTGAGCAGGGTGCAGGACCCGGACAAAGCCCTCGTGCAGCAGGAAATCGTCCACTGCTTGCTCCCGCTGCTGCTGCATCTTGCAGACCAGGAGGAGAGTGTGACACTGGTAAGTGCCGCGGTCATTATTTCCTTCAGAGCAAAGAGCCAGAATCCCCTGGGGCCCCCACTCCAGTCATCGCCAGAGCCCCTTGCCCAAGCAGAGTCTTCTCCTCCCGGCTTCACTCCATGCTGGAGCCTCGTGCCTCATCCATCCTCACAGCACACAGCACAAGGGGTGGAGAAGGTCCAATGTCCCCCAGACTATCCCTCTCTCAGTGAGAACCCTCTTGGTCTCCCCTTCTCTTGCAGCGATGTAAACTGACGCTCTTCCGCTGCGCAGTGTTTCTCGGCTGGGCTCATTTGAAGAGGCTGTTCCGCAGCATGGCCTGGGATGGCTCCTCACAGCTCTTGAAGAGTGTCGGGAAGTGCTTGGTAGGTGAATTCCTTGTGCCTTGAGAGGGGTGAATGGGGACTTGAGGGAAACCTTTCTAACCCCACAGCCTGAGGACCCATCCGCTTCGGTCGGGTTGCAAGACTCTATTCCAGGCTCTCTGCTGGTTCATTTCTGCAGGAGTTACAATCCGTTCCCATTGTTGACATTTTCCTCCACAACTGTCAGACCTCCAAACTTTTGTCTTTTCAAATGAAAGCGGAGGTTCTGGAGAACACAACAGTGACTTCAGAGACGTGCTGCTCTGGTGTATGGGTTCGTATTGGCGTTTGCCATGGCCTGGCTATATGCTTTGGCTTTCCTGGACTATTCGCTGTGGGGAGAACATGTCATTTGTATATTGTGCATTTCTTCCTTCTTTCTTTCCAGATGCAGAACAACAAGAGCCACATCCCCAAATTCCTGTTCCAGGCCCTAGACTACCTGGAAAGCTCACAGACAACAATACGACACTCTGCAGCCTTGTTCATTGGTAAGCAGAGCAAATTCACTTCAGCTTTTTTAAATGTTTCCTTCAAAGCCCTTTTCTAGATGGCTGCTCTGTTCCCTCCGACAGCACCAGAATCTTAAAACGGGGTGTGTGTGTGTGAGAGAGAGAGAGAGAGAGAGAATTAACATGAATTCCAAGATGAAGGGAGCAACTTAGCTGTATCGAGTGCACCAACTTCCCCTGCCCACAACAGCTCTTTGGCTGCGCCTAATGGAGATTGAATTCACATCATGCTGGATTGATGTGAATTCAGTCTCCTTTAGAAATCAGCTTCTCAGTAACTGCTGGGCATCTGATGCTTTATCTAATGTGCTTTGTGAAGAGATGTAAGGAATGTATTTAATTTTCCGAAGGGCTGTCTTGGGGAAATGGCTGCATCTTCAGCAGTTTTCAGCGATGGATTTGAAAAGTAATGAGATCCATTGTATTCATGGGTTTCAGAGTAACAGCCATGTTAGTCTGTATTCGCAAAAAGAAAAGGAGTACTTGTGGCACCTTAGAGACTAACCAATTTATTTGAGCATGAGCTTTTGTGAGCTACAGCTCACTTCATCAGATGCATACCGTGGAAACTGCAGCAGACTTTATATATACACAGAGAATATGAAACAATACCTCCTCCCACCCCACTGTCCTGCTGGTAATAGCTTATCTAAAGTAATCATCAGGTTAGGCCATTTCCAGCACAAATCCAGGTTTTCTCACCCTCCACCCCCCCACACAAATTCACTCTCCTGCTGGTGATAGCCCATCCAAAGTGACAACTCTTTACACAATGTGCATGATAATGAAGTTAGGCCATTTCCTGCACAAATCCAGGTTCTCTCACTCCCTCACCCCCCTCCAAAAACCCACCCCCATACACACACAAACTCACTCTCCTGCTGGTAATAGCTCATCCAAACTGACCACTCTCCAAGTTTAAATCCAAGTTAAACCAGAACATCTGGGGGGGGGGGGTAGGAAAAAACAAGAGGAAATAGGCTACCTTGCATAATGACTTAGCCACTCCCAGGTCTCTATTTAAGCCTAAATTAATAGTATCCAATTTGCAAATGAATTCCAATTCAGCAGTTTCTCGCTGGAGTCTGGATTTGAAGTTTTTTTGTTTTAAGATAGCGACCTTCATGTCTGTGATTGCGTGACCAGAGAGATTGAAGTGTTCTCCGACTGGTTTATGAATGTTATAATTCTTGACATCTGATTTGTGTCCATTTATTCTTTTACGTAGAGACTGTCCAGTTTGACCAATGTACATGGCAGAGGGGCATTGCTGGCACATGATGGCATATATCACATTGGTGGATGTGCAGGTGAACGAGCCTCTGATAGTGTGGCTGATGTTATTAGGCCCTGTGATGGTGTCCCCTGAATAGATATGTGGGCACAATTGGCAACGGGCTTTGTTGCAAGGATAAGTTCCTGGGTTAGTGGTTCTGTTGTGTGGTATGTGGTTGTTGGTGAGTATTTGCTTCAGGTTGCGGGGCTGTCTGTAGGCAAGGACTGGCCTGTGTCCCAAGATTTGTGAGAGTGTTGGGTCATCCTTTAGGATAGGTTGCAGATCCTTAATAATGCGTTGGAGGGGTTTTAGTTGGGGGCTGAAGGTGACGGCTAGTGGCGTTCTGTTATTTTCTTTGTTAGGCCTGTCCTGTAGTAGGTAACTTCTGGGAACTCTTCTGGCTCTATCAATCTGTTTCTTCACTTCCGCAGGTGGGTATTGTAGTTGTAAGAATGCTTGACAGAGATCTTGTAGGTGTTTGTCTCTGTCTGAGGGGTTGGAGCAAATGCGGTTGTATTGCAGAGCTTGGCTGTAGACGATGGATCGTGTGGTGTGGTCAGGGTGAAACCTGGAGGCATGCAGGTAGGAATAGCGGTCAGTAGGTTTCCGGTATAGGGTGGTGTTTATGTGACCATTGTTTATTAGCACTGTAGTGTCCAGGAAGTGGATCTCTTGTGTGGACTGGACCAGGCTGAGGTTGGTGGTGGGATGGAAATTGTTGAAATCATGGTGGAATTCTTCAAGGGCTTCTTTTCCATAGGTCCAGATGATGAAGATGTCATCAATATAGCGCAAGTAGAGTAGGGGCTTTAGGGGATGAGAGCTGAGGAAGCGTTGTTCTAAATCAGCCATAAAAATGTTGGCATACTGTGGGGCCATGCGGGTACCCATAGCAGTGCCGCTGATCTGAAGGTATACATTGTCCCCAAATGTGAAATAGTTATGGGTAAGGACAAAGTCACAAAGTTCAGCCACCAGGTTAGCCGTGACATTATCGGGGATAGTGTTCCTGACGGCTTGTAGTCCATCTTTGTGTGGAATGTTGGTGTAGAGGGCTTCTGCATCCATAGTGGCCAGGATGGTGTTATCAGGAAGATCACCAATGGATTGTAGTTTCCTCAGGAAGTCAGTGGTGTCTCGAAGGTAGCTGGGAGTGCTGGTATCGTAGGGCCTGAGGAGGGAGTCTACATAGCCAGACAATCCTGCTGTCAGGGTGCCAATGCCTGAAATGATGGGGCGCCCAGGAGTTCCAGGTTTATGGATCTTGGGTAGTAGATAGAATATCCCAGGTCGAGGTTCCAGGGGTGTGTCTGTGCGGATTTGATCTTGTGCTTTTTCAGGAAGTTTCTTGAGCAAATGCTGTAGTTGCTTTTGGTAACTCTCAGTGGGATCATAGGGTCATGGCTTGTAGAAACTCGTGTTGGAGAGCTGCCGAGCAGCCTCTTGTTCATATTCCGACCGACTCATGATGACAACAGCACCTCCTTTGTCAGCCTTTTTGATTATGATGTCAGAGTTGTTTCTGAGGCTGTGGATGGCATTGCGTTCCGCATGGCTGAGGTTATGGGGCAAGTGATGCTGCTTTTCCACAATTTCAGCCCGTGCACGTCGGCGGAAGCACTCTATGTAGAAGTCCAGTCTGCTGTTTCGACCTTCAGGAGGAGTCCACCTAGAATCCTTCTTTTTGTAGTGTTGGTAGGGAGACCTCTGTGGATTAGTATGTTGTTCAGAGGTATTTTGGAAATATTCCTTGAGTCGGAGACATCGAAAATAGGATTCTAGGTCACCACAGAACTGTATCATGTTCGTGGGGGTGGAGGGGGAGAAGGAGAGGCCCCGAGATAGAACAGCTGCTTCTGCTGGGCTGAGAGTATAGTTGGATAGGTTAACAATATTGCTAGGTGGGTTGAGGGAACCATTGCTGTGGCCCCTTGTAGCATGTAGTAGTTTAGAAAGTTTAGTGTCCTTTTTCTTTTGTAGAGAAGCAAAGTGCATTGTAAATGGCTTGTCTAGTTTTAGTAAAATCCAGCCACGAGGAAGTTTGTGTGGAAGGTTGGTCTTTTATGAGAGTATCCATTTTTGAGAGCTCATTCTTAATCTTTCCCTGTTTGCTGTAGGGAAAGATTAAGAATGAGCTCTCAAAAATGGATACTCTCATAAAAGACCAACCTTCCACACAAACTTCCTCGTGGCTGGATTTTACTAAAACTAGACAAGCCATTTACAACGCACACTTTGCTTCTCTACAAAAGAAAAAGGACACTAAACTTTCTAAACTACTACATGCTACAAGGGGCCACAGCAATGGTTCCCTCAACCCACCTAGCAATATTGTTAACCTATCCAACTATACTCTCAGCCCAGCAGAAGCAGCTGTTCTATCTCGGGGCCTCTCCTTCTCCCCCTCCACCCCCACGAACATGATACAGTTCTGTGGTGACCTAGAATCCTATTTTCGACGTCTCCGACTCAAGGAATATTTCCAAAATACCTCTGAACAACATACTAATCCACAGAGGTCTCCCTACCAACACTACAGAAAGAAGGATTCTAGGTGGACTCCTCCTGAAGGTCGAAACAGCAGACTGGACTTCTACATAGAGTGCTTCCGCCGACGTGCACGGGCTGAAATTGTGGAAAAGCAGCATCACTTCCCCATAACCTCAGCCATGCGGAACGCAATGCCATCCACAGCCTCAGAAACAACTCTGACATCATAATCAAAAAGGCTGACAAAGGAGGTGCTGTTGTCATCATGAGTCGGTCGGAATATGAACAAGAGGCTGCTCGGCAGCTCTCCAACACGAGTTTCTACAAGCCATGACCCTATGATCCCACTGAGAGTTACCAAAAGCAACTACAGCATTTGCTCAAGAAACTTCCTGAAAAAGCACAAGATCAAATCCGCACAGACACACCCCTGGAACCCCGACCTGGGATATTCTATCTACTACCCAAGATCCATAAACCTGGAACTCCTGGGCGCCCCATCATTTCAGGCATTGGCACCCTGACAGCAGGATTGTCTGGCTATGTAGACTCCCTCCTCAGGCCCTACGATACCAGCACTCCCAGCTACCTTCGAGACACCACTGACTTCCTGAGGAAACTACAATCCATTGGTGATCTTCCTGATAACACCATCCTGGCCACTATGGATGCAGAAGCCCTCTACACCAACATTCCACACAAAGATGGACTACAAGCCGTCAGGAACACTATCCCCGATAATGTCACGGCTAACCTGGTGGCTGAACTTTGTGACTTTGTCCTTACCCATAACTATTTCACATTTGGGGACAATGTATACCTTCAGATCAGCGGCACTGCTATGGGTACCCGCATGGCCCCACAGTATGCCAACATTTTTATGGCTGATTTAGAACAACGCTTCCTCAGCTCTCATCCCCTAAAGCCCCTACTCTACTTGCGCTATATTGATGACATCTTCATCATCTGGACCTATGGAAAAGAAGCCCTTGAAGAATTCCACCATGATTTCAACAATTTCCATCCCACCACCAACCTCAGCCTGGTCCAGTCCACACAAGAGATCCACTTCCTGGACACTACAGTGCTAATAAACAATGGTCACATAAACACCACCCTATACCGGAAACCTACTGACCGCTATTCCTACCTGCATGCCTCCAGGTTTCACCCTGACCACACCACACGATCCATCGTCTACAGCCAAGCTCTGCAATACAACCGCATTTGCTCCAACCCCTCAGACAGAGACAAACACCTACAAGATCTCTGTCAAGCATTCTTACAACTACAATACCCACCTGCGGAAGTGAAGAAACAGATTGATAGAGCCAGAAGAGTTCCCAGAAGTTACCTACTACAGGACAGGCCTAACAAAGAAAATAACAGAACGCCACTAGCCGTTACCTTCAGCCCCCAACTAAAACCCCTCCAACGCATTATTAAGGATCTGCAACCTATCCTAAAGGATGACCCAACACTCTCACAAATCTTGGGACACAGGCCAGTCCTTGCCTACAGACAGCCCCGCAACCTGAAGCAAATACTCACCAACAACCACATACCACACAACAGAACCACTAACCCAGGAACTTATCCTTGCAACAAAGCCCGTTGCCAATTGTGCCCACATATCTATTCAGGGGACACCATCACAGGGCCTAATAACATCAGCCACACTATCAGAGGCTCGTTCACCTGCACATCCACCAATGTGATTTATGCCATCATGTGCCAGCAATGCCCCTCTGCCATGTACATTGGTCAAACTGGACAGTCTCTACGTAAAAGAATAAATGGACACAAATCAGATGTCAAGAATTATAACATTCATACACCAGTCGGAGAACACTTCAATCTCTCTGGTCACACAATCACAGACATGAAGGTCGCTATCTTAAAACAAAAAAACTTCAAATCCAGACTCCAGCGAGAAACTGCTGAATTGGAATTCATTTGCAAATTGGATACTATTAATTTAGGCTTAAATAGAGACTGGGAGTGGCTAAGTCATTATGCAAGGTAGCTTATTTCCTCTTGTTTTTTCCTACCCCCCCCCCCAGATGTTCTGGTTTAACTTGGATTTAAACTTGGAGAGTGGTCAGTTTGGATGAGCTATTACCAGCAGGAGAGTGAGTTTGTGTGTGTATGGGGGTGGGTTTTTGGAGGGGGGTGAGGGAGTGAGAGAACCTGGATTTGTGCAGGAAATGGCCTAACTTCATTATCATGCACATTGTGTAAAGAGTTGTCACTTTGGATGGGCTATCACCAGCAGGAGAGTGAATTTGTGTGGGGGGGTGGAGGGTGAGAAAACCTGGATTTGTGCTGGAAATGGCCTAACCTGATGATTACTTTAGATAAGCTATTACCAGCAGGACAGTGGGGTGGGAGGAGGTATTGTTTCATATTCTCTGTGTATATATAAAGTCTGCTGCAGTTTCCACGGTATGCATCTGATGAAGTGAGCTGTAGCTCACGAAAGCTCATGCTCAAATAAATTGGTTAGTCTCTAAGGTGCCACAAGTTCTCCTTTTCTTATTGTATTCATTGTATGTCTAAGAAATACTATCCACCATTACTGTGATTTGTTGTCTGAAGCAGTGAATGAAGATGGCATCTCCCGCCTGTATGAAGGTAAGGAAATACCTCTGTGTGTTTGTGCCTCTGTGGGAAGTACAGGGGTGGAGCACAGGGCCCGAACACAGGTTTGAATGTGGACACAGGTCCCTCTCTGTCTAAGGACAGCGTTTAAGGAAGAAGGATGGTCATGCGAGCGTCATCGAAGTACCACAATATGTGTATGGGAGCAGGGGAATTCCATCTTTAGCTCCTAGTATAGATGTAGCCTTAAAGCTGTGTGGGGAAACTGTCTTCATAAAGGTCTGAAAGTCTGTAATGGAAGGCCTGACAGAATTGAAAAGAGCCGTTGTTATTAAGGATGATGATGATGAAGACAATTAGCCTCATCACCTGCCATCCCTGTACTGGAGTGATTGCAGGCCAGGGAGATTCCCTCCGAGATTGGTCATCAGCTCACAGGAAATCCCATGAGGGCACATGGGAAACACTTCTCCCTGTGACCTCTTGAGGAATGAAGGCACAGGGCCACAAAAGATTTCAGTAGACATTAGGAGCCTAAATCCCTTTGTGGATCTTGGCCTAAATGTTGGCTGGTTTAATGTCGCTGCGGCTGTCACTTTCCTGTTCCATCGAAAGAACAAGTGCCCCCAACCGTCTGCGTGTAGGGGTGTGTGTACGGGTGTAGGCCGGCGGAGGGGGAAGTGACAAGAATGGGGTCTCCTCTCTGTGCAGGGCTATTTTGGGAGGAGCGGAGTTGTTGTTCTTGTGCCCTTAGACTCTTGGCGAGCTAATAGCAGGGGGCGATGGCCATCGGGAGTGGAGATTTCCTAGGCACCAGGCACATCAGCACCAGAGGCTTTTCAACCCGTTTCCTCTTGGTTTCAGCTTTTCAGGAAGTGCCTTTGAAATCTGACAGGACCACGTGGTACATCCTCAACAGACATTATAAATGGTTGCAGAAGCTTGTAAATCTCGTGTCGGGTTCTGCATTTGACTAGGGAACCGGGACCGACACAGAAGAGCTCTTTGTCCTGCTATGGTACGTACACCAGACGCTTATCAACTTTTTGGTGTCCCTAGCCTCTGTTTGCCAGCAGCTAGGAATGGGTGACAGGGCATAGAGCACTGGATGATTCCTGTCTGTTCACTCCCTCTGGGGCACCTGGCAGTGGCCACTGTCGGAAGACAGAATACTGGGCTAGATGGACCTTTGCTCTGACCCAGTCTGGCCTTTCTCATGTTCTTATGTTTGGAACTGGGGCTGAACAACAAGGTGGATATTGGCAGATGACACAAGATTATGCAGATTAATCAGCCTAGAGAAGACTTTGAAGAAGTTCAAAGGGATGTAATCAAGCCATGTGACTGGGCAGAACAATGGCAGATGAAAACCAGCGCTGACCAGGGCAGGCCCATACACATGGAAAGCAGTGAGGTGAACGACTCCTCCATATCGCTGGGGTCAGAAGCCAAAGCACGGCTGGTTGGGCCCAGTGGTTGGAGCAGGGGCGCTGGGGCCGCGTGCTCAGAGTGGTGGAGGTGGAGCCGAGGGGAGCCAAGGGTTGGAGCTGGAGTCAGGAGTCAAGAGCAGGATTGGAACAGGCTGGGGAGTAGAGCCAGGGCCGGATTAACGATTCCCGGCCCATGGGAGCTGCGGGGGGACGCGCGGGGGGAGGGCAGAGCCGACAGGCAAGAGCAGCCCCCGGGACAGAGGTTCCTGGTGCGGTGCTGGTCGCGGCGACGTGGCTGCGGGGGGACAGGAAGAGCAGCGCGTGGAGCCGCCTCGTCCCACCCCAGCCAGGCAGAGCCGGCCCGGCTGGAACGCAGCACACAGGGGCTTTAGTGGCTGCAGGTCGGGCCCCCCTTAGCCCTCCTCCTTTCCTGAGTGCACCATTGCCCCACTTCTGCCCCATTCCCACACACTGTTACAGGGCAGAACCCTGGAGCTGATCTCTGACATCTCTCTCCCTGGAATGAAGTCACTGCAGAGTCAGCACAACCCCACCTTTGGGCACCATGTAGGACATCTCACCCCACCGCACAGAGCCCGACATTCACACAGCTTCTCACATGTGGTTCCCTCACTCATCAGAGCCAGGCGGAGAGAGGAGAAATTTTCCCAGACTCCCTTAACCATTGCCAGCCCCCAGGGTAGCGGAGGTTGCGGGGGGTTGGGTGCTCTCTTTAAGAAATGCCAGCTCTCCGGGAAGTTGCAAATGAACATTAGCAAAGTGAGGCGGTTTTGTGCTGTGGAAAACAACCGTGCTTGAAGGTTTTGTTTTTCTAATTTGTGCTCCTGCCCTTTCTCCCTCTTCCAGACATCTAGAGGCCAACAGGAGCCAACTGAGCCCACCACTGATCCCATCTCTTGTGAGATGGCAAAGCAGCTGTTGCACGGGAAGGAGGAGACAGAAGAGGCCGAGCAGCGTGTGCCGGGGTGTACCAGCCCCACATAACCCCACAGTCTAGGTGGAGGAAGCCAAGCCCCTCCCCAGCCCTGCCGGACACGCTACAACTGGAGCACCAGTGTGAAAGGGAGCAGCTCAGCTCACGCTAGGCAGAGCGCCGAAAATGGAGGATGCACATTGTAGGCTCCAGTCCAGAAGCAGCTGAAGCCCCGAGGCGCCGAGACCCAGCCGCACCCCCGGGTGCCTGCAGACGTACAAGGGAGATCGGAGTGTCTGGGAGTTTCCCACGCCGGGAGCCCAGAGACCCCCAGCCCATGGCCTAGAGACTTCTCCTCTGAAGTAACCTGGGTGAACGAGCCATTGTCATGCTGAGTGACGTCAGCATGTTCTGGTTGGATCCCCACTGACTCAACGGCAAACACATTGGCCACGGACAAGGCCCTGGGCTAGGGCAAGGGGGAGTAAGGAGAGTCTGGGTCCCCCTGCCCTGGCTGCCATCCATCCTCGAGTGGCTGCCCACGTCCCCATTGTGCCACTAGACTGCACAGCCCCAAGAGGAGGGGCAACCATCTTGTCTCTGAACTCTCAGCCAAACAGCCCTGCACTGAAGGGCAGCCGTTGACTCTGGTCATTGGGCCACACTGCCCTGGATGGAGAGGGCGGCCGCACGGACTCTGGTCCCTGGGCCACACAGCCCCAACGGAGAGGGCGGCCGCACGGACTCTGGGCGTTGGGCCACACAGCCCTGACGGAGAGGGCGGCCGCACGGACTCTGGGCATTGGGCCACACAGCCCTGAGTCAGAGAGCAGCCATTTTGGCTCTGGCCATAAGGCCAAACCACCCTGAGGCTAAGGACAGTTATTTAGTTTCACCCATGGGACCTCGCCCCTTCACCCCTAAGGCATCGCCCATCTGTCACCATAAGACCCACACCATGATATAAGACTTTCGGGATCAGGATGCAAATATGAGTAGAAGCAAGGAGTAGCATGTGACCCCTCTAAGGGCTCCTGCCACTCCTCTACCAATCTGGGGGTGTTTTATCTCCATCCATCTGCCTCAGGAATGGATTTGACCAATGGGGGAAAGTTCTGGGGCAGAGTGACCCATCCGGAAGTGGGTCACGTGACCCCTCCGAGAACTCCTCCCAGTTGCGGTGAGCCTCAGCCCCTTAGGACCAGCCAGAGAGGGGATTTCACCAAATCGGGTAAGTGCTGTGGTGGGGTGACCTGCCCGCAAGAGGGGCCCATCACTGCTCCATGAAATCCCCCCACCGTCCTCTACTAATCGGTCAGGGTTTCACACACCCCATAGGCCATCCCAGAAGGGAAACGTACCGATCAGAATAGGCAGTGCCCGAAGGTCTAGGCCAGAAGCCGCCGATCTCTGGAGCTCCATGTTTGCGTGGCTGGCAGCATCCTCCTGGAAGTCGCAACACAACACTGCGTGGAAGAGCCCGTCTCGTTCCAAGGATGTCTTTTGCAGAAATCGTGGCCTAGGCCTTCGGACTATACCTGTTCTGGATTGGTACACGTTTACCTTCTGAGATGGCCTAAGGTGGGAGTGAAACCCTCGCCAATTGGTAGAGGGCAGTGTGGGGACTTTTTAGGGACCACGGGATCCTGTTGCGGGCAGCTCACTCCACTATGGCACTTCCCGTATTTGGTCAAATCCCCTCTCGGGGTGGTCCTACAGGGCAGACGCCCACTTCAACTGGTAGAGGACAGAGGGAGGAGTTCTCAGAGGGGAGATACAACCCCCTTCTGGATGGGTCACCCTGCCCCGCAACGTCCCCTGATTGGTCAAATGCATTCTCTGGGTGTGTAAAATGGTGTTTGCCCCTGCCAAATTTTCGTAAAAGAAGGGAAGAAAGGCATGTACGTTTTATGTTATCTATAAGGTGGCCATCTTGGACTTGGCAAAAGAATCTGGTGACCTTTTGCCATTGGTGATATTAGTTTGGGTTGGGAAGCACACTCCCACGCACGGATTGAATCCGCGTAGATAGGGTCTAACATCCAGGCAGAGACGACGCAAAGAGGGATAGGGAGGGTTTTTAGTTAGGTCTACTCACCCGGTCCTGTGTCCATCATCGAAGTCTGTCCCTGACGTCCAATGACAAGAGAGCAGAAGCTGTCCATCGCTCTCCCTGCAAGAGAAGGTAGAAAGCACATCAACATTTCCTTGTGGGTGTAATTGTTTGTGAGACTGGAGCATTTCCAGAGTTAAAGTTTTGTTACTCTACCCCTTCTCTAGCCTATCCTAGTCCTTTCCCCCATCGTAAATAAAGTCTTGTTTGTGTGGTTACCACTTTGTGGCCTTATTTTCGTGTGCTAAGGCAAGCTCTGACTGACGGGATTACAGAGGGGACTATGTGGGAAGACTTTACTGTAAGATTCCCTGCATCTTCTGAATGGGGTTTGGGTTCTGCCCTCTTTAAAGGAAGGAAAAATCCTGACAGGTGATCCTAGGGGGCTGAAACCCTCTGTGATGAGTTAGTAATCTGTCCTGTTCACCACTCTAGGATGGAGTCTGGGATGCAGGCTCTGGGATGGAGTTTGGGTGCTGGGTGCAGGCTCCGGGCTGGGGCACAGGGTGGGGGTGCAGGATGGGTGGAGGGGTGCAGGCTCTGGGAGGGAGTTTGGGGATGGGAGGGGCTGCGGAGGGAGGGGATGCAGGCTCTGGAACGGAGTTTGGTTGTAGTCTCTGGGCTGGGGTAAGGGGTGGAGGTTTAGGAGGGAGTTCGGGTGCCGGGGGGGGTGGGAAGGGGGTGGGGGTGTAGGCTGTGGAATAGAGTTTGGGTGCTGGGTGGAGGCTCTGGGCTGGGGAAGGGAGAACCGCAATTAAGTCAAAAAATTAATAGCAATTAAAAAAATTAAAACTGCAATTAATCATGATTAATTTTTTAATTGTGATTTTTTTAGTTATGATTGATCACACTGTTAAACATTGAATACCAATTGAAATTTAGTAAAGATTTTGGGGTGTTTTTCTATTTTTTTCAAATATATTGATGTCCATGACAACACAGAATACAGGGCTCACTTTCTAGGATAATGGTTTACAAATATTTACCCTGTCAAAGTAATAAAAGAAAGAGCATTTTTCAGTTCCCCTCATAAAAGTGCAGCAGTGAAAGCTCTTGGCCGTGAAAGTGCAACTTACAAATGTAGATTTTTTGTTTTGTTCCAGAGCTGCACCCAAAAGGAAAACAGTGTAAACGTTTCGCGCCTACAAGGCCACCGGACGTTGAGAAGAGGCGTTCGCATGGCACTTTTGTAGCCAGCATTGCATGGTAGTTATGTGCCAGGCATGCTAAACATTCGTATACCCCTGCATGCTTTTGCCACCATTCCAGAGGACATGCTTCCACGCTGATGATACTCGTTAAAAAAAAGTAATGTGTGAATTAAATCGGTGACTCAGCTCCTTGGGGGAGAATTGTCTTGGGGGCCTAGTGGGCTGTAGTGGGCTGAGAATTGTAGATGGGGGCCTAGTGGGCTGTTCAAAACAGGTTAAGCACCAGGGGCTAGCTCCACAAAAATATTGAGGAGGGCTTGGCTGCTACTTTCACTTTAGCTCCCTAAATCTGACACTGAGATGCCGCCGATCCTCAACCCCCCCAGCTACAGCCTAAATGTAGGGGGACTGTTGCCCCCTTACTAACAGTCAGTGGGGGTGTTTTGGTTGGCTCGCTCCCAGTACTAAAATGGGAAGGGTCGATGGGAAACCAGGACCCTGAGACTGATAGTCCCCAGGAACAATGGGGAGAGGCCAACGCTCCAGGTCAGCCTGAATGACAGGGCAAGAAGGCTAATGAGGGAGTCAGGAGGCCAGGGGGGTCCCATCCTCCGTGTGAGCTGGATTTGCCTGGGTCAGACAGACAGAGTGGGGCCGAGCTAAGGAGAAAGCAGGGGCCCGAGCTGAGCTGGGGAGCGGAGCTGTGCCGATCCAGAGGGACCAGTAAAGCAGCCCAGAGAGAGCAGACCTGTCGTGGGAGCAACCAGAGCCAGAGGGGCCAGAGAAGCAGCCCAGGGAGCTGGGGGCAGAGCAGCAGCCGTGCAGAGACCGAGTGGTGGGGCTGGGGCTGGAGCAGTCGGGAGCTGGGTGCGGTGAGCAGCTGGGGAGAGCGAGGGGGACCCTGGGCAGCGGGCCCCGCACAGGGAGACGCCTCAGCCAAGGGGCTCTGCAGGCCAGGCTTGGATCGTAACCCCGACAGGGCGGGGGCCACACTGGGAAGAAGGGTCCTGCCACTTCGAGCCTGAGAGCGTGTGGCCACCACCAGAGCGAGTGTCCGACCCGCAACATCCCCGCAGCACGGCCAGGGCCGGAGAAGGGGCCTGGGACTCACAAGGAGCAGACTGTGAACTGCCCTGACGTTCCAGAGACGCTGTTTGTGATGTTCCCTGCCACAGAGCGGGGTGATGTGTTTCCTTTCACCTTTCCCATTTTCCCTTATTCTTTTTAAAATTAATTGCTGATTAAATAACTTGCATTTGCTTTAAATTATATGTAATGATTAGTGGGTCAGAGAAGTGCCCAGTACAGAGAATACCCCGGAGTAGGGACACCCGAGCCCCTGTCCTAGCTGACCACCGCAGGGTTTGGGGTCAAGCCCCCCAGGAATCCTGGGCCCAGCCTTTTTGGGGTTACGAGGACTCTGCCAGACAGGAGAGTGGAAGGGGAGTCCTCGAGGGCAGGGAGGCCACTGGGTAAAGGGAGTGGGAGCGAGGACTCAGATCCTTTCGCTAGCCCACTTCATCGGGGTCATGCAGAAGCCAGGACAGTTCCCCACAAGAGCGGGACTATTCCCCCGCTTACAGGAAGAAGGAGGTGCCTGAAAATAGGACCCACAAAACCCAGCGTGCGAGGCATCTTCACACCTACGGGAAAGGCCGATGGGAGGGGTGTGTCCTGAGCCCCACCCCTCTGTGGATCTCAGGTTACGAGGTCTGGCTTGGAGAGAGGTACCTCCCCTGGCTCCCGCCCGCCCAGGACCAAAAGGACCTGAGTCTCCTCGCTGTCGATAGCCCCCCCCTCGGCCAACCAGCCCTGAGACTCTGAGGGGCGGGCGGCTGAGAGGTCTCACCAGAGGTCCCACATGACGGCCAGGTCACCATCAGAGCGGATCGCTCTCAGATCCAGACCCACCTCTTTGTGAGGACGTCCCGGGATGAGAGCAAGCCCCCCTTGCCCACCCTCCACACACACCCCTCCTTGGGAGAGAGAGGGAAACAGGGAAAAAAGAAGCAAGAGAAGAGGAGAAAGGAGGGAGGAAAGAGGAAAAGGGAAACCAAAAAGGATAAACCCCAAGGTCCCCAGTGACTCCAAGCGTCAAAGCGCTCGGTAGGAAATCACATTCTGCCCCCTTAAGCCAGTGTTTTCTGTGCCGAGAATTCTGCCTGCAGCAGGTGCATCAGACCCAACAGCTTCCAAACCTCTCGCAGCCTCCGACCTTGTCCAAGGGACGTTCGTTTTCTGGCACAACCAGGGGTAGGAAAGGAGAAAACTCCACAGAGGCTCCTCCTCATGCTACGATGTGAATCCTAATTCTCTCCCCGTCCTCGAGGGGAGACCAGGAGAAGGAGACGTGTGGCAGCAAAGCCGGGGGGGTCTCAGCGACTGCCCTGGCCCTGCACCTCGGCCCTGCCCCGCTGATGTCGGGGTCTCTCTGTGAGGTCACCCCCTCCCCACCACCTTTGCCCAATGGGCTGAGGTCCTGCAAAAGGCCTTTGGGATGTCACTGCCCCCCCACCCCCCCCTCCCAGCTGATGTCCTGCCCCTGCCCAGCCTCTTGGAGCTTGGAGTTGTTGCCCCCGGATCTCCGCACTCCATGACTGGTGAGTCGGGGGGTGGAGCCGGCTATACAATAAACCACCAGTTTTTCATAAATTAGTCGACTTAAGGCCGGAAGGGACCATTGGAGCATCTAATATGATGCCCTGCATCTCCCAGCCCTCCCGTGTATCACAAGAGCTGCTTTTTGATGAAAGCACTTTACCGAAAGGCATCTAGTCTTCACTGGAAGACATCAAGAGATGGAGAATCCATCACTTCTCTTGCCAGTTTGTTCCAGTGATGAGTCGCCCTCCCTCTTGCAAATCTCTGCCTTGTTCTAAGGAGAATTTTTCTGATTTCTGCTTTCAGCCATTGGTTCTTGTTCTGCCTTTCTTTGCAAGACTAAAGAGCCTTTTAAATACTTGGTGTTTTCTCTCAGCGAAGGCACTTGTACGCTGCCATCAGCTCACCTCTCCATCTTTTTAAACACTAAACAGACTGAGTTTTTCAATCCCTCCTTATAAGTCTTCTCCATCCCTCAAATATGGCTCTTTTCTGCACCCTCTCCAGTTTTTTTAACGTTATTTTTGAAATGTGGACACCAGAACGGGATGCAGTATTCCAGTGTCAGTCTCCCCACTGCTGAATCACCTCCCTTTCCATCCTCTCTTTATCTATCCATGGATGGCGTCACGGACTCACAGGACTTGTGCTCTCTCTCAGCCTCGTACAGTCCTTGGGAGGAACCCCCTTCAGTGTGACAGCCCTTCTCGGAGATCCACTCTCTCGAGGGTTAAGCCGTAGGCCCTTCCGCCTCCTGGAACCCCTCTTCTCTGAGCCTTGAGCATGCCTGTCTGCCATGGGCCCCCTCAGGGAGTCCCCTCACTCTGGACCCCTGGGGCCTCTACTCCCAGAGGGAAGAACGCAACCCCGATCTCGAGACTGCCGTGACTCTCAGCCAGCGTAAAAGAGAGGGGTTTATTGAGCATCTGAACACAGCACAGGAAACTCTCAGGGCCTCAGGCCTAACCTCCCTCTGCACAGTCCATCTAGGTCTCTCCTGCACCCGTGTGGGCTCTGGCTGTTTTCTCTCCCCAGTCCAGAAGCCCCCTCCTTCCAGCTAAGCGTCCGATATCACCTTCCCACAAGCCTGTGTCCTTTCTCTTCTGTCCCAGGTGAACAGGCTGCCTGGGTCTCCTCTATCTCAGCCCCTCCTCTCCTCCCTCTTTTCTTTCCCCCTGGCTGAAAGCAGTATGGGGAAGCAGAAGGGGCTGTGGCTGGCAGCAGCTTGAAGCCCGTCCCCCAGCTGCGCTAGGCACTGTTTGAATGAGTGCAACGTCCGTGTTACATACGGGCTCCTGGGGCTCGGTCGGAAGCACTGAACTGCCTCAGAGTTCTCTGTTTGCAAGGTCGGTGCCAGGAGATTAGAGAGACAAGGCGGGGAGGGGATCTCTTTCATTCTCCAACTTCTGCTGGGGAGAGTCAAGCCTTCGAGCTCCATAGAGCTCGTCCTCAGGCCCTGGTCTCTCTCCCCAACAGAAGCGGGTCCAATAAACCATATGGCCTCCCCGGCCTGGTCTCTCGGTGTTTTCTGCTCCCACGGGCGTGGCTGGGAAGGGCCACAGGGCTCAGGAGGCTCAGGGAGAAACCTCAGCCCCACTGGAGACAGGAGGGGAGCAAACCTCACAATCCGTGTGGTCACTGCAGGTCTGTGCAACTGCCCCCTCCTCCCTCAGTGGCAGTCTGTGGGGGAGGTCTAGGGTGGCCAGGTGTCCTGATTTTAGAGGGACAGTCCCGATTTTTGGGTCTTTTTCTTATATAGGCTCCGATTACCTCCCACCCCCATCCCGATTTTTCACACTTGCTGTCTGGTCACCCGAGGGAGGTCTGGCAGCCCCCTCCCCAGCCACAGTCCGTGCGTGCCCAGCAGTCTGTGTGTGTCTCAGCAGCCCCCTGCTCACTCCCACGTGGAGCCCAGATCGGGGTGGGCTGGGCCTTGGTTTGTTTGATCCCTGAAGGGTTTTCTGGGCACTAACTGGGACCCCAAGTTTCTCCTACTTTGAGGAAATCCCTGTGAAAACTCACCTTTTCCGGGTGTCTGTTTCACACCCTCTGCCAGAGACGTTCCCCATTCTTTCTCCAGTTCAGCTGGCAGCAGGTCTCGTGCGAGGGGCGGGGGAGAGCTGAGATTTCAGGCTGCCGTCTTATGGCGGGATTGCTGCGATTAACTGGCTGAACGTGCTAATTCTGAGGACGAAACGGGGAAAGGGGCAGAGATCGAGAGTCAGGGAGTGAAATGGAGAAAATACAGGAAGCATTTCGAGCAAGGGCGAAGTGCAATGACCAGAATCCAGAATATTCTCTGCACCCCTTGTCTAACTCTGGGCCTGATTCTCTTCCGCATTGACGGCCCTTTCCCTGTCTCCGGCCGTGTCTGGAGGGCTTTATGCCCCTGTCCAGCCCCTTCACACTGCCAGGAAGGGAGAGGTGTTATGGAATCTTAGCCCAAAGAGGAACCAGGCCCTGTGTCACCTTCATCCTGGGTTTCAGATGACCCCGAGAAGTTGGGGGGCCACCGGCGCCTAGAGCATGGCCCTGCCACAGAGGCCCCGCCCCCGGTCATCCTCTTCCCCCGAGGCCCCGCCCACCCACTGTTCACTCCTCTGGCCCCCGAGGTCCCCCTACCTGCCCCTCGCTCCTCTCCGCCTCTTCCCCCAAGACTCCACTCACCCCCTGCTTGCTCCTCTCCGCCCCTTTCCCCGAAGGGGGGCTACCGGGGGGACCATGGGGCCAGGCACCTGTCCCTTTTCTCTGTCTTCGGTGAGCGGGGGGCAGGGGGGTCCTTGGGGAAGGAGGTGGAGCAGGACAGGAAGAGGCACGAGAGGACGGGGCCACGGGGGAAAAGGCCGAGAGGGGGTGGGGTGCAGGTTTTGGGGGAGGAGGCGGAGGGGGGATGGGAAGAGGCAGAGCAAGAGCAGGGCATCGGGCTAAGAGGCAGAGGGGAGCGGGGTGCAGGCGAGGCCCCCACTTCTCTGGAGCTTCGCTTCCAGCGCTCGAAAGATGACCACGGGCCCATGGGCCTCCAGAGGGGAGACCCGCCCCACATCCCCAGCATTTCCGCCCCGCATGGACGGCCTTTTGGGGGAGGCTCAGCCTCCCCTGGCCTCTTATAGGGGCTGCCCGTGCTCAGCTCCTTCCACGCTCTGGGGAGGAGCAGCACCCGGGGTGGGGCTGAGCCGGGGGGCGCTGGGTGAGGGGCAGAGGCCTGAGACCGCAGGGACACAGCGTGAGGCACCATCCCAGGCATCCCCATGAAAGGAGCAGAACAGGGTTTACCTGGGGTGGGGAGTGTATGGAGAGCGTCTCAGGGTCGGTGGAGATGTATTGCCCTGGTGAGCAAGTGTGGCTAAAACACAGGCCTCGCTGTGAGCAGGATTTGAACCTGCGCAGGGAAACCCGATTGCATTTCGAGTCCAACGCCTTAACCGCTCGGCCCTCACAGCTGTGAGTGACGTGGCCCTCAGTGGCAGTCTCTACTGGAGCGTCTGTGGAGATAGAGGTGGTTAGGGACTATTTAGAAAAGCTGGACGTGCACAAGTCCATGGGGCCGGACGAGTTGCATCCGAGAGTGCTGAAGGAGTTGGCGGCTGTGATTGCAGAGCCATTGGCCATTATCTTTGAAAACTCGTGGCGAACTGGGGAAGTCCCGGATGACTGGAAAAAGGCTAATGTAGTGCCCATCTTTAAAAAAGGGAAGAAGGAGGATCCTGGGAACTACAGGCCAGTCAGCCTCACCTCAGTCCCTGGAAAAATCATGGAGCAGGTCCTCAAAGAATCAATCTTGAAGTACTTGCATGAGAGGAAAGTGATCAGGAACAGCCAGCATGGATTCACCAAGGGAAGGTCATGCCTGACTAATCTAATCGCCTTTTATCATGAGATTACTGGTTCTGTGGATGAAGGGAAAGCAGTGGATGTATTGTTTCTTGACTTTAGCAAAGCTTTTGACACGGTCTCCCACAGTATTCTTGTCAGCAAGTTAAGGAAGTATGGGCTGGATGAATGCACTATAAGGTGGGTAGAAAGCTGGCTAGATTGTCGGGCTCAACGGGTAGTGATCAATGGCTCCATGTCTAGTTGGCAGCCGGTGTCAAGTGGAGTGCCCCAGGGGTCGGTCCTGGGGCCGGTTTTGTTCAATATCTTCATAAATGATCTGGAGGATGGTGTGGATTGCACTCTCAGCAAATTTGCGGATGATACTAAACTGGGAGGAGTGGTAGATACGCTGGAGGGGAGGGATAGGATACAGAAGGACCTAGACAAATTGGAGGATTGGGCCAAAAGAAATCTGATGAGGTTCAATAAGGATAAGTGCAGGGTCCTGCACTTAGGATGGAAGAATCCAATGCACCGCTACAGACTAGGGACTGAATGGCTGGGCAGCAGTTCTGCGGAAAAGGACCTAGGGGTGACAGTGGACGAGAAGCTGGATATGAGTCAGCAGTGTGCCCTTGTTGCCAAGAAGGGCAATGGCATTTTGGGATGTATAAGTAGGGGCATAGCGAGCAGATCGAGGGACGTGATCGTCCCCCTCTATTCGACATTGGTGAGGCCTCATCTGGAGTACTGTGTCCAGTTTTGGGCCCCACACTACAAGAAGGATGTGGATAAATTGGAGAGAGTCCAGAGAAGGGCAACAAAAATGATTAGGGGTCTAGAACACATGACTTATGAGGAGAGGCTGAGGGAGCTGGGATTGTTTAGCCTGCAGAAGAGAAGAATGAGGGGGGATTTGATAGCTGCTTTCAACTACCTGAAAGGGGGTTCCAAAGAGGATGGCTCTAGACTGTTCTCAGTGGTAGCAGATGACAGAACGAGGAGTAATGGTCTCAAGTTGCAGTGGGGGAGGTTTAGATTGGATATTAGGAAAAACTTTTTCACTAAGAGGGTGGTGAAACACTGGAATGCGTTGCCTAGGGAGGTGGTGGAATCTCCTTCCTTGGAAGTTTTTAAGGTCAGGCTTGACAAAGCCCTGGCTGGGATGATTTAACTGGGAATTGGTCCTGCTTCGAGCAGGGGGTTGGACTAGATGACCTTCAGGGGTCCCTTCCAACCCTGATATTCTATGATTCTATGATTCTATGAAGCCGACGGGAGGGAGCTCTCCACCCTCAACGAGCAGCCGTAGCCATGTTGGCAGGAGAAGCTCTCCCAGCACCATAGCACTGTCCACACCGGCGCTTTGGTCCGTGTAACTTGTGTCACTCGGGGGGTGGCTTATTCACACCCCGAGCCACATACGTTCTACCGACACAAGGGGGAGTGTAGACGCAGCCTTAGCAGAGACGCGATTAAGATCCACTTCCTGGACACTACAGTGCTAATAATTGATGGTCACATAAACACCACCCTATACCGGAAACCTACTGACCGCTGTTCCTACCTACATGCCTCCAGCTTTCACCCTGACCACACCACACGATCCATCGTCTACAGCCAAGCTCTGTGATACAACTGCATTTCCTCCAACCCCTCAGACAGAGACAAACACCTACAAGATCTCTATCAAGCTTTCTTACAACTACAATACCCACCTGTGGAAGTGAAGAAACAGATGGATAGAGCCAGAAGAGTACCCAAAAGTCATCTACTACAGGACAGGCCTAACAAAGAAAATAACAGAACGCCACTAGCCGTCACCTTCAGCCCCCAACTAAAACCCCTCCAACGCATTATTAAGGATCTACAACCTATCCTGAAGGATGACCCAACACTCTCACAAATCTTGGGAGACAGGCCAGTCCTTGCCTACAGACAGCCCCCCAACCTGAAGCAAATACTCACCAACAACCACACACCACACAACAGAACCACTAACCCAGGAACCTATCCTTGCAACAAAGCCCGTTGCCAACTGTGTCCACATATCTATTCAGGGGACACCATCACAGGGCCTAATCACATCAGCCACACTATCAGAGGCTCGTTCACCTGCACATCCACCAATGTGATATATGCCATCATGTGCCAGCAACGCCCCTCTGCCATGTACATTGGTCAAACTGGACAGTCTCTACGTAAAAGAATAAATGGACCCAAATCAGATGTCAATTATTATAACATTCATAAACCAGTCAGAGAACACTTCAATCTCTCTGGTCACGCGATTACAGACATGAAAGTTGCGATATTACAACAAAAAAACTTCAAATCCAGACTCCAGCGAGAGACTGTTGAACTGGAATTCATTTGCAAATTGGATACAATTAACTTAGGCTTAAATAGAGACTGGGAGTGGCTAAGTCATTATGCAAGGTAACCTATTTCCCCTTGTTTTTTCCTACACCCCCCCCCACACCTCAGACTTTGTTGTTAAACCCTGGATTTGTGCTGGAAATGGCCCACCTTGATTATCATACACATTGTAAGGAAAGTGATCACTTTAGATAAGCTATTACCAGCAGGAGAGTGGGGTGGGGGGAGAGAAAACCTTTTGTAGTGGTAAACACCCATTTTTTCATGCTTTGTGTGTATAAAAAGATCTTGTGTACTTTCCACAGTATGCATCCGATGAAGTGAGCTGTTGCTCACGAAAGCTTATGCTCAAATAAATTGGTTAGTCTCTAAGGTGCCACAAGTCCTCCTTTTCTTTTTACTGATAAAGTTTGCGGATGATACCAAGATGGGAGGGGTTGCAAGTGCTCTGGAGGATAGGATTAAAATTCAAAATGATCTGGACAAACTGGAGAAATGGTCTGAAGTTAACAGGCTGAAATTCAATAAGGAGAAATGCAAAGTACTCCCCTTAGGACAGAACAATCAGCTGCACACATACAGAGCAGGACGTGACAGCCTAGGAAGGAGTACTGCGGAAGGGGATCTGGGGGTCATAGTGGACCACAAGCTAAATATGAGTCAACAGTGTAACACTTGCAAAAAAAGCAAACCTGATTCTGGGCAGGATTAGCAGGAGCGTTGTAAGCAAGGTACGAGACGTAATTCTTCTGCTCTACTCCATGCTGATGTGGCCTCAGCTAAAGTATTGTGTCTAAGTCGGGGCGCCACATTTCGGGAAGGATGTGGACAAATTGGAGAAGGTCCAGAGGAGAGTAACAAAAATGATTAAAGGTCTAGAACAGGGGTTCTCAACCTTTTTCTTTCTGAGGCCACCCACAACATGCCATTAAAATCTCCAGGGCCCAGTGTGGGAGGGGGAGGCTCTGGGCCGGGGAAAGGGGGGAAAACAAGGGCATAGGTATAGTTTGACTTCTGTTTTGGGTGGGCAGGGGCCAGTGAGGCTCAAGCCAGCTCCGACGTTGGGGTCTGGGGAGGGTATGCTACATCCACCCCCTGACTCACCTCAGCAGGCCACCCGCCTGTCTGGACTTGGGGGGCCTACAACCAAAAATTATAACTCAAAGGTGGGGGGGTGCTCAGCTCAAAAAGTTTGAGGTGCAGGGAGAGGGATAGCTAGGGGCTGTGTGGAGGGGAGTAGCTCAGGGTGTAGGGAGGAGGTAGCTAGGGGCTGTGTGTGGGCAGAGGGTAGCTCAGGGTGCAGGGAGGAGGTAGCTAGGGGCTGTGTGTGGGCAGACGGCAGCTCAGGGAGCAGGGAGGGAGGTAGCTAGGGCTGTGTGTGGGCAGACGGTAACTCAGGGTGCAGGGAGGAGGTAGCTAGGGGCTGTGTGTGGGCAGAGGGTACCTCAGGGTGCAGGGAGGAGGTAGCTAGGGGCTGTGTGCTCTCAGGGCTCCCCTGCGCTCCCTGTACCCTGAGGGCTCTGCCAGCCACAAAGCAGCCGAGTCCCCCCGCCCAGGCAGCTCTTACCAGCTGCATGAGCAAAGGGGAGCAGCTTCAACCCCCTGCAGCAGCAGGAGACGAGGCAACGCTGCGGCTGCCTGCTCCATGGCACCAGTCAGAGCAGCAGCTGTCCCACGCTGCCGGACTCTGGCTTCCCACCTCCGACCTAGCCAGGGGGTGGAGAGAGGAGGTGGTGGGGGGGGGGTGTGGAGCTACCCCAGGACTGCCCTTCTCTTGCACTGTAGTTTGGGGGGGGAGGGTGTAACACCCCTGTGTTCCCCCAACTCTGCCCATGGGCTCAGGGCTTCTGTCCCTTGGGGAGCACCGGGGCTCGGGGCTCCAGAATTCAGCCCTGCTGCTCCCAGCTTCAGCCCTGTGGGAGGTGCTGGGGTTCGGGCTTTGGATTTTAGCCACGGGGCCCTGCGGCCCCCCTGAAAGGGTTCATGGACCCCCAGTGGGCCACGAACCCCCTGTTGAGAACAGCTGGTCTAGAAAACATGATCTACGAGGAAAGGTTGAAAGAACTGGGTTTGTTTAGTCTGGAGAAGAGAAGACTGAGAGGGGACATGAGAACAGTTTTCAAGTACATAAAAGGTTGTTACAAGGAGGAGGGAGAAAAATTGTTCTTGTGAATCTCTGAGGACAGGACAAGAAGCAATGGGCTGAAATTGCAGCGAGGGAGGTTTAGGTTGGACGTTAGGAAAAACTTCCTGCCAGCATAGTTAAGCACTGGAACAAATTACCTAGGGAGGTTGTGGAATCTCTGTCATTGTAGGTTCTTAGCAGGATCGACAGTCACCGCTCAGGGATGGTCTAGATGAGGGGTAGTCAATTATTTTTTGTCAAGGTCCAAATTCTTCATCAATGTACAGTCGGGGCCAGACTGCAGAGAAAATCATTTAAAAAAATAATAACGATAATATGTAAATAAAAAGTTTTGGGGTCTGTTCAAAAGCGTCTGGCAACCCGGATTTGGCCCGTGGTTCGCCTGTTGACAGCCCCTGGTCTAGATAATACAGGAGAATTACGGAGACCTCGGGAATGGAGGTTGTTGGTAACTTTGCCCAAGCCGTTATGGGCTGCTCCTCAGGGTGGAGTGCTGGGAACGGGGGCTCACACTCTGCAGCGGCTGCCCGGCAAGTTTCTGATTCTCGCCCCCTGACGGCAAGGGTGATGCGTGAGGCACCCGGGGGCGCTTTGGCACCAGTGGGTGCGCAGTGCAGGCCGGGGCCCTTTCCAACGCAGCCGCTCCTCCAGAGCGCGGCAGGCGGGCAGGAGTTCGGGCTCCAGCAGCTGACGCTCTCGGCCAGGTTCCAGCAGCAGCTCAGGGAGCTTCTTTCCTGGACTGAGACTAAGGTTGCAGGCTTGTCCCCCTCCCAGCCAGAGGCGGGAAACAGCCCCTGTGGCTAGTGCAGACCCCAGCACTCCTTCTCGGGAGCTCACAGCTGTGCCTGTGAACCTCAGCGTCTTCACCTGTACGTGGCTGGCCTTCCGCGTGGCAAGTAGTGGGTGGGGGTGGGGACAGGCAGCCCCGATGTGCCTAACTGGACGATGCCATGCTGGCACAGCACAGTATTTGTTGGGTTTTTTTGTTTTTCGTCTCCGCTGCTGCCTGACTGCGTACTTCTGGGGCCACATGGTGTCTGGCTGACGGGTCCATCTGTAAGTCTGGTGTTCATATTTTTGAGGTTCTCCTGTACTTAGTCCTGCCTTGAGTGCAGGGGAGGGGACTAGGCCGGTCCTTCCAGTTTTGTGATTCCATGGACAGGACTAATGTGAGTTTTTTAATCTGACATCCTACATTGCACCAACAATATGATTTTACCCAGTAATTCCCGCAGTGGAGGGAATATTCATCCCTACTATTTAAGAGAACACAAAGGATCCACTGATCAAGTTCCAGATCTCCGCTGTATAGTGGTGTGCAGTGAGCCCCGTGCAGCTGAGCTCCTTGGCAGTAGGAAGTATGCATCCCCTGTCAGTGCTCCTGAAATGCTACCCCACACCTTTGCAGTGCAAGACTAGGTCTTTTCAGAAAGAATGCTCTACAGCCACCAAGAAGGGGCCAGGCTTCACCTGAGAGCTAGGTTCATACTGAACCCTGCCTCTGTCAGACATCTTTTACTTCCAAAATCTCCTCCTGGACGATTTAGGCATATAAGCATCACTCCTGATCCCTTCCCAGAACCCCACCCCTGAATGCTACATGCATGTAAAGCAAACGTTGACAGATTATCTGTTTTGGTCATGAGCCAGAAACAGAGCTAATACTCTGACTCTGCAGCTCTCTCCAGAAAACCATGGCAAGAGAGTTTATTTGTAAATGGGAAGAAATAATCTGCATTTTTAAAGTTCTTTGGGACAGTGATAAAAGTCATTTTAGACATGCAAAGTATTATGAACTTGGCCCTCTCACACTTCGATGCTTCTGTAGGCTGTACTCATTGCACACACTGAGGGCTCCTGGCTGCCCTCCATTCCCCTCCGCCCCATGTGCCACCCTCCCATCCTCTCTGTTTCACAGATTCCCTGCATCTGCTCACCCCTCTTTCATGTCACAGGCTCTGTCCCATGTTTCTTCATCTCCCCCAGGCTGGGGCTCTGTGTGCCCTCCGACCTTCCCCTACCACACAGAACTTCTGTATGCCTCCTCTCCCCAGACCAGGGTCCCCTTTTCTCCCCACCATTCTTTCTTTTCTTTCTGTCTGAGAGATAAGTCATTGGGGGTGTCACCATTTTAAAATTATTTTGGGAAGATGATTGTTTAGCTTTGTAGTTGAGATTCCTCCAACATGGGAGTGACTGTTGAGTGTAGGACCTCTCTTCGTTCAGCCAGTTATTACTAGACAATGTTGCCTCCCCTAATTATCAAAGCGTTACTACTGAGTCACCTGTCTTTATTGGCAGTAACATTCTAATTAATATTTACTCCATTTAACTGTATGGTGATTGCCCAACCACTGTCTAACTCTTGCTTTGGTATAACTCGATTAAAGGGATGATAAACAATTTATTTCTGAATACTCCCTTGAGCCTGATCATGCAGTCCTTTTGGGAGAGGGATGCAGAGATCCAGCTTTATAAACCAGACTTCTCTGTCTTTTATTCCTGTAACACTAGAAATAATTTTGTTTTTTTAAACAGGAGAATAAACCATCCCTCATTCAGACTGGTCCAGAAGCAACCCTCCAGACCCACCTCCTTGTATTTGAGGCCGAGAAATCCAGAAAAGAAAACCGTGTTGTGTGTTTAGAAATGAGAAAGGAACTCTTTCCGAAGCCTACATACAAATGAACTTTTAAATTTGAGGAGACAGAATAAAAACTGGTCCCAATTACCAGGGAAATCATGTCTTGTTTATAGTAATCTGGAATATATATGGGGATGGGCACTACATAAAATCAAATTTTGCATACTACAAATCTGTAAAATGCAAAAGGTGTGTTTAATAGAATTTTCTATATCGTTTCATTAATTGTTTTAGATAAAGAAAAAATATTAAAAATCATCAGTATTTTTTTCTGTCTTGGTTTCCTTTAAAGGACACGAAGCTTATTCTTACAGCAGCGCTTCACTTAACCCTTAAGTACACTCTGACCTGAGCAACCAGCAGTTAGGAGGTACAATGCAAAGGTTTTGAGAGCATGGAAGTGAGTTTAACTCAGCATTTCTCGCATGTGGCCACCAGCGGCTTTTTGTGCAGGCCTAACAGCCTCCTGGGCAGTGGTGGAGAGGCCAAAGCATCAGCCTCTCCCCTTCCCTCCCTGGTGCTCCTGCATGAGCCACCATGCACTGCCTCTGGAGACAGGTGGGGCACCATGCTGCAGGAGCCAGGTGAGTTCTTGACTCACCTGTGGGGCGGGCAGGGCACGTTGGGGCTTGGGCTTCAGCCCTGGGTGAGAACCTGGCCGCAGGGCTTCAGCTGCACGGCTCGAGCCCCGGGCTCTGACCCAGGCTCCGGCCACGTGACCTTGGCCCTGGGCGCTAACCCCGGCTGTGCAGCAGCAAGTGCTGGCTCCGGGCTCTGGCACCGACCCCCAGCCCTAAGCCCGCTCGCCAGCCCCAGGCCCAGCCCCAGGGTGGTGGGTGTTGATCCACACCTCCAGCTGCTCAGCAGCACCCGCCACCAACCCTGGGCTCCAGCCGCTCGCTCTGGACCCTGGGGGTGCTGCCTCCCAGCTCCAGCCATATGGCAGCAGGGCTCACCGTTCTCCCCGACGCCTCCCCGAACCCCCATTTATCGCCCCCAGCCCCCACTGCCTTCCCTGGTTCCACCTCTATCCCCCACATTGCCCCAGACCCCTGCTGCCTCCCTCTCCAAACCTGGGGCTTGCTGAGAAAAGCGAAACAAAGAAACATGCAAGTATCACTTTTCACAGCACACTGACTAGCTACCTGGGAGGCTGTGAAAAGTGATACTTGTATGTTTGTTAATATCACTTTTCACAAACTCCCAGCTAGCTACTGAGTGTGCTGCGAAAAGCAATATTCAACATACAAATATAATTTTTCATATTATTTGTGAGTCTGAAAAAACCCTACATAAATAAATTACAAGGACTTGGACACGTGTATGTGCATATTTATTTGTTTTTCCTACAGTTACGTATTTTAGGGAAAAGTGTCAGTGCGGCCACAAGCAAGAATTGGTGGGTCACAGTCCGAGACCACCAAAAAATGTGTTCGGAGAACCCCTGGTTTAAATGTACTAATAGGCAAAATCCAAACCAGCCATGTCTGCCTGAACCTTTTCAGGCAGGACTTCAGGTATCACCCAAAAGATCTTATTTTTCTTTGGTTCCATGTATACATTTGCTCAGATTTTACTTCTCCATTAAAAATGTAACCAATTCCCAGCTGCCTGGCAAGTGAGAGCTGGCTGAGTTTCCATGCTTCTCCCCGCACCCTTATGGGTGTGCTGCCAAGGGAGCAACACACAGGCCTGCAAGGAATCTCAAGTGCCTCTGACTTGCCTAGCTCTTCTCAGCCATTTCTCTTGCTGTGAGCTGCCCTCCTTTTGAGCCCCACCAACTTCCTCACATGCAGGAACAGCAGCAGATTGCCATCTTGGAGCAACAGCTGAGGAAGGCGACTTTTCTGTCAGCACTAGAGTGGTCTATTGTATTGTGCTCTTCTTAAATAAGCAGGATACTGTGATCGTCCAGTGAGCGTGTCTCAGCTTTGTTACGTCGAGTGCTTTAAAAGGGGTGATGCGCTGCACTGTGTGGGCTGAGAAAGATCTCATGTGCTCCCCATCATCAATTCTGAGATTTGCACTGATTGGCATTAAGGCTTTTCGGGTGATGGTTCTATGACTCAAACTCAGTGGCTTTGTTTGGTCTACCAGAGTCTGAGGTTGGTGATCTTCAGGGATGGTACAAGCCTTACCTAAGACATTTAAGCGAGTTAGAATGTGGATGGAAGACGATAGAATGAATGATGTGCGAGTTCCTCCCAGTAACAGGGAGAGCCGCCTGCCTCTGAACATAGCTCAATTCTTATTGTGCTTAACACGCTGGAATATGAATGGCTGCTATGGGTGGCTGATAATCTATGAACATCATGTAGTAATTCCTGGATTTTTTAATTATTGTTTTGGCTGGACGCATGTATAATATTTGATCAAATACTGTTCAGGGAGAAAGGTATAAAACCATCCAAGTATTTGCTATGTTTAGAGTGGTCATGTTCTGTGGGATACCTTCTGGAAGAACAGTAGTGTGGTTAAGTAATTCATGTCACATTCTGTGCTGCACCCCTGCACCGAAAAAAGGATTTTCTGCCGCTTACACTATTTGCGGCTTCATTGGGTGAAAATAAAGAAGCAACAGTGGCCAGGTCTGAGTGTCCCTCCTATAACAAAAATCTTGAAATAGTTCACTGTAAAATTAAAAACCAACTGTGGCTTGTCTTAAGTAATGGTAAGGTGACGCTTAGAAGGAAGCCTCCAGGTGCATCCTCACCTGTTCGTTGATCCAGCACAACTTCCTATACATTAGACTCTTACGACAGTCAGTAATGCTCTCTCTACCTCCACAAGAGAGCTATTTAGAAAACGGGAGTTTGTATTCAGTTTGTATGAATGCTGTAATCTGGAAGGCCCAGATCCACAAAGGTATTTTGGTTCTTGACTTCCATTGGATTTCAGTGGAATTTAGGAGCCTAAATTTTACCTTGGTGGATCTGGGCCTAAGTAATTGCAGTTTGACAAACATGAAAGATTAATAATTTGTGCAAAATAAGAAGTAATTAACAAATGAGGACAATCAGAATCCTTGTCTGAGGACTCCTAAAGCCTCAAAATACTTTAATGTTCTTATGAAATAATTCACATCCACTATAATTTCTTTGCCTGTAGTAAATATATTGTCCTTTTTAGTTGGCACACTGTTCTGATCGTTGTCTGTACAGTAATCTTTTGAGTAATTCAGTTCAGTTAGATGTTATCAGTCACCTGGAGTTTCTTCCTCAGAAGCTGTTATGGCTTTCAAGGCTCTTCTCTTCCTTAATCTTTCTGCATTTGTGATTGTCATAGGATGCAATGGGAAAAATCCAGAAAGACCTGAAAGAAAGATTATTTATGTTTATAGCTGGAGTTGCAATATGACTGTTCTAGACTCACAGATTCAAAGGCTAGAAGGGAGCGCTGTGATTATCTCGTCTGACATCCTATATAACACGTTATAGAACTTCCCCAAAATAATTCTTAGCATATATATTTCAGAAAAACATCCAATATCAAGTTAAATTGTCAGTGATGGAGAATTCACGACAACCTTCCCCCTGCCCCCAGCAGCGCCCCTTACCCAGGAATCCCATCACAGCCCCCTGGAGATTGTTCTCTCGAGGGAAATCCCGGATTCTCTTTTCCAGCTCAGGGGACTCGGGCACTGGATGCGGAGACGTCGCATCCTCGCCCCTGCAGAGACACGAGCGTGTTTATTCCTCCCCCTCCTTTGCTCTAAGTTCCTGCCCCCCAGAGCCAGATGGGGAGTGGGTGGGAGCTGGGCCACAGGCAGGGCTAACGGGGCCGTGACCTCTGCTGCCCAGGGAATTTACTGCCTGCACGATCTGCTGGGGCCGGCCTGGAGACTGGGGGCCTCTCTCCATCCAGAGAGAAAACCCAGCCCAGGCAGGGCCAGCTCCCCTCACGCCTGGCCCAGCCCCACGTTCCCCACAAGGGCCTGGAGGGGCTTCTCCCAGGGATCAGCGAGGGGCCCATTCTCCAGGCCCAGCTTCTCCTCAGCTTCTCCTCTCAGCCTCCAAGGGGCCTGGTCACTCCCCGTGGGGTGGGGGTTCTGGGACCGAGACACTGCCCCACAAGGGCGTGGGCAGGGACACTCAGCTCTTTCCCCACAGGCCCTTGGGCCCCCTCACACGGGACAGGCTTTGGGCCATGACAGAGCTGGGGCCAGGTCCCAGCTGGGCCCTCGGGGTGACAGGCTCTCAGCCCCATTAATGATCCCCCAAGCCAGCCTGGTCCCAGGGAGGGTTCTGCAGCCCAGAGCTGTGGGGCACTCCCCTTCCCAGGGTGGGTCACACAGACACAGCGGCAGCAGCCCCAGGGCTATGGGGATGGAGGGGGGCTGGATCCAGAGGGTGAGACCGTCCCAGGGTCAGGATGCTGGGTCTGCTGCCTGGGCTCTGAGTCTCTTCCCAGCACAACGAGGCCTGGGGGCAGACGGAGCCCGGGTGTATCTGCTCACAGCACTTCTGACACCCCAGAGGGGAAGGAGAGACAGAGCAGAGAGTCAGTGCCCATGGCCCAGCCGGCCCCCTGCCCCAGACGGGTCACTCTGCTCCCCCAGCCCGGCCCCACAGGCTGCTCCCCCAGTGGGGTGGAGACTCTGAAGGGCTGTGCTAGAGGGAGCAGAGCCCCGTTCACACCAGATGTTCCGCAGGGACGGGACGGCCGGGTCCTCTGTGCTGAGCCCAGGGCTGGAACAGCCTTTCACCAGCCTCCCCCCACCTCCCCGACAGCCCAAACTCCTGTCTCTCTGCAGCCCTGGGCCCCTGGCCCTGCAGACGCCCCGGGCCGTGCTCCCTGCACTGAGTTACCCTGTCAGCCCGAGTGACTCAGGGGCCGTCTCCTCCCTGCACTGGGCTCTGGGTGCATCTGACCCTGTCTCACCTGCAGCAATTCCAGCACCGGCTGCTGACGCTTCCCCTCCAGCTCCGTCATCAGGGCACTGAGCCGGGAAATCTCCTCACCCAGGTGGGTGGCATTTTCCTCCCTCCTCCTCCCAATCTCCTCGTCCAGCTCTCCCAGCCGGGCCAGGAGGAGGCGCTCCTGTTCGGCCAGAAACTGGTGCAGCCCCTCGCACTTGGACACCACCAGCGGCCGCTCCACTTCCGTCTGCCTCTGGGGTGCACAGAGAGACGCAGGGGCAGGGCAGGGACACGGGGAGAGCGGGTGTCTTGGGAAATGGTACAAAGCCTTGTCCGGGCTCCCCAGAGCGTTTCATTCAATCTCTTTGACAGAGTAACCGTGGCTACACTAGAGCTTTTGCTAGTATAAAAACGTGACGCAAAATCACCAGCCCCCAGCCCGTCCCCACCACTGTCCCAGCACCAGAGTGAAGTGCAGACCAGGCCGTGCAAATGGTGCTTCCCAAACTGCCCAATGGCATCACTGGGACGTCTGACACTCGAACCCTGGGATCAGCAAAAGTCTCCCCCTGCTCCGCCCCGGCCCCTGCCACATCTGCGCCTGTTCAGTGTTTTACTGGCCTCTCCCTCCGCCCCCCTCCCAGCGCGAGAGAGCCAGAGCCAGAGGCTGCTCCCAGCTACCCTGGTGTAAACCCATTGACCCCAGTGGGAACTAACACCAGGGTCCCAGAGGAGTCTGACCTGACCCCACTGACTTCGGTGGGCTCACTCCTGATGTACACCAGGTACCTGAGAGCAGAGTCTGCCCTGCACTGGTTAAAATGGCCCTGACCTGTCTCCCTGTAGCGACCCTGGAAACCCTTTAACCTTCTGAATGACCCAGACCCCAAGCAGCGCAGAGACCCCCTGCTTCTGTTGCTGACACCCCTGTGCAAAGCGGCCGGGCAGGGCAGGGCACCTACCAGGAGCCTCTCCCTCTCCTTGTCCCAGTCGGATTTCAGGCCCAGGAGCTCTTCTGTCTCTCCCACAGATGCTGCAGGCGGTTCAGGATTTGCTCCTGCAAACAGACAATGGCTCTGGGGGCTGGTTTGGGGTCACTGGTTTGTGCCCAGCGATAACATCGTCACTGAGCAGAGTGAGGCTGTGGGAGCAGGTCCCCCTTCTCCAACCCTCTGAAAAAGTGACCTCAGCTCCAAGGTAGCTCCCCGGCAGAGCTGTTGGGCCTGGCCCACTCCGGCCCAGCACCATCATCTCCAGGCTCTTTCCCTGCCATAGGTCCGGTGCTCTTGAACAGTCCCTGGGAGGAGCTCTTTAGTGTGGCAACCCCCTTAAGGTCACACTTTTTCCAGTGAGGAAAGTCACTTGGCTTCACTGCTTCCTGACTCTGAATCTCAGAGCCTTCAACACCCCTGCTTCACGTCAGCAAGTCCACCTGAGTTGGACACCCAAGGGCGACTTGTAGGCCCCCAGGGAGCCATGTACCCCCACTTCCTTACCCTGGAGTGACTCTCAACCAGCATTGTAAAAGCAGGGGGGGTTATTACAGGGGCAGTCAACAGGCAGACCGCGGACCAAATCTGGACCACCAGATGTTTTGAGCAGATCCTGAAATCTTTTTATTATTTTATTATGATCAGATTGTTATTATTTTTTATTATTTTCTCTGAAATCTGGACCTTGACTATGCCTTGACCAAGAAATTTGGACCTTAATAAAAAATAATTGACTCTCCTTGTTTTTTGACATGTCTGGAACACAACGCAGACAGTGCTTAGTGAACACAGAGAACAGAAAGGTCCATCTGGGTCAGTCCCAGAGCCCTCTGTCCCCTCTGTCGTCCGAGCCCACAAGCTCCTCTCCTGCCTCCAGCTACCCACACTTAGAACCCCAGCCTAGTCCTTTGTCCTCCAGCTGGGCACACTTGGCTGGCTTCCCATGGAGGGTGGGCCGTCCATGGTCATTTATTGTGTGGTGCCAAATGTCCAGGCAATTGGAATGGCCATTGTCTTCTGGGACACTCCATGGGCATGGGGCCCCAGGCAGCCAGCTGTCCCTCATGCCTGTATCTCTGGGTCTCTACAAGTAACACCTTTCCCCCCTCCCCTCACCTACTTAACCATGAGTAAGGCTAAGATTTTGTCCGGGATATTTTTAGTAAAAGTCAGGGCAGGTCACGGGCAGTAAAGAAAAATTCACAGAAGCCCGTGACCTGTCCACGGGGAGTTCAGCTGCGGGGTCCCCACACCGCTCACAGTGGCTGGGCAGCTGTGGGGGCTCGCTTGGAGCTACGAGCTGAAGTCACAGAGGTCTCTGGAAGTCACGGATTCCGTGACTTCTGCAACCTCTGTGAAAAACTCATAGTCTTAGCCATGTGTAACCCATGCCTGCTTGGTGTAGCGCTCTGTCCCATTTCAGCAGCACCTAGACCAACTAAAGATGTGTGAACCTCCTACAGTCTTGGAGAGGAGAACAGGTCTTTTAGCTCACGCAGTAGAGGCTCGTCCATTAAGCTCCACAGGTCCCCCTCTTTGATCCCAGCTGACGACAACGGGGGTCTGTGGGTGTTAAACATGCACCACATAGGGGACACTGAGGCACACACAATATTCATCCAAACTATTATGAAAAATTCCCACTGCACAACAATCCCATTATTAGGCAGCTCCCTGGCTCTAACCCAGGGCTGGTCAGACACACGGGGGGGCTCTGTAGCTGCAGAGAAGCTGCCCCTGTAACTTCTAGCCATGCAGATAACTGTTCCCTACCCTGTGCTCCTGGGCAGCCTCCTCCATGGGAACCACCGTGCGAGTGCGGTGCCCCCAGGATCGGTCACACACCAAGCAAAGGGGGGTTTGATCCTCCTCGCAGGAGAGTTTCAGAGCCTCCTGGTGCCTGTCACCCACTCTCTGCCCCTCGGGCTCTGGCCCCGTCTGCAGCCTCAGGCGTTTCACTAGCTCCGCCAGGTTCCCCAGCTGCCCGTGGGGACGCAGGTCTCTCTGCAGGGCGCTTTCTCTGCATTGGGGGCAGGAGAAGTTTGGCTCCGGCTCCCCCCAGCACTGGCTGAGGCAGGCCCGGCAGAAGTTCTGCCCACACTCAATGGTCACCGGGTCTGTGAAATACTCCAGGCAGATGGAGCCAGTCACTTTGTCCTGGAAGCTCTCGGCCAGGTCCCCGGCAGCCATGGCCCCCCCGCACTTTCCTGAGCAGAGGAAGTAGCCAGCAGCCCTTGAAATCTTTTTTTTAGTCGATTGCACAACCAGGAGGCAATCACCCTCACCGGCGGGAAATTTAAACAAAACCAAAACCAAAGCAGAAGCCGCGCCCCCAGAAAAGCCCCCAAACAAGCAATGAGCTACTTAAAGAAATGAAGAGGTGATTTAATTACATACACAAAGAAGCCAAGGCTGCTCCCCTGTTTCTACGTCCCAGGATCACATTAGCAATGGGAGTCGGTGTTCAGCTCTTTGTCCTCTGTGACACGTAAATCCTTCTCCTAGTCACTGCTTTCCAGGCGACCGATCCCGAGGCTCTAGGTGCGGCCACCCGTCTCCATTCCCAGCTCTAGGGCCTTGCTTTTGGCTGCATTTGTTTTACTAATCCCAGTTTACCAAACTATCCAGGCTGCTCCATACAACGGCCCCATCATTAGCATTATTTACCACTCCTCCAAGCTGTGTTAGCCACAGTGATTTTATACTTACTGCCAGATCGTTAATTAAAAAGTTGAGACGTGAGGGGGCTACAGCCAATCCGTGTGGGGCCTCATTAACAGCTCCCCCATTCAGTGATGATGCCCCATTGACAGGTACAAGGTCAGACTTGGGGTCACAGAGCAGGGGGATTATTTTACGACTGTTTTATAATGCACCTCATTTATTTATTCACAGGCTCCACCTACAGTTTCTGTCACTGTTGTATCTGGGCCCTTCTGGGACAAGTCTAGTCTCATTTACACTGGATCCACTCCAAAGTGAATCCAGGCCATCCCTCCCAGCCTGCCCACGAATGCTGTCTGTGGAGATCTATCCCAGGAAACAGCCTCACTCAGCCATGCTAGGGCTGGTGCCCTGATTTCTTGGCTTCTGTGGAAACACTCCCAATGGCCTTTCCCCTCCCCCTTCCCGCACATGGTGCCCCAGGCTGGGCAGATCCCATCTGTCTAGGGTTTGCCCCGCTTCACCTGCCACCTTTCCACTCAGGGGACTCAGGGCACTTCAGTAATTCAACAAATGCCCTTGCTTTATTAGCACTGTGTCCAGGCCCTACTCAGGTATCAGGCCCCATTGTGCCAGGTGCTGCATACATACAGAACAAACAGACAGTCTCTGTCCCAAAGAGCTGCAATCTCCCTGCTTCCCTTCTCCCTGCAGGAAACCCTCTTTGCTACATCTGGGATCTGCTCCCACTGCTCTCTGGGTGATTGGCACTTTCACTAGCTCAGGGCCTTAGAACATTTTCTACGTGTTTCTGAGCCTCCGAACCATTTAATAAAATCACATCTCTGGGTGAGTTATGGCTTTGCTCCTCCCCCACCAAATGGGAGCGTCCTGAATGCAGCCAAACAGCTGTTTTGTGGTGGGCAGAAGGCCCTGGGAGGGTGGGGGAGGAGTTGGTCACTGGGAGATGCTCTGGGGGAGGGCAGAGCTTGGCTGCGGGTGGGTGCTAAGCACCCACTAATTTTCCCCTATGGGTGCTCCAGCCTCGGGGCACCCATGCAGTCAGCGCCGATGATGCCCTCCCCCAAATCAAAAGTCCTCGAGATTTTGGGTGCATCTCTCCATGTTGTAAATGTTACCAGCTTCTGTGTGTGTGTGTCTCTCTGGGTGGGGGGGTCTGTGTGTGTTGATGCTTAAGTTGATTGTGAGGTCACGGATGCCAACAGCAAAGACTGTTCGGCCTCAGCATTCTTGCCCTGCCTTCAGTCTGCCAACTGGCTTGGTTGACAACGGCTGGTGACCCAAGGAGCTGCTGAGAGACGCGGACTATCCCTCTGTCAACAACTTCTTGCATCAGCTTTTTCCACAGGTTTTCGACAAAAGATGAGTTTTTACAGAAGGTAATTCCCACATTCTTTTCCTACTCCTTCGATCCCACATGACGGGTTGGTGCCTCCTTCCCCTTGGGCAGGGGTGGCCGACCTGGGGCTCCGGGGCCGCATGCGGCTCGTCAGAGGTTAATACGTGGCTCCTTGCACAGGCCCGGACTCCGAGGCTGGAGCTACAGATGCCAACTTTCCAATACGCTGTGGGGTGCTCACTGCTCAACCCCCTGCTCTGCCCCAGGTCCTGCCACCTCTCCGCCCCTTCCCCCTAGTCCCCTGCCCCTTCCCCCGAGCCTGCCATGACCTCGCTCCTGCCCCTTCCCCACCAGAGCCTCCTGCGCACTGCAGAACAGCCGATTGCGGCGGGCGGGAGGAGTGGGGAGGGAGGGGGAGGTGCTGACGCGGGGGGGCTGCCGCTGGGCGGGAGGTGCTGGGGGCTGGAGGGGGTGGTGGATGGGGGGCTGCAGGCGTGTTACTGGGGCTCTTTGGCAATGTTCATTGGTCAATTCTGGCTCTTCTCAGGCTCAGCTTGGCCCCCCCGGGGCAGGGACGGGTGGGGGCCAGCGTTGCAACAGTCAGGTCTCAGCGTTCTGTTTTGATTTGAATGTGGGCATCTCTCCCTTCTCCGTCTGCTTCAGCCTTTCCCGGTCTTTGGAGGCAGATTTCGATGCTTTTATCTTTCAACAGACTAGCATGGGTGAATTTCCATGGGTATAACCTAAAGGGAAGATAAAAAACTGGTGTAGAATTTAGGTTGATAGCTCCATCAATAGTATTTCCCTTGGAGTTGCCCCTAATGCACTCCTTGCCTTCAAGTAGTGAATAGAAACCGTCTGTCTCATGTCATGATTGTCTAATGTATGTGTATTGAGACAAGATCGGTCTCAGAATTTACATGATTGAAAGACACATAAATGAGCTCAAATATGCAGAAGAAATAAATCTGAAGCTATTGAAAGTGACCCAGCTCCACTCCCATCCCCTGGCTGCCATCTTGGTAGTTCTCTCAGAAATAATCTCATGGAGAGAGACTTCAAAACTCTCTACAAATTCTACTATACCCCCATTGGGCTACATAAAATAGATGTGTCAAATCCCCCCTGCAATTCCTTTCCAGGAAAGGGGTTTAAATAAACTGCAGCCTAAATTTGTCATGGGTCTCGCTGTGATTTCTTTGTCATTGTTTGGGTGGCCTATTGTTTTGATTGGACGTTATAAATCGTATGGGAAATTCTTCAGTTAACCAGTTCACTGGTTATTTTCCCCATGCGACTACAGTCCAGATTTTGAAATAGTTGAGAATAAGTCAACATATTTGCAACTGCTAATCCATCCTTCCAGACCCTCAAGCCTTCTAGATGAGAATCCTTTCTTCCTTTTCCTGGCTTCTCTGGGAACAGAGGTGTCTTGGTTTCAGCTTGGCCCTGTCTGTTCCCAGAATCCCAACATTCTGTGCACAAAGGAGTGGGGTTAATAATGAAGCATTTTTGCAACTAGGCCCCGGCAATGAGCAAAGAAAACAGAAACTGACCTTGGCTGTTTCCATGTCTGTCCATTGGCAGAGGAGGCATGAGCTCCATGGGGTGAGAGTCAGGCTAGGAACTGGAGCCAGTGACTGGGCTAGGACGGGATTACGGATCTGGTGCGTGGAGGTTTCTTGTTATATAGCAAAAGGGGAGAAGCTGTGATGTGCTGTGTCCAAGAAAGACTGTGACAAAGGTGGAATGGGGATCCTGGTGCCTCTCCCCAAGGAAACCTCAAAGCATCTCCTCTTGGACAGGAGCAGCAATTTTCATCCTAGCCGTTAAAGGCAACTTTAGGTTCATAAATTCACAGTTTCAAAGGCTCTAAGGCCAGCCCTGATCATCTAGTCTGACCTCCTGCATAACACGGGCCCTGGAACTTCCCCAGAAGAATTCCTCTTTCACCATGGTCCCAAGTGTCTTCACCTGGGGCTGAGTCTAGTCATGGGGGTAGAGCTCAGTGATAGAGTGTTTGACTGCACATTAAGTGGTCCTTGGTTCAAATCGAAGTGCCCCCATTGAAGCCTTTGTTAATAAGCAGCAAATTTCAAAGAAACAAAGGATTCAAAAATGAACTAGATAAATTCATGGAGGATAGGTCCATTAATCACTGTTAGCCAAGATGGGAAGGGATGGTGTCCCTAGCCTCTGTTTGCCAGAAGCCAGGAGTGAGCAACGGGAATGGATCACTTGATGATTCTCTGTTCATTCCCTCTGGGGCACCTGGCACTGGCCACTGTCGGAAGACAGGATACAGGGCTAGATGAACTTTTCGTTTGACCCAGTGTGGCCAGTCTTTTGTTGCTTATATTCTTTTGTTGTATGAACCAGTCCTGACTATTAGAGGAGCAGATGGCTTCAAAAGACCACTCTCTTGGATCTGGGAATCCTGGGCAGACTAATTCCCTTCCTTTAGAGTAGGACAGAAAAACCCATTTCCTCCGTCTTTCTATTCCAGGCTTCGTACCTTTTTTCAAAGACTCACCTCTCGGGAGCACAGAGAGAGCCATGTGCACACGGTGGTCGTCCAACCGGCAGCCATGGAGGCATGCTCTGCCATCAGCCAGCAAGAACAGGCCTTGCCAGAGAAGCCCACGAGAAGCAAATGCTCGTGGAAGATCCTATCAGGCATGAAAAGACTCTGTGTCTGTAGCCAGTCTGACAACTCGATGGCAGATAGCGATGAGGAGAGAACAGTTTCCTCTCCAAGAAGGTGGACGTGCTTTTCCCTGAAGAAGGAGAAGAAGAAGAAGAAGAAGAAAGCAGCCAAGAACCAGGTGGCGTCAGAGGAGGAGAAGCTGCAGGAGAAGCAAGACCAAGTTGAACTGGATCTTACAGGTGAGGATACAAACCACATGGTTAGCAAGGAGCATGTGAGGAATCCTCACACCAGTCACTCTACAAGCCTTATGGAAGCAGGGGAACGGTCCCGCTATTGTGGAGAACTTTCCTGGCTTCTGCACTACTCCGGTGAAATGGGCAAGAGGAAGGATCTGAGTCCTCGCTCCCACTTCCTTTCCCCAGAGGCCTCCCTGCCCTGGAGGACTCCCCTTCCACTCTCCTGTCTGGCAGAGTCCTCGTAACCCCGACAAGGCTGGGCCCAGGATTCCTGGGGGGGCTCGACCCCCAACCTTGCTGTGGCCACCTAGGACAGGGGCTCGGGTGTCCCCACTCCGGGGTGCTCTCTCTGCACTGGGCGCTTCCCTGACCCACTGATCATTACATACGATTTAAAGCAAATACAGTTTATTTAATCAGCAATTAATGTAAAAAATCATAAGGAAAAATGGGAAAGATGAAAGGAAAACACATCACCCCGCTCTGTGGCAGGGAACGTCACAAACCATGTCTCTGGAACGTCAGGGCCGTTCACAGTTGGTTCCTTGTAGGTCCCAGGCCCCTTCTCCAGCCCTGGCTGTGCTGCAGGGATGCTGCGGGTCGGACCCTTGCTCTGGTGGTGACCACACCCTTCTGGGCTTTGGGGAGTGGGACCCTCCTTCCCGTCGGGTTAAGATCCCCCTCCCAGTCTGGCCTGCAAGGACCCTCGGCTGGGGGTGCCTCTCTGCGCTGGGCCCTTTGCCAGGGTCCCCCCTTGGCTGGCCCCAGTTGCTCTCCACACCCAGCTCCAGACTGCTCCAGCCCCAGCCCCAGCCCCAGCCCCACTGTTCGAGCTCCGGCTCCACCCTGCCTCAGCACGGATGCTGCTGCTCTGCCTCCAGCCCCCGGGGCTGCTTCTCCGGCCCCGCTGGCTCTGTGGCTGCAGCCCTGCTCCCAGCCCAGGGTCTGCTCTCCCTGGGCTGTCTCTCTGCCCCGCTGGCTGGCCCACCGCTGCTCCCCAGCTCAGCTCGGGCCCCTGCTCTCTCCTTAGCTCGGCCCCACGCTGCCTGAGCCAGGCAATTCCAGCTCACATGGAGGACGGGGACCTTTCTGACCCCCTGACTCCGTCATTAGCCTGCCCGCCCTGTCAATCACGCTGACCTGGAGCGTTGGCCTCTCCCCATGGCCCCTGAGGACTGTCAGTATCAGAGTCCTGGTTTCCCATCCACCCTTCCCCTTCCTTTTGGGACTGGGACCTAGCCAACCCAAAACCCCACTGAGTTTGAGTAAGGGGCCAACAGTCCCCTTACACTTCCACATCAGGGCCGTCTCATGGGACAGTGATGGGTACCTCAGACTCTGGAATCCATTCAGTGCCTGATCCTCTTGGAGAGGGTGGAAGAGGTCCATCGCTGAGGTGGGGAGAGCTGACAATGTCAGGTCACCCCCTCTTGGGTTCTGGCCCTGTGGGGTGGGGAGTACTACCATTACTCCAGGCTGTAAGGGGAACAGAGACGCTGGACGTTGGAGGAAATCATTTCTTTTCTCCTGGATCGGGTCCCTTTCATCAGCAAAATGCTCCCGAGGTCTCCGCAGGTCACAGCTGGGAACCTTACCAAAGCTGAGTCATTGCTTCTTGGGGGGTTAAATGCAAAATGAGGCCTGTTGCCCGTCACTGACGGGAAAGGTGGGCAAGGGGAGAGGAAGAGCAGAAAAGAAACGAAACCGGCCCCGATGTAAGAAGAACTCTTGTTTGGTTAAAGCCCCCGGCTAAGAGGCATGAGATCAGAGTTCTCTGCTCAGCTCTGCCAACAACCTTCAGTCTGAGCCGGGGCAATTCACTTCAGGGCTCTGTGCCCAGCTTCCACCCTCTGGAAACCAGGGAGAAGACATGGAAAAGCAAAATGTTAAGAATGTTTCTTTCTGCTGCAGGGACGAAGAAGGAGCCGTCGGAGACGAAGGAGAAGTGGGAAAAAGGGAGCCCAGAAGAGCAGGAAGAAGAGCGCGCTCCCGTCTCCTCATTAACGAGCAATTCCCCTAGGAAGATGGTAATGACACTGTGTGGCTGTGCTCATGGAAAGCACCCCTTGCTGTGTGTGTTCATATCATCCCGGAGCTGGGATCTCTGACAGGAGAACGACCTGCCCCTTGCTCAGGGGGCTGAAAAGGAACACTCTTGAAGTGTGATCAACTCCAGCCAGTCTTTACGAGTTTCTCTGGGTTGTTGAAGGAGGCCCAGTTTGACAAGGGGGTTTAGGCACCTCAAGAAGTCCAGGGGTGCTTCGTGGGATTGGCAGACGTGTCTGGCTCAGGTGCCTGATTCTGAGGCACTTCCCATGGCCCACAGGCACGGCTGAAAGTCAGACCAGGCCCATCCCTGCCCTTGTTGGGGCGACCCGCATATCTCCTGGCTGTGGGGTTCTGGCCCATCTCGTGGCACCAGGACCACTTCGAGACAGAACCGATGAGTCTGCTCTCCAGCCTGAGCTAACAGCCGCATGGGTTTTAGCTCCTGTGGCAGGGGCTCCTGCATTGAGATCCCAGGTTCGATCCCGCCTGCCAACATCTGGGCTCCGTCCGAGTCACAAAGGCACCTCGACGCCCTTGTGACTCTTGCTGTCAGGGACAGGGCACCCTGCAGCGCGTACAAAAGTCTGCAATTCTGGGAGCTCCTGATGTGCCGGGGGGCTGGAGTGTGTATGCGAGTCGGCCACTCCGGTGTGCTCTGCTGCGTCCTCAGCTGCGGGCATCCAGGACAGACGGTGCTAATCCAGCGCCACGCAGGCCAGCCGCAGCAATCCCCAGGGGCTGCCCTGAGACACCAGGGCAAAGCCTCCAGCACCCCAGGCCCTGGGTTGAGGTGACCCCGGAACCGGGCCCCCAGGAGTAACATTGTGCCCAGTGAGTTCTGACCCACAGGGCTCTGGCCCCGGAGGCCCACGGTTTGGGGTTCTCCTCAGCCAGGCAGACTCGCTCCTTCAGTCTCAGCTACTTTCTCTCCTGCCGGCGATTCCTGCCTGTTTTCTGGCAGCGCCTCACGCTGCGGGGTGGGGAAGGAAGAGGGCGTTTCCCTTTGGGCCCTATTCTCACTCCTTTCCTCGCAGACACTGTGGGCTGCCAGAGTTGCTGAGCCAATCTCCTCAGGCGCTCGGGGTGGGATGGGACATGGGGCAGGTTCTCCAGTGACCCCTCGGCGACATTCAAGGAGCAACTCGAATCGGCTTTGCAGGACATTGAGGTTTTCTCAGCAAAAGCTGGGCGTCCTGGAAGGAGGGCTAGAGAGGGAGGAAATGGGGTGGCCCTTGGGGTCCCCGCACTGCCCGAGAGCCTCCCGTCTCTTCTCAGGAGAGGGGGCCAGAGCGTGGACGAAAGGCTGAGGAAACCTTGGCACCTGGGGAGGCTTTTTAAGAAACGGGCTCAGCCGGAGTCTCCAGGCTCCCTCGGCGCTGCCAGCCTCCCCCGGGGACAGACTGTTCCAGGGCAGCTGCCCGAGGGAAAAACTCTGTCCCCACAGGCTTTGTCCCTGTTCATTGCAGACCCTCGGGGAGCACCCTTCCTCAGACCCGCTCCACGCCCTGCTGATGACAGCCGTGCAGGGTCTGACAACACCCACCCTGGAGAGATTTAGAGCCGCAGAGGAAGAGCTGAGGGCCATCGTATCTCTCCACGGAGACAAGATGGAGAGAGTAAGAGACGCTCGCAGTGGGGCAGGGGGATGCTGGGCAGAGAGGGGGACGGGAGAATCACCTCTCCTAGGAAACCGTTCCTGGGACACACTAGCATGGTGCTTTGAAGCTTGGCTCAGCCCCTTGCCATTTGGCGCTTGGCCGCGGGGATCCGCGGCGTCAGGTTTTGAAGTGTTCTCTGCCCGAAGGAGCTCTGACACTTCCCTGAGGACGCCCAGCCACACTGAAGGTGTGTGACAGCCCCAGCCCTGGCAAGGCAGCACTCACCTAGTCTGCTGACGAGCCTCCACATTAGGCTCCAGGAGCAGACATGGTTTCCTCAGACATGCTGCAGGGCCTTGTTTTCCCGCTGAAGTATCAGGAAGAATTTGGCTTTGCACGTCTCTCTCTGTCTCTCCCAAGCTTTCATCCTGTTTCCCACCCCGCTAGCAGAACAGGTCAACCGAATCCTCCACCCAGGTTTGTCGCTCCTGCTCCTTGTTCGAGAGAGGGAAGAGCCATGACCAATTCCTCACGGAAGAGCCCTCGGGGGTGGCTTGTCCCTTTCGGGTCTGTCTAGCCTGTGCTGCAAACTCTGCTCCAGGAGCCTGAAAGCCTCCTGGGCCTATGGACTTGGGCTCCCAGGGCTGGCACTGTGGGGCCAAAACAGGAATGCAGACTTTTCTGGGCGTGGGCTGGACTTTGATCTCTGAAGCCCAGGGAGGAGGGGAGCTTCAGAGCCTGGGCTCCAGCCCAAGTCACCACGTCTACACTGCTGTTCTTGGTGCCAGAGCCTGAGCCCAAGGGTAGAGAGCCGGCTTTAGGATTTGTTACGGCAGGTTTTACAATCCCGCAGCACAGAGGTTCTCCTTAGGGCTGGGCCTGGAGCTGGCTCGCCCCATCCAACTAGCCCGGCCTGCCATCTCTAGGATGGTCTCTGGGGTCTGGAGCAGTGGTTCTCAACCTGCGGCCCAATCAGCACAGAGCTGCACCCCATGGGACATCCTCAGGGCCAAACAGGTAGGATTGGATGTGGCCCACAATGGAAACTAGGTTGAGACCCCTGGTCTGGAGCAACTGATTGTGCTAGAAAGAGCAACAGGAAGCTGCAGAGACTGAGGAAAGGCTCCTGCAGGGAAGCCTCTGAGAGCAGGGCTGAGAGCAGTTTGCCATGGCAGGGAAGGCCCTGGGACATCAGGGGAGTTTCGGCTGTGCCCGCTGTTAGGGTTTGGGGAAGGCTTTTGTGTGTGTTTCTGAGCTTTAAGGTGCTAAACCAGACCTCAGGAAGACTGGGGTTCCTGGACTTGTCAAAGCCTCTTTCTTCAGATTAGGGAGGAGCCAAGGTGGGAAACTGAGGTCAGAGGCGGCTTGCAGGGCTGCCAGGAGGGGTTCCCTGGGAGGAGGCCACTCTTTGATTAATCCATCCCTCAACTTCCTGGCATTTTCCAGGTTGGAGATGTCGTGGGAGGGATCTTAATCTGGCTCGACAACGTCTGTGATCCCAGAGCCAGAAAAGCAGCGCTGAGGGCCACGGCCTTGCTGGCTCACTCCCACCCCCAGGACGTGGTTCTGACCTGTGTGGCTCACACGCTGTCATCGCACAGGTAGGGAGCTGCTCTGTTATCACCTCAGCCTGTTATTTCTCTTCCTGCTCCCACTGACAGACCACAGGCCGGGAAGGGTCCGTGGGGCTCACACAGTTGGAGGGAGTTTCCTGCTGTGCAGAGAGCTGTCCATGCTTACTAAGAGGAGGTGGCCAGGCCGAGCCGCTGAGGAGCCAACCCCTCCTCCTGCACTCCCCGGGATGGAGACGTGCCAGTTTTCTGGAGAATTCCAGCATTGTCCTGATTTCTATGGGTCACCCACTTCCTCTCAGATCCAGTACAGGGCCAATAAATGACTTTGGGGCTCACTCAACATCCCTGGCTCATGAAGTCTGGCTGCTCCTTAGTGCATGAGAGAAGGCAGAGATGGCAAAGGCCCATGAGGCCCATCTGTCTATCCCCGGCAGACCAGGGCAGGATTGTTACCTGTCGTCAGATCCCTACTTATTCCGTGGCTGAGGAATTGGTGAAAAAATACACTCATTCTTCTGGAGCTGTGCAGCAGAGGTAAATCTCTGAAGACAGAAATTTCCAGCCCTTATTGTTGCAAAAAAGACAAAAAATCATCCACACATCACCAGAGCGTAAATGCAGTGCAGCCTGCCTGAGTCTGCAGACAGCCGGCAATAATAGCTCTGAGAGGGGTGAGTGCCTCTTTTCATCTCAATATGTTGGAAACTCTGAGTCCTGCTGGTTATTGCTGGTCACTTTGCAGAGTCATCCATCTGAGGTGTTTAGAACACAATCCCCATGTCCCTAGGGGCCGTGAAACCCAACTTGGACCCTAGCCAGAGGTCACAACTCCGGCTTTCCTCGGCATCTTCTGCAATGCTGTTCTGCACTGCCCAGAGACAAATCTGTGTCACATGGGAGAGCAAATTGAAGAGCAGCATGAAAGAAATTGAATTTCTTGCCTAGCCTCAGCCTCAGCGTTGAATAAATACAACATTCTCTGAAGGGACTTGCCCAGCCTCAGCCTCCCCACACCAATCGGTGTTTCCACTGAGAGACGCCTTTCCTGCCTACATTGCAAGCCTCTCCCTGGGGAGGGCGAGAGGTGGCCAGGCAGGGAAGGTCTGACTTCTGTTTCTGACTCTGCAGATGTGCCCTTGAGCTGTGGAAGGCCTTGGGTGAAGAACCCCAGCTCACCAGGGAGGTGCTGCGGCAGCTGCTGGACAAGCTCCAGCAGAGACGCCGGGAGGAGAAGAGCGGCCATGTGTCCCTGGCTGTAAGTGAGATTTGAGATGTCACTTTGTGAACCCGCCACGGCAGGGAGGATGGTGCATCTTTGTGTGTGTGTGTGTCTGTGTGTGAGCTTCGCCCCTTCTGAGCTTCAGGCCACAGCTCCACTACACAGCTCAGCTGACCTAACCTCCCTCGGGTCACAGCCGCCACAGCAAGCCCATCCCTTGGGTGGGGCTGCACTTTGCTGCTTGTGTCAGCCAGGGCCGGCTCCGGGGGCCAGCAAAGGAAGCAGAGGCCTGGGGCAGCCAATAGAAAGTTGGGGCGGCACGTCCGGGTCTTCGGCGGTAATTCGGCAGCGGGTCCTTCTTTCCCTCTCTTCCTCTTCAGCGCCACTTCGGGGGCAGCTCAATCGGGTTTTTCTTTTCTTTCTCTTCTCCGCTTGGGGCCGCCAAAAAGCTGGAGCCAGCCCTGGTGCCAGGAATGCACGTCCTCACCAGAAGCGCTTGTCGCGATTCCTCGGTCAGGGTGGGGCATTGCGGGGAGGCTCCTGAGGATCAGTTGACGTAAACGATGCGGTGTCCATGCTGACACTGCATCGACCGAACTGCATTGACTTAGACTCTCTGCCCCTTGGGGACGTGGAGTTATGAACTTGGCCCCCAGGGGCAGTTCTGCCAATGGGAAGGAAATTCCATAGTTAGGGTGATGCTGGGTGAGTGGCCTTGTGTTGACCTAACTCTGTCGTGTAGACCAGGCCTTCGTGTGCCCTGGCCACCTCCAATCAAACCAAAGAGGTGTAAATAAAGTTTCCCCCAGGTAAAAGTTACAGATCTTAAGTGGTTTCTCTGCTGGTACCCGGGCTCCGTCGTCTTCTGCTTTAGATGGCCCTTTAGTGAGCAGGTGCAGTTCGGGCGTCTCTTGGAAGTATCCAGGTTTCTGGCTTTGTAAACTGTGGCTAGAAACCTTCCCAGCATGGGATCTTGAGATGTCCAGTACTTTTGACTGGGCCAGAAACATTGGGCCGATGAGAACACATCTCCTCAGGATGATTTCAGCCCGTCCAGTCACGGCTGGAAAGCCAAAGCGCAGGGTCTGCACCATTAAGAGAAATAACGGGGAATAACGTCACCCAGACTCTTCTGATCTTTCCATAGGGTTCCATCCTGCTTCCGTTCCAGGAATGGGGGAAGGTTCAGGAGCTTCCAAATGTCCCCTCCCCTCTCAGGAGCCAATCCTCTTTTGTAACACGGCGGAGAGGAAATGAGACATGACAAAAGGACAGTCGCGAATGGCAATGGGGGCAGGGGACAGATTGGGATAGTTGAGTGAAATGCTTTCCCCCCTCCAGGCCATGAAAACCATTTATGAGGTCCTTTTCCTATGGGGATACCGAGAAGCCATCCTGGAAATGTATCCCCAGCTGCTCATCCTCTGCGTCAGGCAAGTGCAGTATGTGATGGATCTGCACTTGCCAGGGACCTACATGGCCAGAGAGACATCCAGCCCCGAGGAGGGATCCAGCTGCCTCAGCCCCCTAAGGTAATGACTGAAAGGAAAAGGAAGAACAGATTTATTCTGCTAAACACCTGGGGTCTGTTCATGGCCATCGGTGGTTCGGGTGCTGTCGTTGGCCCAGGCTCAGTTGGGTGCAGGTCTCTCTTGAGGGAAAAGGGTTGAGAGCCGTGTGTTCTTGTGAGTCACAGTCACTCATCTGACGCCGTCCACAGGCCAGCTGCTTTCCCCACACACTCAGGCAGCAGCCATGTTTGTGCATCCATCCACCTGTGCCACCCGCCAAAGGGTCAGTGCTTTCATCAGTGCCTGCTGAGCAAATCTGGGGGCCTCCGTCCCCAAATGCAGACAGAGCCACACCGTCAGCACATGGGGCCAGGCCCTGCAGGATCTCAGCCTCACAGGCAGGCAGGAGGAAGAGGGACCCGTTCAACTGGCTCTGTGGGCACAGTGAGGGGCTTCCATCTACACGGGAAAACCAGAGCGCCGGAAGACACCTCAGGTGGTGTAAACTGACATCGCTTTGCTCGCTTACACCAACTAAGGACCCGACCCCACATACCCGCTTGAGTCCTGTTACCTGTCACAGTAAAGAGTCAAGTATTCAGCCATAGGGAGTGATGACACCAATCATCTTAAGAAGCTACGTTGTCACTAATTGGTTAGAAACTCAATGAAACGGCAGTGTAGACAGGGCCCAATGGGTAGGGAAGCACCATGATATCACACTGGATCTATCCTCGGGGAGGCTAGCTACTGCTGACCACGCTGTGTATCCCAGGACTTCTGCAGATTTGCCATGCCTGGGGCTGATCTCATTGCCTGACACTGGTATTTTTTTCCCTTTAGCACGTCAGTGGAGGCTGTGAAGACTCTTTTCTCCATGCCTGGCTACTGGAAGGAATTTGCCATCATCCAGTTTCAGCAGGGTTGGGACACGATAGCCTCCCGATATTACTATTCACAGGGTGTTGGCCTGATTGCAAGGTAGGAGCCCAAAGTTTCCTCCTCACTGGGTCTCTCTTGGGAATGGGATTTCTGTGTGAAATATTCCTCTGTTCCAGGCTGCCAGCTCAGCCTAGAAACTAGAGAGGAACTCTCTCTCCCTCTTGAAAATCACAAGGGACTTTCTGTTCCATGTTCCAGAGCCATGATCGAGTGTGAGAACCCTCAGCTCCCTGCAGTTTTCAGAGAGGCAATCACCATCGTCCAGAGTGAGAGGGAGGAGGAGCAGAGAACGATCGCCATGGCTTTCTGTATTGAGGTGAGATTCATTAGTTCACAGGCACAAGGGGGCTTTCTGGAGAGCAGCTCAGGCCAGTAAGCTCTGGGGCACATTGTCAGCAGCTCAAGAGCCTTAGCGCCAGCTAGGTCCTCTCTGCACAAGGATGGTTGTGGGGCATGGCAAAGAGAGGGAGGGAGAGACAGGGTGAGATTGCTCCTGGCTGGATGTGCCTCGATGGGATTATGGGACAAGAGGAGAGGTTTCTCCAGTGCCCCAAAACCATGCTTCTCTCCTCACCTTTTCCTGAGGTTCTGCTTTTCTTCTGTCCCAGGGGTCTCTACATGGCGCTCAATGAGGCCTGGAGACGCCCCTTTCCCTGGGGGTTGATTTGTGATTTGTGCATTAGTCCAACGTTTCGGAATGAACCAACTGAAACGGCAGCAACTGGCTCCCTACGCACCAGAGAATTTGGGTGGGAGTAAGTGGCTCTTTGGTAAAGACGACTGTCCAGGGAAGAGACCCCCCAGGAAGACCTCTGCTCCTCAACCTGATGTTGATTTGGCTCTTTCCAGTTTCTCCAGAGTCCTTCCATTGAGACAGTGCTGACAAAATCAGAGCTCCGGACGCAGCTCATGGAATGGACCAAAGACACAAATCCCGTCATATGTAAGCTCAGTCTGCGAGGCCTTGGCAGTATTGTGTTCCAGCCAGAAAAGGTGAGAGCCGTGGATCGCCCAGGGGACCGAGGAAGCCGATGTCTCTCAAATAGCTCGGAAATGAGAGCCAGATCCACACACAAGCCTTGTTGTTTAACACACAGCCCTGAAATGGTGGAGGTGCTTTCCTGAGCAAATCAAGGCATGACGTGCTCCCTGCTCCCATGAGCGGAGCCCTGATTGCACATGGGATGCAATGGGGGAGGTGGGGTGAGCAACAACAAAGATTACAGTGAGCAGCTGGCACAGAGTGACAGGAGAATGACTTTCTGCCCCGTTGGGGGGCTGTGCCATCCGTGGTTACTCCAAGGTGGGAGTGGTCCAGCATGTGCTCCAGGCTGTCACCCCGGAAAGTAATGAGTTGCCTTCTTCATTCCTGCACGTGAGATGGTTACAGGCCCAGCTGCCAGAAACCGTGGCCAAGTTTTGTGACCGGGATGGCGGGTGTGTCAAGGAGGCCATGCAGAAAGCCACAGACATCATCTACCTCCTCAGGAGGGAGGGGCTTGGCTCCATCTCCCAGGACATTGCAGTCAGCCTTCGTCCCTTCATTGATGACGTAAGACTTGGAACCCCAGGAGAAGCCCATGCCCCCCCTCCACCTGTCTCTGATGCCCTTGTCTCTCTCTCCCCATCTCCTTGGCTCCCGCCCCTCAGGCCTGCCATGGAGCCTCCAAGGAGTGCCCCCGCCATGGGTGGGGAATCTCCTGCTGAGCCACCTCCCTGTCAGAGCTCTTCTCGCCAAAGCTCAGTCTCAGCGCCATGCTCCCAGCCCCTGCTGCAGCCTGGCCTGGGGGAGAGGGGGCCTGGCCCTGGGCAGATGCCCAGCTGTCTGGAGAACACAAGCCCCTCAAAGGGGTTGGAGATTCTCAGCAGGAAAGCGGTGGGTCTGGAATGCCCCGGCTCTCGGGGGCACCGAAGAGCAAAAGAAATGCTGTGTTTTGTAGCAGCGAATCCCTGCAAGGCTCCAGCAGCGGCTTCTCCCCTTCCCCAGACCAGTCTCCACCAGACTTCCCTCCCTCTCCCCAAATCTTCTCGGGTTCTGGGATTCTGGGCTCTCCAGACAGAAACTGCCTCTGCGACACCCTGGGGTGCGCTGTCCTGCACAGGGTCTCAGGCCTTGCACAAGATGTCTATGGTGCTGGCCTGGTGTCCGCCCTGCTCCCGCCAGCCAAGTCAGTTCACACAGGGGAACCGGAGCAGTGAGCGGATTATGACTCTGTCGCGTTCTGCTCTGATACTGCCTGGCTTTAACCGGGCGTCCCCACCCCCTGCGTGTCATTGCCAGGAGAGGGGCAGTGTGTGCTCAGCTGCCATTTCACTGCTTGGCAACGTGGTGAGCAGGGTGCAGGACCCGGACAAAGCCCTCGTGCAGCAGGAAATCATCCACTGCTTGCTCCCGCTGCTGCTGCATCTTGCAGACCAGGAGGAGAGTGTGACACTGGTAAGTGCCACGGTCATTATTTCCTTCAGAGCAAAGAGCCAGAATCCCCTGGGGCCCCCACTCCAGTCATCGCCAGAGCCCCTTGCCCAAGCAGAGTCTTCTCCTCCCGGCTTCACTCCATGCTGGAGCGTCGTGCCTCATCCATCCTCACAGCACACAGCACAAGGGGTGGAGAAGGTCCAGTGTCCCCCACACTATCCCTCTCTCAGTGAGAACCCTCTTGGTCTCCCCTTCTCTTGCAGCGATGTAAACTGACGCTCTTCCGCTGTGCATTGTTTCTCGGCTGGGCTCATTTGAAGAGGCTGTTCCGCAGCATGGCCTGGGATGGCTCCTCACAGCTCTTGAAGAGTGTCGGGAAGTGCCTGGTAGGTGAATTCCTTGTGCCTTGAGAGGGGTGAATGGGGACTTGAGGGAGACCTTTCTAACCCCACAGCCTGAGGACCCATCCGCTTCAGTCGGGTTGCAAGACTCTATTCCAGGCTCTCTGCTGGTTCATTTCTGCAGGAGTTACAATCCGTTCCCATTGTTGACATTTTCCTCCACAACTGTCAGACCTCCAAACTTTTGTCTTTTCAAATGAAAGCGGAGGTTCTGGAGAACACAACAGTGACTTCAGAGAGGTGCTGCTCTGGTGTATGGGTTCGTATTGGCGGTTGCCATGGCCTGGCTATATGCTTTGGCTTTCCTGGACTATTCGCTGTGGGGAGAACCTGTCATTTGTATATTGTGCATTTCTTCCTTCTTTCTTTCCAGATGCAGAACAACAAGAGCCACATCCCCAAATTCCTGTTCCAGGCCCTAGACTACCTGGAAAGCTCACAGACAACAATACGACACTCTGCAGCCTTGTTCATTGGTAAGCAGAGCAAATTCACTTCAGCTTTTTTAAATGTTTCCTTCAAAGCCCTTTTCTAGACGGCTGCTCTGTTCCCTCCGACAGCACCAGAATCCTAAAACGGGGTGTGTGTGTGTGAGAGAGAGAGAGAGAATTAACATGTATTCCAAGATGAAGGGAGCAACTTAGCTGTATCGAGTGCACCAACTTCCCCTGCCCACAACAGCTCTTTGGCTGCACCTAGGGGAGATTGAATTCACATCATGCTGGTCTGATGTGAATTCAGTCTCCTTTAGAAATCAGCTTCTCAGTAACTGCTGGGCATCTGATGCTTTATCTAATGTGCTTTGTGAAGAGATGTAAGGAATGTATTTAATTTTCCGAAGGGCTGTCTTATAGATTCATAGATTCATAGATATTTAGGTCAGAAGGGACCATTATGATCATCTAATGGTCTTGGGGAAATGGCTGCATCTTCAGCAGTTTTCAGCGATGGATTTGAAAAGTAATGAGATCCATTGTATTCATTGTATGTCTAGGAAATACTATCCACCATTACTGTGATTTGTTGTCTGAAACAGTGAATGAAGATGGCATCTCCCGCCTGTATGAAGGTAAGGAAATACCTCTGTGTGTTTGTGCCTCTGTGGGAAGTACAGGGGTGCAGCACAGGGCCCGAACACAGGTTTGAATGTGGACACAGGTCCCTCTCTGTCTAAGGACAGCGTTTAAGGAAGAAGGATGGTCATGCGAGCGTCATCGAAGTACCACAATATGTGTACAGGAGCAGGGGAATTCCATCTTTAGCTCCTAGTATAGATGTAGCCTTAAAGCCGTGTGGGGAAACTGTCTTCATAAAGGTCTGAAAGTCTGTAATGGAAGGCCTGACAGAATTGAAAAGAGCCGTTGTTATTAAGGATGATGATGATGATGACAATTACCCTCATCACCTGCCATCCCTGTACTGGAGTGATTGCAGGCCAGGGAGATTCCCTCCGAGATTGGTCATCAGCTCATAGGAAATCCCATGAGGGCACATGGGAAACACTTCTCCCTGTGACCTCTTGAGGAGTGAAGGCACAGGGCCACAAAAGATTTCAGTAGACATTAGGAGCCTAAATCCCTTTGTGGATCTCGGCCTAAATGTTGGATGGTTTAATGTCGCTGCGGCTGTCACTTTCCTGTTCCATCGAAAGAACAAGTGCCCCCAACCGTCTGTGTGTAGGGGTGTGTGTACGGGTGTAGGCCGGCGGAGGGGGAAGTGACAAGAATGGGGTCTCCTCTCTGTGCAGGGCTATTTTGGGAGGAGCGGAGTTGTTGTTCTTGTGCCCTTAGACTCTTGGGGAGCTAATAGCAGGGGGCGATGGCCATCGGGAGTGGAGATTTCCCAGGCACCAGGCACATCAGCACCAGAGGCTTTTCAACCCGTTTCCTCTTGGTTTCAGCTTTTCAGGAAGTGCCTTTGAAATCTGACAGGACCACGTGGTACATCCTCAACAGACATTATAAATGGTTGCAGAAGCTTGTAAATCTCGTGTCGGGTTCTGCATTTGACTAGGGAACCGGGACCGACACAGAAGAGCTCTTTGTCCTGCTATGGTACGTACACCAGGCGCTTATCAAATTTTTGGTGTCCCTAGCCACTGTTTGCCAGCAGCTAGGAATGGGTGACAGGGCATAGAGCACTGGATGATTCCTGTCTGTTCACTCCCTCTGGGGCACCTGGCAGTGGCCACTGTCGGAAGACAGGATACTGGGCTAGATGGACCTTTGCTCTGACCCAGTCTGGCCTTTCTCATGTTCTTATGTTTGGAACCGGGGCTGAACAACGAGGTGGATATTGGCAGATGACACAAGATTATGCAGATTAATCAGCCTAGAGAAGACTTTGAAGAAGTTCAAAGGGATCTAATCAAGCCATGTGACTGGGCAGAACCATGGCAGATGAAAACCAGCGCTGACCAGGGCAGGCCCATACACATGGAAAGCAGTGCGGTGAACGACTCCTCCATATCGCTGGGGTCAGAAGCCAAAGCACGGCTGGTTGGGCCCAGTGGTTGGAGCAGGGGCGCTGGGGCCCAGTGCTCAGAGTGGTGGAGGTGGAGCCGAGGGGAGCCAAGGGTTGGAGCTGGAGTCAGGAGTCAAGAGCAGGATTGGAACAGGCTGGGGAGTAGGGCCAGGGCCGGATTAACGATTCCCGGCCCATGGGAGCTGCGGGGGGACGCGCGGGGGGAGGGCAGAGCCGACAGGCAAGAGCAGCCCCCGGGACAGAGGTTCCCGGTGCGGTGCTCGTCGCGGCGACGTGGCTGCGGGGGGACAGGAAGAGCAGCGCGCGGAGCCGCCTCGCCCCCACCCCAGCCAGGCAGAGCCGGCCCGGCTGGAACGCAGCACACAGGGGCTTTAGAGGCTGCAGCTCGGGCCCCCCTTAGCCCTGCTCCTTTCCTGAGTGCACCATTGCCCCACTTCTGCCCCATTCCCACACACTGTTACAGGGCAGAACCCTGGAGCTGATCTCTGACATCTCTCTCCCTGGAATGAAGTCACTGCAGAGTCAGGACAACCCCACCTTTGGGCACCATGTAGGACATCTCACCCCACCACACAGCGCCTGACATTCACACAGCTTCTCACATGTGATTCCAGTCACTCATCAGAGCCAGGTGGAGAGAGGAGAAATTCTCCCAGACTCCCTTTAACCATTGCCAGCCCCTAGGGTAGTGGAGGTTGCGGCGGGTTCGATGCTCTCTTTAAGAAATGCCAGCTCTCCGGGAAGTTGCAAATGAACATTAGCAAACTGGGGTGGTTTTGTGCTGTGGAAAACCACCCTGCTTGAAGGTTTTGTTTTTCTAATTTGTGCTCCTGCCCTTTCTCCCTCTTCCAGACATCTAGAGGCCAACAGGAGCCAACTGAGCCCACCACTGATCCCATCTCTTGTGAGATGGCAAAGCAGCTGTTGCATGGGAAGGAGGAGACAGAAGAGGCCGAGCAGCGTGTGCCGGGGTGTACCAGCCCCACATAACCCCACAGTCTAGGCGGAGGAAGCCAAGCCCCTCCCCAGCCCTGCCGGACATGCTACAACTGGAGCACCAGTGTGAAAGGGAGCAGCTCAGCTCACGCTAGGCAGAGCGCCGAAAATGGAGGATGCACATTGTAGGCTCCAGTCCAGAAGCAGCTGAAGCCCCTGACTGCAGAGCCCCGAGGCGCCGAGACCCAGCCGCACCCCCGGGTGCCTGCAGACGTGCAAGGGAGATCGGAGTGTCTGGGAGTTTCCCACGCCGGGAGCCCAGAGACCCACAGCCCGTGGCCTAGAGACTTCTCCTCTGAAGTAACCTGGGTGAACGAGCCATTGTCATGCTGAGTGACGTCAGCATGTTCTGGTTGGATCCCCACTGACTCAACGGCAAACACATTGGCCACGGACAAGGCCCTGGGCTAGGGCAAGGGGGAGTAAGGAGAGTCTGGGTCCCCCTGCCCTGGCTGCCATCCATCCTCGGGTGGCTGCCCACGTCCCCATTGCGCCACTAGACTGCACAGCCCAAAGAGGACGGGCAACCATCTTGTCTCTGAACTCTCAGCCAAACAGCCCTGCACTGAAGGGCAGCCGTTGACTCTGGTCGTTGGGCCACACAGCCCTGGACGGAGAGGGCGGCCGCACGGACTCTGGTCGTTGGGCCACACAGCCCCGGTCGGAGAGGGCGGCCGCACGGACTCTGGTCGTTGGGCCACACAGCCCTGGACGGAGAGGGCGGCCGCACGGACTCTGGTCGTTGGGCCACACAGCCCCGACGGAGAGGACGGCCGCACGGACTCTGGTCTTTCGGCCACACAGCCCTGGATGGAGAGGGCGGCCGCACGGACTCTGGCCGTTGGGCCACGCAGCCCTGACGGAGCGGGCGGCCGCACGGACTCTGGCCGTTGGGCCACACAGCCCCGACGGAGAGGGCGGCCGCACGGACTCTGGTCGTTGGGCCACGCAGCCCTGACGGAGCGGGCGGCCGCACGGACTCTGGTCGTTGGGCCACACAGCCCTGGATGGAGAGGGCGGCCGCACGGACTCTGGTCGCTGGGCCACACAGCCCCGACGGAGAGGGCGGCCGCACGGACTCTGGTCGTTGGGCCACACAGCCCCGACGGAGAGGACGGCCGCACGGACTCTGGTCGTTGGGCCACACAGCCCCGACGGAGAGGGCGGCCGCACGGACTCTGGTCGTTGGGCCACGCAGCCCTGGACGGAGAGGGCGGCCGCACGGACTCTGGTCGTTGGGCCACACAGCCCCGACGGAGCGGGCGGCCGCACGGACTCTGGCCGTTGGGCCACGCAGCCCTGGATGGAGAGGGCGGCCGCACGGACTCTGGTCGTTGGGCACACAGCCCCGACGGAGAGGGCGGCCGCACGGACTCTGGTCGTTGGGCCACACAGCCCCGACGGAGAGGACAGCCGCACGGACTCTGGTCGTTGGGCCACACAGCCCTGGATGGAGACGGCGGCCGCACGGACTCTGGTCGTTGGGCACACAGCCCCGACGGAGAGGGCGGCCGCACGGACTCTGGTCGTTGGGCCACACAGCCCTGGATGGAGACGGCGGCCGCACGGACTCTGGGCGTTGGGACACACAGCCCTGAGTGGGAGGGCAGCCATTTTGGCTCTGGCCATAAGGCCAAACCACCCTGAGGCTAAGGACAGTTATTTAGTTTCACCCATGGGACCTCGCCCCTTCACCCCTAAGGCATCCCCCATCTGTCACCATAAGACCCACACCATGATATAAGACTTTCGGGGTCAGGATGCAAATATGAGTAGAAGCAAGGAGTAGCATGTGACCCCTCTAAGGGCTCCTGCCACTCCTCTACCAATCTGGGGGTGTTTTATCTCCATCCATCTGCCTCAGGAATGGATTTGACCAATGGGGGAAAGTTCTGGGGCAGAGTGACCCGTCCGGAAGTGGGTCACGTGACCCCTCCGAGAACTCCTCCCAGTTGGGGTGAGCCTCAGCCCCTTAGGACCAGCCAGAGAGGGGATTTCACCAAATCGGGTAAGTGCTGTGGTGGGGTGACCTGCCCGCAAGAGGGGCCCATCACCGCTCCATGAAATCCCCCCACCGTCCTCTACTAATCGGTCAGGGTTTCACACACACCCCATAGGCCATCCCAGAAGGGAAACGTACCGATCAGAATAGGCAGTGCCCGAAGGTCTAGGCCAGAAGCCGCCGATCTCTGGAGCTCCATGTTTGCGTGGCTGGCAGCATCCTCCTGGAAGTCTCAACACAACACTGCGTGGAAGAGCCCGTCTCGTTCCAAGGATGTCTTTTGCAGAAATCGTGGCCTAGGCCTTCGGGCTAATCCTGTTCTGGATTGGTACACGTTTCCCTTCTGAGATGGCCTAAGGTGGGAGTGAAACCCTCGCCAATTGGTAGAGGGCGGTGTGGGGACTTTTTAGGGACCACAGGATCCTGTTGCGGGCAGCTCACTCCACTATGGCACTTCCCCTATTTGGTCAAATCCCCTCTCGGGGTGGCCCTATAGGGCAGACGCCCACTTCAATTGGTAGAGGACAGAGGGAGGAGTTCTCAGAGGGGAGATACAACCCCCTTCTGGATGGGTCACCCTGCCCCGCAACGTCCCCTGATTGGTCAAATGCAGTCTCTGGGTGTGTAAAATGGTGTTTGCCCCTGCCAAATTTTCGTAAAAGAAGGGAAGAAAGGCATGTACGTTTTGTGTTATCTATAAGGTGACCATCTTGGACTTGGCAAAAGAATCTGGTGACCTTTTGCCATTGGCGATATTAGTTTGGGTTGGGAAGCACACTGCCACGCAGGGATTGAATCCGCGTAGACAGGGTCTAACATCCAGGCAGAGACGACGCAAAGAGGGATAGGGAGGGTTTTTAGTTAGGTCTACTCACCCGGTCCTGTGTCCATCATCCAAGTCTGTCCCTGACGTCCAATGTCAAGAGCGCAGAAGCTGTCCATCGCTCTCCCTGCAAGAGAAGGTAGAAAGCACATCAACATTTCCTCATGGGTGTAATTGTTTGTGAGACTGGAGCATTTCCAGAGTTAAAGTTTTGTTACTCCACCCCTTCTCTAGCCTATCCTAGTCCTTTCCCCCATTGTAAATAAAGTCTTGTTTGTGTGGTTACCACTTTGTGGCCTTATTTTCGTGTGCTAAGGCAAGCTCTGACAGACGGGATTACAGAGGGGACTATGTGGGAAGACTTTACTGTAAGACTCCCCGCATCTTCTGAATGGGGTTTGGGTTCTGCCCTCTTTAAAGGAAGGAAAAATCCTGACAGGTGATCCTAGGGGGCTGAAACCCTCTGTGATGAGTTAGTAATCTGTCCTGTTCACCACTCTAGGATGGAGTCTGGGGTGCAGGCTCTGGGATGGAGTTTGGGTGCTGGGTGCAGGCTCCGGGCTGGGGCACAGGGTGGGGGTGCAGGATGGGTGGAGGGGTGCAGGCTCTGGGAGGGAGGTTGGGGATGGGAGGGGCTGTGGAGGGAGGGGATGCAGGGTCTGGAACGGAGTTTGGTTGTAGGCTCTGGGCTGGGGGAAGGGGTGGGGGTGTAGGAGGGGGGTGTGGGAAGGGGATGGGGGTGCAGGCTGTGGGATGGAGTTTGAGTGCTGGGTGCAGGCTCTGGACTGGGGCAGGGCCTGGGGGTGCAGAAGGGGTGAGGGATGCAGGCTCTGGGTCAGAGTTGGGGTGCAGGCTCTAGGCTGGGGGTGCAGGCTCTGGGAAGGAGTTTGGGGGCCAGAGAGGGGTGTGGGCTCTGGGAGGGGGGGTGGGGGCTGTGGGGAGGGGACTGCCATCACATGTGGCTTCCTTCCTCCCCTGCTCCCCCTCCTCATAGCCTCACTGGGGCTGGGGACAGGGCTGCCCCTTGCCCAGTGTTTGCAGGAGGGGTGGGTGGGTGGATCAGAGGGTCAAACACTCACCGAAGCCCCAGCGGCTGCTCAGGTGAGTCAAGCGGGTCCACTCCAGATGTCTCCCGCCAGAAGCCCCCTCGGCGTCTGGTGCCGGGAGAGGGCGGGGGCTGCCAAGCATGTGTGTGCCCCCTCCCGCTCCCCCTTCCCAGGTGCTCTTGTGCGCGGCTGGAGCTGCCGGCAGCGGAGGCCAGGGCGACCCGCGCTGCTTTCACTCACGCAGGGGGCTCGGGGGCCGGGGGGGGCAGATGCGATAAATCGATCCCCAAACACTCTCCCGTCGACTCCTGTTCTCCACCGCCGCGAGAGGGGCAAGCGGAGTCGACGGGGGAGCGGCAGGAGTCGACTCACCACCGTGAAGATGCCACGGTAAGTCCCTCCCCCAGCGTAGAAAGACAAACATGGCACATCCAGTGCAGGTCACAACAGCTGATTGCTCACCCCCCATATTAGCTTCCTTCTAAGAGCTTCCCCAGCTGTTGCAGTAACTACTCAGAGAAGCCTCAAGATGAACATCGAAGTGGGCTCTCTTCCTATATCTCTTCCTGCACCTGACGGTTAGTGCTTAGCTTCTGCCCTGAAGCATGAGGGTTTGGAGCCCTTACCCCCAGGTTATTTATCCTGGCTCTGGGAGAAGAGTGGGGGTTGTTACCTGCTCCTGCAAACCCGGCAGTTTTTCACTTTGAAACTTTTCTTTCTCCACTCCCCTAGGACCAAGTCCCAGCACCTGTCTCTTAAGGTGGTCTGTTAACTCTGCTTCTGACTCCAAACCCTGTTGTACCCAATTCTCTTTAACTGCCCCCAAATCCAATCCACAATCCTTCACCAGCCCTCAAGCTGCTGAAGCAGCACCAAACCCAAAAGACCACTGACACTCTCCCACAATGCTCAGTTTATGTTAAACTCCTTACAAGTGGACTGAAATGCCTCCTTTCCCTGGAAGCCATCCTGCCCCCTTAGGCATCTTCTTCCGCTCCCCATGTACCAAGGAGGGTGGGCTCCTCAGCCACCTCCATCCCTCCGGGTCCCCTACCGCTGCCCCCATTTCCCTCTTCATCTCATCTCAGGTTGACCCCCGTAACTGGAATGGGCCCTGATTCTTCCGTAACCCTTTATCCAAACAATCCATTACCCCGGCTTGCCAGAACCCACAACTACCATCACCATAGTCCGCCATAATAACCCCCTCCAAGCAGCTGCCTGGGCTGTTGCGGAGGGGGATTTACAGGCTGCCACTCAATGTATGCGAGTCATGGCACCAAGATGTTAGAGGGCTTCTCCCTTCACCCTCTCACGCCCTGGATCTTCTCGCTGAAACAGAGAGCTGCAAAACTAGCGAAGGTGCAGACAATTAGATGTTTGTGGGGGTTAGATTCCAGCAAGCAATGACTCCAGTTTCCTTTTGCCTTTTCCCCTCAACCTACTTCCTGTTTGCCCCTAATTTATACAGTAATATTCTCAGCTATACCTTAACCTATCATTTGACTGAAATTTAACTAACTAATCCTAACATACTGTAAGATGATTATCCAACCAATTATATCCCACCACCTTAATTGGTTTATACCCAGCAAAATCAATGATACAGCAGACAGAAACAATCCAAGAACCAGACAGAGACCATACAGATTAACAATAGAGAAGTGAAAAGAAAAGGAGTACTTGTGGCACCTTAGAGACTAACCAATTTATTTGAGCATGAGCTTTCGTGAGCTACAGCTCACTTCATCGGATGCATACCGTGGAAACTGCAGCAGACTTTATATATACACAGAGAATATGAAACAATAGCTCCTCCCACCCCACTGTCCTGCTGGTAATAGCTTATCTAAAGTAATCATCAGGTTAGGCCATTTCCAGCACAAATCCAGGTTTTCTCACCCTCCACCCCCCCACACAAATTCACTCTCCTGCTGGTGATAGCCCATCCAAAGTGACAACTCTTTCCACAATGTGCATGATAATCAAGAACAAGAAGTGAGGGTTTCACAATCACAACTATTGATAGGTGAGTTCCTGCCAGACACGATGCTATCAAACTAAGTTTTCTTTAACCGTCGTAAGATTTGTTTCTTTATCTGGGGGTGACGGGCACTATTAGGAGAGAATCGTCTTTCCAGCAGCCCAATATCTCCTGATTTCAAGGTGAGCGGCTGCGAGGCGCTAACAGGAGGTGGCCGCGCTGTTTACGGGGACCTGGGGCGTGCTGGAACTGCAGCAGTTCTTGGCCAGAATGTATTTTCTGTGGGGAAATAATTGGGTGCCAGACATGAACTCTGCTTGTGCGCAGTGGGGCAGAATCCCCCAGGAGCAGATGCGGGGTCCGGGGGTCACGACTCACAGGATGGGCCGTGCTCGAGGCTCTGCGTGAGCCACGGTGACACAGAGGGTTGGTGGACAGCAGAGTATCACAGAGCTGTAGATTCTGCCCGGCACTCTGTGGTTCTCAGCCTGGGGCCCACGGGCCCCTTGCAGCCCGATCAGCACAGGTGCGGCCCACGTGACTTCCTCAGAGACACACAAATAGTATATACGTTGTGTGGCTGCGGCCCGCGGAGCACACAGAGAGCTGCATAGGCAGCCACCATGGCAAATAGGTTGAGGACCACTGCTGTAGACAAGGTACCACGTGAAGGGGCCTGATCTTGATGGCTCCCTTTCTCAGTGTCTTCTGAGCGGGAATTGGATTTTCCACGGGGCAAGATGAACGGCTGAAGCCATTTGCTTAAAGAAAACAGACAGTGCTCCAGGTAACGCTTCAACTCACAGCCTCAGCCTCCCTCCCCTCAGCCCTGCCCATCAGTGCCAGGCGCTAACGCCTTGCCCCCCTGGAGCACGCCGGGGAGAGCTGCCTCCTTGTCTCAAGGATGGATTTGTGGGGAGGGAGGTTTGCGTGAACCACATAAAATCCATGTCACCGTCCCCAGGAAGGCAGGAGTGGGTGGCCTTCCTTCAGCGAGAAAGCTGGTTCCGGCCACCGCCTGTTTACGGGAAGGTGGGTGGTTTAAGCCCACCAGGGCTGGAACTTCTCAAGCGGGAGCTTAAGGTGTCTTTTAAGAGGAGGAGGAAGTGTCTGTCCCAGTCCTGTCGAGCCCCACCTGTCTCTTGTCCTCCTTCAGCCTCTCTCCTTCCCGGCTGGGCAGATCGAGAGGCAAGCAGGGCCAAAGCACAATCTTTTCGGGCCCAGTGCAAACACTCTGAGCAGGGTGGGGCGGGATTCTGCTCCTCTGGCCTCCCCCAGTTGTCTCGTGTTGTGATTCTTCCCCCAGGACCCGCGGGATGGTGAGTGGGGCAGCAGGCACTGTGGGGTGGGCACCTGTTGTTGCAGATGCAGGTGACCCTCGAGGGGGCGGCTGTGTATTCCCCGCGGGGCCGGGGGCTCTACTGGACCCCGCTCAAAGGACCCTCTACGGCAGGGGTCTCAACGTCCTGGCCCACGGGCCATCTGCGGCCTAAGGACCTCCCCAATGTGGGCCGCGGGGCTCCAGCAATTTTGGGGCCAGGTCTCTCCCTTGGCCCCGCCCGCCACCCCCATGTGCTCCCCTCCCGTGCGTCCCCCGGGCGATTTAAAATGGCCTGGGGCCCTGTCCCCCACCGGCAGCAATGCGGAGCTGAGCGGCTTCCTGCGTGCTCACCCCACGTGGCTGCCGGCCCCTCCCTGCGCCCCAGGGTGGGGCTGTGACTCCCCCTGCTGTCCCTGCCCCGAACGCCCCTGCGGCCAATGGGAAGCTGTGGGGGCAGTGCCTGGGGGCAGCAGCGCACAGAGGCCCCCAGGACCACCCCGCCTTGGAGCCCCTGGTAAGCCCCGTACCCCCCACCCCCTCCCAGAGCCTGCACCCCCATCCCCTCCCCACCTACCCCCTGCTGCTCCCAAACTCCTTCCCAGAACCTGCAACCCCACCCCCTCCTCCTGCACCCCCACCCGCTGCCCCAGCCCAGAGCCTGGACCCAGCACCCAAACTCCATCCCCCACCCAAACTCCCTCCCAGAGCCCAACCTCTCACCCCTCCTGCCCCCAAACTCCCTCCCAGAATCTGTACCCCAATCCCCTACCCCAGACCTCCTCCCCCACCCAAACTCCTTCCCAGAGTTCAACCTCTCACCCCTTCTGTACCCAAACTCCCTCCCCGAGCCTGCACCCCAATCCCCTACCCCAGACCTCCTCCCCGACCCTAACTCCTTCCCAGGGCCTTAGGCAGGTGGGGGGCGGAGTTCGGGGGGGCGGGTTCTGGGTGGCATGAGTGACATTATTGGCCCCCTGGGAGGATTTGAAGACTGGCACGGCCCTAAGGTAAATTGAGTTTGAGGTCCCTGCTTTTCAGGGACGTCATGCGAGAGAATTAGCAGACTGTGACCCCGCTGGGTAAGGGATCCTGTCCCCTCAGCTATGTGAAGCCGTGGGGCCTGCATTTCTGCCTCTGGTCAGGTTCTTCCCTGGTCAGTTAGATTACAAGGGAGTGGGTCGCACAGTCCACAGCCCCAGTGTTCACCTTCATGCCTCCCCCAGCAGGACAGAGGAGTCAGGAAAAAATGGACGTGCTCATTCATCTCCATCCCTCCAGCTTTCATGGGAGCAGGAGCAGTGTCCTGTCCTATCTGCATTACTCTCACTCACATCCAGGATCTCTGGGTAGCTCGCTTCCTGGGACTGGCTCCATGTGTGGGGAGGGCTCTGGGCTCTCCAGGTTCAGACAAAGGCAGGTGTTTAACACCAGAGCTCTCTGGTGCCTCAGCAAGCCCCCCAGAGCCCACAGATCCTGAAAACGGCTAGTGAGGCTGTGACAGCTCCCCCTCCCCCAGACATCGGCCTCTCCCCTGGGGGGCGGGGGCGGCTGGGTGACCGTGTGCCCATCATTCACATCCGATTCCAAACAGTTGATGAGGAGCTGTGAATTCCAAAAGAGAGAGAAAACCTTTCGCAGAGAGCTAGCCACGCCCAGGCCCTATTCAGGCCAAGTCTGATGGGATCAAGTTTGCAAATGTATTCTCTCTCGTTTGGTCTTCACAGCTTCTCCTCCACTGTTCCGAATGGGCCACATCCCCCCCGGATTGAATTTAGTTGGGGATTGGTCCTGCTTTGAGCAGGGGGTTGGACTAGATGACCCCCTGAGGTCCCTTCCAGCCCGGATGTTCTGTGATTCTATGGCCTTGTTAGCCCTGGTCCTCCACACAGTGATGCTTCATCCCCGTCTCGGCAGGTTTCTTCACCTGCAAACTGCAGCTTGACCTCCCGCAGCCGAAGAAGTGGGCTGAAGCCCGAATCAATGCGTTCGTCTTCAAGGTGCCACAAGACTCCTCACTGTTTTTGCTGAAACAGACTAACAGGGCTCCCCCATGAAACGGGTTACAATGGTTGGGTGTGACCCAACCACATAACAAAGAAGTGCTGTTCAGAAGCAAACGGAGACATTTGATTTCCTTCTTTCTGAAGTTAAGTTTCTGCGGGCTTTGACTGTATGAACCTGGAAGTGTTTTGTAGCTCACGGATGAAGTGTTAGTTAGCCAGCCAGCCCATCTTCTCGTGTTCGTTTTTCTCTCTTCCTCAGGGCCCTTTGGTCACATATTTGGATATTACTTTACTTTGACAGGATGGAGCACAACTTTATTGAGGATTTTATGAGACAAACGATCATTTGCCAGAAGAGTCCTTTTTGATTTTATTTTAATTAGGGCTTTCGATGAACCGCAATTAGCTCACGCAATTAACTCCAAAAAATTAATCGCAATCAAAAAAATTAAAACTGCAATTAATCATGATTAATTTTTTAATTGCGATTTTTTTAGGTATGATTGATCACACTGTTAAACATTGAATACCAACTGAAATGTATGAAAGATTTTGGGGTGTTTTTCTCCTTTTTTCAAATATATTGATGTCCATGACAACACAGAATACAGGGCTCACGTTCTAGGATGATGGTTTACAAATATTTACACTGTCAAAGTAATAAAAGAAAGAGCATTTTTCAGTTCCCCTCATAAAAGTGCAGCAGTGAAAGCTCTTGGCCGTGAAAGTGCAACTTACAAATGTAGATTTTTTGTTTTGTTCCAGAGCTGCACCCAAAAGGAAAACAGTGTAAACGTTTCGCGCCTACAAGGCCACCGGACGTTGAGAAGAGGCGTTTGCATGACACTTTTGTAGCCAGCATTGCATGGTAGTTATGTGCCAGGCATGCTAAACATTCGTATACCCCTGCATGCTTTTTCCACCAGTCCAGAGGACATGCTTCCATGCTGATGATACTCGTTAAAAAAAAGTAATGTGTGGATTAAATCGGTGACTCAGCTCCTTGGGGGAGAATTGTCTGTCTCCTGCTCTGTTTTACCTGCACTCTGCCACAGATTTCATCTCCTAGCCATCTCGGATGATGACCCAACACGTGGTGTTCATTTTAAGAACACTTTCACTGCAGATCTGACAAAAGGCAAAGAAGGACCAATGTGAGATTTCAAAAGATAGCCACAGGACTTGATCCAAGATTTAAGAGTCTGAAATTGGACTCCAAAATTTGAGCGGGATGAGGTATGGCGCATGCTTTCAGAAGTCTGAAAAGAGCAACACGCCAATGTGGAAACGACAAGATCCAAACCACAGAACAAGAAAATCAACCTTCCGCTGGTGACATCTCAATCTGTCCTCAACATGGACGCATGACCTCTGGAACGGTGGTTGAAACGCGAAGGGACGTATGATTCTTCAGCACATCTGGCCTGTCAATATCCTGCGATGCCAGCTACAACAGTGCCCTGTGAATGCCTGGTCTCCCTTTTAGGTGACACTGTCAACGAGAAGTGGGCAACATTAGCTCCTGCAAATGTCAACAAACCTGTTTGTCTGAGCGATTGGCTGAACAAGTAGTAGGACTGAGAGGGCTTGTGGCCTTTCAAGTTTTTCATCATTTTATTTTTGAATGCAGTTATTCCACTTCTGTTACGTGTGAAAAATGCAGATTTTTCTTCCCCATAATTACAGCACTTACTCCTAGACAACATTTGCTGACTGGCTTTAGCAAGAATCATTAAAAATGGGTCTTCACACATTTAGCACTGACTGTCAGCCCCTGCCATGTTGTGATACCGTTCAAAGCACAATACACTCTTTTGATGAAAGTATTTTAGTGCTTGTAGGCCCGGAATGTATTCAGCTGATTTTTAGAGCCCGTTAGACTTTTGGTACGTTTTTCAAAAGCATCTGTTTAAAATAAAGTAGGTCTGGGATCGGGCACCTGACAACACAGATGGGGGCCTAGTGGGCTGTTCAAAACAGGTTAAGTACCAGGGGCTAGCTCCACAAAAATACTGAGCTGGGCTTGGCTGCTACTTTCACTTTAGCTACCTAAATCTGACACTGAGATGCTGCCGATCCTCAACCCCCCCGAGCCACAGCCTAAATGTAAGGGGACTGTTGCCCCCTTACTAACAGTCAGTGGGGGTGTTTTGGTTGGCTAGCTCCCAGTACTAAAAGGGGAAGGATCGATGGGAAACCAGGACCCTGAGACTGATAGTCCCCAGGAACAATGGGGAGAGGCCAACGCTCCAGGTCAGCCTGAATGACAGGGCGAGAAGGCTAATGAGGGAGTCAGGAGGCCAGGGGGGTCCCGTCCTCCGTGTGAGCTGGATTTGCCTGGGTCAGACAGACAGAGTGGGGCCGAGCTAAGGAGAAAGCAGGGGCCCGAGCTGAGCTGGGGAGCGGAGCTGTGCCGATCCAGAGGGACCAGTAAAGCAGCCCAGAGAGAGCAGACCTGTCCTGGGAGCAACCAGAGCCAGAGGGGCCAGAGAAGCAGCCCAGGGAGCTGGGGGCAGAGCAGCAGCCGTGCAGAGACCGAGTGGTGGGGCTGGGGCTGGAGCAGTCCGGAGCTGGGTGCGGTGAGCAGCTGGGGAGAGCGAGGGGGACCCTGGGCAGCGGGCCCCGCACAGGGAGACGCCTCAGCCAAGGGGCTCTGCAGGCCAGGCTTGGATCATAACCCCGACAGGGCGGGGGCCACACTGGGAAGAAGGGTCCTGCCACTTCGAGCCTGAGAGCGTGTGGCCACCACCAGAGCGAGTGTCCGACCCGCAGCATCCCCGCAGCACGGCCAGGGCTGGAGAGGGGCCTGGGACTCACAAGGAGCAGACTGTGAACAGCCCTGACGTTCCAGAGACGCTGTGTGTGATGTTCCCTGCCACAGAGCGGGGTGATGTGTTTCCTTTCACCTTTCCCATTTTCCCTTATTCTCTTTAAAATTAATTGTTGATTAAATAACTTGCATTTGCTTTAAATTGTATGTAATGATCAGTGGGTCAGAGAAGCGCCCAGTGCAGAGAGAGTACCCCGGAGTGGGGACACCCGACCCCTGTCCTAGCTGACCACCGCAGGGTTGGGGGTCGAGCCCCCCAGGAATCCTGGGCCCAGTCTTGTTGGGGTTACGAGGACTCTGCCAGACAGGAGTGTGGAAGGGGAGTCCTCGAGGGCAGGGAGGCCACTGGGTAAAGGGAGTGGGAGCGAGGACTCAGATCCTTTCGCTAGCCCACTTCACCGGGGTCGTGCAGAAGCCAGGACAGTTCCCCACAAGAGCGGGACTATTCCCCCGCTTACAGGAAGAAGGAGGTGCCTGAAAGTAGGACCCACAAAACCCAGCATGCGAGGCATCTCCACACCTACGGGAAAGGCCGATGGGAGGGGTCTGTCCTGAGCCCCACCCCTCTCTGGATCTCAGGTTACGAGGTCTGGCTTGGAGAGAGGTACCTCCCCCGGCTCCCGCCCGCCCAGCTTTCCCCCGCCCCTGCCCTGCCCTGCCCCGGCCGTACCTGGTTCCAGCCAGGCCCTGCCGCGGGGTGGGACCAATACTGCTGCCAAGGCCGTCCCGAGGGGGGTGCGGGCTCGGGGCAACCCCCCTTCCTCCCCAGACCCCGCCCCGCTCCACCCCTTCCCCCAAGACCCTGCCTCCTTCCGCCCCTGAAGCAGCAAGATTAATCCCATACCTTGCATTGATTGTGACTTATTTGCCTGATTTGAAACGAGACCAAAAGGACCTGAGTCTCCTCGCTGTCGATAGCCCCCCGCTCGGCCAACCAGCCCTGAGACTCTGAGGGGCGGGCGGCTGAGAGGTCTCACCAGAGGTCCTACAGGACGGCCAGGTCACCATCAGAGCGGATCGCTCTCAGATCCAGACCCACCTCTTTGTGAGGACCTCCCGCGATGAGAGCAACCCCCCTTGCCCACCCTCCACAGACACCCCTCCTTGGGAGAGAGAGGGAAACAGGGAAAAAAGAAGCAAGAGAAGAGGAGAAAGGAGGGAGGAAAGAGGAAAAGGGAAACCCAAAAGGATAAACCCCAAGGTCCCCAGTGACTCCAAGCGTCAAAGTGCTCGGTAGGAAATCACATTCTGCCCCCTTAAGCCAGTGTTTTCTGTGCCGAGAATTCTGCCTGCAGCAGGTGCATCAGACCCAACAGCTTCCAAACCTCTCGCAGCCTCCGACCTTGTCCAAGGGACGTTCGTTTTCTGGCACAACCAGGGGTAGGAAAGGAGAAAACTCCACAGAGGCTCCTCCTCATGCTACGATGTGAATCCTAATTCTCTCCCCGTCCTCGAGCGGAGACCGGGAGAAGGAGACGTGTGGCAGCAAAGCCAGGGGGGTCTCAGCGACTGCCCTGGCCCTGCACCTCGGCCCTGCCCCGCTGATGTCGGGGTCTCTCTGTGAGGTCACCCCCTCCCCAACACCTTTGCCCAATGGGCTGAGGTCCTGCAAAAGGCCTTTGTGATGCCACTGCCCCCCCACCCCTCCCCTCCCAGCTGATGTCCTGCCCCTGCCCAGCCTCTTGGAGCTTATAGATTCATAGATATTTAGGTCAGAAGGGACCATTATGATCATCTAGTCTGACCTCCTGCACAACGCAGGCCACAGAATTTCACCCACCACTCCTACAAAAAAAACCTCACACCTATATCTGTGCTATTGAAGTCCTCAAATTGTAGTTTAAAGACCTCAAGGAGCAGAGAATCCTCCAGCAAGTGACCCGTGCCCCATGCTACAGAGGAAGGCGAAAAACCTCCAGGGCCTCTTCCAATCTGCCCTGGAGGAAAATTCCTTCCCGACCCCAAATATGGCGATCAGCTAAACCCTGAGCATATGGGCAAGATTCATCAGCCAGATACTACAGAAAATTCTTTCCCAGGTAACTTGGATCTTACCCCATCTAAAACCCATCACAGGCCATTGGGCCTATTTACCATGAATATTTAATTACCAAAACCATGTTATCCCATCATACCATCTCCTCCATAAACTTATCGAGTTTAATCTTAAAGCAAGATAGATCTTTTGCCCCCACTACTTCCCTCGGAAGGCTATTCCAAAACTTCACTCCTCTGATGGTTAGAAACCTTCGTCTAATTTCTAATCTAAATTTCCTAGTGGCCAGTTTATATCCATTTGTTCTTGTGTCCACATTGGTACTGAGTTTAAATAATTCCTCTCCCTCTCTGGTATTTATCCCTCTGATATATTTATAGAGAGCAATCATATCTCCCCTCAGCCTTCTTTTAGTTAGGCTAAACAAGCCAAGCTCCCTGAGTCTCCTTTCATAAGACAAGTTTTCCATTCCTCGGATCATCCTAGTAGCCCTTCTCTGTACCTGTTCCAGTTTGAATTCATCCTTCTTAAACATGGGAGACCAGAACTGCACACAGTACTCCAGGTGAGGTCTCACCAGTGCCTTATATAACGGTACTAAAACCTCCTTATCCCTACTGGAAATACCTCTCCTGATGCATCCCAAGACGACATTAGCTTTTTTCACAGCCATATCACATTGGCAGCTCATAGTCATCCTATGATCAACCAATACTCCAAGGTCCTTTTCCTCCTCCGTTACTTCTAGTTGATGCGTCCCTAGCTTATAACTAAAATTCTTGTTATTAATCCCTAAATGCATGACCTTACACTTCTCACTATTAAATTTCATCCTATTCCTATTACTCCAGTTTACAAGGTCATCCAGATCCTCCTGTAGGGTATCCCTGTCCTTCTCTAAATTAGCAATACCTCCCAGCTTTGTATCATCTGCAAACTTTAGTAGCACACTCCCACTTTTTGTGCCCAGGTCAGTAATAAAAAGATTAAATAAGATTGGTCCCAAAACCGATCCCTGAGGAACTCCACTGGTAACCTCCCTCCAACTTGACAGTTCACCTTTCAGTAGGACCCGTTGTAGTCTCCCCTTTAACCAATTCCCTATCCACCTTTCAATATTCCTATTGATGCCCATCTTATCCAATTTAACTAATAATTCCCCATGTGGCACCGTATCAAACGCCTTACTAAAATCTAAGTAAATTAGATCCACTGCGTTTCCTTTATCTAAAAAATCTGTTACTTTCTCAAAGAAGGAGATCAGGTTGGTTTGGCACGATCTACCTTTTGTAAAACCATGTTGTATTTTGTCCCATTTACCATTGACTTCAATGTCCTTAACTACCTTCTCCTTCAAAATTTTTTCCAAGACCTTGCATACTACAGATGTCAAACTAACAGGCCTATAATTACTTGGATCACTTTTTTTCCCTTTCTTAAAAATAGGAACTATGTTAGCAATCCTCCAATCATACGGTACAACCCCTGAGTTTACAGATTCATTAAAAATTCTTGCTAATGGGCTTGCAATTTCTTGTGCCAATTCTTTTAATATTCTTGGATGAAGATTATCTGGGCCCCCCGATTTAGTCCCATTAAGCTGTTTGAGTTTCGCTTCTACCTCAGATATGGTGATGTCTACCTCCATATCCTCATTCCCATTTATCATGCTACCATTATCCCTAAGATCCTCTTTAGTCTTATTAAAGACTGAGGCAAAGTATTTGTTTAGATATTGGGCCATGCCTAGATTATCCTTGACCTCCACTCCATCCTCAGTTTTTAGCGGTCCCACTTCTTCTTTCTTTGTTTTCTTCCTATTTATATGACTATAGAACCTTTTACTATTGGTTTTAATTCCCTTTGCAAGGTCCAACTCTACTTGACTTTTAGCCTGTCTCACTTTATCCCTACATATTCTGACCTCAATAAGGTAGCTTGCCTTACTGATCCCTCCCTTCTTCCACTCCCTATATGCTTTCTGCTTTTTCTTAATTGCCTCTCTAAGATGCTTGCTCATCCAGCTTGGTCTACAACTCCTGCCTATGAATTTTTTCCCCTTTCTTGGGATGCAGGCTTCCGATAGCTTCTGCAGCTTTAATTTAAAATAATCCCAGGCCTCCTCTACCTTTAAACCCATAAATTCTTCAGTCCAATCCACTTCCCTAACTAATTTCCTTAATTTTTGAAAGTCAGCCCTTTTGAAATCAAAAACCTTAGTTGCAGATTTATTTTTGTTAATCCTTCCATTCAGTTTGAACTGAATTAGCTCATGATCACTTGAGCCAAGATTATCCCCTACAACCATTTCCTCTATGAGGTCCTCATTACTCACCAAGACCAAATCTAAAATAGCATCCCCTCTAGTCGGTTCGGCAACTACTTGCTGAAGGAATCCATCAGCTATCGCATCTAGGAAAATCTGAGCCCTATTATTATTACTAGCACTCGTCCTCCAGTCTATATCTGGGAAGTTAAAGTCTCCCATGATCACACAGTTTCCATTAGTATTTACTTTATTAAAAACATTAAAAAGGGCTCTATCCATATCCAAATTAGATCCCGGCGGTCTATAGCACACCCCAAGCACTATCCCAGGGGAGGCTCTAATAGTTTTCTTCCCCAATTTAATTTTTGCCCAGACAGACTCAGTCATATCCATTTCATCGCTTCTTATTTCTTTACATTCTATCTCATCATTGATATACAGTGCTACTCCACCACCTTTACCTTTATTTCGGTCTTTCCTAAACAGCACATACCCTTCAATACCTGTAGCCCAGTCATGACTACTATTCCACCAGGTCTCTGTTATACCTATAATATCTGGTTTCACTTCCTGCACCAGTAACTCTAGTTCCTCCATTTTGTTACCTAGGCTCCTTGCATTAGTGTACAAACATCTTAATTTTTGCTGTTTAGCCTCACTCACATTCTGTACCCTATTAGGCACGGTTATTTTACTACCAGTATAACCTATTAGACTTGTATCTACACTGCCCTTCCTCCTACCTACAGCTGTATCCACTCTTACTTCATTTTCTTTCCACTCTATGCTTAATTCTGGCGTGGAGATTACCTGGACATCTCCCAACCATCTCCCCCAAATTCCTAGTTTAAAGCTCTCTTAATCAGTTGTGCCAGCCTCCATCCTAGAAGTCTATTTCCTTCCCTACTCAGATGAAGTCCATCCCGAGAGAACTGTCCTCTATCCATGAATGCCTCCCAATGGCCATACATCCCAAAGCCCTCCTTATAGCACCACTGCCTAAGCCATCTATTGATAGTCATAATCTTGTCACACCTTTGTTGCCCTTCTCTAGGAACAGGCAGAATCCCACTAAAGATCACCTGAGCCTCAATTTCCTTAAGCGTCCTCCCCAGCCTAGCATAGTCTCTCTTAATACTATCCAGCGAGAATCTAGCCGTATCATTTGTTCCCACATGAAGGATAATTAGGGGATTCTTTCCCGCTCCCTTTAGAATCCTTTTCAACCTCAGGTCTACATCCCGTATCTTAGCACCCGGAAGACAGCACACCCTCCTATTTTCTGGATCAGCTCTGGTTACAGGCCTATCTATTCTTCTCAGTAAAGAGTCCCCAATCACATAGACCTGCCTTTTCCTAGTGACTGTACTATTCTCCAGTCTATCCCCTGTTCCCGCTGGCTGCAAGTTCTTTCCATTCCCATTCTCCCTTGTAATCCTTTTTAACCCATCCTGTATCCTCCTGGGGCTCATATTTGGTGTAATCTCCATTAACTCTTCCCCTTTTCCTATAGGACTAACCTCTCTTCTCTTCTTCCTTGCCCTGTCACCTTCAGTGACTACCTGCTGAGCCCCTTCCTCATTTTCCAACTCTGCAAACCTATTCTTAAGCTCTATTTCTCCTTCACTAGCCCGTCTTTTCCTCTGCCTAGTTCTTTTAGTCACATGCTTCCACTGACCACTTTCCTCACCCAGTCTCCCCTCAGAATTCCCTAGTCCTGCTTCCATCTGCAAGTCTGAGCTTTTCCCTTCAGATACCTCAAGTCTTTGCTCCATAATCTGCTCAAACCCCTTCCTAAACTCTACCAGACTTTCCACCTGCATCTCCAAACCTCGGATCTTTTCCTCCATCAGCTCTATCAGACGGCACTTCATGCAGACAAAACTCTTACCAGGTGCCCCCTCCAGGATCATGTACATACCACAGCTTCCACATCCAGTCATCTTCATTGTGTCTTCTGCTACATGGGTCACTCCCACTGCCACCTCTGTACTCCCACTGCCACCTCGGAGTTGTTGCCCCCGGATCTCCGCACTCAATGACTGGTGAGTCGGGGGATGGAGCCGGCTATACAATAAACCACCAGTTTTTCATAAATTAGTCGACTTAAGGCCAGAAGGAACCATTGGAGCATCTAATATGACGCCCTGCATCTCCCAGCCCTCCCGTGTATCACAAGAGCTGCTTTATGATGAAAGCACTTTACCGAAAGGCATCTAGTCTTCACTGGAAGACATCAAGAGATGGAGAATCCACCACTTCTCTTGGCAGTTTGTTCCAGTGATGAGTCGCCCTCCCTCTTACAAATCTCTGCCTTGTTCTAAGGAGAATTTTTCTGATTTCTGCTTCCAGCCATTGGTTCTTGTTCTGCCTTTCTTTGCAAGACTAAAGAGCCCTTTAAATACTTGGTGTTTTCTCTCAGCGAAGGCACTTGCAGGCTGCCATCAACTCACCTCTCCATCTTTTTAAACACTAAACAGACTGAGTTTTTCAATTCCTCCTTATAAGTCTTCTCCATCCCTCAAATATGGCTCTTTTCTGCACCCTCTCCAGTTTTTTTTAACGTTATTTTTGAAATGTGGACACCAGAAAGGGATGCAGTATTCCAGTGTCAGTCTCCCCACTGCTGAATCAGCTCCCTTTCCATCCTCTCTTTATCTATCCATGGATGGCGTCACGGACTCACAGGACTTGTGCTCTCTCTCAGCCTCGTACAGTCCTTGGGAGGAACCCCCTTCAGTGTGACAGCCCTTCTTGGAGATCCACTCTCTCGAGGGTTAAGCCGTAGGCCCTTCCGCCTCCTGGAACCCCTCTTCTCTGAGCCTTGAGCATGCCTGTCTGCCATGGGCCCCCTCAGGGAGTCCCCTCACTCTGGACCCCTGGGGCCTCTACTCCCAGAGGGAAGAAAGCAACCCCGATCTCGAGACTGCCGTGACTCTCAGCCAGCGTAAAAGAGAGGGGTTTATTGAGCATCTGAACACAGCACAGGAAACTCTCAGGGCCTCAGGCCTAACCTCCCTCTGCACAGTCCATCTAGGTCTCTCCTGCACCCGTGTGGGCTCTGGCTGTTTTCTCTCCCCAGTCCAGAAGCCCTCTCCTTCCAGCTAAGCGTCCGATATCACCTTCCCACAAGCCTGTGTCCTTTCTCTTCTGTCCCAGGTGAACAGGCTGCCTGGGTCTCCTCTATCTCAGCTTCTCCTCTCCTCCCTCTTTTCTTTCCCCCTGGCTGGAAGCAGTCACCGGGTCTTCTCTCCTCAGCCCATTGTCCTACTACTGGCCCGACCTGGCTATGAGTTCCAAGCTGGGCCTCCCGCTCACCAGTCGCTGGGGTATCCATTCTCCAGGCCTTTGCCTGAGGGCCCAACTGACAGGAGAGATCACCGCTGGTCCTCTGTAACAACAAACTACCTCTCCCACCAGTGCCACCTCATTAAACAAACAGCACCCAGGGAAACTGAGTCCCACACTCTGTATGCAAACCATTGAAAAACCAAGAAAATCCCCCCGTCATCACCGATGGCTTTGGCCCTGTTCCCCACAGCATCGCACCGGGAGCGGATGTTGAGCGGCTTGCCCGGTATGACACCTAAATCCTTGACAGAGTCACGGCTTCCCGGAGTACAGTTCCCCCTCGGTGGCCCGCCTGCTCTCTCCTGCTGCCCCCACCCACTGCGCCAAGAGGGGACCTGGTGACTGGAGCTGCTGTGGTTGTGTGAGAGCGCCGGGCTGAGAGACCAAAGGGCACCTCCGTTCTGGAACAGAGGGGTCTGGCCGGTAGGCGCAGTCGCCCCCGGTTTGGGGCACAGAAGGGGCTGTGGCTGGCAGCAGCTTGAAGCCCGTCCCCCAGCTGCGCTAGGCACTGTTTGAATGAGTGCAACGTCCGTGTTACATACGGGCTCCTGGGGCTCGGTCGGAAGCACTGAACTTCCTCAGAGTTCTCTGTTTGCAAGGTCGGTGCCAGGAGATTAGAGAGACAAGGCGGGGAGGGGATCTCTTTCATTTTCCAACTTCTGCTGGGGAGAGTCAAGCCTTCGAGCTCCACAGAGCTCGTCCTCAGGCCCTGATCTCTCTCCCCAACAGAAGCGGGTCCAATAAACCATATGGCCTCCCCGGCCTGGTCTCTCGGTGTTTTCTGCTCCCACGGGCGTGGCTGGGAAGGGCCACAGGGCTCAGCAGGCTCAGTGAGAAACCTCAGCCCCACTGGAGACAGGAGGGGAGAAAACCTCACAATCCGTGTGGTCACTGCAGGTCTGTGCAACTGCCCCCTCCTCCCTCAGTGGCAGTCTGTGGGGGAGGTCTAGGGTGGCCAGATGTCCCGATTTTAGAGGGACAGTCTCGATTTTTGGGTCTTTTTCTTATATAGCCGATTACCTCCCACCCCCGTCCCGATTTTTCACACTTGCTGTCTGGTCACCCGAGGGAGGTCTGGCAGCCCCCTCCCCAGCCACAGTCCGTGCGTGCCCAGCAGTCTGTGTGTGTCTCAGCAGCCCCCTGCTCACTCCCACGTGGAGCCCAGATCGGGGTGGGCTGGGCCTCTGGTTTGTTTGATGCCTGAAGGGTTTTCTGGGCACTAACTGGCACCCCAAGTTTCTCCTACTTTGAGGAAATCCCTGTGAAAACTCAGCTTTTCTGGGTGTCTGTTTCACACCCTCTGCCAGAGACGTTCCCCATTCTTTCTCCAGTTCAGCTGGCAGCAGGTCTCGTGCGAGGGGCGGGGGAGAGCTGAGATTTCAGGCTGCCGTCTTATGGCGGGATTGCTGCGATTAACTGGCTGAACGTGCTAATTCTGAGGACGAAACGGGGAAAGGGGCAGAGATCGAGAGTCAGGGAGTGAAATGGAGAAAATACAGGAAGCATTTCGAGCAAGGGCGAAGTGCAATGACCAGAATCCAGAATATTCTCTGCACCCCTTGTCTAACTCTGGGCCTGATTCTCTTCTGCATTGACGGCCCTTTCCCTGTCTCCGGCCGTGTCTGGAGGGCTTTATGCCCCTGTGCAGCCCCTTCACACTGCCAGGAAGGGAGAGCTGTTATGGAATCTTAGCCCAAAGAGGAACCAGGCCCTGTGTCACCTTCATCCTGGGTTTCAGATGACCCCGAGAAGTTGGGGGGCCACCGGGGCCTAGAGCATGGCCCTGCCACAGAGGCCCCGCCCCCGGTCATCCTCTTCCCCCGAGGCCCCGCCCACTCAGTGTTCACTCCTCTGGCCCCCGAGGTCCCCCTACCTGCCCCTCGCTCCTCTCCACCTCTTCCCCCAGGACTCCACTCACCCCCTGCTTGCTCCTCTCTGCCCCTTTCCCCTAAGGGGTCTACCGGGGGGTCACGGGGCCAGGCACCCGTCCCTTTTCTCTGTCTCTGGTGAGCGGGGGGCAGTGGGGTCCTTGGGGAAGGAGGTGGAGCAGGACAGGAAGAGGCACGAGAAGACGGGGCCGTGGGGGAAAAGGCCGAGGGGGGTGGGGCGCAGGTTTTGGGGGAAGAGGCGGAGGGGGGATGGGAAGAGGCAGAGCAAGAGCAGGGCATCGGGCTAAGAGGCAGAGGGGAGCGGGGTGCAGGCGGGACCCCCACTTCTCTGGAGCTTCGCTTCCAGTGCGGCCCACGGGCCTCCGGAGGGGAGACCCGCCCCACATCCCCAGCGTTTCCCCCCAGCATGGACGGCCTTTTGGGGAAGGCTCAGCCTCCCCTGGCTTCTGATACGTGCTGCCCGTGCTCAGCTCCTTCCACGCTCTGGAGAGGAGCAGCACCCAGGGGTGGGGCTGAGCCGGGGGGCGCTGGGTGAGGGGCAGAGGCCTCGGGAGCTGAGACCGCAGGGACACAGCGTGAGGCACCATCCCAGGCATCCCCATGAAAGGAGCAGAACAGGGTTTACCTGGGGTGGGGAGTGTATGGAGAGCGTCTCAGGGTCGTTGGAGATGTATTGCCCTGGTGAGCAAGTGTGGCTAAAACACAGGCCTCGCTGTGAGCAGGATTTGAACCTGCGCAGGGAAACCCGATTGGATTTCGAGTCCAACGCCTTAACCGCTCGGCCATCACAGCTGTGAGTGACGTGACCCCCTAAGGCCCGAGAAACTGTTAAATAATCACAGTGCCCAGGCCTCAAGTCCTCTGAAACACAGAATTCAAACAGGAAACCTGGCTCCCAAAGCACAGGGGATTTGGGATTCTCGTTGCTTAGCCATGTGGTTAAACATCAAACCAACCCCCTCCTGTGGGGCCTGTAATTGTTTAAAGATAGGGACATGGAGAGGTTAACTGACCTGAATAAGGTCACGCAGGGGGTTACAGTCCACTCTGAGCCCCAGTTCCCTGCTCTATCCACCAATGTACTGACTGTCTTGCTGTATTCAACAGTTTTTATTGTCTCTTTTCTCTATTTATAAACAGGACTAAGCCATGACTGGACTGTCAGACTGGAGAATGGGACACGGCTCCCTTCACCTGGACCCTGGATTTCTCATTACTTCAGAGAAACTTGTTAGTGGAAAAATGAACCATATTCAAATAACTACAGATTATGAACCGTTTGTTGTTGTTGCCTTGGAAAATCTCCCAGCCCTTTCCCCTGAGTCAGGAATTATGGTTTATTGGTTCAGTCTGATTTGTTTCAGTTTTATGTTCGCATCTATTGCAACTAATGGGTCAGAGGTCACTTCCGAAAGTCCCAGACGCGTGCCTCAGTTTCCCCACCTAGCTCCCTTCTTGGTACCTTTGATTTTCCTCAGAGTCTCCTTCAGAGCACTGGTTTGTTGGCACCAATAACCAGGTCTGATTTCCAGGTCAGGAGACGTGTCCTGCAGCTGCTGGAACTTTCCTTTTTCACAACAAGAAAGAAACAGGTTTTTTCCCCAAATAATCATTATCATATTTTACTATGAATTTGTTGCCACTGAAAATGCTGAATTGAGGGGCCTGGAGAATGAATCTCTGTGTATCCAGCCACAGAATAGCTACAGCCCCAGCAATGGCTGGGCAAGTTTCCCCGAGTGTTCTGTCAATGTGCTTCAGCCCTGATTGACTGAGACCAGCTCTGGGGACAGGACGGGAGTTCAGTCCCCATGGGCAATTCACTCCTCAGCCTCCATGCTTCAGTGACCAACAGATTCCAATGTTCCTGCTGGTCTTTGTTCTGTGGACATCTGACCATCTGCATCTGGACCAAGATCCACTCCCTCATGACACGTTCATTCCTTACCAGTCTCTGAATGGTCATCAGAAGAGAACCCCAGTGCCCTGGAGGTGACAGGCCCGGACTGTGTCCCTGGAGTCCCGGGGCATCGTCCCTGCCCTAAGGCTGTGGCTGCACTGGGGAGTTTACGGTGGCTGTCTCGAGTGGAGCGTCTGGAAGCTGACGGGAGGGAGCTCTCCACCCTCAACGAGCAGCCGTAGCCATGTTGGCAGGAGAAGCTCTCCCAGCACCATAGCACTGTCCACACCGGCGCTTAGGTCAGTGTAACTTGTGTCACTCGGGGGGTGGCTTATTCACACCCCGAGCCACATACGTTCTACCGACACAAGGGGGAGTGTAGACGCAGCCTTAGCAGAGAAGCGATTAAGCTTTAGTTTTGTAGGAAATGCAGGAACCCCAGGTTTGTAATAAACCAAAGGAGATTCCGACCAAATGAGTCACCTTCCCCACTTTGCAGTTGTGCCCTGGGATAGCTGTTTTGTCTCAGCCTGTGGCCAGAATAATGAGGTGTGAAGGGGAAGGAGCCAGGCACCTGTCTATGGTGCTTCTGACATTCTAGAGGGGAGAAAGGAGAAAAGACGCTCAGTCCCCCATGCCACTCACACAGGGGGTGGGAACTTTGGTGGTAATTTAAAGAGAATCAAGGGGCTCAAAGAGAGACAAAGGTGTTAACGTGACCCTGTCACTGTCCAACATTAAACAGGTGAAACAAGGCTTGCAGTTTGGTATTTAGAAACTTCAGCCTGCTTAGTCCCAAGGCAAACACCCCTCTAAAATCCTCGTTAGTGTTTTCTTAAAATACAGAGAAAAAAAGAGAAAGAGCTAAAGCAATAGAAATGTAAAATATTCAATACGACTTTTCTTTTTACAGCGTCCCTTGTGCCCTTTCTCTTTAGCTGGGAGAGTTTTTAGAAGGAAAGTTCCTTATGTGACAGTCTCTTAGATGGTGTTTAAGATGGTAAGAGCTGTCCTTCTGGGGAAATAGAAGAGGTTAGCTGAGGTGGGCTGGAGCTGTCATTGTTGTGGTGTTTCTTGTAAAAGTCCAATCCCATTTCCTAGGTGGCAAGATAAGGCAAACACATACCCAAATGGGGAAAGAAAGGAACAGCAAAGATAGAAGATGCAGCTTCTGGCTCTGGTGTTGACCTTCTCGTGCAGCTTCACTGCCAGAGAAACACAAGCCTTGCACAAGGCCTTCCAGCCACTCTGAGACTGAGCAAACTTGTTTCAGCTCAGGCTGCTTGGGGCATGGCATTTAGCTGTCGTTCTGGGCACAGGCTTACAGCAGTGTTGCAAAACATGCAGTCTTGGCCGGCTAAGTCAAATGTTGATTGAACAGAAGCAGAAGGAGAGGGATAGGAGAAAGAAAAAGCGATACGGAAGGGAAAAGAGAGGCTGAGGGTGGAGGTGTCTTACTTCGGCCTGGCTACACTAGAAAAGGAGGTTGACAGAACGACATCATTGAAGGGTGAAATCCAGACCCCTGCGCAGCCTAGCGGAGCCAACAGACGTCCCTCCTCCCCCCGCGCCCCGACCCGGAGACAGTGCTCGGTCCAGGAGAGAATTCGTCCGTCCCCCAGCTCTCCGCAGCCGGCGATGGCGTTCCGTTGGCACAGGGGTGTCTCCATGGAGGCACACAGCTGTGCTACAGTGGCGTTTGCAGGCTCTCCGCAGCCGGCGATGGCGTTCGGTTGGCAGGGGGGTCTCCATGGAGGCACACAGCTGGGCTACAGTGGCGTTTGCAGGCTCTCCGCAGCCGGCGATGGCGTTCGGTTGGCAGGGGGGTCTCCATGGAGGCACACAGCTGTGCTACAGTGGCGTTTGCAGGCTCTCCGCAGCCGGCGATGGCGTTCGGTTGGCAGGGGGGTCTCCATGGAGGCACACAGCTGGGCTACAGTGGCGTTTGCAGGCTCTCCGCAGCCGGCGATGGCGTTCGGTTGGCAGGGGGGGGTCTCCATGGAGGCACACAGCTGTGCTACAGTGGCGTTTGCAGGCTCTCCGCAGCCGGCGATGGCGTTCGGTTGGCACGGGGGGGTCTCCATGGAGGCACACAGCTGTGCTACAGTGGCGTTTGCAGGCTGACCGCAGCCGGCGATGGCGTTCGGTTGGCAGGGGGGTCTCCATGGAGGCACACAGCTGTGCTACAGTGGCGTTTGCAGGCTCTCCGCAGCCGGCGATGGCGTTCGGTTGGCAGGGGGGGGTCTCCATGGAGGCACACAGCTGTGCTACAGTGGCGTTTGCAGGCTCTCCGCAGCCGGCGATGGCGTTCGGTTGGCAGGGGGGTCTCCATGGAGGCACACAGCTGTGCTACAGTGGCGTTTGCAGGCTCTCCGCAGCCGGCGATGGCGTTCGGTTCGCAGGGGGGTCTCCATGGAGGCACACAGCTGGGCTACAGTGGCGTTTGCAGGCTCTCCGCAGCCGGCGATGGCGTTCGGTTGGCAGGGGGGGGTCTCCATGGAGGCACACAGCTGTGCTATAGTGGCGTTTGCAGGCTCTCCGCAGCCGGCGATGGCGTTTGGTCGGCAGGGGGGGTCTCCATGGAGGCACACAGCTGTGCTACAGTGGCGTTTGCAGGCTCTCCGCAGCCGGCGATGGCGTTCGGTTGGCAGGGGGTCTCCATGGAGGCACACAGCTGTGCTACAGTGGCGTTTGCAGGCTCTCCGCAGCCGGCGATGGCGTTCGGTCGGCTGGGGGGTCTCCATGGAGGCACACAGCTGTGATACAGAGGCGTTTGCAGGCTCTCCGCAGCCGGCGATGGCGTTCGGTTGGCAGGGGGTCTCCATGGAGGCACACAGCTGTGCTACAGTGGCGTTTGCAGGCTGACCGCAGCCGGCGATGGCGTTCGGTTGGCAGGGGGGTCTCCATGGAGGCACACAGCTGTGCTACAGTGGCGTTTGCAGGCTCTCCACAGCCGGCGATGGCGTTCGGTGGGCAGGGGGGTCTCTATGGAGGCACACAGCTGTGCTACAGTGGCGTTTGCAGGCTCTCCGCAGCCGGCGATGGCGTTCGGTCGGCAGGGGGGTCTCCATGGAGGCACACAGCTGTGCTACAGTGGCGTTTGCAGGCTGACCGCAGCCGGCGATGGCGTTCGGTTGGCACGGGGGGGTCTCCATGGAGGCACACAGCTGTGCTACAGTGGCGTTTGCAGGCTCTCCGCAGCCGGCGATGGCGTTCCGTTGGCACAGGGGGGGTCTCCATGGAGACACACAGCTGTGCTACAGTGGCGTTTGCAGGCTCTCCGCAGCCGGTGATGGCGTTCGGTTGGCAGGGGGGTCTCCATGGAGGCACACAGCTGTGCTACAGTGGCGTTTGCAGGCTGTCCGCAGCCGGCGATGGCGTTCGGTTGGCAGGGGGGTCTCCATGGAGGCACACAGCTGTGCTACAGTGGCGTTTGCAGGCTGACCGCAGCCGGCGATGGCGTTCGGTTGGCAGGGGGGTCTCCATGGAGGCACACAGCTGTGCTACAGTGGCGTTTGCAGGCTGACCGCAGCCGGCGATGGCGTTCGGTCGGCAGGGGGGTCTCCATGGAGGCACACAGCTGTGCTACAGTGGCGTTTGCAGGCTGACCGCAGCCGGCGATGGCGTTCGGTTGGCAGGGGGGTAACCATGGAGGCACACAGCTGTGCTACAGTGGCGTTTGCAGGCTGACCGCAGCCGGCGATGGCGTTCGGTTGGCAGGGGGTCTCCATGGAGGCACACAGCTGCGCTACAGTGGCGTTTGCAGGCTCTCCGCAGCCGGCGATGGCGTTCGGTTGGCAGGGGGTCTCCATGGAGGCACACAGCTGTGCTACAGTGGCGTTTGCAGGCTCTCCGCAGCCGGCGATGGCGTTCGGTCGGCAGGGGGGTCTCCATGGAGGCACACAGCTGTGCTACAGTGGCGTTTGCAGGCTGACCGCAGCCGGCGATGGCGTTCGGTTGGCAGGGGGTCTCCATGGAGGCACACAGCTGTGCTACAGTGGCGTTTGCAGGCTGTCCGCAGCCGGCGATGGCGTTCGGTTGGCAGGGGGGGTCTCCATGGCGGCACACAGCTGTGCTACAGTGGCGTTTGCAGGCTGACCGCAGCCGGCGATGGCGTTCGGTTGGCAGGGGGGGTCTCCATGGCGGCACACAGCTGTGCTACAGTGGCGTTTGCAGGCTGTCCGCAGCCGGCGATGGCGTTCGGTTGGCAGGGGGGGTCTCCATGGCGGCACACAGCTGTGCTACAGTGGCGTTTGAAGGCTCTCCGCAGCCGGCGATGGCGTTCGGTTGGCAGGGGGGTCTCCATGGAGACACACAGCTGTGCTACAGTGGTGTTTGCAGGCTGTCCGCAGCCGGCGATGGCGTTCGGTTGGCAGGGGGGTCTCCATGGAGGCACACAGCTGTGCTACAGTGGCGTTTGCAGGCTGACCGCAGCCGGCGATGGCGTTCGGTTGGCAGGGGGGTCTCCATGGAGGCACACAGCTGTGCTACAGTGGCGTTTGCAGGCTGACCGCAGCCGGCGATGGCGTTCGGTCGGCAGGGGGGTCTCCATGGAGGCACACAGCTGTGCTACAGTGGCGTTTGCAGGGTCTCCGCAGCCGGCGATGGCGTTCGGTTGGCAGGGGGGTAACCATGGAGGCACACAGCTGCGCTACAGTGGCGTTTGCAGGCTCTCCGCAGCCGGCGATGGCGTTCGGTTGGCAGGGGGTCTCCATGGCGGCACACAGCTGTGCTACAGTGGCGTTTGCAGGCTCTCCGCAGCCGGCGATGGCGTTCGGTTGGCAGGGGGTCTCCATGGAGGCACACAGCTGTGCTACAGTGGCGTTTGCAGGCTCTCCGCAGCCGGCGATGGCGTTCGGTCGGCAGGGGGGTCTCCATGGAGGCACACAGCTGTGCTACAGTGGCGTTTGCAGGCTGACCGCAGCCGGCGATGGCGTTCGGTTGGCAGGGGGTCTCCATGGAGGCACACAGCTGTGCTACAGTGGCGTTTGCAGGCTGTCCGCAGCCGGCGATGGCGTTCGGTTGGCAGGGGGGGTCTCCATGGCGGCACACAGCTGTGCTACAGTGGCGTTTGCAGGCTGACCGCAGCCGGCGATGGCGTTCGGTTGGCAGGGGGGGTCTCCATGGCGGCACACAGCTGTGCTACAGTGGCGTTTGCAGGCTGTCCGCAGCCGGCGATGGCGTTCGGTTGGCAGGGGGGGTCTCCATGGCGGCACACAGCTGTGCTACAGTGGTGTTTGCAGGCTGTCCGCAGCCGGCGATGGCGTTCGGTTGGCAGGGGGGTCTCTATGGAGGCACACAGCTGTGCTACAGAGGCGTTTGCAGGCTGACCGCAGCCGGCGATGGCGTTCGGTTGGCAGGGGGGTCTCCATGGAGGCACACAGCTGTGCTACAGAGGCGTTTGCAGGCTCTCCGCAGCCGGCGATGGCGTTCGGTTGGCAGGGGGTCTCCATGGAGGCACACAGCTGGGCTACAGTGGCGTTTGCAGGCTCTCCGCAGCCGGCGATGGCGTTCGGTCGGCAGGGGGGGTCTCCATGGAGGCACACAGCTGTGCTACAGTGGCGTTTGCAGGCTCTCCGAGCCGGCGATGGCGTTCGGTTGGCAGGGGGTCTCCATGGAGGCACACAGCTGTGCTACAGTGGCGTTTGCAGGCTGTCCGCAGCCGGCGATGGCGTTCGGTTGGCAGGGGGGTCTCCATGGAGGCTCACAGCTGTGCTACAGTGGTGTTTGACGGCTCTCCGCAGCCGGCGATGGCGTTCGGTTGGCAGGGGGGTCTCCATGGAGGCTCACAGCTGTGCTACAGTGGCGTTTGCAGGCTCTCCGCAGCCGGCGATGGCGTTCGTTTGGCAGGGGGTCTCCATGGAGGCACACAGCTGTGCTACAGTGGCGTTTGCAGGCTGACCGCAGCCGGCGATGGCGTTCGGGTGGCAGGGGGGTCTCCATGGAGGCACACAGCTGTGCTATAGTGGCGTTTGCAGGCTGACCGCAGCCGGCGATGGCGTTCGGTTGGCAGGGGGGTCTCCATGGAGGCACACAGCTGTGCTACAGTGGCGTTTGCAGGCTGACCGCAGCCGGCGATGGCGTTCGGTTGGCAGGGGGGTCTCCATGGAGGCACACAGCTGTGCTACAGTGGCGTTTGCAGGCTGTCCGCAGCCGGCGATGGCGTTCGGTTGGCAGGGGGGTCTCCATGGAGGCACACAGCTGGGCTACAGAGGCGTTTGCAGGCTCTCCGCAGCCGGCGATGGCGTTCGGTTGGCAGGGGGGTCTCCATGGAGGCACACAGCTGGGCTACAGTGGCGTTTGCAGGCTCTCCGCAGCCGGCGATGGCGTTCGGTTGGCAGGGGGGGTCTCCATGGAGGCACACAGCTGTGCTACAGTGGCGTTTGCAGGCTCTCCGCAGCCGGCGATGGCGTTCGGTTGGCAGGGGGGTCTCCATGGCGGCACACAGCTGTGCTACAGTGGCGTTTGCAGGCTGACCGCAGCCGGCGATGGCGTTCGGTCGGCAGGGGGGTCTCCATGGAGGCACACAGCTGTGCTACAGTGGCGTTTGCAGGCTCTCCGCAGCCGGCGATGGCGTTCGGTTGGCAGGGGGGTCTCCATGGCGGCACACAGCTGTGCTACAGTGGCGTTTGCAGGCTCTCCACAGCCGGCGATGGCGTTCGGTTGGCAGGGGGTCTCCATGGAGGCACACAGCTGTGCTACAGTGGCGTTTGCAGGCTCTCCGCAGCCGGCGATGGCGTTCGGTTGGCAGGGGGGTCTCCATGGAGGCACACAGCTGTGCTACAGTGGCGTTTGCAGGCTCTCCACAGCCGGCGATGGCGTTCGGTTGGCAGGGGGTCTCCATGGAGGCACACAGCTGTGCTACAATGGCGTTTGCAGGCTGACCGCAGCCGGCGATGGCGTTCGGGTGGCAGGGGGGTCTCCATGGAGGCACACAGCTGTGCTATAGTGGCGTTTGCAGGCTGACCGCAGCCGGCGATGGCGTTCGGTTGGCAGGGGGGTCTCCATGGAGGCACACAGCTGTGCTACAGTGGCGTTTGCAGGCTGACCGCAGCCGGCGATGGCGTTCGGTTGGCAGGGGGGTCTCCATGGAGGCACACAGCTGTGCTACAGTGGCGTTTGCAGGCTGTCCGCAGCCGGCGATGGCGTTCGGTTGGCAGGGGGGTCTCCATGGAGGCACACAGCTGGGCTACAGAGGCGTTTGCAGGCTCTCCGCAGCCGGCGATGGCGTTCGGTTGGCAGGGGGGTCTCCATGGAGGCACACAGCTGGGCTACAGTGGCGTTTGCAGGCTCTCCGCAGCCGGCGATGGCGTTCGGTTGGCAGGGGGGGTCTCCATGGAGGCACACAGCTGTGCTACAGTGGCGTTTGCAGGCTCTCCGCAGCCGGCGATGGCGTTCGGTTGGCAGGGGGGTCTCCATGGCGGCACACAGCTGTGCTACAGTGGCGTTTGCAGGCTGACCGCAGCCGGCGATGGCGTTCGGTCGGCAGGGGGGTCTCCATGGAGGCACACAGCTGTGCTACAGTGGCGTTTGCAGGCTCTCCGCAGCCGGCGATGGCGTTCGGTTGGCAGGGGGGTCTCCATGGCGGCACACAGCTGTGCTACAGTGGCGTTTGCAGGCTCTCCACAGCCGGCGATGGCGTTCGGTTGGCAGGGGGTCTCCATGGAGGCACACAGCTGTGCTACAGTGGCGTTTGCAGGCTCTCCGCAGCCGGCGATGGCGTTCGGTTGGCAGGGGGGTCTCCATGGAGGCACACAGCTGTGCTACAGTGGCGTTTGCAGGCTCTCCACAGCCGGCGATGGCGTTCGGTTGGCAGGGGGTCTCCATGGAGGCACACAGCTGTGCTACAGTGGCGTTTGCAGGCTCTCCGCAGCCGGCGATGGCGTTCGGTTGGCAGGGGGTCTCCATGGCGGCACACAGCTGTGCTACAGTGGCGTTTGCAGGCTCTCCGCAGCCGGCGATGGCGTTCGGTCGGCAGGGGGGTCTCCATGGAGGCACACAGCTGTGCTACAGTGGCGTTTGCAGGCTGACCGCAGCCGGCGATGGCGTTCGGTTGGCACGGGGGGGTCTCCATGGAGGCACACAGCTGTGCTACAGTGGCGTTTGCAGGCTCTCCGCAGCCGGTGATGGCGTTCGGTTGGCAGGGGGGCTCTCCATGGAGGCACACAGCTCTGCTACAGTGGCGTTTGCAGGCTGTCCGCAGCCGGCGATGGCGTTCGGTCGGCAGGGGGGTCTCCATGGAGACACACAGCTGTGCTACAGTGGCGTTTGCAGGCTGACCGCAGCCGGCGATGGCGTTCGGTTGGCAGGGGGGTAACCATGGAGGCACACAGCTGCGCTACAGTGGCGTTTGCAGGCTCTCCGCAGCCGGCGATGGCGTTCGGTTGGCAGGGGGTCTCCATGGCGGCACACAGCTGTGCTACAGTGGCGTTTGCAGGCTCTCCGCAGCCGGCGATGGCGTTCGGTTGGCAGGGGGTC